>NC_065443.1:54875566-56075566 GCF_917563875.1 Diabrotica virgifera virgifera | reverse complement strand
TCCAAATTTGCAATAAAGCATTGGGGTTCGTATTTAAGATTTTAAAGTAACACCCACCCCACCTTCGTGGATGGTCGTGTTTGTTGTTACTCAATAGATTTTTATATACATATATATTTCTACAAAGGTCATTTTTTAACACGACAAATTTAATACTATTTAATATCAAATTTAGGGGAAGTAGAAATAGAACAGTAAATTAATAAAATAATATTTTTTATCTTTTTCATTGTCATAAGTTTTGACCTGAATTTAACGTCGTGTCCTGTCATCTCCCATAATACAAAATCAACTGACTAACTGGCGATGAAACGGACGGCGATGAAATGGACTGGCGATGAAATGGACTGGCGATGAACCGGCGGCGATGAAACGTCCCATTCCGGAGCAACCTACCCCAACAAAATTTTGACAATTTGATTAGGAACGTGCCCACTCAAATTGAAGCTTGCATAAGGATCAGAGGTGGTAATACTGACTACCAAAAAAAATATAAATAAATAAAAACTATTTCGTGAGTTCGTTGTTTAAAATTCGAACGAAATAATGAAAAATATCGAATGATTCTATATTATAACTTTGGTTGTGTGTAAGAGAGAATCACGTCACCATCAAGACTGTATTTAATACTAGCGTGACGAACTAGCACTTAATAAAATAAATTAATAGAGTAATAAAAATACACTCACCGGCACAATTAACCGCCCACCTTTTATTTCTTCGTATTTCTTCCAATTTGTAGAATTTGTCAATCTTAAGCCACATTTTATGAAAGATACGGCGAAAGCTACCTTTGAGGAAAAGAAAGCAATAAAATTATTGAAAAAAAGTTGTTTATCAAGGGATACTTAAAACAAATCCAATGTTTAAAAATCTTTGAAGAAAATTTAAACAAATATAAACATGTGAAAATCATAGTTTAATTAAAAAATTATATGAGTATTATTAATAATAGGTGTTGCCGCCCTGACCCTTAGAACTTCTTAGAGACAGTTTGGCAATCCATTTATGATATCCTGGATATCCGATTGGGGGATATTGTGCCACTCCTCTACCGCAGCCGTCTAGGGATGTAGGGACTTGATCTCTTCTAAAGATGTAGGGACTGTCCCAAAGTCATAGAGTTGTCTCAAATGTGTTCAGTGGAGTTAAGATCGGGACTGCGTACTGGTCTGCACTGCAATTCGAGATCATCGCTTCATTGTTAGTAACGTTTTGAGAAATCGCTTTTACACCTCTTCTGAAGCTCGTATCCCTCTTTTTGAGGTGGGAAATGTTAGTGTGAGTAAAGGAACCGTTAGAATAAGATTGCTAGAAAGAAATTTGAGGATTTTCCATCCAGTTGACGCCCACAACTGCTCCTAGAACAACGTAGGATTTACTTGAATTTGCGCTATACTCGAATTTGCGCAAGAATATGGTGACTGAACTGTATGGAGGAATGAATGAACATACTATTCTCAGATGAGAACAAAATAGCCCTAATAGGTCCAGATAGACGCCAGCGTGTCTAGAAGCGTCAAAATGAAAGGTTTAATCCTTGCAATATAACTGAAATAGTGACTTAGCTAGTAGGGTCAATAATGATTTGGGGGATATATCTTACGAAGCTCGTACTGATCTTGTGTTCGACAGAGGCAGTTCGAATGCTCAAAGATACACGAAAGAAGTTCTTCAAGACCATGTCATGCCTTTCGCACACCGAGAGAAAAAAATTCTTGACATAAAGAAACTTTATTATTTTCTAAGAAAGATCGACTTGGCATATTGCCTAAGAAATATATCTTTTTATGTAAGATAATATAATTTTCTAAAATATTTCAAATAAATTTTAATATACCCAAAGAAATATATCTTAAACATGATTGAACTATCACTTTCTTGCAAACTGCAAACCCATTTGTCAGAAGGAAATTATACTTGTCATACGAATATATTTTCTTGGCATTACAAAACTCTTTCTTTTGAGCAATAATATTTCTTAGTAAGGAATATTGTTATCTTACCATTATTAATTAATATATTTAATGTTAAGAACTATATTTCGCAGATATAATTGTATATTTAGAATTAAGTTACATTTCTTAAAAATAAAGTGATATTACATACGGCGAAATAAATCATTATGTTAAGGTAAAATTATTAACAGGATATAAAACGTTAGATATTAGTACATACAAAAATTTTCTCCACTCTTAAACCACTGGCTTCTTTACAATAATAAAAGGATGGTGAGGCAAATCCAACTTCCTTAATTTTTCCTTCTTTTTGTTAATAGCACTTTGTGTATCAGCAATTACCTAAAACAAAATCGTTATGTAGAAAGAGTAAACTTATTTTAATAAAAAAATTTTATAAGGATATAAGTACATACTTATTTTGACAAAAGGAAATACAAAAAAAAAACAAATACACGGCCCACATAAAAACTATTCATTTTTTGGTATAACAACGGTAGGTATCAGTAAAACAGTCTACAATCCAAAAACATTTCTTGGCATTTCAACAAATAATAATCAATTATATTTAGTTCAAACATGGCTTTATTTATCCTACCATCTTTGTTAATTTTTTTCTTTTTGTATGTGAAATATTAATTATTTATCTGTATAATGTTAAGTCACACAATAGACATTGTTTAGCTAAAACAAGAAGAAAAATACAACCAATGTAAAACATTGAAGCAGACATATATTGTAATTCTATTTATTTATATAATCCAACAGATACAGCAAACCTAATCATTAAGAAATTTTATTACGGGAAAGTATTATTAGTTTACATCTTAAGTCATTTAATACATATTAACTAATTCACGGTTTTCGGCAATAAAATTTCTTAACCGTTAAGATGTTTCTTTTAGACTAACTAATATTTCTTTATGACAAATAAAGCACACGCCATGTTTGATATAACCTTAAATTGTAGGATTGTATATAGACGAATATAAATTCAAGAAACATATAGTCTATACATAAGTATACACATTTTTATAAAGGAACTTACCTGTATACAGTTCTACCATTTATGGAAGCCCCTAGTTGGTTAATAGCTCCTTTTAATATTGTTCTGAAGCTTTATATTATATTATTCTCTCCGAGGTGGAAGTCGAAACGTCAATAAAATCATTTTTTAAGTTAAATTGTGGCTTATTTCCCAGTTAGAATAAGATCCTTTTTTTCAGAGATGTCCATCATTATAGATATCTAAAATGCATATTAAGATACTATTATGTTTCTTTTAGAACTACATATTCGGATATATAACAATATTATTATTACATCTTAAATTAATCAGTTTTCTTTTATATACCTATGTACCTTCAAATTATCCCTTAGATTTTAAAGAAAACCAACAAATCCAAAAAACTATTCTTCAGATGCCAGTAGGAAAAAGAACAAGAGGAAGACCGAAGCTAAGATATTTAGAACAAATAGAAAATGATATAATAATATAATATGAAATATAATAAGCTTAAAAATAAAAAACTGGAGAAAAAAGCACGAAACAGATAAGAATGGAGAAGAATCCTGAAACAGGCCAAGACCCAGAAAGGGTTGTCGAGCCAATGATGATGATGAACAAATCCAAAATCCATCTATGAAAATGAACTAATGCCATGAACGCCATCTTGCCAAACAATGAGATCAAATCACAAATAGTGAACAATGGTTACTGCGCAATTCTTTTCTGGAAGAAAATCTCTTTGCAAGTAGCATTTCGGCATTAATGATAAAGTTTTTATTTAATAACCACAGTTACTACAGAGGGTATTTCTGAAGGAGTATTTCTTGTGGATTAAAATATTTATTTGATTGCAAGAAAATTTCTTGTTCACAAATATAAATATGGATTAACTTAACATATATTTCTTATACTGCAAAATATTTGTAATTTTCAATTTAAGAAACAAAAAATTTAGGATAAGAAAATTAAAATGTAACCATTAATGCATTTCTTAATATTGAAGAAATTATCTGTAAGATTGAGTTCTGTTTAAAAAACTTGTTTCTTAATATGTGAAGCGGTATGTTTAAGTTAATATAATATGGTAACTTTTAAGAAAGATAGCTCAAAGAAATCAGTGTTTTAGGAGAACAGAAATTGTTCTCTCGGTGTGCCTTAATAAGGGCGGGATTTAAGTTTTACCATGGCTGGCACGCAGTCCCGATCTTATCCCAATTGAGCGCATTAAGGACAACCTCAAAAAATGGCTAAGAGCAACAGTACCAGCCCCTACGTCGTTCGGAGAGCTCAAGACGGCTGCGGCACAATATCCCCAATGGAATATCCAGAATATCAGGAATAGATTGCCGAACCGGCTCCAAGAAGTCCTAAGGGCCCGAGGCGACAACACCCATTATTAATACTCATACTCATTTTTAATTAGACTGCTTTTCACAATTATGTTTGTTTGAATTTTCTTCGAAGATTTTTAAACATTTGATTCTTGATAAGCACCCCTTGATAAACTACTTTTTTAATAACTTTATTGTTTTCTTTTCCTCAACGGTAGTTTTCATCGGATCTTTCATAAAATGTGGTCCAAGATTGATAAATTTTGCAAATTGAAAGAAACACAAGGTGGCCGGCTGATTATTGTGCTGGTGAGTGTAGCAAGAAATAAGGTATGAAAGAAAATCAACGAGATGGCCAATAAAACGTTGATATGTCTGTTTCTGAAACTGAGAAGTCAAAAACCGACGAAGAACCCGGAGTATAAAAAGGAGATTCATTGTTTTTTCCGAATGTAATTACTATTGTATTATTCTGCTATTACTACCGCGCTGAGAATATGGGACGTGAATTATAAATTGCAAAATTCTCTCATCTTTTTTAGTCTCAGATCCGTATATCTTGCAAATTGTAGAAGCCTCGGAGGTGTAACCAGAGAAGGTTCCCATTATTTTCAATCTGGTGGGATATAGAGTAATATTTTTAGTATTATTTTATGTGCTATTAGATTGAAAACTTAGTCTTTTGCTAGCAGTTGCCGCTAGGGCATCTATGCCATTTCGTCCATTGCAATCCGTGACTGCACGCCGGGGTTTGTTTTGGTTGGATCAGAGAGAGCAGCATATTATGTGCCTCCTGATGAGAGACTAATAAGTTTCGAAACCGGTAGAGGTGCTTGCTGTACTCTCTGACTGGACTAGAATATGATGCGACTGTATTTTCGTTTTGTAGCGAGATTGAAAATGGATATTCATTTTTGATAATAACTATTTTTTATTTACATCTACAATTTCACAGACTAAATTTAACAAAAAATATATATGTATATACGAATATTCTCCTTGTAACGATTGTTCTCTGAAATCAAATATAAACAGCATTCGCTTAAACAAATACACCACATGTTGTAAGTATGTACATTGTCTAATTTTATGATTCTATAGCTTGGAGTTTGAAAAATAATTCATCTAAAAACAGCATCATCCGTTCAGTTCTTCGTCGACAAAAAATATCCCACTACGTTTAAAAGTTAAAACTCGTTTATTTAATATGAAATGCTTAATGTAAACGGCACAAAGTATATGACTTGTTTATCGCGAGTTTCAAGATTAAACAAACAATCGTAGCATCTTTTTCATCAAGTAATTGTTTTTCTCTGTGACAAGTAAAGTGGTATCTGGCGTAAAAATTAAGAACAGGATATGAATAAGGTATGTTAATAAAAATATCTTCCATTGCCATACAGCAGACTGAAAAACGTTACCATGATAAATGAAATTAGAATGAATTACCTATTTTTGTATAATAAAACATGTTCAGTTTCTGTAGTGCAGTGAGTGAGGGTATTTGGCTCCGAATTCCATCCTACTGCATCAATTTACTTGATATTTTCACTGTAAGTAGGAAATAGCTCAAGAAACAAAGTCTACCCTATATTATCCTATGGTGCTTTTATCTTGGGGTTGGTTCCCACCCCTCCTCGGGGGTGGAAAATTGTTGGTCAAAATAATCACAGAAGTGGATAGAGAAGCTAATTTTAAGCAAAAACTGCTTTATATTTTTTTTTTCAAAACTCAACACATTTTGAGTTATTCGTTGTTGAAAATATGCCATTTTCATTGAAAAATACCTTTTTGGACTGTATTTGAGAATACCTTAAAAATTGTGCATCTAACGAAAAAAACTTTAATATAACATTTTTGTAGCTTATGAAAAAACAAAGAGATTTATTTCTTTATAAACCTTCTAGTTGTAATAAAAAAAGAGATGTGGTAGGTGAAAAAAGATTTTTTTTTAGACATCCATGTTTAACACGTTCGACGCCCATAGAAAATCAATGTAGGTCTCCAAATCCCAACACCTAAAATTGCTTAAAAATAGTTTTTATTGCTTAGGTTTAATGAGTTATGCAATATGTATGTATGTTTGTTTTATTTGGGGGGAATAAAGTTAGTGCCGTATATGTAAAAGCGTGGTCCCTCCACATAAATGGTTATAACGTAGGGCCCACTGACGTATGGGTAACGTCACTGGTAGTTTATAGAAAAACTATTTAATTTTGATTTTATTTGTCACCAATAATAAAATATAAATAGAACAACTGAAGCAAATTTAAAAAATCATACCTAGTAATATTATAACTTTAAATTAAGTGAAAGTTACCAAAACAAATGTTCTATATACAGTAAATACAGTGCACAAAAAGAAACACAAGCCAAGCACCAAGAAAGAAGTTCAGGTTATTTCATGATATTGTTTGAAGCAGGTTCCTAGACATAAACCTGGGTCCCCGGAAAAAGATTTACAAGATCTAAAACAAACTCTCTTTGCGAACACCATTCTTTGAACAAAAACGACATCGCTTCATCAATCTCCTACCACTTGGGTTTTTTGGACACTTAGGTGAAAGATGAGAATGAGAATTTTCAGCGACGTTTGTGCCATGACCTTCATCTTTTTTTGTTGAAGCTATACTTCTTTAGGCGCGATTGAGATTGAGGGTGAATTTATATTGATCTGAGCGCATACGCACACCGACAGTTTGGTATTAGTCTTTATACGGGCTCTCATTGGGTGTTGAAATGATCTGTCAATTATTGTTCAATATGGAGGTTATCGGCAAACAAAAATGTTGTATAATATATTAGTTTTTATTGTTGTGAGGACAGAAATAAAATCAAATTTATAATTATAGTGACTTTTTAAATAGTTTTGAAAAGCCACAAGTACGTAGTTCTAAATGTTTCAGTTGTATTCCAATAAAAAAATTATCTTCATACCTATTTGGAAAATGTAAAAAAAATGTACTTACCTAGTACTTGCTATGCTATACCCCTAGTAGGCAATGCTTTAATTTACGTAATCTGATTACGAACAAACTTTCTACAAATTTTCATCTAATGTATCGTTTTCTTACTCTATATATTGTTGTATTTTAATTCGACAAAAATCAAACTAATAAAAATTCATATATACAAAATGTCAAAAAGTTGTTCAGTTTGTGTATATTTCCACATGACGTATACGCGAAGGTGGTGCAGTTTGAAATCGCTCCGACTCTCGTACGGCGGGATACACGGGAAGTAGGTTCAAGCCCAATGCAAGTTATATCATTTTTTTTATTTTTTTTATAGATTTTATGATTGTAAGTATATTATTATATAATTTTTTTCAGAAAATACGTATTTAATTAAAGTTTTTGGCAACAATTATTGTTCAGAAATCATTTGTGGCATTTTTCAATGTGTTTGTGTGTGTTTTATTCTTTTATTTTTTTAATTTTTGGTATTGCTTTAATAAAAATTTTTGGAAAGTAGTAGAGAAACTGTTTAAAGTATATTGATTTTGTTGAAATCATATAATAGAAGTATAACTTCTTACGTGCGTACAAAGTACACACATTCTTTTTTTTTAAGTAACGATTCTATACTAGATAAGGAAAAATCGAACAATGGCATTTTGGGTTTAGACGAATATTTGTTATATACCTAGCATCCATGAGTTGTGAATCATCATCTCAATCAGATGAATCCCTACTTTCTTTTACAATCTATGTGTCTTTATATTTGATGGACAATAAGACATCATCTGATCTTGTAAATCTATTCCTGACATATACCGATCGTATTGGACAATAGGTCTTACGATAGTCTGGACAATAGGTTTAATTTTTTTGTCCGTGTAGCGTGCTCCAAAACGTTTTCGTGCTGGGTTGTGATGTATATCACTTCTCTTTTATCTCTCCATTTACCAACACACACGTCTCCATAATTACGTTGCACCATTTCACCAATATTTAATTTTGCCTTAGTCACTCTGGGATTTTTTTCTTGCAGCTTGCAGAGTTCCAATGCATAAAGTATTTCTAGCCAACAATTGTTTGGAAAGGCCAACAGAATTGTAAAAGTTGTCCATGCATAAGCTGTGGCCATTTCCAAAATAATCTGTCATCAAGTGAAGTACAACTTTGTACAACTTTGAAGTACAACCGTGAACTTTGAAGTACCTACACATCATTATCAACATCATAATCAAAATTTTATTCTAAATAAATCATGTCTTTTTTTATTAGGGATAATGTTGCTTAGCATTTTATTACCATCTTATCTACGAAGTATGTAAACAAAATTCTGACTTAAGTGCACTTTTGTAAATTATAAACACTTACTAAAATTCCCCTGAACCACTGAGAAAGCCTACTACAAACGCCCACTTCATAGGAACTGTTATTTATAAACGTGGTTACGCCGTCACATATACGGCGCTGGCTCTACAATAGAACATGTTAACACCGTATATGTCACGGCGTGGGCTCTGAACGTGTTAAGTTCACATTATTCATCTATGTTCCCATGAAGGATCAATTGTAAAGGGTTATTACCCACATATTTTTGTATTTTGGTGGTTAGCATGTTAGATTCACGTAAGCACTAATGATGATCGCTCATCCGATCGAAAACTAGTTCTGTGGTATAATAGCCTTTTTAGGGATTTTAACAAATATACCTTTTATAAAGGATTTTATTCGTTTTTTATTATTATAATTGATATCTTTCGCAAAATTCATCCGCGTATTCTTTTTAGATTCATGGTGACGTTGATTTTTTGGGACTTGATTTAAAATGTATAATTTTACAGATAAATATTTCCATAAGAAGCCACGGTAAGTTTCGCCCATAAGAATCCATATTATTAAGATCTATCCGTAAGAAATATATATGTAAATATAAATACGTTATGCATTTATTAAACGTAATTAAAAAGTTTAGAATAGTTCCCAATGAATATTTTTTACGCTCTTTTGAATGGCGGTATTACCTTTTTAAAAAATATTTTATACAGAGTGGAAACATTTTAAAAAACATATTTTTACATAAAAAACCAGGAAAAACAAACTTCTGGTAAACGATTCTTCCGGTTCACAAACTTCATCTTATAAATCAAAAAAGGATCCAACTACCAAATTTGGTTCAATCACATATTATGCATAGCTGCCATTTTGAAGGACCGCCACTAGGGTGCATCGAAAAAATAAAAGTTGGAAATTTTATATCTAATAGCGTGAAAAAGTTGCTAATGTTATTTTTTAGCATACTAGTATTTTTATTTTTTTTTTTTCTAAACGAATTTTCTGCCCCCCTGACGACCTTGAATTTTATTAAATGTCTGATTTTTATGGAAATTCCAATTTATATTATTTGGAATAAAATATGTGCTAACTCGATCTAAGATCAATTAAAGAAAACTTAAAATATTGTCAATTACAAATTTAAACGATATCTAAATTTGTATTTGTTTTTTCAGTCTCCTCACCCCCTTTGAAATGTCCCGCTTCTTGAGTCCGTGCGTGTAATTTTCACTTAATTATGTTTGGTGCGATGCCTTACTTTGTTATTATTGTTGTTTGCAAATTAAAGATTTTTAAAATAGATAAACCAGGACCATGGGGGATAAAATCAAGATGTGCTGTGGACCGCCCCATTTTTGGGCAACCACCAAATATACCTGAAAATGTTTTACCGGAATACAAACAAGCAAGGAAGTTTTGTGGTTGAAAGAGGATAAAAAACTCAGCAAGAAAGAGCCAGAATTTTCTGGTATTGCCTAACAGGTTGCAATTAAATTGGAGAAGATATGGAAAAAGCTTTAATTCCAATAATTTAACATACAAGAATTATTCAGCTTTTAAAAGCCTATCATGACAAATACATGAACCTTATGAAACCATTTAAGAACAGGCAAAACAGTGAATTTTACAAGAAATATAATTCAATGCTTTAAGAACAAAAGTAAAACTACACGTTTCGATCTTGCAGCATCCAAATGTGACACTCTGATTAATTGTCTTTGTAGCAAATTCTCAAAAAGTGCCTCTGAATGAGCGCGAATTTCCATTAAATCAAAGAGGCCCCAGAAAAATGGTGATAAACTCGATAGAGAAAACAAAAACAAATATACTCAGAGACAACAACGGTAAAAGAAGAAAGTTACCGACGCAAAGACACAACTTTAGCTCAAGTAAAAACAGTACCAAGTTTTATGGTCAATCGACCTGTGGAAGAACACATAACACTTGTGCATGAGCCAGGGTGCAAATATTTCGGATATGGGCATCCGCTGTCTGGTATATCAGAAAGTATTAAATCCAGCTATTGCATGTGACGAGACAGTCGTAAATACTGGCGTTAAGGGTGATGTAATACGGCTGTTAGAAGAACATCTTAAAAAACCGCTTCAGTGGTTTGTATGTCTGCGACATTCAAATGATCTACCCCTTGGACATCAAAAGAAGTTTGCCAGTGACCAAATCAAAAAATGTGAGGGTCTTCAAACTTTCTCCTATAAAAATTTTGATTGAAACGACTACTTTGAGTTAATTAACTAACAAGAATATCACCTTACAGAACCACCTATATTCTCTAGATTTTCGAGTAACAATCTGCGAGATTTTATTAAGAATCCTAAATTAGACCCTTTTAACATTGAGATTGAGAAATATCTCTGCCACAAACAATGTGTAGAACGATGTGTCAAGCTTGAGACCCAAGCTTCTCTAGCAGTTTGTGGAGCGTATTGGAGAGATAGATTTATAAAAATTTGGATTGATTCCAGAAAAACTATGATTCACTTTAATGCTAAATCGGAAGGCATCTTCGAATAGAATGCTTTTACCATATTTTTTTGTAATATTTATGTACCTAATTTTGTACTTTGCTTTATATCTATTTTAGTATTGAAAAACTTGGGTGACGTCAAGGAGACGGATCAGTGCTATTTTGTTATAAAATAATGTTTGGTATACTTTTCTTAAGTAAAATTTTTAATTGCCTTGTGAAACCAGAAAATATTTTCCAATTTAAACCGAATTTATTTATTCAAGTTCTATAAGGTATTACATTTTCCTTACAAAAGAAATTCGCAAATTTTTTCTAATTTTAGGTTGCCGTGGGGGGCAGAAAATATTTTTTTATTTCAACGCAATTTTACTAAAATACTAAAGAGTGTGTTAGACAACTTTTGTAAGCTATTACATTTTCGTTTCGAAATAAAAATATTTTCCGTCTGTTAACATTTTTTTTTTAATTTTTAATTGTCTTGGGGGGACAGAAGATATTTTCCAATTTCGAAAAAATTTTACCAAAATACTTAACAATTGATTGGGCAACAATTGTGAGGTATTACTTTTCCATCGCAAAAAAAAATTTTTTCGCCTTTTTCGATACACTCTAACCGCCACTTTTGTAAAAGCTAAGATCTGAGATGGCTTCATATCTAAATTTAATCGTTTGTATGTTTAGTATATGTGGTCCAAATTATATGCCTCTATCATTAAACGCCCAATTGTTTCACATATCAGCCGCACTACTACAATACTATCCAAAGAATTCACAACTATTGGCCACCACAATTTTTACTTAAAGTGTTAACTTATAAATTGCAATGCCGTTGTCGTATAAGTCCATATAGATATATAAGTATTACACTATGTAGATAACTGAATATGATAAAGCACTCTGTATATCTTTATATTTTTTAAAATTCACTAACAAACTCATCGCAACGAACTATATTTCAGTTTTGAGTCCAGGGTTGTTTACCCGTGCGTCATCATTTAAAGCATACGAAATAAGTCGGAAACTTACTAAACGCAACAGCATGTGACAGAAAGTGGCTACTGCTCCGATCACGGGTTATGTTATAACATTTGACGTTATCAAATAAATAGAATGTCTTGCCTATACAAATAGGAAGTATAACTCATGTTACTTAAATGCCCAATTAAGAAAATAAATCAATTTGACCTGTATCAGGAACTTGTTAACCTTTAACTACACGCGCTGGCGTATTTTGTACGCCAGATATAAGATTCTAATGCAAATATATTTAAAAATTTAATTTTTGATCTTGTTTATGTCTCTAACCTATAACTGGAATGTGCTTTACAATTTGGTTTTAGTTTCGTTATAATCGGCGTTCTGGGAAGATCGTAATTTACAGTTTATTATTTGTTGTTTCGGCTGGTGGACAATATGCGCCACGATTATATTAATATAAGTAGTAATATAAGTACATATTTCAATTGTTTTTTAGTCATTGACGCAAAATATATTTTTCCTTACAAACAATACTTTTCTCCCGTAAAAAATCTCACTTCAAAAAATTTTTTATTAGCAGTTTTATTTATCATGGAATCCAGTTATTCCATGATTCCAGTTATATATCCCAATTGGCTTACTGAGAAGGAACTCCAAGTATTCACTGATGCCGAATAAGGTTTATAACAAACAATTAAGTGTATTTTTCCACAAAAAAATAGACAAATCCGCTGTTATTGTGTATTTTCTTGTGGCGTATAAAGTACGCCACGCGTGTAGTTATGTCATAACTTGATGCGCGGGTAGTTAAAGGTTAATATAGGAAGTCCAACCCTCATTTCAATACAAAACCTCCTACATAATATTAATGACCAAACCTTAAGAAAGATCAATCAATTTTTAACAGTATTTCAAATTAAAATATAAAATAGTTATTTGAAAATCATATTACAATGAATTTAAAGAAGGGAATATGTAAAAATGCAGACCCTTTGAAAAGAGGATTCCCTTCCAATTAGAGTCTAAATACGAGGACTGGCCAAGTACCTAAGAGGTGGAGGCCATGAAACTAAAACAAGAAGACAAGAAATAAATAAAATATTAAATGTAAGTTTTGCTTTAAAATTTTTGTACAGAATTACAGCTACATTTGAAGTAGCTTAATAAATTCGTTTAATATCATAAGTGATTAATAAATAAATAAACATTTTATAAAAAAAGTCAGTAATATATTTTCTTTTTGCCATTTTTTTTACTTTGGCAGAAACTAAAATACAACCATTCCTTAACTGTGTGAATGAGGTTAGCTTTGTATGTTGTAAATATTAATGGTAAATTAAAATACACTTACCATAAAATTTCAAACTCTAATATAAAATTAGTTGTGAAAACAACTGTTTGTGTAGGTACTAAAAAACTTCAAAATGCAAAAGTTCGACAAAAACAGCAAAAAATTCAACAGACTGACAGCTACAAAAGTAAACAAACCAGAAACGTTACAATTGTACTTAAAATCTGAAAACATCCACAAGCGTCTTTTTGTACCTATCTCTTTTCAATGTACCGAGTCTAGAGCGTTCATAAAAAACATGTTTTATTACTTAAAAACAGGCGGCAGCTGGTTTGTCATTGGTTTCATGTTTTTAAGAGAATGATGCTAAATAAAAAGTATGTGTTTTATCTCGCTAGGTATTAACAGGGCCCCCGTAACCGGGCGTGCAACGCGTGCGATGCACGCGGGCGCAACCCCAAAAGGGCGCCAAACCGAAGGTTTGGTTAATAGGAAATATTTATTTTAAATGAGATAATCATTTTTTTTAGACAATTTGAATTATAATTTTTTTATGAACACCTAGCAAAATCCCAAAAATTACATATTGTGTTATTACTGAAAAAATGATTAAAATCTTTTTTTATAATATTTGGTGTTAATAATACTAATATTACTGTATTTTTAACACAATATACCTACTGTCAGCATACCTATTTTGCAGTAAAGAAAGAATTAATGTCTTCTAAAGTAAAAAACAATATTTGGGGTAGGTATGATGCATAGTTCCAAATACTTGTTCCAAACATATTGTTCAATAATTATGCACTGTACCCCAGATTCAAGTCATATAAAAGCAAATAGACCTAATTTTACGTTATGTAGTATTAAACAATAATTCTAAAGAAGTTCAAATAAATAGTACATTGTTTACCGGGTAGGAAAAGCTTAACATTCCTGGACGACTGTGAAGATTGCTAAGTCGAGGCGCAAGCCGAGACTTAGCAACACAGAGTCCAGGAATGTGGCTTTTCCTACGAGGTAAACATACTATTTTTCCGCAAATCGTTTAAAATTCGACAGATATTGATTGATTTAAAAAAACGCGATAATTTTATTCCCAAATAAATGGTGCTTTGAAATTCCTAATAAAATTACTTGGGTTACTATGGAAACGTATTGAGGTTGAATTGTCAAACTTGACGCTTATAAATTTAATTGCTGGTGTTCTCGAAAGTAAAATGATAAGTGATGATGAAATTTCCATTCCTGGGACTCCTCCAGAGCTGGTTGAGGCAGTGAATACTGCTTCATTAGAATTATTGCCAAAGAAATCAAGAGAAAAGTACGAAAATGCATACAGACGTTTTATGGATTATCGCATGAGTAAAAATACGAGTTCTTTCTCAGAAAATGTTGTAATGGCATACTTCCTAGACCTTTGTTTAAAGATGAAATCTTCAACATTATGGGCCAATTATTCAATGCTGAAGTCAACCCTTGCACACAATGTAGATATATCTACATACTCAAAACTTCGTTCTTTATTGAAACGGCAAGCTCAAGGTTATAGGGCAAAGAAATCTAAGATTTTAACGAAGGAAGAAATTGAAAAATTTATCCAGGAAGCTCCAGATAAAGAAAATTTAATGATTAAGTTAATTTACAAGGTTTTAATAGCAATGTGTTTTCTATCATTTATGTAGAACACTAACAACTGTACGGAAATATCATTTCCTTACAGTAAGGAAATGACATTTCCTTACAGTAAGGAAGTCCTGACTTTTTCTTCAAGAAATTTTGACAGGAATGTCAAAATTTCCTGGCGATTTGCGGAAAAGAGATTTTTTTAGCTTTCTACTTATTTGACACTACAGAGGAATCACTATTTAATTTTGTAATTAAATTACAAAATTTAAATACAAGAGACATGAGAGGTAAAGGGTATGATAACGTTGCCTATATGCGTGTATGATAAGGGTAGGATAACCCTCGAGCTTTTTTGTTCCACGCTCTGCAAATAGCTTAAATTTAGTAGTGAATGATGCTGCTAATATAAAGTGGCAAATGAAATATTAAACATTTTTAATATTGTACAAGAACTTTACGTATTTCTCTCTTCCTCCGCAAAAAGATGGGATATTATAAAACTACATGTTCCTGAGATAAATCTAAAACCCCAAAGTGATACAAGATGTTCGAATAGGATTATAGGATAGAAGTTATAAATCCATTCAAATTTCATACAATTAAAATTTTGTGAGGATCTTATAGATATAGGTCTTGTTTTTCAGCAAAAGCTAACTGATCCAGTAAAATCGGGATCGGATATTGATGCAACTGGTTTATTTAGTGAGATAAAAGCTTTAAAATTATTTTTATTACCTGACTCAGCAATTTTCCTCTTAATAATCTTCAAATGAAAATATCTAACTTCATCAATCTTTGCCAGATATCACAATTTCGTTAAGAACACTCCTCACTTTAACTGTGTCTGTGGCTTCTGGTGAGGAATCATTTTCAAAATTAAAGTTAATTAAAAATTATTTGAGATCTACTATGCTAGAGGAAAAATTATCTAATTTGGCAATATTAGGTATCTATATAGCAACAGCTCGTCAATAAAATTGACTTTGAAGATATTATAAAAGAATTTGCTGCTGTCAAATCTAGAAAAACACCCATTTAATTCAATTTAGATTTAAGGTATAGATTTCTAGATTTAACTAATTATATTATTTTATTTGTTATTTTGCCAGCATCAGCAAATCAGTTACAAGAAAAATAAAATTTGAGTTCCTGCAATTTCTATTGTTTTATTACAAGTAAAAAACAAAAATATAGATTTATTATATAAGTGGATAATAGCAGATTTAAGGGGCGCTAAAATATGTGCCGCACGCGGGCGCCGTTCGGCCTTGTGGGGGCCCTGGTTATTAATGACGCACGGTTAAAGAATCGTGGACTCAACTGTATGTAGGGTCTATTAGGAATAGTAGGAGGTCAAATTTTAAAACTACATTATTTTGATAATACCTACATTAAGTAGGTACTTAAAATTTTGAAATTGATAAATTATTAATCTTTAAATTATGGCATTTTTTTAGATTATCTAAATACAGACATCAATTTTCTTAACTAGGTAACAATATTAGTTTTTGTGTATATTTTTTTGAAGAAAATTATACAATATTTAAAATTTTTTATTGTATTATTCATATAGTATGGTATAGTTAGACCCAAACCCAGACATCCAAAGTGAAAGTTATCCTTCAACACCAAATCGTTCTATATGGTCCACATAATGTTCAGAAAAAAGTCACACAATTTTGAGCGTCGGGTTTGGGGGGAGAGGGGGGAGAAATCTGCAAATTCGTAGCTTTTTACGTTTTTCGTCAATATTTCTAAAACTAAGCGGTTTAGCATGAACAACCTTCTACACAAAATTGTTCTACATTAAATTTGAAATAAAAAAGGCCCTATGCATAACCCTTCTAAAATGAACGGTTCCAAAGTTACGGAGGTAGTATAGTATAATTGGTCCAAAAAAAGACCTAACCCAGACATCCAAAGTAAAAGTTTTCCTTCAACACCAAATTGTTCTATAAGGTCCACATATTGTTCAGTAAAAAGTTACACCCTTTTAAGCGTCCGGTTTGGGGGGGAGATGGGGGAGAAGTCGGTAAATTAGTAGTTTTTTTACGTTTTTCGTCAATATTTCTAAAACTATGCTTTAGCGTAAGGAATGTTCTATAGAAAAATATTTTACATAAAATTTAAAACAAAAAAGGTTCTATACATAATTGTTATAAAATCAACGGTTCCAGAATTACGGAGGGTGAAAAGTGGAGGTTTTCGATACTTTTTATATTTACCGATTTCTCCCCCATCTCCCTCCCAAACCGGACGCTCAAAATGGTGTAACTTTTTACTGAACAATATGTGGACCATATAGAACATTTTGGTGTTGAAGGCAAACTTTTACTTTGGATGTTTGGGTTAGGCCTTTTTTTGGATCAGTTATACTATACTACCTCCGTAACTTTGGAACCATTCATTTTAGAAAGATTATGCATAGGGCCTTTTTTATTTCAAATTTAATTTAGAACAATTTTATATAAAAGGTTGTTCATGCTAAACCGCATAGTTTTGGAAATATTGGCGAAAAACTTAAAAAACTACGAATTTACCGATTTCTTCCCCCTCTCCCCCCCAAACCCGACGCTCAAAATGGTGTGACCTTTTTCTGGACATTGTGTGGACCATATAGAACAATTTGGTGTTGAAGAATAACTTTCACTTTGGATGTCTGGGTTATGCCATCTTTTGGATCAACTATACTATACTAATAGTAGTCCCTACATTTGATAGTTTGTTGAGATCAGGATTTTATATTATAAAAATGTAGAGTATTTTATTAAAGACAAAGGTGATGGACTAGGTTAGACTTGCCTGAATAATCCTGTATATTTAAATTTATATTTAAAAAGCACACTTTTGAATTTAAAAGTTGACGGGTCCCAGAGTTTTTTTAAAAATAAATACTTAAATAATTTTATTCTATAAATGCTTTTTACATTTTAATTTCAAAACTTTACCATTTATTATTCAGAAAAACCCTACACGGTTTAGTTACAAATAAAAATTATGGACTGTGTTCTATGTTAGATGTACGTAAATTACGCTCTACATTTAAATTGAGATTTAAATGTAGATAATTAAATTAAATTTAAAATATTTAAAAGTTGACAGGTTCCTGCTTTTTATATTTGTAAAGTAAAATCACAAACAATTTTAGTTAATGAGTGGTTTCCACACCGAATATAACATAAACTAACACACATTTAATACTAATGTCATGTGTTAAAATCGAATAAATACGAAAGGAAAAGCATAAAATTGAAAAGAAAATAGTTTCGTATATACTGTAACCTCAACGCTGCTTTTAAAAGCGCTTGATTGATGAGCTATATTTTTCTGTGTCCCAGATAACACACCAATCAATTTATTAAGAGAATTTATTAAGATTGATGGCCGGAAAAACATCTATTCAAATCGATCTGTTGAATGCAATATTCACTTGCACAATGCATTTTTCACAATACGTCAATGTCGGAAAATTAGACAGGTAACGGACACAAAATATGGGAAAATAACATTCGTTATTGACGATTTTATTTCCAAAGCAAAGGTATATGAAAAAATTAAAATTGGAATATTATTTGAAAATTTGTTAACTAATAGTTTTATTATTGATGTTAGGAATAATTTTTATTTCGCGTATGTAGTTACAATTTGTAGAAAATATTTTGTATATCTTGAAGTTTGAAATATCTACCAACTTGAGGACTTGGAATTTTCAGATGATATACGCCTTTTAACAGAAAAAAGAGAATACATGCAATACATATAATATAATATAACATACAGACAATACATACCTAGTATTGCAGTGAGTAGTGAAGTAGTGAGTAGTGAGTGTAGTGTCTGGAGCCTCAGGAGACTGAGACCCCAGAAGTCCTGAAGAAGACGTCAGAGAGGACGTCGAAAGCTCGGCCTAGAAACCAACGACGCGGTGCAACCCGGAAGTCTGGTGAGGAATTCGAGTTTTGGTTGAAGTTTTGTTTCGTATCGTATTGAAATTTGAGACGAATAAGCGCCGATGTTTATATAAACAAAGATATGAGCGTTCAAAATCGTCGCGTCGCCTCTTAGGATGTTTATAAAGATGATGTATAAACATGAAAAGTAGTCGGAATCAGCAAAAATTTTAAACTTTATTGTTTATTTATGAAGCATAATGTAAACAATTAACCTAAAAAGTGAAATTATGTATAGTTCATATAATTAGCTACAATCTGTAAAAGTTTTAAGTTTCTACCTTGTAAAAACAAGAAATTTAAGCATTTTCCATTAAAATCGTTTTTTTTTATTTAAACAAATAATAAACATAAAAAATTTTTTATTAACTATTCATGTATTGTTTCCGCGAATGCATATGTCTGCAAATTTTCATTCATTTGCATTGAAGAAAAGGCAGTCAAATTAACGTCTAAAGATTTGACCCAAACGATTAAACTAAAGAAAAGCGTTTAAAAAATATAGGTATACGTTTGCTTGGTGAATACATATTATATTATTGGAAAATACCTCTTCAAATACCTGACCATTGAGATGTCCGGAGAATAACTACTTATTTTCCTGGACTAACATTAAACAACAAAACAGTATTTGTTTTAAAGTAGAGGAGGAAGGTATACTAAATTTTCAGTTACTCGAGCGCTTTGCGGACATATTGGGTTGTGAAGAGTAGGTCACAAAACCAAAAAAAGTTTAGTAAAATTTTCAATTTAAGTGGAGATTTTCCATTATTTAACATTTTCCATTTCCAACAATTGTTTTTTTCGGTTATGGCGCCATCTATCCATAATTCGAAAAAATGTATCTAATAAAAGTTACTTATTTTTACGTAAGGAATCCAAATCTGCAATAAAAAAAAATGGAGGCTCCTATTTAAGATTTAAAGTAATCCCCAAGCCCACCCCCGTGTCGTGTTTGATTTCATTCGATAGATTTTTCAAAAATATTGAATAAGTGTATGTTCCAGTTTTTTGATCTGATGTTCATTTGGTGAAATATTGCGGGTTTTCTATTTAACCCGCGAGTAGTCGCGGCGTTTGATAGAATCTCACATTTTATCCTTTTTCGCGATAACTTGATGAAAAATTTTGAAATTTTGAAAAAATTTCGTAAGTGACTCGAGGAAGGGTGTAGTAATGCGTAGGTATTTTTTTTCTTTTTCTTCTTTTTGTGGAATTTATGGCTTTGGTGGGGAGAGCCAGCTTTAATAATTGTTAGAAATAATATTTCTAACATAGCAAGTAAATAAAATACTATAAAATAAAAATTTGATGTAAATTCGTATTTAAATTCGTGCTGTGAGATGAAATCTAACACGCGACTATTCACGTTACAGAAGTGAGCGCAACTACTCCCGGGTTAAAATTTTAAATTTACCCCGCACCCCTCTCCGTGGGGGTCGTGTTTGGTATCATTCGATAGATTTTTGAAAAATATTACAAAATTATTGTTTAGTTTTTCGATGTGACGTTTATTTCTCGAAATATTCGTTTTTTTCTTGTGAAACTTTGTGACTCACCCATTTCCTTGCACCCCGCTCAAACCGTCAGATTTTTGAAATATGCACTCTTTTGCATGTTCTTAACTTACCTTATCCTAATCTGACGATGTGGAGTTTTTCTGAGGATAGATTTTTTTTCGGACCGTCCTTAACGAACTCCCCTGTATTCAGATCTAATATATGTTAGGGGTATAATTACATGGTACATGGTTTATCTCCATGTGATAATCTGACGCGCCAGAGTAACTGCAAAAATCCCCGCTTGGGCTCGCCTACCATTATGTTCATATTATGAAGTGTTAAAATTCGAACTTTATATAATATATAGAAAACTGTGATTGGACAATATTTTCCACAAATCTATTAGTTTACTGTTAACTTAAGCACTTATTTAGTATAATAAAAAAAATGTGTGTGTACTTTGTACGCACGTAAGAAGTTATACTTCTATTATATAATTTTAACGAAGTAATTGTATTCTATTTAAATATTAAACTAACTTTCTTATCTACCACTTTCAAAAAATTTTTATTAAAATAACTAAAAAAAAAATGAATCGTAGAGGATTGGAACCCGGGACGTTTCGAACTCTGACCGAACGCTCAACAACTAGACCACCGAGGTCATGTGATTGACACGTACGTTTCGGATAATTATGAGTGCAGCTGATCTCACTACTACCAACTTTGTTAAATTTCGAAACAGTAATTTCACTTTTATTTAATAATGGTACGGTAAACAATCCTCATTTTTTAATATGTTATTCCTTACAAAAATACCTTTAATTCAAGCACAAATAATTAAAAATCGTAAATTTGGGTCAAAAGTTATTAACTTTTTAAGAATTCCCATAAGAGCCCATGTTAAAACTTAACTTTGACCCTTAATAGTAATTAAACGGCACGGTAAAACATTTTTTAAAAAATCAAGTCTTAGTTTTTTGAAGTAAACTATAACATACTAAAATTTCATGCAAATCCTTAATTCTTTGCCGAAGGTGTAGAACGTCATTAAACTTGTGATATTTTGAAAATTGATCAAATTATTTTAATTTTGAATTGAAATGATTTAAGTGCACTTTACATCAACAATAAATTGAACAAGAAATTGACAAAGTTATTCAAGGCCAAATTTGACGATTACAAAATGTATGGTTTGTAAAAGAAAATGAAGGAATTTGATGAAATAGAACAATTGGATATGTTCTATTTTGTCAAATTTCTTTATTTTCTTTTTATTCACGGCAAAATTGGATGTAGAATTGTGTTTTGTATAAGCCAAATTTGACCTGGAATAACTTGTTGTCAATTTCTTATTCAATTATTGTTGATGTAAAGTGGACTTTAGAATTGAAAAAAAATACAACAAAACATATAGTAAGAAAACAATATGTTAGGTGAATATTGATGGTAATCAAATTACATAAATAAAAGTATTACATTATTACATACTATGTATTTTGGCAGATCAAACAGGTAGGTTTATACCCATGATACATTAACAATTATTACGTACCTGTTGCTTTTAAAAACTATTTAAAAGTCACTACAATATTATAAACTGTTTTGTTTCTGTCCTCACAACAATAAAACTAATATATTATACATTTGTTTACCTTTACCTTTTCCTCCAAACCACAGCTGTCCTACAGCTGCCATATTGGATAATTTTTGACATGTCATTTGAACATACAATCAGAACAAAGTTATAATGCGCGTATGCGCCTGGGTGATGCGTATGCGCCTGGTTTTAACATATAAAAATTCACCCTCATCGCGCGTAAAGAAGTATAACTTCAAAAATGCATTTCGTGATGTTACGTATAGAAGGAATGTTACATAATAAAAGGCATATAAAATTTAACGCAGATTCTGAAAAGTAATTTCCTATAAATGATTGACTTTTATGTAATAATCCATGCAATCGACAACCTCAATTAATACTCAACCTAATATTCCTTGTTAACCTCGGTCTCTTTTGCTAGATTGGACCGCACTCATATTTCATTGTAGAATATCAATCATTTGTTCCAGATATTCGCTTGTTCCAATAACCTCTCGTGGCGTAAGTGTTCTCACGAGGTATTTTACTCATATTATTGATGTCTACCCGTTTCATTTCCACGCTTCCCATTTCTTCATCGATAGTATAAAACGTTTGCAAATAAAATTAATTGTTACATGTGTCATCAGAAAAATCGAGTTTTCCTTGTTTTTAATATAAATTAATTTTTTTTGAATTGGGACGTTCACTAATTTTTAAATATAGTTACATTCAATAGATTATAAGGTATATATAAACGTAACACTCATAAAACTGTTTAAAAATGTATATTTTTTAAGATAAATGAATTCATAATGTTGATTTTCTTGAAGCCTAGAAAAACGGTACCCTGCAGCGAGGCTACGGTCTGTGACGTCAGCAGTCGTATCGTATTTGATCGACGACTTGTTTTGTATACTTATTTAAGAAGTGTATTTGAATGTGTGCAGTTCTTTACGTATTTAATTAGTAAAAATGAAACCAAATAAGTGGTGTTTTATTCCTTGGTGTGTAAATACCTCTAAAAACAATTCTGACAAGATTTTTATTACAGTTCCAGCTAATTTAAATCGTAAAAAGAAACGTAAAAAAGAAGTATATGCATCAATAAAAACAGCTTTTCCCTTGCGAATTGCGAAGATCACTTCTTTATTGTAAGTTATGGATCTTTTCCTAAATAAATGGGTTTATAAATTAAGTACTCATTTTTACCCAATTATATGATATATTTTAGATTTAAGTTAGCTTGGTTATAAAAAAATAAATTATAAAAATTCTTAATACCTACAGTCGAAAACTTCGTATTTTGGACTTCTTATGCCTGGTTGCACCAACAGATCTTAAGCTCCAGCTTAGCTAAGCTCTACTTATAGATATGGCCTTGTTGAGTATCTATCACGTTGCACCATAATTTTAGAGTCTTACCTTATTATCAATTATATCTATTATATATTATGGTATTCTTATTGTAATATACTATAAGTATATTATATTAATTTTTATGATATTCTCGACTTAAGCTTAAAATCTGTTGGTGCAACCGGGCATAAATATCTGTTTCTAAATATCCAGGTAACGAAATGCGTCAGCAAAAAATTTTTTATAAAAATAAAAAGTACCTATATAGTTTATGATCTTTCAACTTGTCTGGAGTTTCAAAAGACTTGGTGTCCATAACATAGTAATAAAGTAGGTATCTATTTATTACCGACTGATCCTATAAACTAGACATCATTAAAATTAGTAGGGCAAAATCTATGCAAACGCTATTTAAATGCATTAATTTTTTCGAATCCTGAGAAAACTAATAAATATTTTTAAACAATTTGACCGCAGAATTAAATATTATATTATTACTGAGGGTGGAAAGTCCATTAGAATAAACAAAAAGTTTCCTTTGAATGAAATATTTGAAATTAAAAATCACACTAAATTTTCTCTTTTTTTTTCACCCCTGTACCTTATTAAAATAAACATTCCGCTACTCTGTGGTTGATATATTTCTTTACAAGATGACAAGAAATCAGACACCATTGTTACATTAACAGTACGTAGGTTAAGCAAATCAGCTATTTCAAAACCTATCAGTTTATTTATTTATTTGTACCACCCAAAATATGTCCTTAGAAACAGTCTATCTACTTTAAACTAAACAAATTCACCATAAAAATCCACGTTAGTCCTGACGAAACAATAAGAGAAAAAAATACAAAATAAAATGACCTGAATTTGAACTAACCTCAAACAAGTACCCAAAGAGAAAAAATACTGTGGACATGGCGCGTGCTGGAGTATACGAGTACGACTAGTGACTTTAAAATGTTACTAGATTTCTAATGAAGTTTTTTCATAGAAAGGCTTTTTTAAGTTTCTTAATATTTTAGACAATTATTCCTAGGGTGTTTCTTAATCGTTTTACATGTTTAAAATTACTATTAATTTTTTTGTGAACATCCTTATTGACTTTAAGATTTTCAACACAAAAGACTATATTATTTATGAGTACATCTTAAAACAAGCGTAATATCCGGACACTGTGAATTTGATACTAAATAACGCAGATGGGCAAATTACCCATATATTTATTAATCCGACCAATGCCGAGAATAGAACGACCTGAAGTAGCATTAACAATATGAAAGAGCTTCGCATAAGCGAAGATTCGTCTCTTAGCCTAAAACTACGTCTAGTTAAATACTACATTTGTGTGGTGGCCTGGTCACTGACAGAGACGCTCATGAAAAAACTAAAAGCATTCGAAATCTGGGTGTACCGACGCATTCTTCGAATATCCTAGACTGAACATAAAGGTAATCCACAGAATCGGAAAAGAGAAAGAAAGAAATCTAAGTCACATATTGAGACAAGATAGGTACCGTATACTGCTATTTATTCATCATCATCATCATTATCATCATTGAGCCTATATTTGTCCACTGCTGAACGTAGGCCTCCTGTATTTCACCCCAGAAATCCCTGTTCTGAGCCGCTTGCATCCAATTTTGGTATATCCGTTTCAGGTCATCTGTCCATCTTGTTGGTGGTCGTCCTCTATTTCCAAAATCGTTTTGTCTGGGTCTTTACTCGAGAATAGGTTTTGTTCATCTGCTGTCCTTCATTCTCCCGACGTGCCCTATCGAGTTCTATTTTAAGGTCGATATTCTTTTTGTTGCGTCCGTTATTCCCAATCTACGGCGCAATGCTCGGTTACTTATTCGGTCTCTCAGGGTTAGTGTTAGAAAATTCTCGAGAATGAAAAATCAGAGAATATTCTCGATATCGAGAATTTTCTGAGAATGAACCCTACGACGCACTTAGGGATATCGTTGAAAATGAAATAGGGTATTAAAAATCATGAAATCATATACAAAATTATGAGACTAAACAACAGTGTTCTTTATATACAGTCCGTCTAATTTACTTACCGTTGCACGTCATTATCTACGCCAGAGATCTACGTTGACATAGTTGCCAAAGTATAAAATAATCCTGAATCAATTTTAAATCAAATTGATCACATAATTATTATAAACGTGGATTATACAACAAAACAAATTAATATTCTTCTTCTTCTCCTTCTTCTTTTATATAGGCAGTATTGCCTGTTTTTCTTCAACGGTGCCTTTCATTCTGCCCCTAAGTTGTCATTCCATCTTTTCCTTGGGCGTCCTATACTTCTCCTGCCTAACGGTGACTTGTCCCTGGCTATTCTTACTATCCTTGATTCAGACATCCTGCTTATGTGCTCATTCCACTCTTCTTTTCTGTTCTTTACCCAGGTATTTATATTGTCTACTTCACATATGCGTCTGATTTCCTCACTTCTTACCCTATCCTGTAGTCCTTTTCCAGCAATCCTTCTTAAGATCTTCATTTCGTTGGTTTCCAGATGTCTTCGTGTTTTGCTTGTATCTGGTCTTGTTTCGGCCGTGTAAGTCATAACTGGCCTAATAACTGACTTATATATTCGGGCCTTTGTTTCCAATCTTAGGTGTTTGTTTTTCCAAATTGTGTCGTTTAGGCATCCGGCCGTTCTACTGGCTTTAATTATTTGGTCTTTTACCTCTTCTTCGATATTGTTGTCGGCTGATAGATTAATTCCCAGATATTTGAAAGTCATTACTTGTTGTATAATTTGATTGTCTAACTCCAATTTGCATCTTATTGGTTCTTTGGCAATTACTAAGCTTTTTGTTTTTTGGACTGATATTTTCATATTCATTTCTTTTGCGTTAATGTTGAACTCGTGCAATAATCTTTGTAGGTCGTCTTCGCACTCTGCTACTAACACGGTGTCATCAGCGTAATAGAGTATTTTTATCTCTCTATTGCCCATTTTGTACCCTCTTTTTTTCTTCACTTATTTTATTATTGCATCCAATATTATGTTAAACAGTAGAGGGCTTAGTGAATCTCCTTGCCGGATTCCTGTGTTTGTTTCTATGGGTTGTGTTATTATTCCATTGACTTTCATCTCTATTTTATTTCTTACATATATGTTTTCTATCAGTTTTATGATATCCAGTGGTAAATTTTTCTCATATAGAAGGTGTATCACATCTTTTAATTGGATTCTATCAAACGCTTTCTCTAGGTCTATGAAACAGAAAAAGGCTGGTTTGTTATATTCTAATGATTTCTCCGCTATTTGCCTTATCACAAAAACTGCATCGTTACGTTTACATCGTTAAATTAATATTCAATGTAAATAAATAAAAACTTAGGAAATAGAGAACAATAATTTGGTCATAATCATTTAAGATTTGCAGTGCAAGCGTTTTTGCACTGCATTGTTAATAATTATTAAAAAACGGCTCCGAACTCTTGGGAGAAGCCGATAGGTTTCTTTGTATATGTCTGCAATAACAACTAAAAAAGTTGTCAGATACCTCGATTATTCCAAGTCGTGATAAAATTAGGTGAAATTTATATTTTTATAGTAGAGGATCTTTTTATAGTAATGTAAATAATAAAAACAGTAAATATAATAGAACAGATACTTATAGTAAAGAATATAAACAAATATGAAGTGTGTGTATTGGCGAATGGATTTAGTGTCCGCAGTCATATAAACCCAAACAAACAACAAATATGAAGTGTCATCACCACAACTGTCAAATAAATGTTACCAATTTATTCTAAAATGTCACCTTCGTCGATTACAGTTACGGTGTGTTCCGAACAAATGTGCTTCATAAAAACGCTTTATAATCCATTTATACAAATTAAATGAAACATATTATTGTGTATTTCTTTAGGTTAACATTAATAGAAATCTTCAAATATTATTTCTACACGTATACAATAAAGTATGTCTAGTGGCTGTAATTCCAGTGTACTCGGAAAAATGATTCTAAAAAAGAACACGCCTACCGCCAAATATTTCGTATTGGTATCATGCGACGTCATAGGCTATGACGCGGATGACGTGCAACGGTTAGTAAATTAGACGAAGTATATAAACAAAATACAAAAACAACAGAGAACACAAAATTTATTTGATAAAAAAATGAAAGTTTCTTCTTAACAACAAATAATGCAAGTAATGGATGTGGCGATTTAATCAGAAAAACATGAGGTCTTAGATTCAGAATCTATTTCTATCATTAGCTCATCCTGTTCATCTACATTCTGCATTTCAATGTAATGATAAGAAGTTGTGGGATTTTATTTTTCACGAGTCGTCAGGTCAGTCATGGATTGGTCTACGTTAAAGGAGAATTTAGACGAGCTAGTTTTTGAAGCAATATGTTGCCGAAAATATATATATATATATATTTGGTATGTTTCTGGCAACACTACAGCCATCTAATGAAAATATCGCCGTTTGGCTGAGCCATGTGGCCGAAATTTTACTGGTATTTGAACACTATTGCAGTATCTGATGCGTTGCCGATAAAGTCGAACTGCTGTGGAAAATTTTGCATGTTGCTCTGTATTTCCTCTTTATTTCCTGTACTTTGTTGAAATTTAATTTAGTTTTGTCAAAACATACAAAGAAAAGATGAATACGTGGTCAAATGAAATCACAATACGGTTTATTAATGCAGTACATTTACGTCCAGAGTTGTGGAACTTGGCATACTTCTGGAACTATGAGACAGATATGGAAGAGTAGTGCATCCTAAATAAATACATTAAACTAAAACTGTTAGTATATTTATATAAATAACAATTGCCAATCTTTTTGAGATCGGCATTGAATTTCTCATGTTTGATATTTCTTCTCTATTCTTCGCCCTATCATTATAGGTCTGGATTCCGCGTATGAAAAAAAAGTTGATTAATAGCAAGCTGAAAATTTGTTAATAGCTTAAGGGTGTCTAGTCGGACAAACTTTGATATATGGGAACATTGGAACAGGGGAACTTTTAATTGTGGAACAGGTTAAAAATTTGGAACGGTCAGACCACGAAAACGGGACATGTATTTTGTCCGACAGAATAGACTTAAACTCTCCGAACAGAGATTAAACTCTCATGCAAAAATCAGACTGTTATTTATCACCAAATGGGCGTTTTAATAATATATGTGGAACATGTAGAATATGTCAAATGACAGGAATTATGACAGGTGATAAATAGCAGTCTGATTTTTGCATGAGATTTTAATCTCTGTTCGGAGAGTTTAAGTCTGTTCTGTCGGACAAAAGAAATGTGCCGTTTTCGTGGTCTGACCGTTCCAAATTTTTAACCTGTTCCACAATTAAAACTGCCCCTGATCCAGTGTTCCCATATATCAAAGTTTATCCGACTAGACACTCTTAAGCTATTAACAAATTTTCAGCTTGCTATTAATCAACTTTTTTTTAAACGCGGGATCCAGACCTATTATTTATTAATAGTTCGAAATCACTTTTTGATATTCTTGTGAAATTCGTCAACAAATAATTGTCTAGCATTATTTCCATAGTTAAATTACTCATTGTTTCGCGTTTCATTAGAAAAGCCGTATCCACATTTTCCGTTTTTGATTTTTCTTTTTTATGTGTCGTCTTAGCACGATTAAAGACGCAGCAACTCTCAAGAGAATATTCTCGAGAACGAGAATATTCTGGCTGAGAATATTCTCGAGAATATTACCGTTCTTAAGAATATTCTCTTGAGAATATTCTCTTCTTACATCACTACCCAGGGTTAATCCCAACAAGTACCTTCCATTGCCCTCTGTGTTGTTCAAATTTTGTTGACGCTGCAATTGATTATCCAGGGAAAATAGACAGCTAGCGGGGGCCAGGCTAGAGAAGACACTCGTTGCTCCAAAATTTTCTGAAATGGTTCGGGCTCACATCGGTTGAACTATTCAGAAGTGAGAAGCAAGATCAGAACTACCATGTTAAGAGCCAACGTTCTCAACGGACAGTGCACTTGAAGAAGAAGAAGACCAATGGTCATTTCACTTTATACAATTTTAGGAGGGGCTTTTCATCCACTGCTTCAGTACTAATGAGAAAGTGTTATAAGAATAATTAACTTTTTGTGAATATACCCGTAAATATGTGTAAATTGATCCAGAGTATGTAGATCCAGTTTAGGGATAGGTAAAAAGCTCTCAGAATCGTTTGAAATCAACTGTGGCCTGAAACAAGGAGCAGTGCTATCACCTCTCCTCTTTAATATAATTCTGGAGTATGACTACAATATATAGTAGTAAGACCAATACAAATTAGAACAGAATTGCTGATCGTAAAGGAAACACAATTACTACTAGCATACCCGAATTACTTTGTGGGGGATAGATTCCTGGAGTTCTAAAGATCCTGGATTTCTAAAGAGATATTGAGGATAAACAACGGGAGGAGAGCAGCCAGAGGCAGAGATACTTGGAGGCAGATGCTGGCGGAGACCAGTGCCTGACTTGGGCTGTAGCTGTAGCGCCATAGGAGAGAGATATTCCTGGAGTAGGATACTAGGTATGTCATAGAGAATCTAGAATCTAGAATCATCTAGAATCATCTAGGTATGTCATCGGTCTGAGTAGAATGAAATTAAAACACACCAATTACAAAAACTTTGACATTACTTAATTAGAGTAAGGTCAACATGGTCACACTCTCTTCATTTTGTAAGCTTTTAGTACAGACTTGTGAAGCCGTGGATGAATTAGAGGAAGATAAACAGAGATAAGACTATAAAAGGTTAGGTACTATTTCGGTACTACATTTGGAATAATTGCTTTCGCTGAAATACTTATTGGTAAGATTTTACTTTTAGCTGAATGAACATTTGATATTTTCCAAAACGAGATCTGGTGATAAGAATTAATTTTTTATTATTTAATACTTTTTTTTTCGAAATCAGCTACCTACTTCTCTCATTATTCTTTCTATAAACGTTAACATCTTGTAGCTATTGTCTTCACTTTCTTCTTATTTACCGTAGTAATGCAGCGGATAGCATGTGCAAATTTTCGCCTCAATAAATTATACATTCTTGTTTGTAAAAGGAATATTTCAAAGTCAAGTGGAGCTTTTACACATTTCAAAAAGCTTCGTCAGGTCTTGCTATTGCAATGTTAATTGGCTTACGGATGGTGTCTGCAATAAACAACATTCCGGGAAGGAAATCCTACAATTTACAATGTCTAGCAAAACAGTTTTTAAAATAAAATAAAAAACTTTTCCACCACATGCATAATAGGGTGGAATGATTCTTGTTTTATAATTTCAATGTGTAAGAGTGATTGAAAGTTACCGATAACCTTTGTTAAGCCACAAATAAAATATTTTTTCAAACAAAATATTTTTACGAGGTGCCACAAAAATGTTGAAATTATAATTTTTAATGTTGTTCTGAAGCTATTTTCTTGTGGCATTTTTACAATTTTAACTATTTAGAATGGGAAATAAGCCACAATATTATTAAATCTAGACTATCCGAGAAACTTAAAACAATAGGAAATAAATTCAACATTTCAACAACATTCAAAACAACCAACACATTGAGATCTATTCTATCTAAAACTAAACCTAACAATGAACAAGAAAGGACAAAGAATTGTATTTATAAAATACCTTGTGAATGCGAACAGTTTTATATAGGTGAAACATCAAGACCATTAAACGTTAGAATAAGTGAACATCAATCTTATATTAAAAATAGAGAATTTGATAGATCTCAAATATGTCAACACGCATGGGATAATGAACATAGAGTTCAGTGGAGAGATTCAAGTATAGTCCTGAAAGAAACAGATAGTAAAAAGAGAAAAATCAAAGAAGCGGCTCTAATTATGCTAAACGAAACCAATTGTGTCGCAAATTCCTCGGTGGAATGCAGTAGGATGTGGATACCCATACTGAAAGAGGAAGTCAATAGAAAGAAAATACCACAATTAATAAGTCAATAGTCGAGTTAGTACATATTTTATATTTTAGTATTACTTATATATCCATGTATTATTGATATTATTTATAATTTAAACAAAATTATAGTAAAGTCAGAATTTGGTATTAATTTTGAGAGTAAATTAAATGTAAGACCAAATACTTACGATGTCGGGATAGTATCACGAGGTTTTTCCTGGTTTTCCCTCGTGATTTACTATGAGATCTCTAACGCGAGAATTTTAATGTCACCGTTGCATGTGGTTGTCTTTTTAAAGACAGATCACATGCTATGATTTTTTGTGACGGATATTCTTGAGTTGGGGTTGATTTCATGTAATCGAATGAACTATCTTTCAGTAAAGTCGTCCCAGGAACGCAACTCATAAATATTGGCAATATCATTTTAAAGTCTTCTACTTTAAAATGTATCATATGTATCTGAATTGCCGATATAAATGAGTTAAATTAAATAAATTATTAGAAGAATTTTTTTACTAAGCAACAACATTTTTGTTTATATTAATAGTGTTTTGTATTTTGACAACGGCACCCGATTTGGGCGTCGAAACGTTAATAAAAATCATTTTTTAATAATATTGTGGCTTATTTCCCATTCTAAATAGTTAAAATTATAATTTTTAGTTAAATTTTGCGAATTTTGATGATTTTGGTTTAGTAAGAAATAGTATTTTAATGTTTTAATTCCTCTTTTAACACTAGAAGCACCAGAGCGGTCATTTTGACTGCTTTCTATTTTTGACCCTCTGTATTACTTATTCTTAGTTGTTTTAGAAAGTTGATAATTTAGAACTTTTCCTAGATCTACTTGAGGATTATAATTCCTCCTTTACATGTACTTAGTGTAATTACTTTTGAGATGTGTTAGTATATACCTAGAAGCACCAGGGCGGTCATTTTGACTGCTTTCTATTTTTGACCCTCTGTATTACTACTTATTCATAGTAGTTATTCTAGAAGCTTAAAAATTTAGTACTTTGCTACATCTATTTAAGGATTACAAGTTCTCTTTTGCAGGTAGGTCTATCTATCTAATCAGCCCTAAACATCCATCCTTGGATATAGGCCTCCTCTTCCTTCTTCCATGCCTCTCTAGCTTGGGCAATTTGCATCCATTTTGACCCAGTGTGTTTCTTCAGGTTATCTGACCATCGCATCTGTGGCCTTCCCCTTTTTCGTTTGTGGTTCCATGGTCTCCAATGTATTACCATCTTAGTCCAGGTAGGTACTACCTGCAGGTAGGTACTTAGTCTAATTACTTTTTGAGTATATTGATGCCTACCTATAAAAAATGCGGTCCTTATTACGGAGGAGAAGTACCAGATCTGAGCGATGATCAACAGATAAATTTGCACTTGCGTCGGCAATATGGAACCTATTTATAGAGAATTGTATATTTTGCTACACCTACAACTGGCTAAAATATATCTATCGACGAACAGCTTTTTCCCACAAAGGCAAGAAGTCACTTCACCCAATACATGGCGTATAAACCCGATAAGTTTGGAATCAAATTCTGGCTTACAGCTAATGTCTAGTCCAAATATTGATTGCACGGATTTTCTTACTTACGGAAAGATGAACAACAACCAGACAATCAACTTCTAGGGGACATGTAATTAGCCGTCTAATGGGCCCATTTATGAATAAGGGAAGAAATGTCACGACACATAAAAAGTATTACGAAGGAAGTCTACCAGCAGTACTGGAACAATAAACCGAGCAAGAAAGGATATTCCTCCGTCAATAAAAAACGAAAATAAGGAATTATACAAATCAAAAATTTTCATACACGAAGACTTGAGCTAACCAGGTGTACCAGAGGAAAATGATCAAAAATGTTCTAGCGCTAAATTCTCTAGACTCAAACAATATTGAAATAGGCATAGACAAAAGGAGAAACCTAAAACCATTACCTACTACAACCATACAAAATACGGGGTAGACGTTGTAGATCAGATGGCCATACAGTGCTCAACCAAATCAGCTTCAAGGAGATGGCCGTTGCAGGCTTCTTTTAATATCTTAGATATGGTAGGAAAAAATGCTTGGATTCTGTATAAGAAAGTTACTCTTTGTCAAAAATCTGGGAAAACTTTCCTACTTCAGTTAGCAGATGAATTGCGACAAGATCATCTGACTAAGGGCAGAGCAACATCAACGGAAACAAAACAGAGATACAACACCTCAATCAAATAATAAACGTAGGCAGTGACAAAAGCTACAATATCTCGGCCATGTGATGCGGAGGGAGAAGTATGGCATCCTATGACTCATAATGCAAGAAGAGGTAGATAACAGAAGATGCATCGGAAGAAGACGAATTTCATGGCTGAGGAATCTGAGGGATGGTTTGGATGCAGCTCAAAACAACTATTCAGAGCTACTGACTCAAAAATTAAAATAGCTATGATGCTTGCCAACCTCCGTAGTAGATATAGCACCTGAAGAAGAAGAAGTGGAAAACTGGGAACTAAAACTAAAATAAAACATGTAAAAGTCATATACTTATGTAAAAAATTTGTGTGTAGGTCTTGTACAAGCAAAATTAAAAAAAATTGTTACTACATAAATTGTGCTTAAATAATTAAATAATTTATTTAAATTAACTACATATCTTTTGTTAGTAGATATTAACTCAATATAGGTTTTTTTTTTTCAATTAAATAACTATACGAATACGACTGGCGATAGAAAATTCTAATACCCGTCGTCTTGACCGCTCCGGTGCTTCTAGGTATGAAAAAATGTTGGTGCTTCTAGTGTTAAAGGATAAATCCACATTCTGCAACTACGCTTTAATGACAATTCTTTGAACATTTCCAATATGATAGCTATCGTGTGCGATGTAACTGCCACTAACACCGCTGTTAACAATGGTGTAATTGTTTTTTTCTACGATCTTTTAATAACATGCTCATTATTCGCTATTTTTTCATAGATAATAGCACCCATTACTGTACCCGTGAGTAATAATTCATTACTCACGGGCTGAAGTTACTCACGGATCATTACTCACGGACTGAAGTTAGATTCAAGTAGCGCATGCCACTTTTAATATTAATCGTATATAAACTGCAAATAAAATTACTTAAACTTGTTTATTTTAATAAAATAATTATTTTAATTTATACCAATAATTAACTTAAAAAATTTTTAAAGGAATTTTAATTGTAACAATGTCAGTATATTTTTTACGTTTATGTCTTGTTTACTAAAAATTTTGACGTTTATCATTTAATTTAGTGACAGTGGCATTAGCGCATTTTGTTTATGTTAATTGGAATTTATAATTAATATTGTGTTAAATATGTTACAACATATTATGTATAGTTATATTATTATATTATAAATATATACCTAGTTAAATGTAAATATACATTATAACTATATATGAAATAAGTCCACCGACAACAGCCATTTCCCATTTATTAGATTCACTGACAGTAGGTACAAATTTAATCTTATAATTTTTCGGAAACGAATAGAACTTATATTGACTATTTTTAGTTGTATTTTTACAATAAATAAGAATTTAGTAATAGTAGGCAACCAATTATCCAGCCACGTACTATGGGTAAATAGCATTTAGGTATTTTGTAAATTATTATAATTTAAATCTCGAGTAGTAGATAATTAAATTTTTTACTAATTAAAATAAAAAAAGGTCGTAGAAAAAGTATAGTATTCTATTCGCATGTAATGTCTATTACTCACTCTGATGAATTACGACACTCGCCTACGGCTCGTGTCGCAAACTTCATCATCGTGAGTAATAGCCATCATTACATGCTCGTTGAATAATATACTATAACCTTCCGATGACCAACCGTTTTTTGTTACACGGATGACCAATGTGGGGGGGGGGAATGGTCAAACATGTCAAAAATTTCAAAAATGACAATTAAATATCAAAACTGACAATGACAAGAAAATGAAATTTTTTTATGGCATGGACTTTATATCATTCAGGCAGTCACAACATGAATATTAGTGTCATGTGTAGTGTGTATGTTGAGTAAGTGTCTTGTTACTTTGCAAAAGTCGACGTCATTAGCGTAAAACTACTTGGAATGACACATAATAGACGGTATTTTACTAAACATCATCTTCAGAATATATTTTTTATTCGTAAAATATAGGGAATTTTTTATTTCAAAATATGAGGATATCTAGAATGATATTAAAGTCAAATAAAAAAAAATGAGTTAAGAATTGAAAATACTTTTGAATTTATTAAAGAAAAACATACGATGGGGTCCAAATTTCCCCCGCTTGGTCATCCGAAGCTTAATGAAAAAAAAACTAGAATAAGCCGCTGTAGTGGCTGGTTTGTTTGTTCCATACCAATTAGCTAGTTACCTTTGCGTTATTTTTGTACATTAAATGGAAATCTAAAGGCCCTAATAAATTTGTACGGGTTTTAGGCAAAGAACTTTAAACCTGTAACCAGCTTCCTGTGGTTAATTTCGTTCCTATACACAACAACCTCCCTAATATATAGATTCTTCTTCTTCTGCAAGTGCCATCTCCTAATCGTAGGTTGGATATCATCATCACTATCTTTACTCTATCCACCGCTGCTCTAAAGAGTTCTATAGAACTGCATCTAAACCAGTCCCTTAAATTCTTTAACCATGACACTCTCCTTCTTCCTATACTCCTTCCGCCTCTTATCTTTCCCTGTATTATCAGTCTTAGCATTTCATATCGCGGTCCCCTCATTACGTGTCCCAGATATTGTAACTTTCTTATTTTTATTTTGTTTATTATTTCGCATTCTTTACCCATTTCTCGCAGTACTTCCGTGTTCGTTTTCCTCTGTGTCCATGCTATTCTAAGCATTCTTCTGTAACACCACATTTCAAATGACTGTAGCTTATTTATGTGTTCTTGCTTTAATGTCCAGCTTTCAAGTCCATATTGTAGTATCGAGAACACGTAGCATCTCAAAGCTCTTGCTCTCAGTTCTAACAAACAATACCTCAATCAACGGTTCTAAGCTAAGGTCTTTGTTGCAGAGAACTGTTTTCATTTTTACAAACGCATTTCTTGCTATTTCTATCCTGGTCCTTATTTCTGTTGTTTGATCATTTTTCTCTGAAATCCAGGTTCCTAGGTATTTGTATTTATCAACCCTTTCTATCGGTACATTTCCCAAATGTATGCTTGTTTGTATGTTTGTTTTCTTAGTTATTATCATGTATTTGGTCTTTTTTATATTCATTTTTAGTCCATATTCTTTACAGAAATTGTTTGTTTTGTTCAATAGTAGTTGGAGTTGTTCAGCAGAGCTTGCTATAATCACGGTGTCATCTGCATATCTTATGTTGTTAATAGATCTTCCGTTAATTATTATTCCTTCACTTTGAGATAGCAATGCTTCTTCAAAAATGGCTTCACTATATGCATTAAAGAGTAATGGAGACATAATACATCCCTGCCGAACTCCTCTCCTGATTTCAATTTCTGGACTGGGTTCGTTATTTCGTTATCTATTACAATTTGTGCTCTTTGATTCCAGTAAAGGTTTGTTATTATTCGTAAGTCCCTTTTGTCTATGTTTTTTGTATTTAGAATTTGGACTAATTTTTCGTGTCTTACTTTGTCAAAAGCCTTCTCAAAATCAACGTAACAAACATGCACATCCACATTCATGTCCATGCATCTTTGAGCTGACACATTAAAAGCAAATAACGCCTCTCTGGTTCCTAGTCCGTTTCTGAACCCAAACTGACTATCATCTATTCCTTCTTCTAGTTTTTTGTTTATACGACCATGTATTATTTTCAAGAATAATTTGAGAATGTGACTTATTAATGATATTGTTCTGTATTCACTGCAATCTTTAGCGTTTGTATTTTTAGGGATAGCACAAAAGGTTGAGAGTAACCATTGTTTTGGTATGTTTCCTGTTTTGTACACTGTGTTAAACAAGTCTACGATAATGTCTAAGGTTTCATCATTTATACATTTTAAGCTTTCAACTGGGATTTGGTCTGGACCTACTGCTTTACCATTTTTGCTGTTTTTTAATGCCGATTTAATTTCTTCTTTTAATATCTTCAAAACCGTATCATCTTATACTTCGACTTCCATCTGCTCTGTTCTATTGTCTTTGAACAATTCATTTATGTATTCTGTCCATCTCTTTAATTTTTCGTTAGTACTCAACACAAGTTTCCCATCTGTATCTTTTAGTATTCCCGGTTTTCTTTTTCTGTTGATCTGCGTTAATTCCTTAATTTTTTTATGTTTGTTAAAATTATCATGTCTTTTCTGGTGTTCTTCTATTTCTGCGCATTGTTATTTTAACCACTGTTCTTTAGCCTGTTTAATTTTGGATTTTATTTGTTTATTCACATTTTTGTACATCTGATTATCTTTGTTTTTATGCTGACGTCTTTCTTCCATTAAATCTAAGATTTCCTCCGTCATCCATTGTTTCTTTTTGTATCTGGTTGGTGTAAGAATTTCTTTTTGACATTTATCTATTTCTGTCTTTATTAATAACCATTTTGTCTCTGTTTCAGTATTTTGCTGGATTTGTTCTTTACTATTCATTAAACGGTTATTAATTTCATCTGTCAGGCGTTGTTTTATGAGTGGGTTTCTTAGTTTACTTGTATCGATTTTTACATCTGTTGTTCTGCGTTTTATTATTTTCATTTTGAGCCTAATTTTGGTCACTACTGGGTTGTGATTTGATCCTATGTCGGCACCTGGATAGGTTTTAGAAGATATAATTGCGTTCTTGTATCTTTGTCTAATCAATACATAATCTATTTGGTTTCTTACAATTCTCCCTTCTTGATCTGCTGGTGACTTCCAGGTATATAGTCTTCTCTTTGGCATTTTAAACAATGTATTAGTTATGACAAAATTATTGTTTTGGCAAAATTCGATAAGCCTGTCACCTCTTTCGTTTCTGTTGCCCAGACCATATCCTCCTGTACATTCTTCTACTTTTTCGTCTCCAACCTTTGCGTTAAAATCTCCCATTATAATTGTAACATCCTGCGTTTTAATGGATTTTAAAATATTGTCTAGGTCTTCGTAGAAAGTTTCAATATCGCTCTCTGGTTTGTCCGCAGTCGGAGCATAAACTTGTATTATGTTTAATTTGGGTTTATTCTGATTTAATTGTAAGAGGATAATTCTGTTGGAGTATGGAATGAAATTTACTACAGCTTTATCCATGTGTTTGTTTAGTATTATCCCGACACCATATCTGTGTGAACCGTCTTGACTTCCTGAATAGTATATTGTTTTATTGTTGATTTTCATCTTTCCTGAGTCGGGCCATTGGACATCGCTGATTCCTAAAATGTCTACATTCAGCCTTTCCATTTCATTAACGGCATTATGTACTTTTCCAGCTTGATGTAGACTTCTAACATTCCACGTCGCTACTTTGCAAGGTTTTCGCATGTTGACGACCGGGGAGGCCTTGCAGTCTTGTGAGTTTCCTCCTCTGCCGGATCTTGTTTTCCGAGTTTCATGATCAGTAGAGTGTTTGGTTATGTTGTTAGTCATGATGATTAACTAGGGATGCTCTATGAGCCTTTAATGCATTGGTTTCCCGTTGCCTTATGCATCTCCACGCCGTTGACCATGCCTGGTTCGTCCGCCTTTAGAAATGATTTCTCATTTCTAGGACAAGAAGGTGCCCTTCCACTTACCGACTCTTCCACCCGAAGCTGTTGGTCAGTAAGTGGGGGATTGCTTATACCGGCAATCACTCGGACGTCAGCGCCTCGTTTGTTATCTAGCAGGATATACCGGATGATCATGATCGAGATCATCTCACGGGCAGGTGAGGTTGACATTTGAATAGGAGAGGCTATGTATTGCGCATCACTATCCATTACATCCCATAATATATAGATTAAGAATGATCAAAGAAAGGATCAAAAATATTTACTTTAAATGTGCAAAGCAATCTCCAGTGGTGTATGCTTTTTTGATATTTCTTTAAAAGCCTTTAGGAAATTAGCTCATTTACGATGGCTTACGTTGACCAATCGCATTCTTCGGTTATATGTTCCAACAGACAATCCTTTAGATAATCTGAGGACTTTAACTATGTATGTGATTAAGGTGTATGCCCCAGTCTAGTTTCATATCAAACGGAAACCATCTTGTGTAAATCCCTAAAAAATGTGCTTGTCTCCATGTTATGTGATAAGAGAAAACACATAAAAAAGTTAGGTGTGAGATGACTTTCAAGGGCAAGATCGGGATTTATTAATGGTGTAAAGAAGTTTGTTGTCCCAAAGCTTAACTTTATTGTCAATTGGGGAGAAATTACTGAGCCTCCTATGGCAAAATATACAACTGACGAGGACAAAGTATATACGTGAAGCAAGAGAACCTAGGTATCAGACGCAGTGTGAGGATCCTCTGTTGATATTCCCTGTCATACGCAGGCAGTAGAAAGAGTCTTAAACCTTGTGACTGACTAATCTCTTAATGCTCAGTTATATGCCTAGTAACTCGTACTAATTACTGGGGCGAATACAAGAGGTGAGTGTTTCAAAGGGATAGTGGCTTCTACACTCTAAAATCTCTTTTTAGTGTGTAGACGTGCTATCATTATACTTCGTAGCACCTTAACTAATCACTGGTACTAGCTACTGGAAGCGCGTAACCAGCACCTATAATGCTAGTACGTCATACAGTCGAGTATTGCGTGGGAGAAATAATGGTGTGAGAACTTTCTTATTCCAGTAAATAGGATTGCTTTCTATTTACTCCACTGGCATGAACACTCGCAGCGAGTAGGTACCCTACTGGAATATAAAACCAATTTAGACAAGGAGAATACTGAAAATCAGTAATCGGTTTTAGTGACTCGCACGAGTTCAAACAAATTAATTAACCTATGGCATCCACGTTTATGAGAACACTTAATCCTCATCGGATTCGTTGACGATTTCGTGATTATAGCCTGCACTCTCGAGGAACTACAAAGCATGTTGAAGGAACTCACAGATAGCTCACACTACGCCGCACTACAAATAAAAAAGACAAAAACAAAAATATTGACAAATACAGACGACCTCTCCAGACGTAAATCTATGAATGGTAATGAGATGAAAACAAAAATAAATCTATTTGAGCCAAATTCTGAAAATTGGCAAGTTTTTTAAAATGGTAAGACTTGTATTAAGAACCTAAAATACCTCGTCGACCAAGAGAAACACCACAAATGAAATATAGATGCCATGAAGTCTATCCAATAGATATACTTCATTATATTATAGCCTTAACCCGGCACCTGCCACGTGGGGTGCTACCAGCACCCCATAACATATTTTCATCAAATATTTGGTAGTTCATGTTTCTTAACCGTGCTGTGCGTCATAGTAGCTTTCTATAATAATATATAACATAGATCTGTTTGCGTTTGAAATGGTTATTTAGTGTCATTCTAAACTTGTAGCTCTAAAGTCGAATTGGGGTGTCATCATCTGGCAGTTTAAGTTTTAATTTTTTTTGTGTTTTCGATAAACAGGTCAAATTTACATTTTTTTTATTGTGATAACTGATTTAAATTATTAATATAGTCTTTATACTCAATAAATCTTATTTTTTTTAGATATTTTACTTCACTTCATTTATTATTGGTTGGTAATTGCTAATTTGCTTATAACACCTTATTAATTTTATTTTTTAACTTTTATAATATATTAGTAGCTAATAAGTTAATAAAACATGTTTTTTTATATTCTTGTGTAACTCAACACATTATTTTGTTTATAAACAAGTAAATCACAAATAATTTTTAAGGGGTGCTGTCAGCACCCCACGTGGCAGTTGACGTCTTGCAAAGTCACGTGGCAGGTGCCGGGTTAAGTTAATTTATTGTATCGTTAGAGTCGTTATCTCCAGAATATTCGATAAATTAAATAGGTTTATCTAATTCTATTGAATAAATAGCATTGCTCCTGGTAATATTATTTGCAGTATTTACTTGTAACTGAAGTAAAGTTTTATAATTATTTATAATATTAAACTTAATTATGAATTTTTTAGTTTGTAAAATTGTCTATTATCAAAGTGCATAAAAATCCATGTTCGTTGATAAAATTTTGTTTTAATAGGTACCGGGTGTCCACTTATATTTTCCCCCATTTTAACTGCCTATAACTTCTAAACGGTTCAAGATAGAAATATGCGGTTTTCGCTGAAATGATTTATTTTAGAAGTTTTGTCTGAATGAATCTAATTTTTTATATCGCTTTCAAATACGAAATAAAAAATGGCGGATTTTTGAAAAAAACTTTGTTGACTTTTTTTTAATGGAACACCCAGTATATTTTTTTGTAAATTTAAAGAAAGATTATTCACCTATCCAGCGATAGAAAGTTTTCCAAAATCGGTTGTCAAATCACTGAGTAATTAATTTTTAAAATGAGGAGTGCAACGTGGATATCACATACCTAAATAACATAACTGAGCAAAATGATATTATGTTACGTGATTTCCACATTGCATCTCTCATTTTAAAAATTAATTTCTCAGTCATTTGGCAACCGATTTAAAAAAATTTTATATCGCAGGATAGGTAAATGACCGTTTTTTCAAGACACAAAAAAATATACTGGGTGTTTTAATAAAAAAGTCAACAAAGTTTTTTTTTTCAAAAATCCGCCATTTTTTATTTAAAAGCGATATAAAAGATGGTCATTTACCTAAAAACTTGAAAAAACGGGCATTTATGTATCCAGCGATAAAAATTTTTTTAAAATCGGTTGTCAAATGACTGAGCAATTAAATTTTAAAATGAGAGATGCAATGTGGAAATCACATAACTTGCTTAGTTATGTTATTTAGGTATGTGATATCCACGTTGCACCTCTCATTTTAAAAAATTAATTACTCAGTGAATTGACAATCGATTTTGAAAAAATTTATATCGCTAGATAGGTGAATGACCTTTCTTTCAATTTACAAAGGAATATACTGGGTGTTCCATTAAAAAAAGTCAACAAAGTTTTTTTCAAAAATCCGCCATTTTTTATTTCGTATTTGAAAGAGATATAAAAAATTCCATCCATTCAGACAAAACTTTTACTAAAATAAAACATTTCAGTGAAAACCGCATATTTCTATCTTGAGCCGTTTAGAAGTTATAGGCAGTTAAAATGGGGGAAAATATAAGTGGACACCCGGTATAATAGGCATATACTTCATAATACAAAAACCTAATTAGTTTTCTAATTCTGGATAATAAATAAAAGTAGATTAAGATAAAGCTGTTTTGATATTATTTTCACAAGTCAATATATTATTATGATTCGAATAACAGAATCACCAAGGTAGTAGTTGCGGCCTTTTTTAAGGATATTTTTTTTTTACTTTACAGATTTTTCTCATGAATATCTAGAACTAGTATCGACATTTATTCTTCTTCTTTACGTGCCATCTCCGCGACGGAGGTTGGCAATCACCATGGCTATTCTGATCTTAGATGCTACTGCTCTGAATAGTTCGGTTGATGTGCATCCGTACCATTCCCTCAAGTTACACAACTGTGAGATTATTCATCTTCCTACCCTGGATTTTCCCTTGTATAATTAACTGAAGTATGTTGTATCTCTCATTAAGCATAACAGGCCCCAGGTATTGCAGCTTTCGTATCTTGATGATTTCAAATATTTCGTTGTTTGTTACATGCTCGGTCCATGATATCTTCAGGATTCTTCTATACATCCACAGTTCGAATGCTTTAAACTTTTTAGTAGTCGACGCATTAAGTGTCCATGCTTCTATCCCGTAAAGCAGAGTCGAGAAAATATAACATCTTGCCAGATTAACTCTTAAGTCTAATTTCAGTTCTCTTGCACAAAGTGCCTTGTACCATTAATTGGTACATAGTAAATCATATATTAACGTGATCATTACTTAACAGAAAACATTTTTGTGTATATCTTGTCGTTACGGCGACAGCAATACAAGAAATAAAAAATTACAGAGTCCTGGGAAAAATGACATATGCATAGAAATGATGAAGTTTGGTGGAAAAATGGGGAATAGTATTTTAGATTTTAAAGTTGCCACCCCTCCCCCACCTCCAGGGGGAGAAAAATATTGAAGGTATTTTTCAGTTTTTCGATCGGATGTTAATTTCGCGAAATACTCGATCGTCCCGCTACTTTTGGGACACCCTGTATAAAAAACATGCTTTTATTTCATTGCAGTGAATGAAATTTTAATGGAATAAAATTAACGATCAAAATTATTTTTAAAGCTATACGTTGTAGTACATTCTTTCACGGTTTTTGCTCTAAATTTTAAAGAACCGCTTGGATTTACATGAAATTTGGCGTACGTATAGCTTACATGTCAAAGAAAAAAAGTGATATTGTGCCGATGTGTGCTTTTGCCCTGGGGGTGACTTTCACCCCCTTTTGGAGGTGAAAAAATATATGTCCAAAATAAGTCCGCAAATGGGTAAACTGACTAATTTTAAGGAACTTTTGTTCTATAGAGGTTTTTCGCCAAGTCAACACTTTTCGAGTTATTTGCGAGTGAATATGTTCATTTTTCAACAAAATAACCACATTTTTAGACGGTTGTTCGCAAATAACTCAAAAAGTAAGTATTTTGTCGAAAGAAACGTTCTTAGCAAAAATATAACCTATAAAAAAGTAAAAAAAAATGGTTTACGCGTTAGGTCTCTGAATCTCGTAGAACCAGAGTTAGAGCCAATGAAAAATAGATTCATATTCACCAAATTTCAAATATAATATTTCGACGTAAAATATCCAAAAAATTTAGCACTTTTTGGGGAAAACCCATTATAAATTTTTTAAAGTGTTTAAAAAAAGATTTATTTCTGTTTTTACAAAAAGTTTCTAGCAATAAATTTAAGCAAGTTACGCTTAAAATAAAGTTGGTCCCTTTTGTTTTGGCAAAAAAAAATCGGGAAGACCACCCCCTAATTAGCAAATTAAAATGAAATTAATCGTTACCGCTTCACAAATTATTTTTTCTTCAAACGTCAAATAATGATGACATTACTTATCTAACTTGATCCTGTCAAAGTTTGATGTCTCCGCCGGCAGCAGTTTTTTTCCCATTTCTTTACGGCGAGCGAAAAATGTTGTCATGGCAACAATATGAAACATGTCACAAAGCAACAATACAAATGTCATTAACAACAATTAAACATCATTTTTATTTATAGTAATATTAAAAGTACAATTAGTTAATGAGGCATTTTCAAAATTGAAACCGTGCAAAAATGTTCCCGACTCTTGATACGCATTGGTAATTGTTGATGATACTGATGGTCGAGCACAACTTTCAGCAATCATTCCCGATGTTGGCGAAGCATGAGGGTTTAAAATTTTTTGAGCATTATCGTTCTTATTTCTTATTGAATCCTCTATATATCCTTCGGCAACCGTGCTTGATTTCCAGCCCCCATGTCGTTTGAGGCATTCTAGATTTCCGCCTCCATCAATTAAAAGTGTTGCTGAAGTTCGTCGTAAAGAGTGACCCGTGTACTATTTATGGTTGAAAATTGCTACATTTGAAGAAAAAATAGTATACTTTATTCGGCAAAGAAGCGACTTTTCTTGACTTGCCCTCTATTACGCGCCTCACTTCGTTCGGAGCGTAATATCGGGCGTGTCCTAGATTTTAACAATATTTCAGATAATTTCAAATATCTTGAAATTATTCCACTGTAATATATTTAAATATATTAGTAAACAATCAAGCATGCCGAATGTTTAAGTAGTCTTGTAAACAAAACTTACGCATGTAGGTATTAGTGCAAGATTGCATTTCTGTATATTATTATTGAAATAATAATCTTGACATACATATACGAAAGTATTACAAACATAGGTAATCAATAAGTATTCATACACAGAAATATTTAGGGCAGTCTAACAGTCTAATATTGGGGTTACTGTAGAGAGTGCCACCTCGACTAAGGACGTTCATTCCATCGTCAACTGGGTACTATTAACGAGTATTAAATGTACCTATAATAATAAAGTATTAATGGGAAATATAGTGTCTTCCAGTTAATCACCCCATCGTTAGGGCAGCAAAAACGCGTTACCACCATAGGCGCGTCAAGAAAAGTCATGCTTCTCCGCCTCAAAAAGTAATATACTATTACTTATGTTGTATTTATATGATCTGTAAGTTTCATTAATTCAAAGTGCTTATTTTTGAAAAAATTTGATTTCTAAATAAAAATTTTTTAAATTATAATTTTGAAAAATATGATTTTTTTCAAAATAACTTAAAAATTGTTAGTGATACCAAAAATCTCGAAAAACAAAAAAAGTCAGCATTGCTTTTCTGAATATCATGTATTTTTTTGTTTTTCTGTTGGACAAAAATTGATTAAGATTTGGTGTTTCTAAATTTGCATACATTCGTGATCAGTGACTCGTTCAACCCCTTTTAACTACAGCCCTTTCAATAATAAGAACTTTAAACCTATGAAACTTACAGATCATATAAACAATACATACACGAGTCACGAAACTTGTGAAGTCGTAACGATTAAGTTCATTTAAGATACTAATTAGGGGAAGATTTTCTCGATTTTTTTACCAAAACAAAATGGGCCTAACTTTATTTTGAGCGTAACTTGTTTACTTTTGATGCTAGAAATTTTTTTTATAAAAGAAAAATGAAGCTTTTTTCAAACACTTTAAATAAGTTGTAATGAGTTTTCCCCGAAATGTGCTTCATTTTTGGTTATTTCACGTTAAAGTATTCCATTTGGAATTTGACGAATATGAACCTATATTTCATTAGCTATAACTCTGCTTCTACTAGGTATAGAGACGTAATATATACACCATTTTTTTTTTAGTTTTTTACAGGCTATATTTTTGCTAAGAATGTTTTTTCGACAAAATACTTACTATTTGAGTTATTTTCGAAAAACCGCCTAAAAGCGTGGTTATGTTGTTAAAAAAATGAACATATTCACTGCCAAATAACTCGAAAAGTATTGACTTAGTGAAAAAACTCTATAGAACAAAAGTTACTTAAAATTAGCCAGTTTATCCATTTCCTGACTTACTTTGGACGAATATTTTTTCACCCCCAAGAGGGGGTGAAAACCATCCCCGGGGGCAAAAGCACATATCGGCACAATATCACTTTTTTTCTTTGACTTGTTAGCTATGTGTATGCCAAATTTGATGTTAATCCAACCAGTTCTTCAAAATTTAGAGGTTAGATATTTTAGCGTTAAAGAACGGACTATTGGTTAATTGATAAATCTACAATGGAATGTTCATGACAATGATATATATTTCTCCCTGAGTCTCACTTTCCCAAATATCTCGAATGCACTTGCTTTCAAAAGCCCGCGCACATTACATATATAGAAGGACTAATTAGCTTTAATCATTAACCTTTTTTTGCTTATTTTGGACAACGCTCGACGGTTTCACATCTCCATCTCGTATTCTGTTAATGCATCCAGCTACAGGAATAAAAAAGATCGGCACAAAGATAGTGGTTGGTGCATAATACAAAGATTGATGGATAGTACCTACATTTGTTTTAACACTTTAATTAATTGCAGTTACATTTTTAATCCAAAAGGAAATACTCCAGGCTGTGGGTGAAAAATAGGTCGATTTCAGGATATAATTCAGGAATTTTTGAAACCAATCAGGTGTTGTAAAGGACGATGCTAGGAATAACTTCTACTAAAATGTGACCAAAAATATTATGAGCTTTTTTTTTAATTGCGATTTTCATTTGTTAAATTTGCAGTTTTTAAAGATTTTTAATTTTGCAGCTTAGGATATTAATTCTAGGGAAAAACTTTTTAATAGAAAGTTGTAGTAAATTAAAAAACCTACAATTTGAGCTATGGTAAATTTAATTTCGTTTATTGGTTATTGCCAAACAGCCTGCGAAAGGTCCAAAATGGCCCTTTTTTACAATTGCGTTATTTATTGTACAAATAATTTTTTTTTATTTTTTAAACCTTTAAAATGAAGATCTTTTAATTTCAAACATAAAATAAATTGTAGGGCCGGATTAACGAATTTGTTGCTTAGATATTATAAATTGTTTATCCCAAGAGGTCAAATGTCGAAGGCTATAACTTTTTGAAAAAAAATCGTAGAGAGTTGGTGAAACATCCAATCTCTTTCTAAAGAGTTATATGTTCATATTCTGATGTAAATAAATGCGTAAAACATTTTTAAACCTCTAATTTTTGTGTTTGAAACTAAGGGGTCAAATTTCGTTATAAGCATTTAGAGCTGAAGCGGCCCTGTACGTTCTATGAGTTTTTAACTTACAGATTATTGTTGGTAAAAACGAAACAAAGATTTATAAAAAATAAAAAATTTCTACCACCAACTGAAGCCGAGCTAAATGTTGGGCTTGAAAATAAGGGGACAAATTTCGTTAAAAACATTTAGAGCTGAAGCGGCCCTGTACATTCTATGAGCTTCTAACTTACAGATTATTGTTGGTGAAAACGAAATGAAGTTTTATAAAAAAATAAAAAATTTCTACAACCAACTGAAGCCGAGATAATTGTTTCTTTTTTCTTAAATCGTAGTGCCTTTATTTATAACAATTAAGAAATTATTTTACAGTCATTGACTAAAGAAAGACTTATATTATCTTAAAATAAAAATTTTTATAAAATGTAGTCACATTTAATTATTAAAAATTATTTTTAAAATCGGTGCTTTTGCGAGCGTCCAAATTTTGCAAATCGCCCGGCTCGCTTCAAATCCGCGCGCTCGGAAAATTTTTACGTAACTTGTATTACATTTTGACCGAAAACAATTTAATAATATTACCGTTATAATATACAGTCTATTTACCACTGTATTTGTTTTTCTTGATAAACTTTTATATGTGAAATCCCATTTCTGAAGAAATAATATTACAAAAATGATAAATATATATGAAATATATAACTACCTTTTTAATTTTTTCCTTGTTATATAAATATAATAATAATAATGTTACTTCTTATTATACAATATAAAACTTTTTCTTCTTGTAGTGACTATCCGTTTTGGATGTTGGCGACCATCATGGCAATCTGTACTTGCACACTAAATCGGTACTGCTGCTCTAAAAAGATTTGTAGTTGTTATGTTAAACGACGTACGTAAATTTTCTAGCAAGGTAATCCTTCGCCTTCCTGGTTCTCAGTTTCGAAATGGGGTTTGCCAAATTGCCATGATGGTCGCCAACATCCAAAACGGATAGTCACTACAAGAAGAAAAGTTTTATATTGTATAATAAGGAGTAACATTATTATTATTATATTTATATAACAATGAAAAAATTAAAAATATAATTATATATTTCATATATATGTATCACTTTTGTAATATTATTTCTTCAGAAATGAGATTTCGCATATAAAAGTTTATCAAGAAAAAAAAATACAGTCGTAAATACACTGTATATTATAATGGTAATATTATTAAATTGTTTTCGGTCAAAATTTAATACAAGTTACGGCGGATTTGAAGCGAGCCGGGCGATTTGCAAAATTCGGCCGCTCGCAAAAGCACCGAATTTAAAAATAATTTTTAATAATTAAATGTAATTACAGTTTATAATAATTTTTATTTTAAGATAATATAAGTCTTTTTTTAGTCCATGACTGTAAAATAATTTCTTAATTGTTATAAATAAAGTTACTACGATTTAAGAAAAAAGAAACAATTATCTCGGCTTCAGTTGGTTGTAGTTTTTTTTTTATTTTTTTATAAATCTTCGCTTCGTATTCAGCAACAGTAATCTGTAAGTTAGAAACTCATAGGATGTACAGGGCCGCTTCAGCTCTAAATGTTTATAACGAAATTTGCCCCCTTACTTTCAAACCCAACATTTAGCTCGGCTTCAGTTGGTCGTAGAAATTTTTTATTTTTTTATAAATCTTTGTTTCGTCTTCAGCAACAATAATCTGTAAGTAAAAAACTCATAGGATGTACTGGGCCGCTTCAACTCTAAATGTTGATAACGAAATTTGCCCCCTTATTTTCAAACCCAAAAATTGGAGGTTTAAAAATGTTTTACGCATTTATTTACATCAGAATATGAAAATATAACTCTTTAGAAGGAGATCGGATGTTTCACCAACTCTCTACAATTTTTTTTCAAAAAGTTATAGCCTTCGACATTTGACCTCTTGGGATAAACAATTTATAACATCTTAGCAACAAATTCGTTAATCCGGCCTTACACTTTTTTTGGGTTTGGAATTGAAAGATCTTCATTTTAAAGCTTTAAAAAATAAAAAAAAATTATTTGTACAACAAATAACGCAATTGTAAAAAACGGCCATTTTGGAAATTTCGCAGGCTGTTTTGCAATAACCAATAAACAAAATTAAGCTTACCATAGCTCAAATTGTAGGTTTTTTAATTTACTACAACTTTCTATCAAAAAGTTTTTCTCTAAAACCAATATCCTAAGCTGCAAAATTAAAAATCTTTAAAAATTGCAAATTTAACAAATGAAAATCGCAATTAAAAAAAAAGCTCATAATATTTTTGGTCACATTTTAGTAGAAGTTATTCCTGGCATCGTCCTTTACAACACCTGATAGGTTTCAAAAATTCCTGAATTATATCACGTTTTTTCACCCACAGCCTGGGGTAAAAAGAAATTATTTTTCCTGTAGCTGGCTATATACCATCGAATCACAAACATATTTTTCATGAAAATTTTTCCTAAAAGATATAAATTTTTTATTAAAACCCGTTAAATGTAAGTCACAGAACGTTTTCGGTTTTTTTTAATCATCATTAATGCTAAAAGTACAGTTTAGTTTCAAGCTGAGCTACCAAAGTAATGCAAGGGTGAAAACACTTTAAATGGTAATTAATTATATCTCAAACACATATTAGTTTAACATTCCATAAGATGGATGGTATTTATAAAGAATTATGCCCTTCGGCAAAGTATGCCAATCCCCATCACGTGGGTTACAAAGCGAGTTGATGTATCTACATTACGACAGTTAGGTAACCAGTATAACTAGGTTAGGTAGATAGGTAGGTGAGGTAGCCAACCTAACTAGGTTGGGAAGATACGTAACTGTCGTCATGTAAAGATACATAAACTCGCTTTGCAACCCACGTGATGGGGATTGTCAGACTTTGCCGAAGGGTATAATTCTTTATAAATACCATCCATCTTATAGAATTTTGAACTAATATATTATTAAGATATAATTATATACCATTTAAAGGGTTTTCACCCTAGTATTTCTTTGGTGGCTCAACTTGCAACTAAACTGTACTTTTAACACTGATGATGAGTGTATAAAAAATCTAAAACATTCTGTAATTTAGCCTTTAAAAGGTTTTAATAATATTTTACACCTTTTTGCGAAGAATTTTCATTAAAATTTTTTTATAAAAATATATATTACGTATACCCTAAATATTTTTTGATACGTACCACTGCCTGTACATCGTAATAATAATTCGGACAGGTGCACCGGTTTACAACAGGGTAATAAAATTATTCAGGTCGCATAAATTATTTGACACCAAATATTGAGTATTTACCAATAAATATCAACAATCGTATTGATAGCTCATCTTTTATTTACCTTTTGGTGGGTAGCGGTAAATATGTGCGTAACAGATAAACATACGTAATAGAACAGTAAATTAACAAGTTTTTATTATTCAGGGAACCGTAATTAATAAAGAGACGCTATGATTACTATTTCTTCTTGTTGTTTATGTTTTTGGATTTGGTAATACTAATTTCTCCATGTTCACTATTGTTCAACCTGATCATGGATGAAAATAATAAAAAAGTAAGAAACTAAAAAAGGATACCAAATGGGAGATAAAAACAACTTAAAATGATCTGCTATGCTATACCAATTTAATAAATAACCACCAGAAAATTTAACATGTTAGCTTTCCCAAAAAAAGACCAAATGCATGGTTATAACATCAAATCCAATGAGCTGTAAATTAGAGCTGGAAGGTCAGATAAGAGAACAAGTGATAAGAGTTAAATACCTAAGTATCACACTATCTAGCTACGGAAAGCTCGAAACAGAAGTGGAAGATCAAGCAAATAGAGCAAACAGAGCCGCAGGTTTCCTGAATGAAACAATATGGAGAAATAAACATATCGGTAAAGAAATAAAACGCAAAATTTATAAAACAGTAATGGAAGTAATAATAACATACGCGGCAGAAACAAGATCTGACACAGAGGATAAAAATCAGAGATGGCAATCCGTTCGAAAAATCGATGGCAAGACACTGTGGGACAGAACTAGAAGTTCACCTATATATGACAGAGATGCAAGGTGGAGAACATTAATACAGTGAACTCTCGCTTGAACGGACAGTAGGCGAGAGTTGGATAAAACGGGATAGTCGGATAAAACGGGATACCTGGCCTAGAGACCCAACTAGTGCTGCTATCAATCGGACAACGACGAAAACTTGTTCTCAGTCGTCATTTAAACATTCTCAGTTCGTTTTACCGCGATGCCACTATTTTATGAAAAGTTGTTGTGTTTAGAATTGTTTGACTCTATTTTTTTTACTTTGTACTTTTAAGTGCTTCGTTTTCTACATTATATTGCCTACATATCTAAACGTATAATTACGGTGACTATTATATTTAATTAAGCACTCATTAACTAATACTCTCATGTGTAGTCTATCTAGTTTTATTTTCACGTTTAGGCAGGATACATTTTTGTTTTGAAAAATGTCTGAGTTGGACAAAACGGGACACTTATAAGTTGGATAAAATGGGATTCAGTTTTTTAGGTCCCGTTTTATCCACCTAATTATTTGTTGGCCTATAATTTTTTTAAATAGCGATAAAGCGTGTTCTCATACTGCAGAATAGAACAACATATTTTTATGTGACTTTTGTTCTTATATACGTACCTAGTCCTAAATAAAAGGTCTTATTTCCCATTTTGCAATAAATCATAAAAAAGGCCTATTTTTAAGTTTCTGACTACTAAACATATTGTTTTTTCAAAGGTAAATTTTGCTTTTCAGTCTTATATCTACTTAAATATACTTTTTAGATAATTTTATGCAAAAAATAAAATATTGTGAACCTATCCCGTTTTATCCAACCGTGGTATGCTAAAACGGGATGTGCAGGACTTTAATAAATTTTTTTTTCCTATTTTCCAGTTATTAAAAATAGCTAAAAATATGTTTTTTGTGCGCTTCAATAAATGTTATACCTATAAAAAATAATAAAATATGATAATTCCTTTACCATTTTTTCCGTAATAAAAATAAACAAGAATAGTATCCCGTTTTGTCCAACTCTCCCTTAGTTGTTCCGTATAATGTTTCAGTTTAAAGGGGTGTCCGTTGAAGAGAAAAAAAATATGTTAACTTGAATATAATGCATGAATATAATGCTGTAAGTATATACATATAAATAGAAAAATTAGTTAAATATTACATAACCCAAGTTGCGGATTAGACGTTTTATTGTCTAGGAACAAAAGAACTTTGATTTTTTCGCTGCATTCTTCTACGAAATTTATTTAGACAGTCTGTCATGATTTCTTTTGGTATTTGTCATCCACTAATTCTTATTGCTATACCATTCGATAGGTAATAATTGTTCTGAGTGTGAACCCTTGAATTAACGGGGACTTTCACTTTTCTCGGTTACCAGCGGCCTTTCTTTGCCCCCCATCATATTGGTGCAAATAGAATTGTGATCCTATCTTTAGAAGCCTTATCTCCAGTGCATCTTTCTCCTTTCAGAGTATAAGTGTTCTTGGGTGATGCTATAAACTCTAAAAAAATAATCCCGTCTCATCTGCATTAAAAATGATTCGTGGAACGATTTTATTAAAGTTGGCAGTTTTTCCTTCCAGTTAGAAACCACTAATAAATCTACAGTAGCTGCTTCGCCATATACAGATTTGAAGGAAATATTGTCTTGCTTACAGGATTTCTTGAGCGATCCACCAGAAGATTTCATATAAACGCTTAGTTCCCTTGCAAATCCTAATGCATTTTCTTGATTAATTTACCAGAAACAGGAATATTCTTAGACCGCACTTTACAAAATCAATCGAAAACAATTAAGTATTTCTAGGTCTAATTCAACACTCTCGGTTTTCAAAAATTTCCTTTCGCTTTCAGTTTTCCGCTCTCATAAACTGATTAAATAAATCACTTTTTTGTTTTAAAATTTCACTGGCTAGAGGTTTTCCAATTCCAAATTTTTCTGTTAACTGTCTAACACTTAACTTATGCGTCTCCCATCCATGAACCACATCGACATTTTCTTTCAAATTTAAAACTTGCTCTTATCGGACCCCATATTGTTCACGTTGCAAAATCACTCATAATACAACTACGTCTACTGAATAGGCCTAATCAGACATTTCGGTTAAAATTCTTAAATCCTTGTTCCAGTCAAAACAATAATTTAACAAGTTTCTGGTGACGCATTTCTTTCATCGACGGACACAAACATTAAATTTTTATTACTTAGTGTTGATAACGTGTGTCCAATAACAAATATTCAGAATTCATATCCGATATTGAACAGAATAATTATACCACCCAGTAGATTGCACGAATTTATTTGTTTTTATATTCACACACGTAGATTATTAGTTTAGATCCAAATTGGTCAATTATCAACAACATAATTTGGAAATGACACGAAAGTGCTGACAAAAGTAGAATTATTTACCTTAATTAAATATACAAATCACGCGGGCATCATGTCACCAATGACCCAATTTAAGCTTCTATAAAACCAAGATATCTGGCCTAGAGAAAGAGCATTCATCAGTCTACATCAGTCTTTAGCTAATCGCGTATCAGTAATTAGTTAGTGTTCGGAAGTACTCCCGGGGTAGAATTACCCTAGTGTCGGTTCTATCAATAAATACCTTTATCGCTATTCGGTGTTTATATCCTTATCTTTATACGGACTTTATACAACGTGAAAAATATCAAATATCTCGTCGTGGACATCTGTAATGATTTGAAAGAACAAATGCGTATTATACATGTCATTTATATTGTAAAATATTTGAAAAAAATTGTAAACTTTTTTTATTTACTGTCCGCATGTACACCTCATTTACTGTCCGCGTCGTTGTTGAGAGTGTCCGTCTACGGGAGTTAAACGGTACAGGTTTATATATCGCCGAATGATTTTTGCTTTAAAATTCGTCCGTATAGAGGAGGTGTCCGGCGAAGAGAGGTGTCCGTTAAGAGAGAGTTTACTGTAACTGGATAAGAAACACAAGGGTAGAATGGAATGACCACATAAGATGAATGACAACAAATAGGGTAGTCAGGACAGCGAGAGACGATTCCCCAATAGGAAGACGATCAGTGGGAAGACTACGAAAACAATGGAACAACTTACTGGAGGCACATTGCAATAACAGATAGAGCCATGCCTACATAAAAATAATAATAAGAAGAAGAAGAAGAAGAAGAAGAAGAAGAAGAAGAAGAAGAAGAACAATTTGTCGTTATTGATTGTATCAGGAGGTAAATTTCCAACTTATCCTCCTTTTCACGTGATTGTAATATTATCTTGTACCCCGTATCGCGCTTTGACACTATCATTTTTTTCATATTCTTTTCTAGTTTTGTCTACTAGCTTTCCGCTATCTTAGCATACTTTGTTTTTATTAGTATCTTCTGTAGTTTCTATTCCGTTTATGAAAATAAGTGTACCCGCAAGTGTTGTATATTCTAACTTTACTATCCTGCTCTTATGTACGAGCTTTGTTATTGACCACTAGTTTGTAACTTTTTGACTAATCTGATACGATCATGCAGTTTGCTTGTTAGATTACTAACATTGATTTTTAGAAGATTACAACGCTTCAAAAACATTGGATATCTCATATATTTAAAACTGAGGGTTATTGCGATTATTCTTGTCAATTATAATGATGGTCTTTAAATTGTTTAAGTTAGATCAGCTGCTCTAAGTATTCTTAAAATACATATTATAACACACCAAATCCTGACACTGCGCCTCTGGAGGGTTGCTGTGAGATGTGTATTGTCACCCACCGACACATGGCATTCCGAGAGCCCGGTACCTCTATGGTCCACTACCCTAATTTGTGTGGTCCGAATGTTTTCTTTATATTGTCTGTGGAACACACAGACAGTATTATATTATATGCTTTTGCTATTATTTAGTTAACGATCGACTTTTGTATGGTAAACACGAAATACATATCTCCAGCAAATATCGTAATTTTCATTGTGAAAACCCTAAACCTTCTGAGATTAATTATTATTAGTAACATCGCATTATAAGTTCGGATACCTCACGTGTATTATGTTATGATATTTATTAAATCTTCTCTTTCAAAATTAAAAATTTGAAAATGACCTTAAATAATTGAAGTATTGTCCTACCAATGACTGTTGATTTCTATGCAGGATTAGTGTTTTTCTTAAACATTCCTAAAACACGTGTGTCTTTAACCGATAATAGCGAATAAATTGTAAATTCCAAAACCAGTCATCCCCTGTTCGCCAGCATTATACAATTAAATTAGATAGTGAATACTTTCTACTTTGATCCCTTTACTAGTCTCTTTGATCTGGTTTAGTTTCCAGTGAAGATATCTAAGCAGACTGTAGTATTTACAAATTTTCATGTTGGTGAGTAGTGTAGTATTAAATTTCATATAAAATTGGGGACACCATTGGATAAACCTATTATTCGTTAGATTCGAGGAAAATTGCTTATTTATCTAAGATTTTTTATCATAACTTTCAACAATCTAACAGTTTGGTCAGATGGTAAATCTTGAATAGCTTTACTGCTAAATGTGAGGAGGATAAGAGAATGGTGAAATTCCATGGCTTGTGCCTCCTGAATATAGATATTTTTAACAGAAATACGTATAAAAAGGATAAAGGCAGTTTTTGTTTTTATTTGATTCAGAGTTGGGTCACCATCTCCATATAGCTATTTCAGCATCTATGCATCCTCAGTGAAGCTATGCAGTCACAACAGAAATAAGTATATGTAGATTTTAAGCAATTATTAAAGTCTGGGATACAGGCTAATTTATAGATTTTTACCCGTTTTAAACGGTGGAATTTAAATATCTAGGCATTACACTATCTAGCTACGGAAAGCTCAAAACAGGAGTGGAAGATCAAGTAAATAGAGCAAACAGAGCCACAAGTTACCTGAATGACAAAATATGGAGAAATAAGAATATCGGGAAAGAAATTAAAGGCAGAATTTACAAAACAGTCATCAGGCTATTAATCACATATGAGGCAGAAACACGACCTGACATAGAGAGGACAACAAGATTGCTCGAATCAGCGGAGATGAAAACCCTTCGAAAAATCGGTGTTAAGTCACTGTGGAACCGAGCTAGAAATACAGATATAGAACGAAGATGTAAAGTGAAGAACGTTAATAACTATGTAAGAAACGGAAGAGTAGAATGTAATGACCACATAAACCGAATTACAACAAATACAGTAGTAAGGACGGCGATAGACGGTTCTCCAATAGAAAGGCGATCAGTGGAAAGACGACTAAAACGATGAACGACAACTTACTTACTGGAGGCATATTGATAAGACAGACAGCGCCATGTCTATACAAAAAGAAGAAGAATAAGAATAGCGTTTTAAACTATTTCACATTATAACTGGTTACTTGATGGCAACAGTTTATTTTCCTAGGATGCGTTTAGCCTAGGCCCCCAAAAGGTGTGCTTTTGTCATTTAAGTCACCATCATTATCATTATCATCATTGGTTCTACAACGCCTGGTGGGTCTTGACCTGTTATAGAATCAGCTTCCATTCCTTCATATCCTTCACCTTGGTTTTCCAATTTCGTACTCTTCTTCATCAAGCCTCAAAAGTCCACTGCTGAACATAGACCTCCCCTCTCGTTTCCAACCCCGTCTATCCTGCGCCGCTCTCATCCAGTTTTTATTTAGCTTTCTTAAATCGTCCGTCCATCTTGTAGGCGGCCGACCGACGCTTCTCTTGTCTTCTCTTGGCCTCCATTCCAATAACCTCTTTGTCCATCGCCCATATGTCATTCTGGCTATGTATCCTGCCCATCTCCACTTCAACTATCCTTTTGATGACGTAAGTCACTTTTGTTCTTCTCCTAATTTCTTCGTTTTTGATTTTCTCTCGCAGAGTTATTCCTAACATTGACCGCTTCATTCTTATCTGCGTGACTCTTAGTTTGGTAGCCGAGGCTTTAGTTAAGGTAAGTGTTTTTGATCCGTACGTCAAGACTGGGAGGACGCACTGATCAAATACCTTTTTCTTTAGGCATGTAGGCAACTCACTTTTAAAAGTTTCTCTCAGTTTTTGAAATGCTGTACTCTTCGTACTCTTAATACTCGCAAGTTGTCTTCCAGCTGGTCCTTAAATCTTACCTGCCTCTTCTCCTCACTCCATCCGATCTTTGGTTATCAATGTGTTTCGAAAACTTATTCAAATCTTTACTTAGATTTGAGTACCTGAAACTGTCTTTCGGTCCTTTGCCTAGACGAAAAGAAGGTAAATACGTGGCCTAAGTGTCCTTTATTTGCTTCTTCTATATTCGTCGTGCTTATATATTGTAAAAGCCGGAGATACGGGATGCAGCCAGAAAGCAGTTTCTTAACGAAAAGTTTTGGATTTAAATTATTGTTTATTATTTTTATTTCACAAAAATACCAAGTTTCTTGTAAAAGGTATATATTAAAATACCCTAAATAAGGGTCACAATACAAAACGTTTTCGGATTAAGGAATCCATCATCAGTGTTTAAAAGCCCTAAAATTAAGTATAACCTAATTAAATGAGATAAAAGTTAAAATTAACAGAGGTTTTCAAGAACAAGAGGTCATACTTACAAAATTTGCATGCCTGAGCCACCAAAATGTATCGGGTAAAAACCCTTTTAAATGTAAATAATAAGGATGTTTTACATATTTATATAAAATTCATTGGATGGTATAGATAAACCTGGATGTTACCCAGGGCAACACAGGACTCTCCCCACGTGGTTGGAACTTTTTTTGGAGAAAACTTCACATATTGGATTTCAATGGCCAACTGACAAGTGAATTCAAGAGCAACCCAAAATGACATCAAGAACTGTCAATGTAACCTAGTTGTAATATTACTTCAGCCACAACATTAAAGATTAATTTAAATGTTTTAAGATAAAAAACAGTATCAAATTTACAAATAGTAAAAATAAAAGATGTTCACAAAATATGAAAGATTTTATTCTAAAAATAATGCATTAATTAAGTATTCAAAATAGGGAAATGAAATGTTTACGTTACAGGAAGTTATGCAGTCAACAATACCAATAGGTGTTGTATTGGTGGTATACCTATTGGTATAGTATTTTTACTACAAAAACGTTATTACGTAGGTCGAAATTTTTGACGTAAGAGAACTGTCAAAACATTAGAATGTGACTTTTCATTATTGCTATGTTTCTTATAAACACGGCAATAATGAAAAGTCACATTCTAATGTTTTGACAGTTCTCTTACGTCAAAAATTTTGACCTACGTAATAACGTTTTTGTAGTAAAAATACTATATTGTTGACTGCATAACTTCCTGTAACGTAAACATTTCATTTCCCTATTTTGAATACTTAATTAATGCATTATTTTTAGAATAAAATCTTTCATATTTTGTGAACATCTTTTATTTTTACTATTTGTAAATTTGATACTGTTTTTTATCTTAAAACATTTAAATTAATCTTTAATGTTGTGGCTGAAGTAATATTACAACTAGGTTACATTGACAGTTCTTGATGTCATTTTGGGTTGCTCTTGAATTCACTTGTCAGTTGGCCATTGAAATCCAATATGTGAGGTTTTCTCCAAAAAAAGTTGCAACCACGTGGGGAGAGTCCTGTGTTGCCCTGGGTAACATCCAGGTTTATCTATACCATCCAATGAATTTTATATAAATATGTAAAACATCCTTTTTATTTACATTTAAAAGGGTTTTTACCCGATACATTTTGGTGGCTCAGGCATGCAAATTTTGTAAGTATGACCTCTTGTTCTTGAAAACCTCTGTCAATTTTAACTTTTATCTCATTTAATTAGGTTATACTTAATTTTAGGGCTTTTAAACACTGATGATGGATTCCTTAATCCGAAAACGTTTTGTATTGTGACCCTTATTTAGGGTATTTTAATATATACCTTTTACAAGAAACTTGGTATTTTTGTGATTTATGGTATACAGCCAGCTACAGGAAGTTTATTTTCCTCCTGGATTTTATTTTTATTTCAATTATTCTAATTGTATAAAAGTAGTAACCTTTGCATCGGCGGCTTTTCGTCTTGTGACTGCATAGCTCCACTGAGGATGCATAGATGCTGAAATAGCTATATGCAGATATAGATATAGCTATATGCAGATGGTGGTCCAACTCTGAATCAAATGAAAACAAAAACTGCCTTTATCTTCTTTTACTTTCTTAAAATTATAGTATCTACGAAATAATCCCTTTTCCTGTACACCTTTATAAATTAATATAGCAAAACAGCCTAACCATTCTTCACCACTTTTTGTTATAATTTCACGTTTCTGACACGTAAGTATAGGGATGGGCTTGATTAGAGTACTGTGTATCAATATTTTCGTTCGTGTTGTGACTAAGGGCTGGTTGTTCGAACGCCAATCAAAAATGATCATTATCAAATATTTAATTACTGTCACCAACTGTCAATGTCAACTTTGTTTGGGTTACTGAAAACATAATTATGGATTACAATTATGAAATTAATTAATCAACTATGTTAATAATTGTTATGTTAATTGATTAACTAATCTCATAATTATAATCAATTATGTTTTCAGCAACCCAATCAAAGTTGACATTGACAGTTGGTGACAGTAATTAAATATTTGATAGTGATCATTGTTGATTAGCGTTCGAACAACCGGCCCTAAGTGTGATGTTCATAATTTTTTTAATCCACACTCTCTATTTTCTAGATATACATACTCGTCTGTTGATTTCTGCAGTTGCTGTATTACTTTGGTTGATTTGTGAGTCTTGAAATATGAACTCTCTTACTCCTTCGCAAGGATATAATATATGCTCTAACTGTTAAATATTCGGGTTTCGTTACTTGATTATTGTTTGTGACCTTCATATAACTACTTAGTTTTATTAGTATTAACGTGTAGCCCCATTCTTATCGCTGGTGCTTCCAATGCCTCGAACGATTGTACCAGGTCCGCCTTTCTACTTCTTCTTCTTCTCAAAGTTCGCTCTCCTATCGGAGGTTGGATATCGTAATGGCTATGGTCACCTTGTCGGCTGCTGCTCTGAATAGTTGTAATGAACTACAGTTAAACCATTCTCTAAGGTTCCTCAGCCAGGAGATGCGCCTTCTTCCTATGCTTCTTCTTCCTTGGATCCTTTCTTGCATAATAATTCTCAGCAACTTATATTTTTCTCCTCTGGTAATGTGATCCAAATATTCCAGTTTTCTAGTTTTTATACTTTTCATAATTTCTAACTCCTTATTTAAACGTCGTAGCACTTCAACATTGGTAATCCTTTGAACCCACTGAATTTTCAATATTCTTCTGTAACACCACATTTCGAACGTTTCTATTCTTCTTATGTGTTGTATCTTCAATGCCCAAGTTTCCATTCCGTATAGCAATATAGAAAATATGTAGCATCTTAGAGCCCTCAATCTGAGAGGCAACTGAAGGTCTTTGTTTGTAAGCAATGTCTTTATTTTTATAAATGCTTGCATTGCAGTTTCAATTCGGACTTTAATTTCTTTGCTTTGGTAATTTTTGTCATCAAGCCAGGTTCCCAGGTGCCTTTCAACTTGCTATTAAATAAATATCGTCTGAATACGCTACTCTTCGTACACTCCTATTAATAATGGTTCCTCGTGTTGTTATTTCAGATTATAAGTCACCAATGATTATAAATATACTTCTCTCTCAGTTCATTTTAATGTTCTCTACACTGAATTGCTTATATCAAGTTTCTCGCAACTCTTTTCACGTCATCGGACCATCTAGTCGGTGGTCATACTCGGCTTCTTTTACAGTTTCTATTGAGAAGAGGTACTCATCCACGATCCCCGTGGCGGACAGACTTAATTCAGGGAAGCGACTCTACCATATGCAAGCATTTATTCTTTCTCAATACATGTGCTGGAGACAAATCATATCCTAACCCCATTCCTACCCAATACCTACCATATCCTACTAATTTCCCAAACCAACTTAAAAACCCGTATGGCAATCTTGTTTAAATGCCAAAAACCCCTCTGCAACGCCACTAATTTAATTCAAAGCACCTTTATACAGGGTGTCCCGAAAAGATTGGTCATAAATTATACCACTCATTCCGGAGTCAAAAATAGTTTCATTGAACCTAACTTACCTTAGTACAAAAATGTGCTCATAAAAATTTACAGCACTTTGAAGTTACAACATGAAAATCGATTTGTTTCAATATATCGAAAACTTTTAAAGATTTTTTATTGAAAATGGACATGTATCATTTTTATGGCAGGATCATCCTAAAACAAAATTATAGTGAGATTTGTCCACCCCATAATAATTTTATGGGGGTTTTGATCCCTTAAGCCCCCCCCCCCCAAACTTTTGCCTACGTTCCAATTAATTTATTATTGTGGTACCATTAGTTAAACACAACGTTTTTAAAACTTTTTTTGCCTCTTAGTATTTTTTCGATAAGCGAGTTTTTATCGAGATGCGGCTTCTTTTTTAATATATTTGCATAACAATTTTATGGGAGTTTTGTTCTTTTAACTCCCCCCCAAATGTTTGTGTACGTTCTAATTAAACTATTATTGTGGTACCATTAGTTAAACACAGTGTTTTTAACACTTTTTTGCCTCTTAGTCTTTTTTGATAAGTCACCTTTTATCGAGATGTGGCTTCGTTTTCAAAATTTACCTAAAAATGTAAATTATAAATAAATTTTCAGATTATTATAAGGTCTCTATTAGTCCTGTCGCCAGGGGGGGTACAACGGCCTCCTTTATTCAGATGGACTTACCCAAGTTTTTTTCATGTATTTTGACCCGTAGAATACGAATTTTTTGGGTAACAGTTGATTCGGATGTCGATAAGATTGTTATTGACCAAGAACTTGAGGAATTACATAACCGCGATCTCTCGCAAAACAAAACGTTTTTTTGGTATTTTTTGGGTCATTCTAAGCAAAACATGTTTCTACAATTTTTTTCGTAGGATGGCTAGTTTTCGAGATAACTGCGGTTGAACTTTCAAAAAATCGAAAAATTGCAATTTTTGAACCCGAATATCTTTTGATTAAAAAATAAAATAGCCAGTCTGCTTACCGCATTTGAAAGTTTAAGTCAAATTATATCGGTTTTAATTATTTTCATTGCTAAAAATTTATTTTTTTATTGTTTAACAAAGCTATAAATACATAATGTTTCCCTTGCCTTTACATGCGTTTTAACGCATGCTACATAGAAATAGCCTCGATTGCACTAGTACCTATTCTACCTACTCGTTCGATTTTAAATGAGAAATCATAGAAAACATCACTCACGCACAAGGTGTTTGTAGCTTTGTTTAACAATAACACAATAAATTTTTAGCAATGCAAATAATCAAAACCGATATAATTTGACTTGAACTTTCAAAGGCGCTAAGCAGAATTGCTATTTTATTTTTTAATCAAAAGTTATTCGGGTTTAAAAATTGCAGTTCTTCGATTTTTTGAAAGTTCAACCGCGTTTATATCGAAAACTGAGCATCCTACGGGAAAACTTCTTAGAACATTTTTTACTTAGAATGACCCAAAAAATACAAAAAAAAAAGTTTTGTTTTGCGAGAAATCTCTGTTATGTAATTCCTCAAGTTCTTGGTCAATAACAATCTTATCGACATCCGGATCAACTGTTACCCAAAAAATTCGTATTCTACGGGTCAAAATACATGAAAAAACTTGGGTAAGTCCATCTGAATAAAGGAGGCCGTTGTACCCCCCCTGGCGACAGGACTATATACTCCTAATCGTACATACCAATATACAAATATGTGGTGGATTCGAAAAATATTCAAAATATCTTGATAAACACTGGTTTATAGAAAAAGTCATAAGAGGCAAAAATGTTGTAAAAACAGCGTGTTTAACTAATGGTGCAACACTACTAATTAAATTGAAACGTACACAAAAGTTTTGGGGGTTTAAGGGAACAAAACCCTCATATATTTTTTGTGGGGTACACAGATTTCACTTTAATTTTTATTTAACATGCTGCTGCCATAAGAATGCCACATTTCCATTTTCAATGAAAAATCTCTAAGAGTTTTCAATATACAAAAAAAAATTATTTTCATTTTGTAATTTCAAAGGGCTGTAACTTTTTTGTGTGCCCTAATGTATATAGGTAAGTGAGGTTCAATCAACCTATTTTTGACCCCAGAATCTGTGGTATAATTTATGACCAATATTTTCGGGACACCCTGTATAATCAATATTAGTTTTATTGACAATTCGCATTTAAAAAAATTACAAACACCTTCCTTGAATTTCTCGCCCCCCACAAAATTTATATAATAAACATACTTCATATTTTGTATTTCCAAATCCTTTTATTTTATTTTATTCAAAGGAAAATTCCATCAAAACGAAAAATTAAATTAGACTTGTCATATCATTATGTATTTCCTTTCTTACCATCGTAAACAAACATTTAGATAAAATGGAATCATCGGCCATTATTAAAGAAAATTAGTTCATGAGACTGAGTAAACATTTTCTTAATAAGATCTTATTTTTAGAGATGAGAAAGATATTTTATTTTTCCAAATAGTCTAATAGGTCTGGATCCCGTGTATGAAAATAGTTGATTAATAGCAAGCTGAAAATTTGTTAATAGCTTAAGGGTGTCTAGTCGGATAAACTTTGATTTATGGGAACACTGGAACAGGGGCAGTTTTAATTGTGGAACAGGTTAAAAATTTGGAACGGTCACACCACGAAAACGCCACATTTATTTTGTCCGACAGAACAGACTTAAACTCTCCGAACAGAGATTAAACTCTCGTGCAAAAATCAGACTGCTATTTATCACCTGTCATAATTCCTGTCATTTGACATATTCTACATGTTCCACTCATTAAAACGCCCATTTGGTGATAAATAGCGGTCTGATTTTTGCATGAGAGTTTAATCTCTGTTCGAAGAGTTTAAGTCTGTTCTGTCGGACAAAATACATGTGCCGTTTTCGTGGTCTGACCGTTCCAAATTTTTAACCTGTTCCACAATTAAAACTTCCCCTGTTCCAGTGTTCCCATATATCAAAGTTTGTCCAACTAGACACCCTTAAGCTATTAACAAATTTTCAGCTTGCTATTAATCAACTTTTTTTTCATACGCGGGATCCAGACCTATAAGTTTGTTTACACCGATTCTTCGGTGTTAACAAGAACACTAAAACATTGACAATTTTAGATTTTTGAAAGTACAGTACTATACCTGCTATGTTTGTATATTATACATTATTTTCAGAAAATATGTACGAGTATTTGGTATATAGGGTGAGTCATGATATAATCCTCTCTCGTACAGATGCTTGTACGGAGACTAACAAATATGATGGTTAACTAAAGCCGGTCACTCACGGTATTGCGGTATCGTTCGACAAGATCGTAGATGATATCAATTTCTGCAGTACTGCAGCAGACAAGCCAGTGTGTCTGCGGTCAAATTGTATGATGTTGTTCGTCGCACAGACACATACGATCAAAATGTTTGCCAATTAGTCGAATTCGACAAAGTTTAATGACGTTGCAGTACCGTGAGTGGCCGGCTTAACATAACCCTTACACTCCCGAAAAAATGTAAGTTGACATATAAAGTTGTTCAGTCTATTTTTCAATTTATATGGGAACAAAGAGATATACTAATTTTTTTCAGAATTTTGCTATGTCACTTTGACAGATTTTATTGATACTCACGATTGTGTTTCCCAGGAGTATATGCATGACATGCACAATTGTGTGACTGACACATTTGTGAGTACTGGGAGTGTATGACTACTCCCCCTAGAAAACAAAACAAATAAATTACAACATTTTACAACATTTATTAGTAATATTAAGTACACATAATATTGTCATTTATTACAAATGTTAAAGGTAAAGGTGACAGTCTCATTTTCTTTGTACGAGGGTCTTCATGTTCATCTTCTGTGTCCACGTTTTCTGTATTTGGACTTTTCGTTCCACATAACAAATAATCTGCTAGTTCTAAGCGAAAGGATAATAAATCTTTAATATCTTTTGATTTGCATTGGTTACTTCGGCAGTCGCGACGGTATTCCATCCAACTGTTAACAAGAGCTAAATCAAATAGATGTAGGATTACCTTTAATGTGCATTTGCAAGTTTTGAAGAAAGTTCTATAACACTCCATCATCTGATCGCAGATATCAACTCCACCCATCTTTTCGTTGTAAATTTTAATTACGTTTGAACATGGAACCTCTACACGACTAGCACTAGCTTTATCCCATCGTTTGACTAAATGTGTGGGTTCTTGGCCAAAAGCCGTAGATGCCATTAAAACGGATTTATTATCTTTCCATTTAGTGATACATATCTTCTGATCACTGCTAACAACCTGCTCAGAATCGCCTCTTTTCATCTGGTTATCTGTTTTAAATGTAAATCCTTTAAAACGATTGTTCATAATAGTTCCTGTGCCATGTATTTGTAGCTCAGATAATTTGAGCAACAAAGGTATCTTCGAAAAATATCTGTCGAAGAATACAAAGCTATTAACCGGTAACGTTTCCACTAGCCTAAGGATGACTGACGGTCCGAGTCCCAGTTCTTTATTTCTTAAATTGGTACTTGTTCCTTGATATATTTCAAAATCTAGGACAGTACCATCACTTTTTGATAAAACGAAATTTTTTAAACCCACAGGTCTTGGTTTATTTTTTACATATTGCCGAAAAGCACATCGACCAAGAAACGGAATCAGCTGTTCGTCTATTGAGAATGCAGCTTCAGATTCTCTCTTTAATTCCCGACATCGGCTTCTGACTAAATCGATCATTGGCTGAACTCTCCACAGACGATTATTTTTTTAAATTTCTTCTGTTACCGTGCATACATCCACAATATGAAGATTGACTCTCAAGAGGTACAACCTATCTCTTGGAATTGCATCCGCAATTACAGGAAGTTTAAAGCGACTGCTCCAATATAAATGAATTCGAGGGAATTTTAAACAACCCATCACTGCATGGATTCCAAAAAAAAATTTTATTTCTTCAGGAGTTACTTTGGGTTTAAGTTCCCTTCCGTGTTTTTGTAAATAAAATTGTGCAGTACGTTCTGCACACAGTTGAAAAAATGAGTTTCCTAAATACTTTTCAAAGTAACACTATGGTGTTAAAACTTCAGTGGGATCTGGAAGTATTGTTTCGGTTATATTTTCATTTTTAAATGGATTAGTTCTACCCCAATTTAGCATTGATGATTTTTGGAGATTTTGTACAGAACTGGGAATTGCTGAAACATTTTCGTCTCCACTTTCATCAGATTTATCACTTTCTTCAATCTCATCATCTTGTACAGACAAATTCTCCGAGTTCAATTTCCAAATCGGAATCAATTTCATCCAGCAGTTCGTAGATTTCATCTGGATGAGCAGCCAGTCTCGCCATGTCAACTTTTCTAGTTGTTCCTGAAAAAGAAACCCTTGTTACCAGTTTTGTTCACTGAATCATTATTTCTTTTTTTTGCATTGTTACACCATTTACTCCCGGCCTACATAAACGTGAAACACTTCAAAACTTACATTGACACCGCTCACTCCTAGCCCTCACAAACGTGTTGTTCTTCAAAACACGTTTGTGGATTTGTAACCTCAAATTAGTATTGAACGATTTTGTCTAAATAAGTAAACATACACAATTTGTGACGACTATCCACCAAAATAAATATTTTAAAACAAATAAAAATGTGCACTTACGTCTAAAAGTCATATTAACACACTTGACAAAAAGTTGTTACCATTCACTGAACAATATCATACGGATCTAAGCAAATTTTCGGTAATCTCTCGCGAAAATATGATAGACACGTGCACCCACTGTCGTGTCGTAGAGCAGCAACTGGCGCAAAATAATATTTTAAACCTAATATCACTTATAAATAAGACGCTCACAATTGTGAGTGTATGGAGCGTAAGGGATAAATTTTGAACGGTATTTAAAACAAAAAAACCGGCTAAATCGATTTTAAACAAGCATTTAACTACTTTTTGCATTGTATTCGGGATGACGCGACGTCAGGAAAAAAGTCTACAATAGAAAAATGGGTGGAAATGCACAATTGCATTTATATGCATTCAAAAGTGCATAAATATGTCATAATCAGTAAATTAAGGGCCAGATTTTGCTACTCGGGAGTTTTTTGGTCGCTGAACATGAATACGCCATCAGAATCCGAACACCTGATGCCCAGGGTTACCGCTAAGGGTTTCGAGGGTTTTTGGCACTAAATTAATGCAAAAAGACTACTCGAGGGTTTTTGGGGTCACTGTACATAAATACATCACGAGAACGGAGCCCCGGAGCATTTTACGCCAAAGTCACTACCAAGGCACGTAATCTTCTGGAGTTTTGAGTGTTTGCTGCACTAAATTGAAGAAAACAGTTTACTCGGGGGTTTTTGGGGTTGCTGAAAACAAATACGACATTACAACCAACACATCTAGCACCTGAAGTTTAGAGTCACTGTTAAGGCACATAATCTCCTGTATTTTCGTATTTTCGAGGGTTTCCGGTACTAAATTAATGCGAGCAGAACACTATCAGAACCGATACTCGGCTAGGTTCTGATAGCCTGGTACTCCGGACGTGCATAGCAGCTACCCTGGGTATTAGTTGCTCCTATTATCCTATTGACGAGGAACCGCAAAGTAGGCGACGCCTGGTGGCAAAATTTAAAAAGCATCAACTCGAGGAAAACATTTACTTTGTCGTTAATTTGTGTACAAATTTGCGGTCAGTTTTGTTGTAATTAAAAATGAATTTGACTTTAAAAAGCTATTGCAGTGTTCCTCAGTAATCTTTCCTATTGTACTATACGTAATGACGTAAACTAACTAATAGTCGATCGGATAGCTCAGTGCGACTAGAGGCTGACCCACACTTCACTTCGCCTTGAGGTATGTGAGTTCAAGCCCAGCCCAGGCCATCGGAAAAACAAAAAGGCTAACGCGCCAGTATAAAATTCTGAATATGAATCTGGCGCTTAGACTGGAATATGCGGGCATCTGATCGACCTATGAGGGAGCAGTACGGCAAGGGATAAGGGCTTGCGGCTCGGTGATACTCCCCCATAGATCCCTACCGAAGGGTGTTGACGCCTAAGAACGGTGTAATACATATTAAACGTAGTATTTTTTAATGTTTAAGCGATGCAAAATTAAATAAATCAATAAAATGCAGTATATATTCTGTATATGGAATGTATATTCTTATACAAACTATTCCGACCACCTCATATTTTCCAAAACACAATTTTTATAAAACAAATTCACCTACTTATTTTGCAGTATTTATTAAACTAAAAATTGTTATCTGTTAGTGCTAAATAAATTGCAGTGTATCTATTAACTAAATTAAAACAAAATTAGAAAGTTTAAGATAGATTAATAATTTTTAAAACAAATGACAAAACATTTTTAAAATTTGGACAAACATTTGACAAAAAAACAAAACATTTGACAAAAAATATTAATTTTTAAAATAAATGGACAAATGCCAGATTAATGGAGAAGCAATATACTAGTAGCTGTCTACGAAAACAAGGGAGATATACAACAATGTACAAATTACAGGGCTATAAAACTGCTTAGCCACACCATGAAAATATGGGAAAGAGTAATTGATAGCCGGATACGTGAAGAGACCGAAATATCCGAGAATTAATTTGGCTTTATGCAGGGCAGATCAACAACAGATGCAATTTTCATTATAAGGCAGTTGATGGAAAAATACAGGAGTAAAGAAACAAACGGTCATTTGGTATTCATTGATCTTGAGAAAGCATAGACGATAGAGTTCCCCGAGGGATTCTGTGGTGGGCACTTAATAAGAAAGGAGTCCCTGGTGACTATGTAAAGATTGTGAGGGATATGTATGAGAGAGTAACGACTAGTGTTAGAACAGGTGTGGGAGAGACTGATAAATTTCATGTGAAAGTAGGATTGCACCAAGGCTCGGTGCTTAGTCCGTATTTATTCTCATTAGTTTTGGACCAGAAAACAGCGAAACTACAGAGTAACATTCCATGGTGCTTAATGTATGCTGATGATGTCGTGTTAGTAGGAAATAGTGAAAGAGACTTAGAACAAAAACTGGAACAGTGGTGACTAGTTCTGGTGGAAAAAGGTTTAAAACTTAGTAGGACAAAGACAGAGTATTTGCAATGTTCATTTAAAGATGGAGTTACTACAAATAAAATGGTATCTTTGGATGGTGAACTGATTGTAAAAAGCAATAGTTGTAAGTACCTGGGATCGGTATTAGAGAGTAATGGAGAAATAGATGGAGATGCATGCAGTAGGATTAGGGCTGGATGGATGAAGCGGAAGGAAGCGAGTGGTGTGCTGTGTGACAGGAAAATTCCAATGAAGTTGAAGGGAAAATTCTACAAAACAGCCATAAGACCGGCTATGATGTACGGAACTAAATGTTGGGCAGCGAAAAAAAAGAGGAACAACGAATGCATGTGGCGGAAATGAGAATGCTTAGATGGATGAGTGAAGTGACAAATAAGATAAAATTAAAAATGAGTATATTAGGGGAAGTCTAGATGTGGCACCAATTGTTGCCAAAATGAGAGAGCATATTTTGAGATGGTTTGGTCATGTTCAACGTCGTGACGCTAACCACCCAATACGAAGAATTGCTGAATCGCAGATTCCTGGAAGGAGTAGGAGAGGAAGACCAAATAAGACGTGGGGGGAGACGATTAGGCAGGACATGTTGGTAAAGGGGATTAATATTGATATGACTTAAGATAGAACTGTATGGAGAAATGCAATTAGGGAAGCCGACCCCGCATAGGCAAAGAGAATGATGATGATTAATAATTTTTAAAACGCTGTGTGATTATCGGGGGCCCAGATTTTTTATGAAAAAAAGGCAAAAACAAATCAGTAGTTAGCATCAAATTTTAATAAATGCATACAGATTAAATATAATTTTGAGTCCTCTTTAACCTTTAAGATGTCTTAGTGGCAAAACTTAGTGGCTACTTTGGCAAAACACTCGTGTAAATGATTTTAATTTAACGTTTTAGAACTGTGAGATCAAATGACAAAATGAATTGTTTTCCGCGAGTTATCGTCCATCTTTGAAATTTTGAGCGCCCTTTGTCGGAATTTAATTTTGCGAATTATGCTTCTAGAATAGGAACCTCCAACGGTCGGATCTTGTATCATTTTCGTGTTTAGCAACTCCAAAAATCATCGAGTAATCTATTTGAATCAATTTAGTGCCGAACACCCCCAAACCCCAGACTACAGAAGACGTGCTTCAGCAGTGACCCTGGGCGTATTCATATTCAGCGACCCCAAAAACCACCGAGTAACAAAATATGGCCCTTAGTATACTGATTTCATTCTCTTTGCCTTATCCCTATGCGGGGTCGGCTTCCCTAATTGCATTTCTCCACACAATGCTATCTTGGGTCATATCAATGTTAATCTCCTTTACCTTATGTACTGCCTTATCGTCTCCCCCCAGGTCTTCTTTGGTCTTCCTCTCCTACTCCTTCCAGGAATCTGCACTTCAGCTATTCTTCATATTGGGTGATTAACGTCTCGACGTTGAACATGACCAAACCATCTTTACATACGCTTTCTCATTTTGGCATCAATTGGTGCCACACCTAGACTTCCCCTAATATCCTCATTTCTAATTTTATTCTTCTTTGTCACTCCATTAATCCATTTAAGCATTCTCATTTCCGCCACATGCATTCGTTGTTCCTCTTTCTTTTTCACTGCCCAACATTCAGTTCCGTGCATCATAGCCGGTCTTATTGCTGTTTTATAGAATTTTCCCTCCAACTTCATTGGAATTTTTCTGTCACAAAACACACCACTCGCTTCTTTCCACTTCAGCCATCCAGCCCTAACTCTACTGTATGCATCTCCATCTATTTCTCTATTACTGAATAATATCGATCCTAGGTACTTAAAACTATTGCTTTTCACAATCATTTCACCATCCAAAGATACCATTTTATTTGTAGTAACTCCATCTTTAAATGAACATTCCAAATACTCTGTTTTTGTCCTACTAAGTTTTAAACCTTTTTCCTCCAGAGCTTGTCTCCACTGTTCCAGTTTTTGTTCTAAGTCTCTTTCACTATTTCCTATTAACACTACATCATCAGCATACATTAGACACCATGGAGTACTACCCTGTAATTTCGATGTTATCTGGTCCAAAACTAATGAGAATAAATAAGGACTAAGCACCGAGCCTTGGTGCAATCCTACTTTCACCTGAAATTTATCAGTCTCTCCCACACCTTTCCTAACACTAGTCGTTACTCCCTCATACATATCTCTCACAATCTTTACATATTCGCCGGGGACTCCTCTCTTATTGAGAGCCCACCACAGAGTCTCTCGAGGAACTCTATCATATGCTTCCTCAAGATCAATGAATACCATATGAGCGTTGGTCTCTTTATTCCTGTATTTTTCCATCAGTTGCCTTACAATGAAAATTGCATCTGTTGTTGATCTGCCCTGCATAAAGCCAAATTGATTATCGGATATTTCGGTTTCTCCACGTATACGTCTATCAATTACTCTCTCCCATATTTTCATGGTGTAACTAAGTAGTTTCATAGCCCTGTAGTTTGTGCATTGTTGTATGTCTCCCTTGTTTTTGTAGACAGGTACTAATATACTGCTTCTCCATTCGTCTGGCATTTGTCCAACTTCCATAATTCTGTTAGACATACATACTAGCCAACTTATTCGTGTCTCTCCCAATGCTCTCCATACTTCCCCAGGAATATCATCTGGTCCTACTGCTTTTCCTTTCTTTATTTTTTGAAGCGCTTGAGCCACTTCCTCGTTTGTTATTCTGGTAACCATTGCTGTTACTGTCTCCGTTAACTCCACAGGCTCTCTGTCAAATTCTTCATTTAATAAACTGTCAAAAGGCTTTCTCCGTCTCTTGTTCACATCCTTTTTGTGAATTAGTATTTTATTATTTTCATCTCGGATACATATAAGCTCTCTCTGTTTGGCTATTTTATATATCTTTGCTTCGCCTTCCCTGGTATCAAGTTGATCGTACAGGTTTGAATACGCTTCTGCTTTAGCTTTTGCTACTACTACTTTCGCTTCCTTTTTCGCCACCATATAGTTTTGAAGATCTATATCCGATCTGGTTTCTTGCCATTTTTATATAATTTTCGATTCTCTTTTATTTTTCCTTTTACTTCATTTGACCACCACCAAGTCTCTTTATCCTCAAACTTATTTCCTGACGTTTTCCCAAGTATTTCAATAGCCGTCTCTCTAATAATATTGGCCATTTTTCTCCAAATGGTGTTAGGGCTTCCTTTCGTATTCCAACATATTTTTTCTACTATTCTTTTCCTGAATAGACCTTCCTTCTCATCTTTTAGCATCTACCACTTGATTTTGTGAATATTTTTGTTTAGTTTCGCTTTTTTACTTCGATGTCCAGAACAAGCAGCTTATGTTGTTGGCTTACTGTCTCACTAACTATTACCTTGCAGTCCTTGCATTCACGTATGTCTTCTTTCCTTATCATGAAGTAGCCTATTTGGGATTGATGTTGTCCACTTTTCTAGGTAATAAGTTGAGTTTCTCTCTTTTTAAAGAATGTGTTAACAATCGCCACATCCAATGCTGTTGCTAATTCTAGCATGTCATTTCCAGCTTCATTTCTAGTTCCAAAGCCTAATCCCCCATGTACTGTTTCATATCCTGTCTTGGCTTGGCCCATATGTGCATTGAAATCACCTCCTATTATAACTTTCTCCTCTACTGGAATATCACTCAGTACGTCTCCTAATTGGTCATAGAAAGCTCTTCTTTCATTCTCACCCAGGCCTGTTTGAGGAGCATACACACACACAACATTCAATACCTCTTTATCAATTACAAAATTCACTGACATCATTCTATCACTCGTTCTTACAACTTCTACTACGTTATCTTTCATTTCACCATCAGCAATTATACCAACTCCATTTCTAGTTTTACTACTCCCTACATACCACAATTTATATCCACCACCTAGTTCTTTCGCCCTTTGTCCTTTCCACCTACTTTCTTGAATACAAGCAATTTGAACTCTTCTTCGTTTGAGCGCATCCACTAACTCCAGACTCTTACCTGTAAGACTACCAAGATTCCAAGACCCTATCTTTCTAACCTGTAATGGTGTTCCCCCTGAAATAGTCGTTACCCGGAGATCCGAACGGAGGTTCATTTTACTTCCGGAACATTTTACCTCAGGAGATGCCATCATTTCAGTGTGTTTGGAGAAGGTCTTTTCATTATTATGGCCTGAAAAGATTTTTGGATATTTGTTGCCTGAATGCCTTTTCTATCAGCACCATACCCTGCCCTGCACGTTTAGCCAATACACCACCAATGCAACCAAAGTGCAGTATTACCCCACACCCGCCTGCATTTTTCTGTATAGGCCAGGACCCCTACTGTAAGGACTGCCCTATAAGCCACTGTATTGTTGCCCGTATCCCGCCACTAGGAGGCACGTACTTTATTCGGGATACGTATTTCAAAATAAATTTATTTTTCCTAAATGCCCTGGTCTAATATTTTTGTCAAACGTTACACCATTACCACTGAATCAACTGATTTATTCAAATTAGAAACAAATCATAGTCTAAGACCTAGTGAACCCTCCGACTAACGGTCGTCCTGTAAGTCTAGAAATTTTTCTAGTGATAATTCATAGCACACCAAGGCTAAAAACCATGACCTGGCAGGCCGCCTCAGCGGTGCACGTGTATCTACCAGGTGAATCGAAAAGTGCAAATTTAGGGGGTAAAATAAACTGTCTCCTGTAAGGCTTAAATTTAAGTATGTGTTTGAGTAAGTCATTCAGAATAAATGTGTACAATGACAGGCGATTCTGAAGAGCATAAGACCTTGCCAGGCGAGGGGAAAGATTAGGGATTTTTCCTAAAATTATTCTTTTTTCATCGAATAAATTTTTTTTAGGTTTTTTGAATCATTCCAAACAGAAACAGTCTTTAGTGATTTTTCTCTTAAGGTTATAGTTTTTGTTATATAAGCGATTGAAAATTTTGAAAATTGCGAAATCGGCCATTTTTAACCCCAAATCGGACATTTATCTAAAAATTTCAATGTTGCCAAGATACGTAGATATTCTTTAAACATTGATTGATGAAATGCCGAAGAGTTTTTTGCAATAAAATATCGAAAACCCCTTTGTTTTTTTAATTGCTAATCAAGCAGGTGCGACACTGTAGTATAAGTGAGGACGTTTGAGTTTGCATAAATTCATTATCTCGAGAATGGGCAAATTTCAAGAGAAATCCTCAGACAGGTCGATTTTTATTTTTAAATTAGGACTTTCTGGCATATATATAATACTAGTGACGTCATCCATTTGAGCGTGATGACGTAATCGATGATTTTTTTAAATGAGAGTAGGAGTTGTGTGATAGCTCATTTGAAAGGTTATTGAATTTTATATTCACTAATATAAACATTAACATAATTATTTATACAGGGTGTACAAAAACATTTTTTTTATTAAATTAACTTTGATTAAATTTGACAAATAGAAGAAAAATTTTTTTTGTACACCCTGCATAAATAATTATGTTAATGTTTATATTACCGAAGAGAGAATTAAATAACCTTTCAAATGAGCTATCACACAACCCCTACTCTTATTTAAAAAAATCATCGATTACGTAATCACGCCCAGATGGATGACGTCACTAGTATTATATATATGCCAAAAAGCCCTAATTCAAAAATAAAAATCGACCAGTCTGAGGATTTCTCTTGAAATTTGTCCATTCTCGAGATAATGAATTTATACAAACTCAAACGTCCTCACTTATACTACAGTGTCGCACACGCTTGATTAGCAATTAAAAAAACAAAGGGGTTTTCGATATTTTATTGCAAAAAACTCTTCGGGATTTCATCAGTCAATGTTTAAAGAATATCTACGTACCTTGGCAACATTGAAATTTTTAGATAAATGTCCGATTTAGGGTTAAAAATGGCCGATTTCTCAATTTTCAAAATTTTCAATCGCTCATATAACAAAAACTATCAACTTAAGAGAAAAATCACTAAAGACGTTTTCTGTTTGAAATGATTCAAAAAAACTAAAAAAAATTTGCTCGATGCAAAAAGAATAATTTTAGGAAAAACCCCTAATCTTTCCCCTCGCCTGGCAAGGTCTTATGCTCTTCAGAATCGCCTGTCATTGTACACATTTCTTCTAAATGACTTACTCAAACACATACTTAAATTTAAACCTTACAGGAGAAAGTTTATTTTACCCCCTAAATTTAAAGTTTTCGATTCACCTGGTAGATACACGTGCACCGCTGAGGCCTGCCAGGTCATGGTTTTTAGCCTTGGTGTGCTATGAATTATCACTATACAAATTTCTAGCCTTACAGGAAAACCGTTAGTCAGAGGGTTCACTAGCTCTTAGACTACCAGATACGGTTTTAGACTAAAAACAAAAAAAAAATACGCAGATTAAAAGAAGTTAATAAAATAAATAAAACGAACAGAACGTTACGAAAACCAAATGTAAAATTGTTGAAATTTATATCAAATTTTCGAAATAAAATCCACGTCTTTGTTGGACCATCAAATGTCTAATTGACCTCCTAAAAGTTAACCAATCATTGCTAATAATTTTACAAGAATCAATAAATACACTGCGATGCAAAAAAATCGATCCACTAAAAATTTTGTCATTTTTGAAGTTTCGAAATTCCTAAACCTATTGTTCGATTTAAGTGATTTTTTTACCACACTGAAAAAAATATTGTACATAGTACCAATGAACGCCAGTCATTGACTTTTTTTACATTGATTCAATGAAAATTTCGTTAATATATAAACACGTAGTCATTATTTAATGACCATATTCATTATTACAATGTAATTCTATTCATTAAAAAATAATGAATATAATCATTAATCCAATGAATCGTTTTATCTATCCAATGACTTTTTTCATAATACTAATAATTTGTTCATTGTGTATATGAAACTATACGTCAGGATTATGAGATTAAATTAATGAATATAAAACATTCCACTAATGTACAGTGTTCTTTAAATTACGAACTCGTTTATTGAATCAATGTTTTCGTAACATTAAATTAATGTTTTCGACTTTGATTAATAACTTGATACATTATTTTGATGTAACGCAATCATTGTATTAATGCAATATACCTGAATCAATAATCAATACATTGTAGCAATAATCTTGTACATAAACCGATACATTCCTTAAAACTCTATAAGTGTTTTTATTGGTGTAAAAAAATCACGTGACAACAGTTGCAGCCTCCTAGCAGACAGTCACTGTGCAGACTTTGAGGAGCGGTGTTTGGCACTAGTGATTTGGTTGATTTTTCTAAGGTATGTATTTACATATATTTTTAACTATTTATAAATTATTTTGTTCGATTTCTATAAAAAAAGTTGTACTTCTATTTCCACTTTTGCAGATTGATATGGACTTTGGAGTGGCATCTGAAAATGTAAATAGATTTATTGATGGATGGGACAGCAATTTCGAAAGAATTATCTCCTTTCTTCGGTGTGAAAGTCATATCAAGGATAAAACAAATAAATTTTTATTTAAAAAGATTACCCATGAAGACGTTACGGAATGTAAGTACCTATTTCATTATTCAATCCTGCATAATATCTAGTATTAATTAATTTTTGTTCTCTGTAAATTTTTTCAGAAGCTAATTCGACACATAGGTAAAAGAAAATAGGAACCATTTGAAAAGATTTCTTAATGGTATGATTTTATAAAAGATTAGTATCTAAATTACATCTTTAGGTGATTAAACCGTAAATAATTTAAAAATATTATTAACTCTTGCAGTCGTTAGTATCGATCTATCAAAGTAAAAATAAACATCTCAACATATATAACCCAATAAATGACCGTTTTGGAGTGTAATTTCCAGGGGCAACTCCGAATTGCATGAAAATTTGGATTTAGGTTCTACTTACCCTCCACTTCAAAGTTGAATTTGTGCCGTTGGTTGATTTTACTTGGGGGGTGACATTTACCCCTTCTCGGGGGGTGAAACACGCGTGTTTAAAATAAGGCAGGAAATGGATAAATTGACTTATTTTAAGCAAATTTTGTTTTATAAAGTTTTTTAAGTAAGTCAATACTTTTCGAGTTATTCGCGATTTAAAATATTGATTTTTCGACAAAAAAACTACGTTTTCAGACAGTTTTTTCCAAATAACTCAAAAAGTAAATATTTTGTCGAAAAAAATATTTTTAGAAAAAGTGTAGCCTATGAAAAACGAAAAGAATGGAGTATCAGTAAACTCTACAAATTGAGTAGAAGCAAAGTTGTAGCTCATGAAAAATACGTTCTTATTCGTCTACTTCCAAATCGAATAATTCAATGCGAAATCACCGAAAAAAGAAGCGTTTTTCGGGATAACCTTATTAACATTTTTAAAGTATCGAAAAAAAGCTTATCATTTGTTTTTTACAAAAGTTTACAGTATCAAAAATAAACGAGTTACACTAAAAAAAAGAAGTTGGCCCCTTTTTTTGGTAAAAAAAATCGTGAAACCTCCCTCTATTTAGCACCCTAAATTAAATTAGTCGTTTGGCTTTACCATCTATTTTAACTATGTGTATATTGTTTATATGATCTGTAAGTTTGATTGGTTTTAAGTGCTTTTTCTGAAAACATTTGGTTTTATAGTAAAAAAAATTTTCCTAAAAATTTTTGAAAAATTTCATTTTTTTCAAAATAACTTAAAAAGTGTTAGTGATAAGAAAAATCTTAAGGAGTAAAAAAATGTAGGTTTTGCTATTATAAATATGCTAGTTTCATTTTGTTTCTCAGTAAGACAAAAATTAGTTAAGATATGGCTGTTCAAAATTTGCATACACTCGTGATTATTGACCCTTTATTATATTAGTGACCCTCTTAATTATAACCCTTTCAAAAATAAACATTTTAAACCGGTGAGACTGACATATCATATAAAAAATAGATAGGTAAGTAAATTGTTTGTAAAGCGGTAGCGATTAATTTCATTTGGAGAGCTAAATACGGCGAGATTTTCATGATTTTTTACAAAAAAATAGAGGGCCAACTTTATTTTGAGAGTAACGCGCTTATTTCTAATGGTAAAGCTTTTGTTAACAATTAAAACAAAGCTTTTTATAAACACTTTAAAAAGTTTAAATGAGTTTTTCCCGAAAATTGCTTAATTTTTCGGTGATTTCACCTTGAAATATTCGATTTGGAGTTAGACGAATAAGAACGAATTTTTCATGAGCTACAACATTGTTTTTATTTGATTGATAGACTTTACTGATACACCATATTTTGAGTTTTTTATAAGCTACACTTTTGCTGAGGATATTTTTTTCGATAAAATATTTACTTTTTGAGGTATTTGCGAAAAACCGTCTGAAAACGTAGTTTTTTTGTCGAAAAATCAACATTTTCAATGGCAAATAACTCGAAAAGTATTGACTTACGTAAAAAACTCTATAGAACCAAAGTTGCTTAAAATCAGGCAGTTTATCCATTTCCGGTCTTATCTTGAACGTATGTTTTTTCACCCCCGAGAAGGGGTGACTGTCACCCCCCAAGTAAAAGCAACCAACGGCACAATTTCAACTTTGAAGTGGAGGGTAAGTAGAACCTAAATCCAAATTTTCATGCAATTCAGAGTTGCCCCTGAAAATTACACGGTATCGCCGAATTTCCCGTTCATTTACTGGGCTAATAGCAATTTTTTTCAGGATAAATTAAAATAGGTATTTCTATAAAAAAGCTGATACTTTAAAATACAACTATGTTCACTAATTAGATTTATTTTTTTATAATAATTATTAATATAAATTGTAGATGGCTAACATGCAGTTCTTCTTTGGGTTCTACATCGATATTTTGTACGAACTAATAAAACGGTTAAAAAAAGATCTTAATGGACAACCAAATATCTATATAATCAAATATACCATCAGAGATTTCCAGTAATCATTCTTACATCGGAAAGACCCAGCAAGAAGTCGAAGATCATATTAGACTTTTGAAATCAAAGAAAAATGCATTCAACCATTTGTTTATTGTATGGGTGCTGATAATTAATCCCAGAGAGATGTTGAAATATATTATAATGATAATCTTTTTAATTTCACGGTCAACATTTCCAACCAAGAGAAACTGTTTTTTAAATTCGAAAAGAACCCAAAATTTCTGTACAAAAATTTAGGGGAAGAAGAACAGTAAATATAATAATACTTTTTATCTTTTTAGTTGTCATAAGTTTTGAACTGAATTTAACGTCGTGTCGTGTCATCTCCCATAATACAAAATCAACTGACTAACTGGCGATGAAACGGACGGCGACGAAACGGACGGCGATGAAATGGACTGGAGATGAACCGGCGGCATCGAAACGGCGGCCATGAAACGTCCCATTCTGGCTCTCTCTGACCCAACTAGGACAAACCCCGGCGTGCAGTCACGGATTGCAACGAACGAAATGGCAGGGATGAAAAATTCCTATGTTCTTGATCATGATTAAGGTATATCACAGGAAAAAGGACAGGAACCCTTACTGTTACTTTATGCTTTGATAATCTGTACCTATCTTTAATATTCTTTTATACGTCAATGGTTTATCAAATTTTATGGCTATAGGAAAGACTTGCATGATGCCATGTTGGCACTACTTTTGTAGTGGTTGTTTTGAATGAAGTCATGCTCATAATAAAAATGATGAGTTTATTTACCATAATTTACCATAACCACAACACCGTCCCTTCATAATACATTATAAAAAAGCAATTTTGTCGACCACTTAGCAGAAGTTGTATAATGAACCAAAATAGTCTCACATACATACCAGCTAAAAAGAATCATAAAATTTTAAAAACTTTATTACAATTGGACTACATAATATGATTTAAAAAAAAATCACGCTGATAGAAGTACAAAATAGTTACTTAAAATATATTCTTGAATTGGTTAGAGTTACTCATACATTCACTACAATGAAAATAACCTCACATGGTGCTTTTTTGAATTTATAATATAAAGTACTATGGTAGGGGAGCAAAGTATGCTAAGTGTGCAGTCACTGGAGCTTTATGGGGACCTATTGGGTTGTGAAGAGTAGGTCCTAAAACCAAAAAAAGTTAGGTAAAGTTTTCCATTTTAGTGGGGTCTTTCCATTTTTAATTTAATTTTCCATTTCCAACAATCGTCTTTTTAGGTTATAGCGCCATCTATCCATAATTCGAAAAAATGTCTCGAATAAAAGTTACTAATTTTTACGTAAGGAATCCAAATCTGAAATAAAAAAATGGGGGTTCCCATTTAAGATTTTAAAGTAACCCCCCACCACACCTCCGTGGGGGTCGTGTTTGGTGCCATTCGATAGATTTTTGAAAAATACTGAGCACGTGTTTTTTAGTTTTTTGATCTGTCATTAATTTCGCGAAATATTCGCTTTTTTCTTGTGAAACTATGGGACACATACATTTCCTTACGCCCCGCTCAAATCGTCAGATTTTTCAAATATACACTTAGTGGAGTCACTGAAGGTTTTCACCTCCGATTTCGTTGAACCTTCATCGATTTTCATGAAAATTGGTAAGTAGTTAGAAGATAATTCAAGGAACAAAGGTGACATGATGTTAACTTGCGCTTTTACCCTAAGGGTGGTTGCCACCCCCTCTGGGGGTGAAATTTTTTTATTAAAAATAATACCAGAAATCGATAGAGGGGCAACTTCTAAGCAAAATTTGTTATATAAAGTTATTAACATAAATCAATAATTTTTGAGTTATTAAATATCAAAGATTTTATTTTTTCTTAAAAAAATGCATGTTTTAAAGCAGTTTTTCACGTATTACTCAAAAACTATAAGCTTTTGTAAAAAAGCTATTATTACCAAAATTTAAGATAATAAAAAATTTAATACACTCCCTACTTAAAAAACTAAACTAATGTTATTTTAAAGTAAGTTAAGGGTAATTTAATGTATATTTTTTTCGACGAGTACTCAAATCTAAGTATTCAAGCTTACATAACGGGAAAACGATGCATTTTATAGAATATACTTGTTAAGCACTTGTCAAAGTACTTCGGAATACCTATCAAATGAGCTGCAGTAGAAGTTAATACCATCAAAATTAGGCAAGTTATGATAAAAATAAGAGAACCCTTTCGATTTTTTAGGAAAAAGTTAAAAACTAAACATACGCCATTTCCGCAAAAATTTAAATTTGTAGTAATCCTCACAAGAATTTCTTTATGTTATCATAGTTAATTATTTCAACCAATTTGACCGGTTTAGAATGCATATTTTTGAAAAAAAGGTATAATTTAAAAAAATCAGAATTTTTAGAATTATCGTACTTTTCATTTTCTTTTGATAATAACTCCAAAAATACTCAATATACGTAAAAAAGGATAAATAAGTAAATTTTAGTTTTTTCTATAGCAAATACTCTACCCATTTTACTATTTTCGTAGAGTAAAAAATAACCGAGATAGAAACGTTTAAATTTTCAATTTTGCTGCGAGAACCATGTAACCGGGGCCATTTAACCTTTTATTTTTAAAAAAGTAAGAGGTATAAATGACTATTTTGACGTTTTTTAATTGCTTTTGGAATAAAATTTTAACCAGTTATTAGATGAACTTGCTAATTTAAAACTTAACGGAGTTATTTACAAAAAACAATAACATTTTTTAGAAAATTTTTTAAAAGATATATTTTGAAACATTTTTGGTGCATAAACTTTAATGCTATCAACTTGTTCGAGCACTTATTTGATAGATATTTCAATGAGCTTTGACAAATCTTTAATAAGTTTATGTTATAAAATGCATCATTTTCCCGGTATTTAAGCTTGAATACTTAGATTTGGGTACTCGACGAGAGAAATATACATTCAATTACGTATAACTCACTTTCAGTTAACACTGAAAGGTTTTTCTAGTAAGGAATTTATTTGAATTTTTATTAGCCTCAATTTTGACAATAATAACTTTTTTGTAAAAACTTATAGTTTTTGAGTTATTTATGAAAAATCGGTTAAAAACATGCATTTTTCTCACGAAAAATTAAAATCTTTGATCTTTAATAACTCAAAAAGTTTTGACTTATTTTAATAACTTTATATAACAAATTTTGCTTATAATTTGTCGCTCTATCGAATTGTGGGGTTATTTTTTATAAAATAATTTTCACCCCCGAGGAGGGGTGGCATCCACCCCCAGGGTAAAAGCGCAAGTTAGCACCATGTCACCTTTGTTCCTTGAGATATCCTCTAACCACTCACCAATTTCGTGCAAATCGATGGAGGTTCAACGAAATCGGAGGTAATAGCTCATATTCACCTTCAGTGACTGCACTAACGGGTTTGCATGTACTTAACTTACCTTATCTTAATCTGACGATTTCGAGTTTTTCTAAGGATAGCTTTTTTCTCGGCCACCCCTTAACGAACTCCCCTGCATTAAGAGCCAATATATGGGGGAGGTACATTTTCAGGGTACAAGGCTTATTCCCATGTTATAATCTGACGCGCTCGAGTAACTGCCAAAATACCCACTGGGCTCTCCTACCACCATGTTTGCACCAATAATATAATATAAATTCAAAAAGCACCATGTTTATATCTGGTAATTTTCAATGTAGTGAATGTGTGAGTAACTCTAACCAATTCAAGATGAATTTTTAACATTTTTTACTTATTAGAGTGTTAGTACAGAAAATAGAAAAAGCTCTGGCCCTTTATAAACAAAGAACCTTTGCCTTTGAAGTATAAAATATAAAATATTTATGTCGAGGAGACACTGCAATCTCCCGTACGTAGAAACAAAATGTGTAGGGTTTCAAGTAAGGAACAAGCCTGATGGAATATACTATAACCGTTGATTGAAAAATACACAAGTCTTGAGTTATCATTCAACGCTATAACAAACAAATCACTTCGCCCTGTTATGATTTTCGAGACGTACAATGCAATTAAAAAAATAAGTTTATTTTTGACCCATTTTCATATAAACAGATGTTTCATCTCTAGACATTTAATTCTCTTCAAAAATACACAATCTTTAATATAAAGCACATACTGGCTCAGGATATTTACAAAACCGAAATTATGTGGCTAATGCGATATTAAAGATAATTTGGTTTTTAAACCAGACATTCCATTACACATAAAACTGGAAATTTAGTGTCGCAGTTTTTTTCCTGCAGGATTGAAAGACGTAAAATATAATTTACTACCTCAAGTCTACCTATTACAACGCTATTACATATTTCTATGAAGAAATATAATGTGGTTTATCGATTTTAATAAACGCCCTCTTTTTTATATAGAACTGGCCCACATACGAGTATGTAAAATGCAAATTTTGATAACCAAGAGATAGGAAATATAGATCTTGGGACCACATTTAAAAAAAAATTACCTTCATCATGAAATTTTTTTTTATTCAGTTAGTCATGTCGAGTGGGACAACTTTTTTATTTCGGAAATTGCTTATCTTCTTCTTCTTCAAATGCAAATCCACTAATGGATGTTAGCGATCACATTTTCCATTAACTCTCTGTTTCTTGCAATGCCTATCAGAGATTGTATGTCGTTAATCCCTGTCCATTGCTTTATGTTTCGGAGCCAGGACATTTTCTTGCGTCCTATTCCTCTCTTGCCTTCAATTTTACCCTGGATTACAAGTTGCAGGAACTGGTATTTTTCGTTTCGCATGATGTGACCCAAATACGCCGTTTTCCTTTTCTTGATGTTTTCGAAAATCTGGCGTTCTTGGTTGATTCTTTTAAGGACATCTATATTTCTTACTTTCGCCGTCCATGGTATCTTTAGGATACGGCGATAAAGCCACATTTCGAAGGCTTCTAATCTGTTTATATTCCTCGTTTTGAGTGTCCAGCCCTCTATGCCATATAGCAGCACTGACCACACGTAGCATTTAGTAAACCTTAGTCTCAGTGTAAGGTCGAACTCTGAGCACGTTAGTACCTTCCTGAATTTTACGAAAGCTTGTCGAGCTTGCTCAATGCGATATTTTACTTCCCTGTCCGATGCCCAGTCTTCAAAAAACCACGTTCCCAGGTATTTAAATTTCCTCAATCTTTCAATGGACTTAGTATTCAGTGTTATGGTGGAGTTTTCAAATTCATCCAAGTTTCTGGAGATGATCATGAATTTGGTCTTTTCGGCATTAATCTCTAATAGACAAGGCGAAAATGGCTGGTTCGTTGGGAAAAATATTCCCATGAGATTTTTTGCATAATCACCTTCGTGAGACACTCCAGAATAAGGTTCAAGAAGTCGCCCACGCGAAAAGTGGTCCAATTTTTTTTAACAATTTCTTTTAATCAAATTGCAAAAATCAATATTTTTGGCCCGCACAAAAAACATGGACAAAAAAGTTGATCGTTTTCGAGTTTAAGCAATTTAAAATTTGAAAAACGCGAAATTAGCCATTTTCAGGGCTTAATTAATAACTCGGATGAAAGTTATTATTATGAAAGTCAGAAATTGACTAAATCAAAGTTTAAAGACCCCCTACAAGATCGTGAAGAAATTTTTGTCATTATTTTATTACTAAGCTGTTATTTTGAAGTAATAATAATGAGCGCCATGCACGTGTTCTTCTTCTTCAGGTGCCATCTCCGCTACGGAGGTTGGCAATCATCATAGCTATTTTAATTTTTGAGGCAGTAACTCTAAATAGTTGTTTTGAGCTGCATCCAAACCATTCTCTCAGGTTCTTCAGCTATGAAATTCGTCTTCTGCCGATGCTTCTTCTGCCATCTATCTTTCCCTGCATTATGAGTCGCAGGATGCCATACTTTTCAACTTCCTTCTCTTTACCTATTCTTCTCAGTACTTCATTGTTCGTAACTCTATCTACCCAGGAAACCCTCATAATTCTTCTATACGTCCACATTTTAAAGGCGTTAAGTCGTCTCATTGTCTCTACATTTAACGTCCATGATTCCAGTCCATAGTATAGTACACTATATACGTAACATTTTGTTAGACGTACTTTAAGAGCTAATGTTAAACCCTTGCTACATAGGACCTTTTTCATTTTCATAAAATTAGAACGTGCTTTCTCGATTCTGACTTTGATTTCTGCAGTGTAGTCATTATTTTCGGTTATAAGTGTCCCTAGGTAAGTGTACTTTTTTACTCTTTCGATCTGCTGGCCCTCTACTATCAAGATTTCGTTAGTATTATGGTTGTTTTTACTAATTTTCATAAACTTCGTCTTTTTGATATTGAGAGAGAGTCCGTACTCCCTACTACACCTTACTATTTTACTCATGAGTATTTGCAGGTCTTGTAAATTATGGGCTATTATTACTGTATCATCTGCATATCTGATGTTGTTAACTAAGACTCCATTTACTCTTATGCCCACTGTTTCAACTTCCAGAGTTTCTCGCATTACCTCTTCAGAATAAGCGTTAAATAATAGAGGTGATAGTATGCAGCCTTGCTTGACTCCTCTCTTTATTTCCATTTCTTCAGATGTTTCTGTTTCAATTCTTACTATTGCTCGCTGATTGTAATAGAAATGTGTAATTAGTCTTAAATCTCCTTCATCTAGGTTTTTACTCTTTAGAATTTCCATGAGTCGGTCATGTTTTACTTTATCAAACGCTTTATTGTAGTCTATAAAACAGACGTAAAGAGAACGGTTAACATCCAAACATCTCTGTGTCAGCACGTTGAAGGAGAATAATGCCTCTCTGGTGCCCATTCCATTGCGGAACCCATATTGAGTGTCACTAATATCCAGCACCAGTTTAGAGTGTATTCTGGCGTGGATAATTTTCAGCAGAATTTTCAAGGTATGTGACATTAAGCTTATGGTTCGGTAGTCACTGCATTCTTTGGCATTCAGTTTTTTGGCAAACACACAAATGCTGATGTCAACATTTCTCTAGGGATGATTCCCGTAGTATAGATAGCGTTGAACAGTTCTACTATTATGTCCAGGTTTTTCTCGGTGACCAACTTTATCAGCTCGCTAGGTAATTCATCTGGACCAGCAGATTTATTGGTTTTCATAGAGTTTATTGCCTGACTAACCTCTGATTTGGTTATCTCTGGGCCTACATCTCCGGTTTGGCTATCTACGGATGTACTAGCTTCTCTCTGGTCATGAAATAGTTCCTCGATGTACTCTTTCCATCGTCGTAGTTTTCGTTCTGTCTCCATTATAATATTTCCGTTCTTGTCGAGCAATATATTTGAGGTTCTTCTATTTCGCGGCCGTAAATGCTGAGTGCGAGAGAGATGCCATTCCGGCAGTCCACTTGTGCATCTTACTCGCACTCACGTTTACAACCGCGTCAATACGATCTAACTGCTCATTGTTATTAATTTAAAATAACAGCTAAGTAATAAATTAATGAAACAGATTTCTTCAGGATCATGTGTCGGGGGTTTTAAACTTTGATATAGTCACTTTCTGACTTTCATAATAATAACTTTTAACCGAGTTATTAAGTGTTGAAAATGGCCACTTTCGCGTTTTTCAAATTTTAAATTGCTTATAAGTCGAAAACGAGCAACTTTTGAGAAAAAATATAACAAATCTTTTTTGTCCAGAATAGTCCAAAAAACCTTAAAAAAATTTGACCGGGCCAAAAATATTGATTTTTGCAGTTTTATTAAAACAATTGTTAAAAAAAATTTGGACCACTTTTCGCGTGGGCGACTTCTTGAACCTTATTCTGGGGTGTCTCACGAATGTGATTATGCAAAAAAATGTCATGGGAATATTTTTCCCAACGAACCCGCCATTTTCGCCTTGTCTATAATCCCATTCGCTTACTGTATTCTCCGATTATAGTGACAAGTTGTTGAAGATCTGCTATGTTGTCACAAATTAAGACAGCATCATCAGCATATCGTATGTTGTTGACCAATACTCCATTCACTTTGATTTGCATCTCCATCTTCCAAAGACTCTTGAAATATGACTTCCGAATAAATGTTAAATAAAAAAGAGGAAAGCACACATCCCTACCGAACACCCCTTCTTATGTGTATGGGTTTGGATACAGAATTTTCTATTTTTAATTGTGCTGCGTGTTACCAGTACAAGTTTTCAATGCATCTTATGTCTTTTGGTATATATCAAGCTTCTTGAGGATCTGCATTAACTTGTGATGTTGGACATGATCAAACACTTTCTCGTAATCTAAAAACACAGGAATACGTAATTATATTGCTTATAAGCTATTCGAATTTTTTATCTTGAAAAGGTATTATTTAAACAACTGTACTTGCCCAAACAGTCACTGTAAATCGCAATCGATTCTTTGAGGCTTCATTTTTAAGGCGTATGAAAAAAACTTTGGACATTTTAATAAATTTGTTGTAAAAAATAATTTGAAAAAGGGCCCACTTTTTAGCCCATAAACATTTTTTCTTCTTCTTCAGATGCCAATCAACTAATGGATGATAGCGATCACATTTTCCATTAACTCTCTGTTTCTTGTAATGTGTATCACATATTGTTTGTCGTTAATCCCTGTCCATTACTTTATGTTTCGGAGACAGGACATTTTCTTGCATCCTATTCCTATCTTGTCTCCAATTTTACTCCAGATGATAAGTAGAAGGAACTGGTATTTTTCGTTTCGCATGATGTGACCCAGATAGGATGTTTTCCTTTTCTTGGTGTTTTTGAAACGTTGGCGTTCTTGGTTGATTCTTTTAAGGACATCTATATTTGTGATTTTCGCTGTCCATGGTATCTTTAGGATACGGCAATAAAGCCACATTTCGAAGGCTTCTAATCTGTTTATATCTCTCGTTTTGAGTGTCCAGTCCTCTATGCCATTTAGCAGCACTGACCATACGTAGCATTAATAAACCTGAGGCTCAGTGTAAGATCGAACTCTGAACAGGTCATTACCTTCCTTAATTTTACGAAAGCTTGCCAAGATTGCTCAATGCGACATTTTACTTCCCTCTCCGATGCTCATGGGCCACGTCTTCAAAAAGCCACGTTCGGATGTATTTAAATTTGCTCACTCTTTCAGTGGACTTGGTATTCACTGTTATTGTGGAGTTTTCAAGTGCATCTAAGTGTCTGAAAATGATCAAGAATTTGGTCTTTTTGGTATTAAGCTCTAATCCCATTCGTTTACTGTATTCTCCTATTATAGTGACAAATTGTTGCATATTGGCTATGTTGTCACAAACTAAGACAGCATCATCAGCTTTGCAGCATCATCAGATTCCCATCTCTGCATCTTCCAAAGACTCTTGAAATATGGCTTCAGAATAAATGTTAAATAAAAGAGGAGAAAGCACACATCCCTGTCGAACACCCCTTCTTATATGTGTGGGGTTTGGATATAGAATTTTCTACTTTTAATTGTGCTGTTTGGTACCAGAACAATTTTTCAATGCATCTTATGTCTTTTTGGTCTATATAAGTTTCTTGAAAATCAGCATTAACTTGTGATATTGGAGACGATCAAACGCATTTTCGTAATCTAAAAAGCACAGAAACACGTCCTTTCTCCGATCGTAACAATTTTGGACCAACACCTGTGTTGCTACTATTGCTTCTCTTATTCCTAAGCTTTGCCTAAACCCAAACTGAAAATCACTAATAAACCATTTACATTTTTTGTATAATCTTTGATGTAGTATTTTTAAGAATATCTTTAAAGTGTGACACATCATCCTAATGAGTCTATCATCCTTATATCTTTTTGCATTGACTTTCTTGGGTAGAGGAAAAATGTAGAGCGCAACCACTGTTGAGGATAGCAACCAGTTTCGTAAATAAAATTAAATATTTTATGTAGTGCTGAAATTCCTCTTCCATCCAGTAGTTTGAGTATTTTTGAAGTGATTTCATCTGGTCCAGGTGCCTTGTTGTTTTTTTAATTTAATATTTCCTTTTCTATCTCCTCTTTAGTGATTGAAGAACCAGTCAGCTGGTCGTCTGTATAAACTTCACAATAGGGTCTTTCGTCATAAAAAAGCTTATGGATATAGTTTTCCCATATACGAATTTTCTCCTTTTCATCCAGCACTATCTGGTTATCCTGAGTAACTGAGGTAGATTGTTTCCTTTTTCTGTATATTTCAGTAGTCTCCTTAAGCTTTTTATGTAAATTACGGTCGTCGTGCTGTCGTTAAACATAAACATAAACATTTAAAGTAACGTCTTTATTTTTTACGTAACACGCTTGTCAGTAGGCTCAATAAAACCTGATGAAAAAATAGACTTTCCAAAAAAAAACAGAACCAGTATCGTACATCATAAACAATGTACAACATACTATTAGCATTAAGCGAGCATTCTTTAAAAAATAACCGCTCTTTATATTTTCAAAATGTATAGATTGTAAAATTCAATCAAAGATGTGTCTTAAAGGTGATTATTATTAGAAACTATAAACCTGTATTAATACACAACTGGCATTAAAGACCTGTATAATTAAGTTATGTTTTTAATATACAATATAATAGACCTGGATCCCGCGTAAGAAAAAAAAGTTGATTAATAGCAAGCTGAAAATTTGTTAATAGCATAACGGTGTCTAGTCGGACAAACATTGATGCACGGGAACACTGAAACAGGGGAAGTTTTAACGGTGGAGCATGATAAACGTGTCGTCCTGACAACTTTATGATGGTGAAAAATAGCAAGTTGTTTTTAAATTTATTCAATAGCCAACGTTATATAATATATGAAAAAATGTTTGTCCGACAAAAAGGTTGGGCATTTTAACGAGTCCGACACGTAGAACATGTCACATCACAGGAACTATGTTGGTGATAAATAGCAGTCTGATTTTTGCATGACAGTTTAATGAAAGGTTAAAAAAGCAATTGGAAGTTCTGTCGGACAAAATGAATGGAAAATTTTCCTAGTCGGACATTCTAAACATGTAAGATATAGACAAAAATGTTGGTGATAAATAGCAGGCTAATTTTGATTTGTTTATGAGCAAATTATATTTTGTAACGCAAAAAGTTATATGTCGGACAAAAAGTTTGGGCAAATCGAAGGAAATAAATAAAAAACATTTTTTCAGAATGACTTAGTCACATATTGATAAAGCTATTTTAGTTGTATATTATTATTTATATTCACATATTTGCATGTACATATATATATACATGAACACTCCAAAAACAGTGAGGTAAGTATCAATGCATGTATATATTGCAAAACAATTATTTTTTTGGGTGGAGTTTGTTCTAGATATTCTCAAAATGACAATAAAGAATGTTAAAGAACATATGAAAGCAATCTCTTAGGGATTTCTAATTAGACGCATCAGAAAGTACGGAAAATTTCCTACAAAAAACGTTGTATACATTTTTTTCCATACTCAAATCTTAACCCTGTAAACGACATTGAAAAATGTGAAGAGTCTAAAACTTCGGTGCTTATAAGAATAGACGTAAATATGACACATTATGCTTAGAAGTATGTATTAGAAGGCTGCATTTGTCAGTGTGACACTTTGTGCTATACAAAGTAGTATTTGAAAGTACATGGTCTCTGAGTTTCTGTTTGCCACGTGTGTTGGAAATTAAAATTTATATTTACTATGGAGTGTTTTGTGTCTATTTTTGAGTGTCAACAGTTTAAATTTTAAGTCGCCAAATCAAAAGTGAAACCATTCAACGGAACATTTTTGAGTAATTTTCGAACATTTTACAAAGTTAGTAAAATACTTGGTCATCAATTCAATGAGGTTCAGTTGCCAGATAATTGTGAAAGTTCTATTGAATATCATTCTTCGTGCTATAATGCTTTGCTTGATTGAAAAAGGGTACCTAAATAAATTATTACTAAAATTGTATAACGTAGTTTTTCTCAACTTTCTACAAATGAAATAATAATGTAATTAATATGTCACATGGCAAGAAATAATTTGCTGCCAAAATAAATCGATTAGTTTAAATTTGAAGTTACGATTGCAATTTATTATGAATTAATGTCAAAATTGACAGTTTTTCTTAAATGGAAATGTATTCCTAGACATAAGGGTAGACAGGGAATACAGTGCAAAAAGTCGATAGGTGGTCTATCTATCTCTTTTAACCAAGCGATCCCGCGCATGTGGCAGACAAAGATAGCTAGACCACTCAATCCATAATATAATTTGCCTGATCTACTATAAATGTATTACAGTGAGGTATCTAAATGATGTTGACATAAATCGAAAGACATCGATTGTAATTGATTGCAGGTACTTTTGACATAGAATAATCACCCCTTATTGAAATTTCAAAAATTATTTTTTTAAATTGTCCGACTACAAAATCTACCCCTTATTTTTTTCCGACAATTGTCATTCTTGGTAAGGAATAATTTACTTAATTAAATTTCGTCTTTGTCGGAAAGCTATTTATCACCAGCATTTTTGTCTATATCTTACCTGTTTAGAATGTCAGACTACGAAAACTTCCCATTAATTTTGTCGGACAGAACTTTCAATTGCTTTTTTAACCTTTCATTAGACTCTCATGCAAAAATCAGACTGCTATTCATCACCAACATAATTCCTCTGATGTGACATGTTCTACGTGTCGGACTCGTTAAAATGCCCAACATTTTTGTCGGACAAACATTTTCGCATATATTACATAACGTTGGCTATCGAATAAACTTAAAAACAACTTGCTATTTTTCACAATCATAAACTTGTCAGGACGACACGTTTATCATGCTCCACAGTTAAAACTTCCCCTGTTCCAGTGTCCCCGTGCATCAAAATTTGTCCGACTAGACACCGTTAAGCTATTAACAAATTTTCAGCTTGCTATTAATCAAATTTTCTTTCTTACGCGGGATCCAGGTCTATAATTTATTTACTGCTTCACTGAAAAATCTGGAAATCCATAGAGTTATTAGGTGTCACCACGAGTGACTTGTCTACTATATCTACCATTACCAGAGAACGGCAGTTCTCTATATTTTTAAAATGTTCGGCAGTTCTCGCCAGTGGCGCACATCCACACCCCCCTACACTCGACAATATATATACACGAAATTTTCGATTTTCTAAATCTGATGGAATTGAAAATTGTGCCAACCACCATCTGAAAGTTCAGGAAAAGACTCACCCACTCATATGTCAAACATCCATTTTGATCCAAGGGTTTGGATTTTACGGCCCTTCCTATTTAATGCCTGTTTTTCGTTCTCGTCCACAAAACTCCCAAAAACTTCGAAAATTTAAGTATCACCTTTGCGGCTTCTAATAGTAATGATTATTACCTTTCCAACGCATGTCTAATTTTGAAAATAGGTTATACCATTCTAAAGTTACCGAGCTCAGAAATATGACTCACTTTCTATTTAAAAAAGGGAACATGTTTTTGGATATGTATATTAGGTTTGTTCTAGCAAACAGTCAAACTAGTCAGAAACCGTCAGAAAACAGTTGGTCAGTGAGAGAACATAATACAGTCACCAGTGTTATCCCCTCTACTCGCGCTGGTCCTCTATTCGCTGATGGTTTCAAACCGTTTGAAACTGATGCTAGAACAAACCTATTATGTACGTATGTGGTAGTTGACTGGAAAAGTTAAACCGATCTGAATTTTTTTTCTATGTTTGAAGAGGGGGTCAAGGCCGATTCAGAACCGGTGTAGTTTGTGACTTTTGACCACCCATAAGCTAGCTATAGGACTTGGTAGTTACAAAACGGCATATTCTTTGGGGGTATATATTTTCGGTTCAAGAAGAGACCGGAACACCGAAAATACACCAAATTAATAGTATTGAGTTAAGCTTCCAATTGGTGTTTAAACCACCAAGATCAGACATACACACGGCTCAGTATCGCCGAAAAACTGAAAAACTAAACTTTGAAAATTTTGGTTTTTCGACAACCACTCAAAATTTCAACCTACGAATTGCGCCAATAACTGAGCGTTTGTAGAAGAACTCTAGACGAATCTGACGGTGCATCATATCCGGTAAAATTCGAATTTTTAAGTTCATAGTTTCAAGATCAATCAAGATAGAATCAAGTTTCAAGATCATAAATATGATCAAATCTATTTTCTATGGGAAAAACGGGTTTTCAAGCTCAATAATTCCTGTAATTCCTGTAATTAATAGAATAAGTTATCATGAAAAACTACTGATACAAGAATAAAAAACCAGCTACAAAATATTCCAGCTACAAAAGATCTGATTAGAATATTACGTGACGCGAAAATGTATTTTCATTTTGACGCAAAATAAAATTTTTGTTTTATTTTAAACGATTTTTCCATAAAATTTGCTAAATTTAAAATAAACGCACCACAAAAGAATTTCAAAATTCAAACTGTATCAAGGTTACTCTTTTGTGGCGCGTTTGACTTCAAATTTAGCAAATATTATGGAAAGATTGTTTAAAATAAAACAAAAGTTTGATTTTATAATATACGTAATATTCATATCAGATCTTTTGTAGCTAGAATATTGTATGCGCCACTCATTTTTGTGGCGTTTAGCCGTTTTTTATTCTTTTTTATTTTTACATTATAAAAAGTGTAATACATTATTTTAAAATTTAAGTAATATTAAATTATTCATTGAAAGTGGGAATTTTAAAAAGTTTTGACAAATGAAACATAACACGATTGGTACTTAGGAAACTTTTTTGTCAAAGTTGTTCAGCTTTTTCCAGATATAGAAATTGATTAAACTTTTCTATTATATTTTCATATTTTGTTTTAGTTGATATAGGTACTTACAAAAAATAACTTATCAAAAAACTTTTTTAATACTACGCCCACTTACAATCGCCCAAAACTTTCGGTAATATATGTATATCCAAGATCTGCGAAGAATTTCAGAATCCCCAAAACGCCGGTGATCGGCTAAGATAGGCTCACCGCATTGCAAACACATATTGACACCCCAAATTGTTCTACTGTTTTCATTAAGGTCCACAGGGAACCTCTATTTATTGATCAACGACACAAAGTATAAAGTTTCGACAGTTTAAGGGCTTATCTAATATCTGAACCTATATTAAGCGTTACATTGTATGCTCTAGACAATTTTGAGGAAAAAATATTTGTTTATAAAAGGTATTATCGAAGATATGAATTATTTATGCGGAGATATTATTGATATAACTTATTTTTTTAATAAGGGCAAGGTGTACCCGTATATTTTTAAACGTGAAAATATTGATGACTAAAGGGCGGATTATATGTATGAAAATATGTATGGATATATTGTTGTGCTCTACTTTATCTCTTTTATTAGATTGATTAGCAAATTCTTAATTTAATTAATTACTCAATTATTTTAATTTCTGCCTATGTAAAAACAAAACTAAATTCAAATTAAATTTTCTAATAAACTTTATTCTCAGGGCTAATTTTGTATTCGATGCAATAACTTTGATTTGTGGCTTCTAAGTATCTCTAGTATCTCTAGTTGCTTACTCCTTCCAGGATAAAACAGGGAAATTAAACACATTCAATATCATATAAATGTAATTTGGTCAGTCCTCTTGTATGGTGTCGAAGCATGGACATTAAAAATGTCCACCATTAACCGTTTGGAGGCCTTTGAAATGTGGCTGCACAGACGTATTCTAAAAATACCATGGACGGCTATGCTGACAAATGTGACAGTCCTTAAGAGAGCAAATGCTACCCGTGAGCTGCTTGATAACATCAAATATAGAAAGATGGCCTATTTTGGACACGTAGTAAGGGGAGACCGGTATAATATTCTTCAACTTATTATGATGGGTAAAATCGAAGGACGCAGAGGAATTGGTAGAAAGCAGGCCTCTTGGTTGAAGAATATCCGGGAGTGGACAGGAATAAAGAAAGCAGAACACCTATTTAGAATAGCTCGAGACAGAGACAGTTTCGCCATGTTAATCGCCAACGTCAAGGGGACTTGATAGGGCACGTTAAGAAGAAGAAGAAGATAAATGTAATTAATCTATTATTTATTTATCCAATATGCTGTATAAATAAGATTTAAAAAAATACTAAAATCTAAATTTGTTGCAACAATTTCTTACTTAATAAATCAAGCTTTAATTCTGATGTCTCCTTGTTTTAACAAAAAAAAATATTTAAATAAATTATTTTTTAGTCATACCAAAATTAAAAAAAAATTTCTTTTCTCCTTTTGAATTGATTACTTAAATTTGGAATGACTAACTGACTGATAGAACTGTTCAATACAAAAAATTGAGCATAATATGTGGTATGGATATAAACAAGTTCTCTCCATTTCAACTATTGATTTGACTAACCTTTTTGTTTCTTCACTCCTTCTTCTCCTAAATTGCCTCGTCCTTGATTCTCCCACACGTATACTTTGGATGTTGCGAAAAGGTCCCTCTCGTCCAAACTGCTTCAAAAACAAACACGACCAGGACTCGCTCGAATTCTCCTCAGTTTCTCCTTGCTCGATATCTTGTGCAAATAGATACCAATCAGCTACTCGTTCTAGACAGAACAAAGGAATCTTCCTCGGACACAGGAAAATTTTACTTCTCAACCGGTCAACAATTTCGTTTCAACTTGATTCTGCTCGCAAAGGCCGATTTCACCACTTTACACCGACTTCTCACTTTTCAAAAACTGGACTGCTCTCTCCCGATATTCATCACACAGTGTCTATCTTTTCTCTCTGAAATTCCGACTCCACATTCTCATCCCTTCCATCGATCTTTATCTTTATCACCAACAACCTCTCTATCCAAAACATCCACACTTTCCTTTCCTAAGAAAACCAACTTAATTTGTATCCAATTTTCCATTTTGTTAAAATTCTAAGAGACATCAAATTACTATCGTTTTTTCAAAATACTAAACAAAAGGCCTTACATTCTAAACTCAATAAAATTTGTTTATCGTTTAAACCTTCTACGAATTATTTACAAAAATCCTGTTGATGTTCACAAAACGAAATAACATGCACTTTCCAATATTTTCGAACCATTGTCTGTAAATCCTTTCAAAAAACCCATTAACGAAAACCACATTAACGATTTCACCTTCCCCGAAAAAGCACTGTTTATTAACTAAATTAGACTTTATAGAATTTTTTGTTATATACAGGGTGAAGAAAATCTATGATCTCGTGGTCTATATATATATATATATATATATATATATATATATATATATATATATATATATATATATATATATATATAAAACAAAATATGCTCAAGGTGGAATGCAACCATAGACACGTGTTTCTGACTTATTAGTCGTCATCAGTATGATATAGCTAAACAGGAGCAATGCAACCAATTTGTGGCTATAATGTTAGAAGACCCTCAGGATTCGAGAGCAACAACTAACAAATCCACGGAGGAAGCTACAGCTACCTGAGGCAAGGAATGCCAAACGTTTAGAACGTTTTAAACAATCAAACAAGGAGAGGTTAGCGCGAGTTAATAAATATCGGCATGGCTCGCAATAAGTATGAAAAACAAAATATGCTCAAGGTGGAATGCAACCATAGACACGTGTTTCTGACTTATTAGTCGTCATCAGTATGATATAGCCAAACAGGAGCAATGCAACCAATTTGTGGCTATAATGTTAGAAGACCCTCAGGATTCGAGAGCAACAACTAACAAATCCACGGAGGAAGCTACAGCTACCTGAGGCAAGGAATGCCAAACGTTTAGAAAGTTTTAAACAATCAAACAAGGAGAGGTTAGCGCGAGTTAATAAATATCGGCATGGCTCGCAATAAGTATGAAAAACAAAATATGCTCAAGGTGGAATGCAACCATAGACACGTGTTTCTGACTTATTAGTCGTCATCAGTATGATATAGCTAAACAGGAGCAATGCAACCAATTTGTGGCTATAATGTTAGAAGACCCTCAGGATTCGAGAGCAACAACTAACAAATCCACGGAGGAAGCTACAGCTACCTGAGGCAAGGAATGCCAAACGTTTAGAACGTTTTAAACAATCAAACAAGGAGAGGTTAGCGCGAGTTAATAAATATCGGCATGGCTCGCAATAAGTATGAAAAACAAAATATGCTCAAGGTGGAATGCAACCATAGACACGTGTTTCTGACTTATTAGTCGTCATCAGTATGATATAGCTAAACAGGAGCAATGCAACCAATTTGTGGCTATAATGTTAGAAGACCCTCAGGATTCGAGAGCAACAACTAACAAATCCACGGAGGAAGCTACAGCTACCTGAGGCAAGGAATGCCAAACGTTTAGAGGGCCTTCTAACATTATAGCCACAAATTGGTTGCATTGCTCCTGTTTAGCTATATCATACTGATGACGACTAATAAGTCAGAAACACGTGTCTATGGTTGCATTCCACCTTGAGCATATTTTGTTTTTCATACTTATTGCGAGCCATGCCGATATTTATTAACTCGCGCTAACCTCTCCTTGTTTGATTGTTTAAAACGTTCTAAACGTTTGGCATTCCTTGCCTCAGGTAGCTGTAGCTTCCTCCGTGGATTTGTTAGTTGTTGCTCTCGAATCCTGAGGGTCTTCTAACATTATAGCCACAAATTGGTTGCATTGCTCCTGTTTAGCTATATCATACTGATGACGACTAATAAGTCAGAAACACGTGTCTATGGTTGCATTCCACCTTGAGCATATTTTGTTTTTCATACTTATTGCGAGCCATGCCGATATTTATTAACTCGCGCTAACCTCTCCTTGTTTGATTGTTTAAAACGTTCTAAACGTTTGGCATTCCTTGCCTCAGGTAGCTGTAGCTTCCTCCGTGGATTTGTTAGTTGTTGCTCTCGAATCCTGAGGGTCTTCTAACATTATAGCCACAAATTGGTTGCATTGCTCCTGTTTAGCTATATCATACTGATGACGACTAATAAGTCAGAAACACGTGTCTATGGTTGCATTCCACCTTGAGCATATTTTGTTTTTCATACTTATTGCGAGCCATGCCGATATTTATTAACTCGCGCTAACCTCTCCTTGTTTGATTGTTTAAAACGTTCTAAACGTTTGGCATTCCTTGCCTCAGGTAGCTGTAGCTTCCTCCGTGGATTTGTTAGTTGTTGCTCTCGAATCCTGAGGGTCTTCTAACATTATAGCCACAAATTGGTTGCATTGCTCCTGTTTAGCTATATCATACTGATGACGACTAATAAGTCAGAAACACGTGTCTATGGTTGCATTCCACCTTGAGCATATTTTGTTTTTCATACTTATTGAGAGCCATGCCGATATTTATTAACTCGCGCTAACCTCTCCTTGTTATATATATATATATATATATATATATATATATATATATATATATATATATATATATATATATATATATATTTATTTTCTGGATTTAAAAAAAAACAATTCTACAACAATATATATGTAAAGATTTTTTAAAATATATGTAAGCATTCGTCGAAAATATGTAATAAATAAATTAAAGCACTAATTATATAAAATGAGTTATGGTTTATTCCACGAATATACGACTGTTTTGGATTATCGCCGCAACGAATATTTTAGTGTGCAACATAAGAAGTACGAAATAGACCAGGGCGCATCTGTAAAAATATTAGTACATTTGGACGTTGAGAGGTGACTCAAATTTTTTTGCAGAAATTGCTTGAAAATAAATCAAATAATAATATTTGAGTTATCCTCCCTCTCAAAAAGGTCCGGAACATTGTTTAAATAATCAAAATGTCAAAAAATTAAGGAAAAATTCGATTTTTTTCTTGGTTTTTTGATTATAACTTTAAAAGTATTCATTTCCGAGAAAAGTTGTACTGACATAAAAGTTGCGTCATTAAATTTACTACAATATAGAATTGGTTAAAAATTTAAAAAATAGTTACCCTTGTTGCAAAATAGCAATAATTGCGAAAAAACCCATACAAAAACAAGTTTTCGCATTTTACGTTGTTCAACCATTTATGCTATACCTTCGACCTTCATATTTGACCCAGAAAAACCTTATGACATAGTAAAATAACACTGTAAATTTTATTAAGATCGGTTAAATAGATTTTGCAAAATAAATTTTGCAATCCAGCTTTCGTAAAATATATTCATTTTTTCAAAATGTTACAGGACTGAAAATAAAGCAGATAGCAAGTTGAAAATTTTTTTGCATATAGAAGTCTACTGTACCTTTCATTCGCAATTTTGCAAAATTAAAATCGACTAACATCACGGTGTCAGGAACTTTTTTAAATAAACATGAATTATTGGTGCTACGCGCAGGACAGCGGATAGTTTGCTCTGATTGGGCATTGCAATGACCTTTGATAATGATTGATACATTTTAATTTTTATTACATTTCGATATAAATAAATAAATTTGTTTATTGCAAAATAAAAACACATACTCTATCCTTTGAAATAACACTTTTATTAGCAAAAACTTTATTTGTTCATATATTTTAACTTAAATAATAAAAGTTTATTATTTTTAAACATATGCAATTGTTTAAACAATATTTCACAAACAATAATAAAATTAGTTTAATTTTTGTGAAATTAAAATATTAAAATACAACAAAATATAGAGTAAGAAAATAATATATTAGATAAAGATTGGAAGAAATTTTGGTGGAAATCAACTTATGTGAATCGAACACCGCTGTCCTGCGCGTAGCACCAAAAATTATTGTTTATTTCAAAAATTTTCTGACGCCGTGGTAATTAATCGATTTTAATTTTGAAAATTGCATATGAAAGGTACAGTACAGTTCTATAAGCAAAAAAAAATTTAACTTGCTCTCTGCTTTATTTTCAGTCCTGTAACATTTTGAAAAAATGAATTTTTTTTGCGAAAGCTGGATTGCAAAATTTATTTTGCAAAATCTATTAAACCGATCTTAAAGAAATTTACAGTATTGTTTTACTGTATCATTAAGTTTTTCTGGGTGAAATATTAAGGTCCTAAGTGTAGCATAAATGGTTGAAAAACGTAAAATGTGAATACTTGTTTTTGTATGTTTTTTTCGCAATTATTGCTATTTTGCAACTAGGGTGACTATTTTTTAAATTTTTAACCAATTTTATATTGTAGGAAATTTAAATACGCAACTTTTATGTCAGTACAACTTTTCTCGGAAATGAATACTTTTAAAGTTATAATCAAAAAACGAAGAAGAAAATCGAATTTTTTCTTCAATTTTTGACATTTTGATTATTTAAACAATGTTCCGGACCTTTTTGAGAGGGAGGATAACTCAAATATTATTATTTGATTTATTTTCAAGCAATTTCTGCAAAAAAATTTGAGTCACCTCTCAACGTCCATCTCAAAACAGATCCGCCCTAGACTAGAAAGTATTTTGCTCCAATAAATTACTCCAATAAACAACAATATAATTTGCAATTTACTTTCGTTCTTCATATTTTGCACAGTAAAATATTCGTTGTCGCGATAATCCAAGAGGGCCGTATATTCGTGGAATGGGGTATAAAAACAGCTAAATGAGTTAAAATGAGCTAATTAACTCGTTCACAAGAGGAAATTGGGCTCTGATAATCTGTTAACTCCATGAGCTAAAGAAGTAATATGAAGAATATTCTCATGAAATATTTTTAAAGTTTGCCCCACCTTAACCATATATGGGGCAGAATACAATGAGAAAATCACAAATTTTTTTAATGGAATGGCATCTGGCAAAAATAATTTTATCAAAGTGTCTTAAATGCATCGTGTAACGGTCAAATTGTTGGCTTTTCAAGTTGTTTTCAAGATACTAAAAATAATTTTCCTGGACCATGTTCCTCTAGTGCGCCAATTAGCAAATGAACAATATATCTTTCACAGGCGTCTGTAGTGTCGTCCACAATCCCATAAAAGTAATTATCACATAATATGAATTCCCATATTTGGATCATTTTTGAATTATATAATATAGAGTAGGCACTTGATTTCCTCAACGTGGATTCATGCGGGATATTAAATTTGCAATATTTTTCCAAAAACGATCTTAGATTAACGGTATTCAATTTTTGTAATGGAATGTTAGTAGCAACCATTGCCCTGCACAGATCTTCATTAAATTGTATTTTATCGTTGCTTAATGAACCAGAATCAAAACAATTTTTCAATGATTGTTGACTTTTTTTCCCATTTCTAATCCTTTTTATATTTGCAGTGTATTTGGCTGTTTTGACATTCGTTCCGGGAGCTGTAAGTCTATTCAAATTATAAAATGAAAAATAGATATGTAATAGTCCATTTTATGATTATTTCTGGTTAATACCTGACCCCACAGTCAAGTCGGTCAACTCAATTTTCGTAGATTAAGAATTGTTAAGAGCTCAGGTAAACATTACCTAGAAATAAACGGACAGGCCCTGCGTAAAGTGGGGAAAATAAGTAAAAATATGTGTTTACCACTTAAATATGCACTTTTTTTCAAAAAATCTATAAATATGTAAAATATGTAAAAATATGTAACTTACATATAATCCGCGGCATATAATGATGACAGAACCAAAGTTTACTGGCAAGTTAGCTTATTATGATAGAATTTGTAAAGATAAAAATATGCAGAAACTCAAAAATTATACAAGTCTTTACCAGGAAACCTGCATCTGTCCTGACAAAATAAAAACACCAATAAATGTAAAAACTTCTAAATTAATATACGGTCAACTCCCATTTATCAGTGGGGTTTTGTACCACGGTTGTCGCGGATAACGAAAATCGCGGATTAGCCGTAATTGGAAGTCAAATTGATAAACGCAAAAAATAAAAATATAGTTTCACCTAAAGCTCACTTTTTTAAAGCAGTCTGTCACTTGCGTCTGCTTCTTTGAGTGGAAAACGTGTTTCTTTATTCTACATTACATTTTGTACCAGTGGCGGCTCGTGGTAATTTAAGGAGGGTGTTCAATTAAAGAATGTAATTATACGAACGGTAAATACAGAACGGCAGGCGAAAAATTTTTGGGGCCTCGCCAAAAGATGTTCTGTAAAATGAAACCTATCTTTGACCCGATTAGTCAGGATGTCACACACTTTTTTTGTTTTGTGCAGAATATGATACCTACTGAATGATGGCACTTCTTCGGTGGTGAAGGTGGAGGCAGAAGTTACGAATAATGAGATGGCTTTGTCAAAACTGTTTAAATATCCGTTTATTTTAACGGCATCCAAAGACCGAGATTGAAATTATAGTTTTATTCTTTGAAAATACTAAACATGGAAAACAAAATAAAGAATGTAGTTTATCACACTCATATAATCACTAAGTTTTTCTATATTGTTCAACTTTAAAACAATGTTTAAACTTTTTGTTTCTTATTGCACATTCTTGTAATACCAAGTTTATCTCCGGCCAAGTTAGTCCATTCTTTTTATAAGAAGTCGATTTTCAAAACTATTTGCATTTTCTTTTATAAACATCACTGAATAAGGCTCCACCGTCCAAAAAAAAACTACCTACCAATATTGTATTTAATAAAATCCCACAACAGAAAATGCCAAACTGTGAATCGAAACGCTTCGCCCCGGTCTCTGTGTGCAGTGCACAAATGTTCAATGTTTTAAGATAGGAGAATCCCTGGTTCACGGATTTAAGAGCTCTCGTTCTTCTATAGGGTTACTGTATAGTGGCTGGGTTCAATTTGAATTCTGCACTTAAAACGTGCATCTAGCGTAGCGGTGTTGTGCAAACAAATTATGTGATTAATAAATACAGTTATATTTTAATAATACTATGATATTTATGAGATTTAAGAAAAAATGTTTTAATGATATTTATGAGATTTTTAAAAATATGTATTTTAATGAAATTTCATTGGGTGTTCACTGCACAAGTGAACCAATGGAGAAACCGCCCCTGTTTTTTACGCAGCATCAGTGTTTCAGAGAGTAGCGCGTTGTCCTTCCCTTCTAGGTATTTTAGAAGTCCATTCACATGACACAGGGCAGCTTCGTGAGTCACTCGTCTACCAGTAAAAAGAAGCTCTTCTTCTTCTTCATCACTTTCGATGTCTTCATTGCTCGCGGATAATCCGCTCGCAGATAAAGGGGAGTTGACTGGGAGTTGCAAACGAGGGGTGTAAACACTTATTGGCACCCCAAATTGTCATACTGTTTTTCTTAGGGTCCACAGAGAACCTCTATTTATTGGTCAACGATCAACGACACAAAGTATAAAGTTTCGACAGTTTAATGGTCTATCTAATATCTGAATTTATAAGCGTTACATTGTGTGCTCCAGACAATTTTGTGGAAAAATTGTTATTTATAAAAGGTCTTGCCGAAGATATAAATTATTTATGTGTGGATATTGTCGGGATAACTTATTTATTCAATAAAGGCAAGGTGTATTTGTATATTTTTAAACGTGAAAATATTGATCGCAGCACCAAAGTTTACTGGCATGTTAGCTTATTATGATATAATTTGAAAATAGAAAAATATGCACTCGAAAATTATACAAGGGTTTTCCAAAAAATTTGCGACTCTGACAAAATATAAAAACATCAATAAACGTAAAAACTTCTAAATTAATATACAGTTAACTACCGCTTATCCGTTGGACTTAGTGGCACGATTGTCGCGGATAACGAAAAACGCGGATAACGAAAAACGCGGATAACGAAAAACCTCGGATAACCAAAAACGCGGATAAGCCGTAACTGATGGTGGTTTTCAGAGAGTAGCACGTTGTCTTGCTCCTCTAGGAGTGAGTCACTCGTCTACCAAGTACAACCTTCTCTTCTTCTTTATCACTTTCCTCGTTTTCTCCTCGCCATTTTCTTAGGATATCTTCATCCGTTAGATGCTCAAATCTTGGGTCGGTAACATTGTAGTCTAATCCTCTTGCAAGTTTCCTGTGTCCATATTCTCTCCCCAGGGACGCAGTACATTATACTTGTAAGGACAGGCAGTTCATTTTTGTCTTTTCTCCTTCTAGTTCGACACAATTTCTCCATGACTTCGTAATTGTTAAAGACTTTACAGAGATTCCCACGCAGATGCTATTTCGTAAGTAGAGTTGAGAATAGTGATTGAATTTTAAAACTCTTATAAGTTATCTCCTTCTTCAATTGTTAAGTGAAGTAATTTTATTATGTAGTTTCTCTTCATAGTCGTAATGACTGATGCCTTGTTTCTTCTTCTTAAAGTACCCTATCAAGTCCCCTTGTCATTGGCGATTAGCATGGCGAAACTGTTTCTGTTTCGAGGTATTGTAAATCGTTGTTCTGTTTTCTTTATTCCTGTCCACTCCCTGATTCTTCAACCCAAAGCCTATTTTCTACCAATTCCTCTGCGTCCTTCGATTTAATCCATCATAATAAGTTGAAGAATATAACACTAGTCTCCCCTTACTACGTGTCCAAAATAGGCCATCTTTCTATATTTGATGTTATCAAGCAGCTTGCGGGCAGCATTTGTTCTCTTAAGGACTGCCATATTTATCAGCATAGCCGTCCATGGTATTTTCAGTGTACGTCTGTGCAGCCACATTTCAAAGGCCTCTAAACGAATAATGGTGGATATTTTTAATGTCCATGCTTCGACACCATACAAGAGGGCTGGCCAAATGTTACATTTAATCATGCGCTTTCGATGTTGAAGTTGCAAGTTATCATTACAGAAGAATGACCTCATTTTTAAAAATGTGTGGGCTATCTCTATTCTACATTTTGTCTCTTTATCTGGATCTAGTTGTTCAGTAATATGGCAACCAAGATATTTAAAACTGGGTACTCTTTGAATTATATGACCATCAACATATAACCGTGAATCTTGATGGGCCAAACGGCTAAATAGCATGTTTTTGTTTTTGAACAGTTTATGTTTAGGCCAAACTCTCTTGCCACTGTGTCAATGGCATTTAAAAAGTGTTGTAATCCATTAATATCATCACTTAAAATAACTGTATCCTCTGCATATCTGATTGTATTTATCAAAATTCCATTAACTTTTACACCCCATTCCAAATTATGCAGCGCTTCCTTAAATATTTTATCTGAATATAAATTGAATAACAGTGGGGACAGTATACAACCCTGTCTGACACCTCTTTGTATTTTGCATATTTCTGTTGATTTTCCATTTATGCAAGCTGTCGCTGATTGACGCCAGTATAATTTTTCTATGATTCGTGCATCTTGACTATCAACTTTTTTTCCTTTAATATTTTAATTAATTTGTGATGTACTTGATCAAAGGCCTTCTCATAGTCAATAAATATATCAAAGACGTCTTTCCTTTGATCTCGGTATTTCTGTAATAATACATTTAGTGCAAAGGATGCGTCCCGGTTTCACAGTCCATTTCTGAAGCCAAATTGTGTTTCATCCTGGTCTTCTTCACATTTATCTCTGATTCTACTGTGGATGATACGTAGACAGATTTTCAAAGTGTGGCTCATAAGGCTTATCATTCTATAATCGCTACAGTTTTTCGGACGTTGTTTTTTTGGTAGGGTTATGAATTCGGACTTTAACCAACCTTCAGGGATATCACCACTCGAATAAACATCATTGAAAAGTTTGACCAGTATTCCAATGTTTTCTTCATTTTATGAGCTTTAACATTTCTGTAGGTATCTTGTCAGGACGGCTTTTCATTTAACGGTTTCTTGTTATTTGCCAATTTTATAGCATGTAGTATTTCTGATTTTAGTATTTCTGGTCCTTCACCTTCATCTAAAGTCTCCAGCTCTTCGGGTCGATCACCCTTATACAGTTCATTTATATAATTATACCAGGTAGTTCGAATTTCGTGTTCGTCTATTATCATTTTTCCCGACGAATCGGTTATAGTATGTGGAGTTTTCCTATGATAAAATTCTTCTTATGATAAACTTCTCTAACTTTTTTAAACATAATATTAAACGTATCATGTTTTTCATTCAACTTTTCTAATTCCTTGCATTTATCCTCCATCCATTTTTCTTTAGCTATCTTTCTTTTTTTGCTGAATTAGGTTCTGTTTTTCTTTGTATTCTGTCCTGTTATCTTTCAGTTTTCTTCTCTACTACATCAATTCCAGGATTTCATCAGTCATCCATTGTTGTTTTTTGTGCTCCTGCATCGTTGTTGTATATTTTTCCATTACTTTCCAGGTAAGCTCTTTAAACTTGTTCCATATTTCTGTATTGCTTTCATTTGTTGAATTCGTTAGCTGATTATTCAGGTCATTTTCTATTAGCGTTTTGTTGGAAGCTGAGATATGTAATTTTGGTGTTTTGGGGCTTTCTTGGACGTTTTTGAGGTTCACTTGGATGTCAGCTATTAGAGGGTCTGAACCGATATCTGCACCAGGATATGTCGTTGATCTCTTGACACCATTCTTAAATCTCTTGTTTACTAGAATATAATCTGATTTCTAATTATATGAAGTGAGTTATCTCCTGGTCCCTTCCATGTGTATAATCTTTTTTCGTGTAATTTTAACCACTAATTTGCGATTATCATGTCATGTTCTTGACAGAACTGGTATAATCTATCGCCTCTTTCATTACTCTCCCCTAGTCCATATTCACCTATTAGGTCAGATCTTCGTCCTTCACCAATTTTCGCGTTAAAATATCCAATAATATAAGTGATTTCGTTCCTTTTTAGATTGTTAAGTGTCTGTTTTAATTGACTATAGAATGATTCAACATCATTGTCATATTTGTTTTCTGAAGTAGGTGTAAAATAAAAACACATACTCTGTCCTTTGAAATAACACTTTTTTCAGCAAAAATTTTCTTTGTTCATATATTTTAACTTAGAAAATAAAAGTGAATTATTTTTAAACATATGAAATTGTTTAAACAATTTTTCACAAACAATAATCAAATTAGTTTGATTTTTATGGAATTAAAATATGAACATACAACAAAATATAGAGTAAGAAAATAATGTATTAGATAAAGATTGGAAGGCATTTTGGTGGAAATTAGCTTGTGTGAATCGAATACCGCTGTCCTGCGCGTAGCACCAAAAATTAATGTTTATTTAAAAAAAATCCTGACGCCGTGGTCGTTAACCGATTTTAATTTTGCAAATGAAAGGTACAGCATTCTTCTATTCTAACTTACTATCTGCTTTATAAAATTTAACTTACTATCTGCTTTATTTTCAGTCCTGCAACATTTTGAAAAAATTAATTTTTTTTGCAAAAGCTGTATTGCAAAATTTATTTTGCAAAATCTGTTTAACCGATCTTAACTAAATTTAAAATATTGTTTTATCATTTAATAAAGTTTTTTTGGGTGAAATATTAAGGTCCTGTAATAAAATAAAAAATTTTAGTTGTTCCAAAATGACACAAAATCTAGGCATCGGATAAAAAATTTATTTGAAGAAAGTGTATTTTTTTGTTTTTCTTAATGGCGGTACAGGCTCGTTTTTTTAATATTGTAATTAATTACAGAGTAATTTCCACATATTAATATATTTTTCAAATTGGGCTCTGTACCGCCATTCTTTATTATATTGCGGATATGTGTGCCAAATATCTCGAAAAAATATTCAAAATTACAGCCGCAATCTTGGAACGCGTTTTTGCTAACTTTTGATCTACTGTTTCCTCTTAAGTTGCTAATTGCGGGGTGATCTTGATTTTTTTTGCCAAAACAAAAGTGACCAACTTTATTTTGAGCGTAACTTGCTTACATTTGATGCTAGAAATTTTTTTAAAAAACAAAAATTAAACTTTTTTTAAACACTTTAAAAAAGTTGTAGTGTGTTTTCCCCAAGAATTCCTCATTATTTGGATATTTTACATTTAATTATTATATTTGGAATTTTTCGACACCATTCTTTTCATTTTTTTATAGGCTACAGTTTTGCTAAGAATATTTTTTTTTGGACAAAATGCTTACGTTTTGAGTTATTTGCGAAAAACCGTCTAAAAACGCAGTTATTTTGTTGAAAAATGAACATACTCACTTGCAAATAACTCGAAAGGATCGATTTGGTGAAAAATCTCTATAAAACAAAAGTTACTTAAAATTAGCCAATTTATCCATTTCGGGACTTATCTTGGACATCACTTTTTTTCGTTGACATGTGAGTGTGCCAACTTTCATGTCAATCCAAGCGGTTCTTTAAAAATTACAGCAAAAACCGTGAAAGAATGTACTAATCTGGTTCTGCAGTAAAGTATGTACAACGAAATAAAGGGATCATCCTACCAAAAGATATGAATCTCGTTCGATTAAAAATGAAGAAGACAATCAGATAGCATACCGGTATGACTACATAATATAAATATAATATGGAATTTTTACTATAAAAAGAACAGATAATCATAATAACTAACTTATACAAAATATATATTATAATTTTTAACTTTATCCCTTCTACCCTGAGGTGTAGGGACTTATATAAAATATAAAAATATAAAAATTTAAAAAGTATGTAAAATATTTTTTTGCACGATTGATCATTTTTGACTGTTTACCATGACAGATTTTACGTCAGTAGGTGACATTTACTAGCAACTCGACGGTAAGTAATCCAACTCGACGGTAAGTACTCCAACTCGACGGTAAGTAATTCACTTACCGTCGAGTTAAAAAATCTCTTAATTTTAATTTATTTTCTGAAAGAATAAAGAAAACTAACGAATTATTTATTAATATTGAAACTTCTCAGGCCTATAGCCAACATTTTTTCTCTTCAAATACGCGATCAAAGTTGAAAACTTGGAAATATCAATGCCATCATAAAGAAAAACGGTGGACTTAATCATTGAATATTCTGCCCAGAGGCTTCCAGGAGCTTTCAACTGCATGTGTCTTTGAACGAAATATGCCAATAGAGTCTTTTCTTCGATTCTTAAATTCTTGCCTTCGCACCATTTTTTAAAACTTTGGTAGGTATTTTGATAACGGATTTTGGATTTTTCGGGAATAATTGCGGAACACCCTTCTTCCCAAGCCCGTTCAATTTCTTCAAATTCACTTTCGCTCATATTTTAATTTATAATAATCAAAATTGTACTTAAAATTATTGACAACTAAATAAAAACTCAACTCTCCATTGTTGTTATGCACCCTAGTTACTACCTAACAACCAAAGTATCTATCTTGATAAAATGAATGAAACTAGTCAATATAACGAAAATGTTTAATTTTATAATTTATAATGGTATCAATCGTGCAAAAAACGTTATAAGCATGTCGAACGTTAAGGGTAACCGATCTCAGACAATAATTGGAGTCGTCGCCCCGCTCCTCCTCCAAACAATTGTCTTCGATTTGTATAAAACCCTTACCGTTCTCCATACTTAATATACTATTACGACCAATAAAAATTTTTGTGACTGTCCAAGAATTCCTACATTCATAAGTCATTTATGACTTTTTATGTTAGCTAATTAATGTTTTACTAATTACTTAATATTTCCTATCATATTTCAGCGATACCTAATTAGAACAAGCCTAATGTCACACCCTTGAAAACTAAATTATAAAGTCAATAATTTCAGCACAGTATTAAAGATCGAGTTACGTATTTAGCAAGTAATCGACTTTGATTTCCTTTGACCTGTTATTTATCTTAACAAGTCAACTGAAAAGTTGTGTTTTTGAAATTTCCTTGATTACAAGTCTCAAATCAAGTTTTAAATTAAAGCTTTTATTTATTTTCCTAAGTAGTAAATCGCAAATATGGAGACAATTTGGTTGTAAGAAAAGGGTAACCTTAATACTAATTGGTTTGGTCTTTGACGTTATAAAATAATATGGCTATATAAAAACAAGAGTTTGTAGTGAAATTTTTTAATAAATTTGACTATTTATTTACCTAGGTACTCATGGTAACTCGTGTAATTCATCTACTCTAACTTATAGATAGACAATAAGCTGGAAATTATTTTTCTATTCTCCGTTTGTAAATGATCTGTAATATCCAACGTAATGTCATAAACCAGCGACGAAGAATTTTAAAATAATTTTATAACAAACCACTAATGTGTGAAAATATATCATATATATTCAGTAAAAAAATATTATAATTAAGAAGTACCTAAGTGTGTATTATTTATTGATATAAACTTTTTCTATTTAGTCCAAGCTTTGGGTGAAAATTAGGTCAATTTCAGGATATAATTCAGAAATTTTTGAAACCTATCAGGTGTTATAAAGGATGGTGCCAGGAATAACTTCTACAAAATGTAACCAAAATTTTGGGAGCTTTTTATTTTTGACGTTTTTCATTTATTAAATTTGCAATTTTTAAAGATTTTTAATTTTGCAGCTTAGGATATTCCTTTTAGAGAAAAACTTTTAAATGCAAAACTTGGCAAACTTGTTGCTTAGATATTATAAATTGTTTATCCCGAGGAGTCAAATGTCGAAAGCTATAAATTAAAAAAAAAATTAATCATAGAGTTAATGCAAGACCCACTCTCCTTCTAAACAGATATATTTTCATATTATAATGTAAATAAATGTGTAAAACATTGTTCAACGTCTTATTTTCGGGTTTGAAAATAAGGGAGCAAATTTCGTTATAAACATTTAGAACTGAAGCTGCCCTATACATCCTATGTGTTTCTAACTTACAGATTATTGCTGCTGAAGACAAAACAAAGATTTAAAGAAATAAAAAATTTCTACGGTCAACTGAAGCGTTAATTCTTATTGTTTTCTTAAATCGTAGTGACTTTATTTATAACAACTGAGAAATTATTTCGCATTCATTGACTAAAGAAAGACTTGTGTTGTCTTAAAATAAAAATTACTTTTTTCTGCGATCGTGCAAAAATGTCTACTTTCGCGCACGCATTTTAGTTTAGAAAGTTTCACTTTTCCGCACGCGTGCTACTTTTCCGCACGCGGTTTTTACTTTTCCGCACGCGGTTTTTACTTTTCCGCACCCGTGTTAATTTAGATCTGTTAATATGGCATTAAAGTAATTACAATACATGCAATAAACTAATATTTAGATATTATTTACTAATTTATTTCAAATATATCTTATTGTGTTCCTGTTTTAATGAAATTAACGCGACAATTCGATGAAATAAAATTATTTTGACATACTATTCGAAAGTCAAATCGGTAGACAATAACAGTCGTTTTGAATCGTCGTCATGGAAACCAAGATCGTCGTCATGCTAACTAATTATATTGAATATTTGGTTTTGACAACCTTGTCAAAGAATTAATTTGTGTATATATTTTCATATTAATTAAATTAATTGATTAAGATTTGGTAATTTTTTAAAGACTCTTAGAAAAATATTGTTCCTAACTCTTGCAGAAAGTCTCTTTTCCGCACTCGACTGCTTGCCGAACTCCCGCTTCGCGTCGTTCGGCAAACTGCAGTCGCGTACCGAAAAGAATGACTTTCTGCACTTGTTAGGAAAATAACTATATAATAGAATTACATTAATTATTGAAAATGATTTTTAAAATGGAGTGGACATTTATTTTTCTTTGCCATTGTTATTTTATTGTGTCGATTGCCCTTAGCGACTTATAGTACATTGAATCACGGTTTTTGCTCCAAATTTTAAAGGGCCGCTTAGATTGACATGAAATTTAGCACACACATAGAAAACATGTCAAAGAAGGAAAGTGATATTGGGCCGAAGTGTACTTTTGCCCTGGGATGAGTTTTACCCCTTATGCGGGTGAAAAAATAAACGTTCAAAATAATTCGGGAAATGGATAAACTTACTAATCATGAGCAACTTTTATATTATAGCATTTTTTCACTAAGGTAATATTTTAAGAGTTATTTGCGAGTAAATATGTTCATTTTTCAACAAAAAAAAACATATTTGCAGACGGTTTTTTGCAGATAACTCAAAAAGTAAGTACTGCATCTAAAAAATATTCTTAGCAAAAGTATAGCCCATAAAAAAAGAAAAAAATGGTTTAGGTACGAACCCTCTAGACCCAGAAGGAGCAAAGCGAGTATTTCAACGTGAAATAACCAAAAAATTACGCACTTTTTGGAAAAAACTCATCATACATTTTTAAAGTGTTTAAAAGAATATTTATTTTTGTTTTTTAAAAAGTTTCTAGCATAAAAATAAGCAAGTTACGCTCAAAATAAAGTTGGTCTTTTTTTTTTGGTCAAAAGAACTCTGGAAAGTCACCCCCTAATTTCCATCTTAAATCAAATTAATCGTTACCTATTCATAAGTTACTTTACTTATGTATTATTTATAAGATCTGTAAGTATCATGGGTTCAAAGGGCTTATTTTGTTAAGAAATTGGTTTAAAATAAATTTTATTTAATTTTTAATTTTGAAAAAAGTTTTTTTTCAAAATAACTTTAAATTTATTAATGATACCAAAAATTACAAAAAGTAAAAACATGTAGGTTTTGCTTTTTTGAATATTTAGGATTTTTTGTTTTTCTGTAAGGCAAGAATTGGTTAAGATATGGCGGTTTAAAATTTGTATACACTCGTGATTATTGACTAGTACAGGTCCTTTCAACTACAGCCCCTTCAAAAATAAGCTTTTTGAACTGAAAAAAGTTACAGATAAAATAAACAATACATGCACAAGTAAAGCAACTTGTGAGGTGATAACGATTAATTATATTTGGGATGCAAATTAGGGGGTGATTTTCACGATCTTTTTAGTAAAAAAGGGACCAAATTTATTTGAGCATAACTTCCTTATTTTCAATGCTATAACCTTTTATAAAAAACAAAAATAAAGCTTTTTTTAAAGTTAAAGTTTTCGCCAAAATGTGCTTAATTTTTTAGTTACTTCACGTCGAAATATTCGATTTGGAATTTGGCGACTATGAAGCTATGTCTGATTACTTAGAACCCTTCTTTTACTGGGTCTGGGATATCTTAAAAATACTAGTTCTTTTTCACTTTTTTACGTATTATATTTTTGTTAATAATATATTTTTCGGTAAAATACTTACTGTTTAAGTTATCTGCAAAAAACCATCTGAAAATGTGTTTTTTCTTGTTTAAAAATGAACATATTTACTGACAAATAACTCGAAAAGTCTTAACTTAGTGCAATAGATGCAATAGAACAGAAGTTGCTCAGAATTAGTCAGTTTATTTCCGGACTTATTTTGAACCTATATTTTTTCACCCTCCATAAGGGGTGAGACTCGTCCCTAGGGCAAAAGAACACATCGGCCCAATATCACTTTTTTTCTTTGACATATTATCTATGTGTATGCCAAACTTCATGTCAATCCCAGCAATTTTTTAAAATTTTGAGCAAATTTAAATGAGCAAATTCAATGTACTATGTATAAGTTGCTAAGGACAACCGACACAATAAATCACAATGGTAAAGAAAAATAAACGCCCACTCCACTTTAAAAGTTATTTTTAATAATTAAATGTAATTTTATTTTACAGAAATTTTTATTTTAAGATAATATAAGTCTTTTATTAGTCAATGACTGCGAAGTAATGTATTAATTGTTATAAATAAAGTCACTACGATTTAAGAAAACAAAAATAATTATCTCGGCTTCAGTTGGTCGTAGAAAATTTTTATTTCTTTTTAAATCTTCGTTCTGTCTACAGCAACAATAATCTCTAAGTTAGAAACTCATAGGATGTATAGGGCCGCTTCAGTTCTAAATGTAGATAAAGAAAGTTTTCCCTTTATTTTCAAACCCTAAAATAAGAGGTTGAAAAATATTTTAAGCATTTATTTACATTATAGTATGAAAAAAATGACTCTTTGGAAGGTGAGTGAATCCTGCATTAACTCTCTACGATTTTGTTTGAAAAAGTTATAGCCGTCGACACTTGACCTCTCGGGATAAACAATTTATAATATCTAAGCAAAATGTTCGCAAATCGGTCTCTTCAATTTTTTTATGTTTGGAATTGAAAGATCCTCATTTTAAAGCCTCAATTTTAACAATTTTAACACCCTGTATCTCAGAAACGAAGCATTTGCGGACATAGGTTTATAGAGCAAACTGTCATTATTTTCTCATGTAGAATTACCCCTTGAAGTTTGATATTCTTATTTAAAAACACTCTGTATTAATGAAAAACATGGCTGATTGTTAAATTACCTAACTGTTTTATGGACCAACATAAGCGAATGAATCAAAAAACAGAATGTTGAGAAAATATGAGGCTATAGTTAGGTTTTAACTTGAATATTTTATAAATGCTAGAATATGCCACAGGGTGATGCGAAGTTTGAGAAAAAAACATAGTTTCATTGGTACATCCGGTATACAGCGAAAAGTTGCCTGTTTAGCAACAATATTATTACACAGATATTGGTAAAAAATAGGGCTATAAAGTATTAAAAATCACTTAAATCGGACAACAGGTTTCGGAAATTCGAGGCATCAAAAATGACCCATTTTTAAAGTGTCCGGTTAATTTTGCACCCCAATGTATTTAAAAGTTTTCTCTAAAATGAATATTCTAAGCTGCGAAATTAAAAATCTTTAAAAATTGCAAATTTAACAAATGAAAAACGTCATAATTGTAAAACTCCCAAAATGTTTAGTTACATTTTAGTAGAAGTTATTCCTGGTGCAGTCCTTTACAACACCTGATAAGTTTCAAAAATGCCTGAATTATAATATCCTGAAATCGACCTATTTTACACCCACAGCTGGACTAATTTCTGACTAATGTAAAGTAAAGTAAGATCCCGGCCAGTAAGACGTGTCGGTCTGATTGAAACTCTAAGGTTAAACAGTCGTATTTTTCTATCATAAACCAGTTGTTAAGTCTTGGCCTCCTCCAGCATCGGCCTCCTCCAGCATCGGCCTCCTCCAGCATCGGCCTCTAAGCATCTATTTTCTCGGCTACGCTCCTCATATTATCCTTCCTTAATATCACTCTAGCATGGGTTCTCAATTCCTGTATCCTCCTCTTTCTTGCTCTTTCCACTGACGGACGTCCCACAGTAGTTCGACTCAGTATCCCTGCCTGAGACTCATGACTGAGATACCCAGCGCCATATTTGTATTTTGAAATAATTAATTGTGTAGATGGTTTTTTGTAATATTGGTATAACTCGTGATCGAACCCGATTCTTTAGACACCATTATCGGAAATTTGTCCCAATATACTTTTTAACTTTTTTTAACATATGGATATCTTTGGATCCAATTACTTTTAACAGAGTATAGTATCTTCTTCTTCTTTAAGTGCCATCACCGCGACGAAGATCGGCAATCCTTATAGCCGTTCAGACTTTAGAGATGGCTGCTCTAAAAAGTTTATTTGATTTACATCCATAGCATTCCCTTATTGTTCACCCAGTATACTGTGTTACAAACCATTATCCTTCTCGATATTTCCTCCCTCTCACTATCATTTATATATATATATATATATATATATATATATATATATATATATTAATTAAACGAAAAGATTTCTCTGGTATACAGAAGAAATCTTTTCCGTAGCGGACGCGAAAATGTAAATTTCAAAGTCTTCATAAAAGACGATGAACGACAAAAGACACCTCTTTGTGTCACAGATTTGTCTACAAAGCCACGTTATTCGCTACACATTCGTCAATAACGGAGAAGAACCGCGATATGAAAGGAAACGGCAATTGCATTTTATTTCACTTCGACCACCACCGATATTCTACACGACGTGTTTCGAGCTCATGTCAAGCTCTCGTCAGGAACATCTAGGTGGATGGTCGAGGTGCAAGAAAATGCTTTTGGCCTTTCTGGTAATAATAAAATAACCAGACTTCAGTACACTTGGTACGACATCTATATTAATTAAACGAAAAGATTTCTCTGGTATACAGAAGAAATCTTTTCCGTAGCGGACGCGAAAATGTAAATTTCAAAGTCTTCATAAAAGACGATGAACGACAAAAGACACCTCTTTGTGTCACAGATTTGTCTACAAAGCCACGTTATTCGCTACACATTCGTCAATAACGGAGAAGAACCGCGATATGAAAGGAAACGGCAATTGCATTTTATTTCACTTCGACCACCACCGATATTCTACACGACGTGTTTCGAGCTCATGTCAAGCTCTCGTCAGGAACATCTAGGTGGATGGTCGAGGTGCAAGAAAATGCTTTTGGCCTTTCTGGTAATAATAAAATAACCAGACTTCAGTACACTTGGTACGACATCTATATTAATTAAACGAAAAGATTTCTCTGGTATACAGAAGAAATCTTTTCCGTAGCGGACGCGAAAATGTAAATTTCAAAGTCTTCATAAAAGACGATGAACGACAAAAGACACCTCTTTGTGTCACAGATTTGTCTACAAAGCCACGTTATTCGCTACACATTCGTCAATAACGGAGAAGAACCGCGATATGAAAGGAAACGGCAATTGCATTTTATTTCACTTCGACCACCACCGATATTCTACACGACGTGTTTCGAGCTCATGTCAAGCTCTCGTCAGGAACATCTAGGTGGATGGTCGAGGTGCAAGAAAATGCTTTTGGCCTTTCTGGTAATAATAAAATAACCAGACTTCAGTACACTTGGTACGACATCTATATTAATTAAACGAAAAGATTTCTCTGGTATACAGAAGAAATCTTTTCCGTAGCGGACGCGAAAATGTAAATTTCAAAGTCTTCATAAAAGACGATGAACGACAAAAGACACCTCTTTGTGTCACAGATTTGTCTACAAAGCCACGTTATTCGCTACACATTCGTCAATAACGGAGAAGAACCGCGATATGAAAGGAAACGGCAATTGCATTTTATTTCACTTCGACCACCACCGATATTCTACACGACGTGTTTCGAGCTCATGTCAAGCTCTCGTCAGGAACATCTAGGTGGATGGTCGAGGTGCAAGAAAATGCTTTTGGCCTTTCTGGTAATAATAAAATAACCAGACTTCAGTACACTTGGTACGACATCTATATTAATTAAACGAAAAGATTTCTCTGGTATACAGAAGAAATCTTTTCCGTAGCGGACGCGAAAATGTAAATTTCAAAGTCTTCATAAAAGACGATGAACGACAAAAGACACCTCTTTGTGTCACAGATTTGTCTACAAAGCCACGTTATTCGCTACACATTCGTCAATAACGGAGAAGAACCGCGATATGAAAGGAAACGGCAATTGCATTTTATTTCACTTCGACCACCACCGATATTCTACACGACGTGTTTCGAGCTCATGTCAAGCTCTCGTCAGGAACATCTAGGTGGATGGTCGAGGTGCAAGAAAATGCTTTTGGCCTTTCTGGTAATAATAAAATAACCAGACTTCAGTACACTTGGTACGACATCTATATTAATTAAACGAAAAGATTTCTCTGGTATACAGAAGAAATCTTTTCCGTAGCGGACGCGAAAATGTAAATTTCAAAGTCTTCATAAAAGACGATGAACGACAAAAGACACCTCTTTGTGTCACAGATTTGTCTACAAAGCCACGTTATTCGCTACACATTCGTCAATAACGGAGAAGAACCGCGATATGAAAGGAAACGGCAATTGCATTTTATTTCACTTCGACCACCACCGATATTCTACACGACGTGTTTCGAGCTCATGTCAAGCTCTCGTCAGGAACATCTAGGTGGATGGTCGAGGTGCAAGAAAATGCTTTTGGCCTTTCTGGTAATAATAAAATAACCAGACTTCAGTACACTTGGTACGACATCTATATTAATTAAACGAAAAGATTTCTCTGGTATACAGAAGAAATCTTTTCCGTAGCGGACGCGAAAATGTAAATTTCAAAGTCTTCATAAAAGACGATGAACGACAAAAGACACCTCTTTGTGTCACAGATTTGTCTACAAAGCCACGTTATTCGCTACACATTCGTCAATAACGGAGAAGAACCGCGATATGAAAGGAAACGGCAATTGCATTTTATTTCACTTCGACCACCACCGATATTCTACACGACGTGTTTCGAGCTCATGTCAAGCTCTCGTCAGGAACATCTAGGTGGATGGTCGAGGTGCAAGAAAATGCTTTTGGCCTTTCTGGTAATAATAAAATAACCAGACTTCAGTACACTTGGTACGACATCTATATTAATTAAACGAAAAGATTTCTCTGGTATACAGAAGAAATCTTTTCCGTAGCGGACGCGAAAATGTAAATTTCAAAGTCTTCATAAAAGACGATGAACGACAAAAGACACCTCTTTGTGTCACAGATTTGTCTACAAAGCCACGTTATTCGCTACACATTCGTCAATAACGGAGAAGAACCGCGATATGAAAGGAAACGGCAATTGCATTTTATTTCACTTCGACCACCACCGATATTCTACACGACGTGTTTCGAGCTCATGTCAAGCTCTCGTCAGGAACATCTAGGTGGATGGTCGAGGTGCAAGAAAATGCTTTTGGCCTTTCTGGTAATAATAAAATAACCAGACTTCAGTACACTTGGTACGACATCTATATTAATTAAACGAAAAGATTTCTCTGGTATACAGAAGAAATCTTTTCCGTAGCGGACGCGAAAATGTAAATTTCAAAGTCTTCATAAAAGACGATGAACGACAAAAGACACCTCTTTGTGTCACAGATTTGTCTACAAAGCCACGTTATTCGCTACACATTCGTCAATAACGGAGAAGAACCGCGATATGAAAGGAAACGGCAATTGCATTTTATTTCACTTCGACCACCACCGATATTCTACACGACGTGTTTCGAGCTCATGTCAAGCTCTCGTCAGGAACATCTAGGTGGATGGTCGAGGTGCAAGAAAATGCTTTTGGCCTTTCTGGTAATAATAAAATAACCAGACTTCAGTACACTTGGTACGACATCTATATTAATTAAACGAAAAGATTTCTCTGGTATACAGAAGAAATCTTTTCCGTAGCGGACGCGAAAATGTAAATTTCAAAGTCTTCATAAAAGACGATGAACGACAAAAGACACCTCTTTGTGTCACAGATTTGTCTACAAAGCCACGTTATTCGCTACACATTCGTCAATAACGGAGAAGAACCGCGATATGAAAGGAAACGGCAATTGCATTTTATTTCACTTCGACCACCACCGATATTCTACACGACGTGTTTCGAGCTCATGTCAAGCTCTCGTCAGGAACATCTAGGTGGATGGTCGAGGTGCAAGAAAATGCTTTTGGCCTTTCTGGTAATAATAAAATAACCAGACTTCAGTACACTTGGTACGACATCTATATTAATTAAACGAAAAGATTTCTCTGGTATACAGAAGAAATCTTTTCCGTAGCGGACGCGAAAATGTAAATTTCAAAGTCTTCATAAAAGACGATGAACGACAAAAGACACCTCTTTGTGTCACAGATTTGTCTACAAAGCCACGTTATTCGCTACACATTCGTCAATAACGGAGAAGAACCGCGATATGAAAGGAAACGGCAATTGCATTTTATTTCACTTCGACCACCACCGATATTCTACACGACGTGTTTCGAGCTCATGTCAAGCTCTCGTCAGGAACATCTAGGTGGATGGTCGAGGTGCAAGAAAATGCTTTTGGCCTTTCTGGTAATAATAAAATAACCAGACTTCAGTACACTTGGTACGACATCTATATTAATTAAACGAAAAGATTTCTCTGGTATACAGAAGAAATCTTTTCCGTAGCGGACGCGAAAATGTAAATTTCAAAGTCTTCATAAAAGACGATGAACGACAAAAGACACCTCTTTGTGTCACAGATTTGTCTACAAAGCCACGTTATTCGCTACACATTCGTCAATAACGGAGAAGAACCGCGATATGAAAGGAAACGGCAATTGCATTTTATTTCACTTTGACTTTGAAATTTACATTTTCGCGTCCGCTACGGAAAAGATTTCTTCTGTATACCAGAGAAATCTTTTCGTTTAATTAATATAGATGTCGTACCAAGTGTACTGAAGTCTGGTTATTTTATTATTACCAGAAAGGCCAAAAGCATTTTCTTGCACCTCGACCATCCACCTAGATGTTCCTGACGAGAGCTTGACATGAGCTCGAAACACGTCGTGTAGAATATCGGTGGTGGTCGAAGTGAAATAAAATGCAATTGCCGTTTCCTTTCATATCGCGGTTCTTCTCCGTTATTGACGAATGTGTAGCGAATAACGTGGCTTTGTAGACAAATCTGTGACACAAAGAGGTGTCTTTTGTCGTTCATCGTCTTTTATGAAGACTTTGAAATTTACATTTTCGCGTCCGCTACGGAAAAGATTTCTTCTGTATACCAGAGAAATCTTTTCGTTTAATTAATATAGATGTCGTACCAAGTGTACTGAAGTCTGGTTATTTTATTATTACCAGAAAGGCCAAAAGCATTTTCTTGCACCTCGACCATCCACCTAGATGTTCCTGACGAGAGCTTGACATGAGCTCGAAACACGTCGTGTAGAATATCGGTGGTGGTCGAAGTGAAATAAAATGCAATTGCCGTTTCCTTTCATATCGCGGTTCTTCTCCCTTATTGACGAATGTGTAGCGAATAACGTGGCTTTGTAGACAAATCTGTGACACAAAGAGGTGTCTTTTGTCGTTCATCGTCTTTTATGAAGACTTTGAAATTTACATTTTCGCGTCCGCTACGGAAAAGATTTCTTCTGTATACCAGAGAAATCTTTTCGTTTAATTAATATAGATGTCGTACCAAGTGTACTGAAGTCTGGTTATTTTATTATTACCAGAAAGGCCAAAAGCATTTTCTTGCACCTCGACCATCCACCTAGATGTTCCTGACGAGAGCTTGACATGAGCTCGAAACACGTCGTGTAGAATATCGGTGGTGGTCGAAGTGAAATAAAATGCAATTGCCGTTTCCTTTCATATCGCGGTTCTTCTCCGTTATTGACGAATGTGTAGCGAATAACGTGGCTTTGTAGACAAATCTGTGACACAAAGAGGTGTCTTTTGTCGTTCATCGTCTTTTATGAAGACTTTGAAATTTACATTTTCGCGTCCGCTACGGAAAAGATTTCTTCTGTATACCAGAGAAATCTTTTCGTTTAATTAATATAGATGTCGTACCAAGTGTACTGAAGTCTGGTTATTTTATTATTACCAGAAAGGCCAAAAGCATTTTCTTGCACCTCGACCATCCACCTAGATGTTCCTGACGAGAGCTTGACATGAGCTCGAAACACGTCGTGTAGAATATCGGTGGTGGTCGAAGTGAAATAAAATGCAATTGCCGTTTCCTTTCATATCGCGGTTCTTCTCCGTTATTGACGAATGTGTAGCGAATAACGTGGCTTTGTAGACAAATCTGTGACACAAAGAGGTGTCTTTTGTCGTTCATCGTCTTTTATGAAGACTTTGAAATTTACATTTTCGCGTCCGCTACGGAAAAGATTTCTTCTGTATACCAGAGAAATCTTTTCGTTTAATTAATATAGATGTCGTACCAAGTGTACTGAAGTCTGGTTATTTTATTATTACCAGAAAGGCCAAAAGCATTTTCTTGCACCTCGACCATCCACCTAGATGTTCCTGACGAGAGCTTGACATGAGCTCGAAACACGTCGTGTAGAATATCGGTGGTGGTCGAAGTGAAATAAAATGCAATTGCCGTTTCCTTTCATATATATATATATATATATATATATATATATATATATATATATATATATATATATATATATATATATATATATATATATATATGTACTCCCAGGCAGGTAAGATGTTTTAGCACTTGAATATTTGCCTCGTATATTGTCAAATTTTGCAAGGATCTTGTATCTTTTCTTTAGAAAAGTATCCTGTATTTTTTGTTATTGGCTGGACATGTGTGCATATACTGAACAGAGGTGAAGGTTCTAAAGATTTTAGTAAGCTTTCTGGATGCCGGCAAAATCTTCATTTGCTTTAATCTCTTTGTTTGCTCTTCTTTCTGCAGCCTCTCTACGATCTTCATTAGTTTCGGGTCTTCCACTTCCAGCGTATTATATTTTTATACTTGAGCTAGAAGTTTTATGTTGTCCACAAGTTTATTTGGCGTTCCGATTCCCACATATATTTTTTTAATTAAATTTAATATTTTAAGATGTCACAATAAAAAGTATCAAAATGGATATTGCCTGATAGGAAGTATATTTAAGTCATGTTGTAATTATTTTTTTCGTTTTTTGCGTTTTAGTTTAGAAAGTTTTACTTTTCCGCACGCGTGTTACTTTTCCGCACGCGTTTTACTTTTCCGCACGCGTTTTACTTTTCCGCACGCGTGTTAATTTAGATATGTTAATATGACTTTAAAGTAATTATAATACATGCAATAAACTAATATTTAGATATTATTTACTAATTTATTTCAAATATATCTTATTGTGTTCATGTTTTAATGAAATTAACGCGAGAATTCGATGAAATAAAATAATTTTGACATAACATTCGAAAGTCAAATCAGTAGACAATAAGAGTGGTTTTGAATTGTCGTCATGGAAACAAAGATCGTCGTCATGCTAACCAATTATGCTGAAAGTTTGGTTTTGACAACCTTGTCAAAGAATAAATTTGTGTATATATTTTCATATTAATTAAATTAGTTGATTAAGATTTGGTCATTTTTTAAAAACTCGTAGGAAAAATATTGTTCCTAACGCTTGCAGAAAGGAAAAGAGATTTCCTCACTCGACTGCTTGCCGAACTCCCGCTTCCCGTCGTTCGGCAAATTGCAGTCGCGTGCGGAAAAGTATGACTTTCTGCACTTGTTTGGAAAATAACTATTTCCGCAAATCGCCAGGAAATTTTGACATTCCTGTCAAAATTTCTTGAAGAAAAAGTCAGGACTTCCTTACTGTAAGGAGATGTCATTTCCTTACTGTAAGGAAATGATATTTCCGTACAGTTGTTAGTGTTAAATTTATAAGCGTCAAGTTTGACAATTCAACCTCAATACGTTTCCATAGTAACCCAAGTAATTTTATTAGGAATTTCAAAGCACCATTTATTTGGGAATAAAATTATCGCGTTTTTTTTAAATCAATCAATATCTGTCGAATTTTAAACGATTTGCGGAAAAATAGTATGTTTACCTCGTAGGAAAAGCCACATTCCTGGACTCTGTGTTGCTAAGTCTCGGCTTGCGCCTCGACTTAGCAATCTTCACAGTCGTCCAGGAATGTTAAGCTTTTCCTACCCGGTAAACAATGTACTATTCCAAGTGTTTCTGTTAAGGGAAAACAGTAGTTTTGAGTAGTGTATCAGGGAGAGGTTGTGTTGTGCTATTCATTGTTATATCCCAATGGGATGTGGTGTCTGATAAAGTCGCCAAGAACAAATTTTATTTTTTGATAAAATCAATGGGAAAATTCCAGTAGCTCGCTGTATACCATAGTTACAAAACTCATACAGAAGTAAAAAACTTTGTATACTGGTATAAAATAGTTTATTAAAAAAACTTCTTAAAATGTCATCCAAATGGATTGCAAAACATTTTTTTATCTAAACTAAAACATCTTCAGTGCATTCTGCTGAGTAGATGAAACTAGTACACTATTACAAGTGGATTTATATCGTATTATTTTAGAAAATATAGTGAGTCGATGTTAATGGATTATACATTATGCTATGAATACTCAAACAGCAAAGTTGCCCTTTAAGTATTCATAGCATAATATAATCCATTAGCATCGACTTGGAGTCGATGTTAATGGATTAAGAGTTGAACTAAGAGATGAACTAATAGATGAACTAAGAGTTGGTCTGCGCCCATGTTCCAGGCAATAAACTCGCATTTTTTCGAGCAGGGAACTATGTTCCCCCTTGAGTATTCATAGCATAATATAATTCATTAACATCGACGAGTCGCTGTAGTATATTTTATAAAATAATACTATGTAAACCATATATTTCGAGGTTACCACTTTTAATACTGTGCTAGTTTCATGTACTCAGAAGAATGCATTGAAGATGATAAAATTTAGATCAAAAACGTTTTGCAATCCATTTGGATGACATTTTAAGAAGTTTTTTAATAAACTTTTTTATACCATTATACAAATCGAAGTTTTTTACTTCTCTATAAATTTGTTTTGTGAGACTAAACGTTATCTGGCGGTATAAAATCGAAGACCGTCCCTGGCGGTTTCTACAATATGGACGTAACTGTATATTACCTATTCCTTTAGTTCTGCTATTACGGTTTGTAGTGCCGACTCAAGTTGCGATAATGTTTGTTTTGGTATGTATTACGCTCCCTTGTTTTAAGTGTGGTAGTTAAGAGGGCATTCCTGGGATTTGAAGTCTCTGTCAATTAGATTCTCCACAGAGGTGTGTGAGTATTCATTTTTGTTTTCAGTGTTGCCCTTTACGTTAATGACGATCATTTTCAGAGGTGGTGACAAGATGGTTTTTCTTTTGGCAAGGCTGGTGCAATTTTATTGAATCCGGTGATAGACTCAACATATTTATGGATTTGCAATATTTAAATAAATAACTTTTTTGACAGTGTATGTAGTACCTACTTTGTACATCAAAGTGATATTTTTTATGATTGGTACAGTATGAATACCGTTGCACGTCATTATCTACGTCAGAGATCTAAGTTGACATTGTTGCCAAATTACAAAAAAAAATCCCAAATTTATTTTAAATCAAATATATCACATACTTAATGTTTGCCGAAGTGGATTATAATATAACACAACAAGTAAATAAAAAAATAAATAAAAAATCAAGAATCAAGTATTATTCTTTTTCTACGATCGTTTAATAAAATGCTTATTATTCACTATTTTTTAATAGATAATAACACCCATTACTTTACAAGTGAGTAAAAATTCATTACTCACTAATCATTACTCACGGGCTGAAGTTAGGTTCAAGTCTAGTGTCGAATGCCACTTTTAATAATAGTCTTATATAAACTGCAACGAGTGTTCCCGTTAACCTCTTTCAACATAATGACCTAATTAATTATTACCTAGCAACCCACGTACCACGTGTGGGAGTCATATGTTGCCCTAAGGCCATATCCATAGGAATTATATCCATCCTTTTTATTTAATTATGTGTCTATTTTTAAAAGGTTTTAACCTTAGTATTTTTGGGTGGCTCGTCATGTTCTTGTAACAATCATGATGCTGTTGTTACAGAGCGAAAACGTTTTGTTTTTATATTTGTGGCCCTTTTAGGGGCTTTTTATATAAATATACTTTTTACCAAGACGAATTTTTCATTAAACTCACTTATAATTTTATTCTCGAGTAGTTGATAATTATAGTTTTTTTCTAATTAAAATAAAAAAAGTCGTAGAAAAAGTATAGTATTCTACTTGCATGTAATGGCTACTACCAACTCTGATGAATTACGACACTCGCTTGCGGCTCCTGTCGTAAACTTTATCATCGTGAGTAATAGCCATCATTACATGCTCGTTGAATAATATACTAGACATTACAGTAAAAAAAACATAAATATATAATAAAACAAATACTTATATCAAATAATAGAAACAAATCATAAACGTCAATACTGCAACTGCCAAATAAGTGTTACCAATTTATGCTAAAATGTCACCTTCGTTCGATGACAGTTAAATTGTGATCCGGACAAAGGTGTTTCATAAAAATGCTTTCTAATCCACATAATGTATATAAATTAAATGAAACAAGTTATGGTGTATTTCGAAGATGGGAAACAATAAATAGAATGTAAATTTATAGGTTATTATCGCTAAATTTCCGACCTCCAGTAGTTTCATTCCTTTTTATCTCACAACTTAATATGTTTTGCATCTTTTGCATTGTTCTGGTGGTTATTAGTGCGCTTATATTATTAAAAATGCGCTTAACAATATATTATTAAAAAAATCACTTTATCATTTTTTTCCTTTCTCGAATAAGATTTAGTTTTTACTGTAATCACTGAATATATAGTTAGTGAAAAAATAATCCTATAATTTAAGCGATTACACAAGTAACGGTTATCCAAGAATATTGAAAAAGTGTAAAAAATCTCTATAATGCCAATGACAATGTCTCGACTACTAACGTTTACCTCTGCAGTTTCTATACCAGTGATAATTTTACTACACGTAATTTGCCGTGTAAAGAACGAAAAAGTAGGGATAGCTCCGTAAAATATTTGCGCCTACACTCTTAATAGAAATCTTCAAATATTATTTCTACGCGTACCTATACAGGGTGTAACAAAAATACAGGTCACAAAAATCACATATTCTGGGACCAAAAATAATTCGACTGAACTTAACTTACCTTAGTACAAATGTGCACATAAAAAAAGTTACAGCCCTTTTAAGTTACAAAAGGAAAATCGATTTTTTCGTATGTAGATAACGAAAACTATTGGAGATTTTTTATTCAAAATGGACATGTGGCATTCTTATGGCAGTAGCATCTTAAGAAAAAATTATAGTGAAATTTGGACATCCCATAAAAATTTTATGGGGTTTTGGCTCCTTTAAACCCCCCCAAACTTCTGTGTACGTTTCAATTAAATTATTATTGTAATACAATTAGTTAAAAACAATTAGTCCAGGGCGCATCTGTTTTGAGTAGGACGTTGATAGGTGACTCAAATTTTTTTGCAGAAATTGCTTTAAAATAAATCAAATAATAATATTTGAGTTATCCTCCCTCTCAAAAAGGTCCGGAACATTGTTTAAATAATCAAAATGTCAAAAAATGAAGGAAAAATTCGATTTTTTTCGTCGTTTTTTGATTAAAACTTTAAAAGTTTTCATTTCCGAGAAAAGTTTTACTGACATAAAAGTTGCGTAATTAAATTTTCTACAATATAGAATTGGTAAAAAATTTAGAAAATATTCACCCTTGTTGCAAAATAGCAATAATTGCGAAAAAATCATACAAAAACAAGTATTCGCATTTTACGTTTTTCAACCATTTATGCTATACGTAGGACCTTCATACCTCACCCAGAAAAAACTTTATGATACAGTAAAATAATATTGTAAATTTCATTAAGATCGGTTTAACACATTTTAATAAATAAATTTTGCAATCCAGCTTTCGCAAAAAAAATTCATTTTTTCAAAATGGTACAGGACTGAAAATAAAGCAGATAGCAAGTTGAAATTTTTTTTGCTTATAGAAGTATACTGTGCCTTTCATTTGCAATTTGCAAAATTTAAATCGATTAATTACCACGGCGCCAGGAAATTTTTTAAATAAACATTAATTTTTGGTGCTACGCGCAGGACAGCGGTGTTCCATTCACACAAGTTGATTTCCACCAAAATTTCTTCCAATCTTTATCTAAAATATTATTTTCTTACTCTATATTTTGTTGTATTTTAATATTTTAATTCCATAAAAATCAAACTAATTTTATTATTGTTTGTGAAATATTGTTTAAACAATTGCATATGTTTAAAAATAATAAACTTTTATTCTCTAAGTTAAAATATATGAACAATAAAGTTTTTGCTAATAAAAGTGTTATTTCAAAGGATAGAGTATGTGTTTTTATTTTGCAATAAACAAATTTATTTATTTATATCGAAATGTAATAAAAATTAAAATGTATCAATCATTATCAAAGGTCATTGGAATGCCCAATAAGAGCAAACTATCCGCTGTCCTGCGCGTAACACCAATAATTAATGTTTATTTAGAAAAATTCTTGACGCCGTGGTAGTTAATTGATTTTAATTTTGCAAAATTGCAAATGAAAGGTACAGTAAACTTCTATACACAAAAAAAAATTCAACGTGATATCTGCTTTATTTTTAGTCCTGTAACATTTTGAAAAAATGAATTTTTTTTGCGAAAGCTGGATTGCAAAATTTATTTTGCAAAATCTATTCAACTGATCTTAATGAAATTTACAGTATTGTTTTACTGTATCATAAAGTTTTTCTAAGTGAAATATGAATGTCCTAAGTGTAGCATAAATGGCTGAAAAACGTAAAATGCGAATACTTGTTTTTGTATGTTTTTTTTTCGCAATTATTGCCATTTGCAACAAGGGTGACTATTTTTTAAATTCTTAGCCAATTCTGTATTATAGGAAATCTAATTACGCAACTTTTATGTCAGTACAACTTTTCTCGCAAATGAATACTTTTAAAGTTATAATCAAAAAACCAAGAAAAAAATCGAATTTTTCCTTCCTTTTTTGTCATTTTGATTATTTAAACAATGTTCCGGACCTTTTTGAGAGGGAGGATAACTCAAATATTATTATTTGAGTTATTTTCAAGCAATTTCTGCAAAAAAATTTGAGTCACCTCTCAACGTCCAAATGTACTAATATTTTTACAGATCCGCCCTGGTCTAAATGCTGTTAAAACATTTTTGCCTCTTAGTACTTTTTCGAAAAATCAGTTTTTATCGAGATATTTCGAATATTTTTCAAATCCACCACATATGTGTATAGTACGATTATGGAGACTTGGTAATAATATGAACATCTATTTATGATTTGCATTTTTAGGGCTATTTTGAACCATATTAAAAAAGAAGTCACATCTCGATAAAAGGTGCCTTTTCGAAAAAATACAAAGAGGCAAAAGTTTTAAAAACACTGTGTTTAACTGATGGTACCGCAGTAATATTTTAATTGGAAAGTACACAAACATTTGGGGGGTTTAAAAGAACAAAACCCCCATAAAATTTTTATGTAAACATATTGAAAAATAAGCCTCAACTCGATAGAAACTGCCTTATCGAAAAAATACCAAGAGGAAAAACAGTTTTAATAATATTGAATTTAACTAATGGTACCACAATAATGATTTAATTGAGACGTACACAAAAGTTTGGGGGAGGGGGGTTTAAGGGAACAAAATCCCCATAAAATTTTTATGGGGTGCACAAATTTTACTATATTTTTTCTTTAACCCGGGAGTAGTCGCGTTCACTTCTGTAACGTCGATAGTCGCGTGTGAGATTCTATCTCAAAATACGAATTTAAAACAAATTTTTTTTTAGTACTATTTTTATCTACTTTTTATATTGAAAATATATATTTCTAACAATTTTTAAAAAAAAACCTGTGTTAACGGCCACCTGCCAACATCGTCCACCTGTCAACGGCCAGTTTAAAAATTTCCCAAACCAATTATATGTAGACTACAAAAACTGGCAATACTGTCCACCTTTCTATATCGGCCAATAGTTCTTTCATTTTTAGTGGCCGTTACTGACAAATTTTACTGTACATATTACGAAAAAGGATGAAATGTGAGATTCTATCTAACGGCGCGACTACTCGCGTGTTAAAGCTAATTGGCTCTCACCAAAGCCATAAATTCCACAAAAAGAAGAAGAAGAAAAAAAGTTCCTACGCATTACTACACCCTTCCTCGAGGCACTTACGAAATTTTTTCAAAATTGCAAAATTTTTCATCAAGTTAACGTGAAAAAGGATAAAAATTGAGATTCTATCTCACCGCGCGACTACTCGCGGGTTAAGATGTTCCTGCCATAAGAATGCCACATGTCCATTTTCAATAAAAAAGCTCCAATAGTTTTCGATATATTCGAAAAAATCCATTTTAATTTTGTAAATTCAAAGGGCTGTAACTTTTTTTATGTGCATATTTGTACTAAGGTAAGTTGGGTTCATTCGAACTATTTTTGGTCCCAGAATATTTGATTTCATTTATGACCTGTATTTTTGTTACACCCTGTATAATAAAATATATGTCTAGTGGCTGTAATTCCAGTATATTTGGTTAAACGATTCTAATAAGGAACAGACCTACGACCTTAAATATTTTGTGTTGGTATCATGTGACGTCACTTGTAATGACGTAGATGACGTGCAACGGTATTTATATTGTACGAACCATATGTTAAATTGTCACTAAGACTCGTGCAGGAATTATATTAAGTAAATTAGCACACTATATTATTAAGACTGAAAAAAATATAAAGTTTGTGTTAAATAATTTGTCTCAATGCTATTATACAGGGAGCACGTAAAGGTTGGAATAAATTCATTTTCTCGAGAACGGACGATTTTGGAAAAGAAATCCCAAAACAGGTCAATTTTTATTTTTAAATTACGATTTTTTGGCATATATGTCATACTAGTGACGTCACCCATCTAGGCGTGATGACGGTATCGATGATTCTTTTAAACGAGAATAGGGGTCGTGTGTTAGCTCATTTGAAAGTTAATTCAATTCTCTATTCAGTAATATAAACATTAATATAATTAAGAAAAGAAAATAATCGTTTTCGTTGTGATTCAATTCGAGTCTCTTGCCATCCTCTGACACCGTGTTTCGGGGTCTCTACCCCTTATCAAAGAGGCTATGCAAGTAGACTGAATTGAATCATCTGCATCAATGCTGAGACGCATTGTTGGAGTGCTCCTCCTAGCGGCGCCGCTTGATACTATGGTATCTCGGTTAACAGAATCCTGACTCGTGGTCGAAATTTATTTTTATTCAGTTTATTAATATAATTATTTATACAGGGTGTCCAAAAATTTTTTTTATTAAATTTATTTACATAAAAAAATGTATGTAATTTATTTAATTCAAAATACATTTTACTGCTCTCAGAAAACAGAAAAAAATATTTATATGAAAACTTATCATGGCTTTTCGCTTAGATTAAATGTTTAAACTGTCACGAGGCTGGTGGGTGGCTGCTTTAATATTGAATTTAAGCAAAAAACAATATTTATCCGCCAAGTAAACATTTTTTCCTGTTTTCTTATAGCAGTAGAATGAATTTTGAATTAAATAAATTACACACATTCTTCTTTTTATGTCAATAAATTTAATTCAAAAAAATTTTTTTTGGGCACCCTGTATAAATAATTATGGTAATGTTTATATTACTGAATAGAGAATTGCATTACCTTTCAAATGAGCTATCACACGATCCCTATTTTCATTTAAAAAAATCATCGATGACGTCATCACGCCCAGATGGATGACGTCAATAGTATAATATATATGTCAAAAAGTCGTAATTTAAAAATAAAAATTGACCTGTGTCAGAATTTTTTTCCAAAATGGTCCGTTCTCGAGAAAATGAATTTATTCCAAATTTTACGTGCTCACTGTATATCACATTTTCTTTTTTTTTTCGTTTTCGCGGTGAATAAATTAACACAGATCCAAGCGAAACTTGATAAACCAAATTTGATTAAATACTACTAAAAAAATCTTTGAAAACCAAGTCAAAGTCTTGATTCCAGATTTACTCTTTGATACGTGAAACAAAAAACACTGCCTCTCATTATGTCTTCTCCTTAATGAATAACAAAAGAAGTTTTTATTAATTTTGTGATGAAGGTCCAACGTGAATTCAATTAACAAAATTTAACGGAATTGTTGCCAAAGCCAACTGCGACAGACGAATCTAACTTAATTCATTAATTTTGGGAAATGGACGAATGTATAAAATTTGGATTTTCGGAGGAGAGAAACTAAATATCCCGGACAGCATTATTATATAATGCGAAAGACGTGAGAGTGGTAGAGTAAACTTGAAATATACTGTTAGGCGGCATTTTTTGACAGTTATATGTTAATAGATTTATAACACCAAAACGGAACACATAAATAAAAGATACATACAAAAACTTGACGTTTACACAGACCTCTATATCTCACATCGAAAATTGTTATAAAAAATACTTTTTGGAATTAAAATAGTTATTTTCCCAACTAGTGCGGAAACTGATACTTTCCCGCGTGAGACTGCCGTTGATCAGAACGACGCGATAGCGCAGTTCGGGCAAGCAGTCGAGTGCGGGAAAGACACTTTCCGCATGGGTTAGGAACAATATTTTTTCTAGAGCCGTACGTTTGGAGAAAAGCCACAACAAAAATAGGATAATATCACTTTTTATTTAGGAGTGAAAATACACAAGTTAATACGTTCTTTGACATGGTTGTCAAAACCAAACTTTCAATAAAATTGGTTACCATGACGACGATTCAAAACCATTGTTATTATCTGCTGATTTGACTTTTAAGGGCCGGTATTTCAATAGCTACTTAAGCTTTTGCTTAGCTAAGCCTGTGTCAAAAGTTAAGGAGAAGCTTAAGCCAAGTGCCGTATTTCCATCATTTCCTTAACTAAACTGATGCTCAACTGTAAATTTAATTGGTTTGGTACCTCTGAATACGTCAAAATGCCAAAACTAACTGTTCTGAGGTAAAAAACACTACTACTACTGTTGACGTTTAATTTTATCTTGTCATCGGTATCAATGTCATTTACTTCACTTAATTTTGTGTACATGGTGCATGTGTTGTTAGTTTATTTTACTGTCGATATTTTCTCTGGTTATATTGTTATTGTTATTTTGCATAAGCAATAGATCCGTATTTGTAATTTTGTTTATTGGATATATTCCTTAAAATGTCAAATTCGAATGTAAGTTTATTTTTGTAAAATAAATATACCTACCAAGCATTGTAGAAATAAATAATTTTCATCTACACCTTCCAAAAGTAGTAAGAATTTTAATAATCGTTATTACGATTAATAAATTAATAGATTAATAGAATATTTTATAATCTAATAATAACGTTATTACTCAAAAGTTGGTTTTAAAATAACTCTCTAATTAATAATCTATAGAAATAACCTCAAAGAACAGAAAACTTTTAAGCAAAGGCTTAAACCAACTCCTGCGTGAGCTTAAAATTATTTGGTTTAAGCCTAGGCTTAAGCCTCAAATTGAAGTGGAAATACAGGCATCTAAGCTTAAGCAAAGGCTTAAAGTAAGCTTTGGCTTAAGTGAGGTTGGAAATACCGGCCCTTAATATTATGGCAAAATAATTCTATTTCAACGAATTATCAGTAGTAATTGCACAAGAGCTCTGAAATTATTGAATTTTTCCCGAGTGACACTTTGACAGTTTTAATTTCACGAGCCGAAGGCGAGTGAAATTATGTCAAAGTGTCACGAGAGCAAAAATTCTATATTAATTTCAGAGGTCGAGTGCAATTTGTTGCGATTATTTCATGAATAAAACTGTTCAAAACCAAAATTTTATTGTAATTTATTTATGTAAGTACCATTAAACACACAGTTTTTATAATTATTTGACGATTGAAAGTCATCACTTTTATAATTTTTAAAACATTATTTGTCATTAATGTCACTGAATGTATTTTTTCGTAGCAACGAAGGGCATCTGACCTAATATATTTAACGACGGGAGATAATCAAAAATTATCGATTTAATTCAGATTTCTGTAGCTTTCTATTGGTCAGAATCCCCTATGAATGAAATAATTAGTAGTAATTGCACAAGAGCTCTAAAATTCTATATTAATTTTAGAGATCCAGTGCAATTTGTTGCGATTATTTCATGAATAAAACTGTTCAAAACCAAAATTTTATTGTAAGTTATTTATGTAAGTACAAATTAGTACAATTAAACACAGAGTTGTTATAAATATTTCACGGTTGAAAGTCGTCACTTTTATAATTTTTAAAACATTAATTGTCATTAATGTCACTAAATGTATTTTTTCGTAGCAACGAAGGGCATCTGACGTAATATACTTGACGACGGGAAATTATCAAAAAGTATCAGTTTAATTTAGATTTCTGTAGCTTTCTATTGGTCAGAATCTCCTATGAATGAAATAATCGCGATAATTTCATTAAAACATGAACACAATAAGATAGATTTTAAATAAATTAGTAAAATAATATCTAAGTATTAAAAATGTATAAACATTTTCAATTTCTTTGCAACACCAAAATGCAGCAGCTGCATAATACTCTGATTAAATCGGAGAGTGCAGGAAGAGTCTATACCGGTTTCGGAGGTCTTTCCCCCTCGTCAGTAGTCCCATATCCTCTTCTCTCCGATTTCTCTAGGGATCACACTTTGGGCCTTTCCGAATTGCAAAAAAGAAATGTCACGGATGAACTAGAGCCATCTACCGAAAATCAAAGTAAGTTATCAATGGAAGTAACACAGAAAACGACAATAAATATCGTTCCCATAACACCAGATTGACAATAGGTAGAATACTTTCCTTTTTTACACCTCCTGAGGTTTTCAAAATTTATAAATCAAACAGGATGCCGAGGAAATTAAGATGAGAGAATTTTAAATAATTCACAACTTATCTGCTCAGCGTGATAAAAGTTCCAACAGGAAAGATTCCTTTATACTTCTACAAAAGAGTAAATGAATTAAAAATGTATAAACATTTTCAATTTCTTTGCAACACGAAAATGCAGCAGCAGCATAATAACCTGGTTAAATCGGAGAGTGCAGGAATAGTCTATACCGGTTTCGGAGCTCTTTTCTCCCTCGTCAGTAGTCCAATATCCTCTTCTCTCCGATTTCTCCAGGTATCACACTTAGAGCCTTTCCGAATTGCAAAGAAAGAAATGTCACAGATGAACTAGAGCCACCTACCGAAAAACAAAATATGTTATCAATCGAAGTAGCTCAGAAAACGAAAATAAATATCGTTCCCATACCACCAGATTGACAACAGGTGGAATACTTTCTTTGGTTTTTTTTTCTCTGGTCTTTTTTTTTCGGCATGTGGCTCTAGTTCATATGTGATATTTCTTTCTTTGCAATTCGGAAAGGCTCAAAGTGTGATAGCTGGAGAAATCGGAGAGAAGAGGATACGGGACTACTGACGAGGGGAAAACACGTCCGAAACCGGTATAGAGTCTTCCTGCACTCTCCGATTTAACCAGAGTATTATGTAGCTGCTGAAATTCGTGTTGTTAAGAAATTGAAAATGTTTAAACATTTTTAATTCATTTACTCTTTTGTAGGAGTATTAAGGAATCTTTCTTGTTGGAACTTTTACCACGCTGAGCAGATGAGTTTTGAACTATTTAAAATTCTCTCATCTTAATTTCCTCGGCATCCTATTTGATTTATAAATTTTTAAAATCTCAGGTGGTGTAACCAAAGAAAGTATTCCACCTGTTGTCAATCTGGTGGTATATGAATGATATTTATTGTCGTTTTCTGTGCTACTTCGATTGATAACTTACTTTGTTTTTCGGTAGATGGCTCTAGTTCATGCGTGACATTTCTTTCTTTGCAATTCGGAAAGGCCCAAAGTGCGATACCTGGAGAAATCGGAGAGAAAAGCATATGGGACTACTGACGAGTGGGAAAAGACCTCCGAAACTGGTATAGACTCTTCCTGCACTCTCCGATTTAACCAGAGTATTATGCAGCTGCTGCATTTTCATGTTGCAAAGAAATTGAAAATGTTTATACATTTTTAATTCATTTACTCTTTTGTAGGAGTTTAAGGAATCTTTCTTGTTGGAACTTTTACCACGCTGAGCAGATGAGTTGTGAATTATTTAAAATTCTCTCATCTTAATTTTCTCGGCATCCTGTTTGATTTAAAAATTTTGAAAATCTCAGGAGAGGTAACCAAAGAAAGTATTCCACCTGTTGTTAATCTGGTGGTATGGGAACGATATTTATTGTCGCTTTCTGTGCTACTTCGATTGATAACTTACTTTATCTAAATATTAGTTTATTGCATATATTATAATATATTATAAGGCCATATTGCAAGATACTCTAATTTCCCGCACGCCTTGCAGAAAAGTGCAACTTCCGGAAAGAAATGCGTGCGGGAAGGTGGCTGTTTTAGCACGGCCGTAGAAAAACTATATTTTACTAGGCAATTACATCCTTCTAATTGAAAAAAAAATTGCAAGTGTTTCTCCGCTGTTGCTGAATATATCTCCTTCGGAGCATTTATAGGCACTGCTTTAAATTTTATGCTGTAAAAACCTTCAATTTCTTACCTTCATAGTTATCATATATACATAAGCGTATTATCAAAGATTTGAAATTTTACTACCATGAAATATCGAAACCGTGTTTCATATTATGTATCGTTGCTTTTAATATTTAATATTTTTAATAAATTACAAAAAATGTTAATGAAATTAAAATATTTTTTCTACAATCACTTGATAAAGAAAACTTTTTCGCTTGTCAATGGCAACGAAAAGTTGACGTTTACTGAATACCGTCACTTTATTGCTCTACTTTAAATACAATCAAATAAAAAAATTGGAATATCTCGGACATAATATCACAAGAGGCGAAAAATACAACATGCTCCAAATCATTATGCAGGCAAAGATTCAAGTAAAAATAAGCAAAGGGAGACGCAGAATATCTTGGTTGCGCAACCTGATAAAATGGTACGGATATATCATATCAAATGAACTTTTCAGCGCAGCCGTCTCTAGAGTCCGAATAGCCATGATGATTGCCGACTTCCGTCGCGCAGCTGGCACTTGAAGAAGATTTAAGAGATCACCTCACGTTTCCGTACTTTTGGTCCACTCTATATTTATTTCATTATACAGGGTGTAACGAAAATACAGGTCATAAATTAAATCACATATTTTGAGACCAAAAATAGTTCGAATGAACCTAATTTACCTTAGTACAAATATGCACATAAAAAAAGTTACAGCCCTTTGAAGTTACAAAATGAAAATCGATTTTTTCGAATATATCGAAAACTATTAGAGATTTTTTATTGAAAATGGACACGTGACATTCTTATCGCAGGAACATCTTAAAAAGTAACTATAGTGAAATTTGTGCACCCCGTAAAAATTTTATGGGGGTTTGGTTCCCTTAAACCCCCTAAACTTTTGGGTACGTTCCAATTAAATTAATATTGTGGTACCATTAGTTAAATTCAATATTTCTAAAACTTTTTGCCTCTTAGTATTTTTTCGATAAGACAGTTTTTATCGAGTTGCGGCTTCTTTTTTAATATGTTTACATACAAATTTTATGGGGGTTTTGTTCCTTTAAACCCCCCAAATGTTTGTGTATGTTCCAATTGAACTTTTACTGCGGTAAAATTACTTACAACACAGTGTTTTTAAAACACAGTGTTTTTAAAACTTTTTTGCCTCTTTGTATTTTTTCGAGAAGGCACTTTTTATCGAGATATTACTTCTTTTTTAATATCGTTCAAAATATACCTAAAAATGTAAATCTTAAATAAATTTTCATATTATTATTACCAAGTCTCCATAATCGTACTTATAGCCATATACAAATATGTGGTGGATTTGATAAATATTCAAAATATCTCGATAAAAACTGACTTTTCGAAAAAGTATTAAGAGGCAAAAGAGTTTTTAAAATATTGTGTTTAACTAATGGTACTACAATAATAATTAAATTGGAACGTACACAAAAGTTTGGGGGGGGGGGGGGTTTAAAAGAACAAAACCCCCATAAAATTTTTATAGGGTGTCTAAATTTCACTATAATTTGTTTAAGATACTACTACCATAATAATGCCACATGTCTATTTTCAATAAAAGATCTCTAATAGTTTTAGATATATTGGAAAAAATTGATTTTCATTTTGTAACTTCACAGGGCTGTAACTTTTTTTATGTGCACATTTGTACTAAGGTAAGTTAGGTTCAATCGAACTATTTTTGGTCCCAAAATATGTGATTAATCCCTGTATATAATAATTATGCAATGTGAATTCTGTCAATTGCTATAGAATGAAAATAGATAAAAACTACACAATAAGCAAATGTATCAGAATAGCTATTCTAACTGAGGAGGATAATTTAAGGATACTGAGGAGGATAAATTAACAATACTAGCTAAAAAAAATTGTAAAACTCTAATTTGCAGTATATTATTTGTATACAGTAAGATACTTAATCAGGCGAAATCAGCTAAAATTATAATTGATTGTAAGTCTCTTTTTGATAAAAAAGTCAAAGGGTGCTTTAAATCTTTCTTTTTATCATTTCAATCAGTTGAATCTTTTTTAGGAACAACCTTATGCCATGAATATCCCCTTATTTTATTTGAATCCTTTTTCGGGAACCGATACCGACTTTTCCTTTATATTCTTTTTTTGCTTTGTCGGCTACGTAGGTATAGATCTCCCCTAATAAGATTGATTTCAAAATCAAAATCTCCCCGAACTGGATATGCGCTTCACTCCACCAACGGATCTTATGTGATTTCGTGCACTTTGGGTTGAAAAATTGAGATAAAGTCTAGTCTTTTCGTTTCCTTTTACGATAAGTAGGTTAAAATTGGTATATTGTAAAAATAAATAAACCGTAAAAAATATAAATATTGCGTGTATCAATTTAAAATACTATAAATTTAATCTATGCAGTATGGTGCAAATGAAAGGAATAAATTCGTTATCATTTTACAAATATACCCATTGCTTTTCGCATAGATTCAATGTTCAAGCCAGTTTCCTCCTGTCACCTTAATCTTGGAAGTTTGAACATTTAATTTAAGCGAAAGGCAATCTCTATTTCTGAATTAAACAATTTATTTTTTCAATTAATTTGATTAAAAACTTTTTTTTTGGACACTCTGCATAAATAATTATTTATATTACTGAATAGAGAATTGAATAACGTTTCAAAAGAGCCCGACCCCTATTCGCATTTAAAAATATCATCAATTACATCATCACTCCCAGAGAGATGACGTCACTAGAATCATATACATATATGCGAAAATATTCTAATTTCAAAACAACAAGCTGAAAATGCGAGCATTATCATAACGAAAACTTTGTTTATTTACGTATTTTAATTCATAATACGGAAAATTGCTATTATGAAAAGTAGTTTAGAATTAATAATTATGTTTTAATGTGCAATTATATAATTATAATTTAAATGGTATGAACTATAAACGTAGTTTACTCTTGATCGAAATTTTTTTTATATACCTCGCATAAAATTAATAAAATTTTATATAGGATGGTTGCATCATAAATCTTAGAACATGAAGAGCTTTTTATGAAGAATAACTTTTCTTCGTCAAATTAAAAATAAAAGATTTATAAATGAAAATGTTGTTGGTATCCATAATTTGAGAAAAACCTTCAAATATTTTTTTCCATTAGAAGGATGTAATTGCTTATATCAGACCATAAGTTTTTATACCAAATAATATTATTTCATATACTGTCGGTTCGCTAAACTCAGACACAACTGGCTAGTGATTTTAGTCAATCATTTTGCCAGTTGGGCAAAAAAAATGATTACTAATTAGTTAATAATTACTAAATAATTAGTAATTTTACCAATTTTGGCAAAATTCGCAAAAAACAAAAAAATTACCTACTAAAATCACTAGCCAGTTTTGTCGAGTTTAGCGAACCGACTATATTTTAATTTCATAGCAAACAGAACAGTCCATTTATAAAGGGGAGGCCGTATACTCGTATAAACCTTTTTAAAACTGTTAATAAATTTTTGCTTTTAACATATACACAAATTGTATTTTTGAACATCTTATTTATTTTATAGAATAATTAAATTCACTATCAAATATCTTTGATGTTTTATTAATACTTAATTTAAAATTTAGTTTGACATTCACGAAGTGTCAAACTCAAATGTAAATAACGTCTGCTTTGCTTAACAAATTAAGATTAAAAAACTAGCCTACTTAATAGTAACAATTTCAGGTGGACGTGTAGTGTGTCGGCAGAAAATAAAACGATTGTGACGTCAAATTTTAGATTTTGAGGTCGATTATCTCGAATACGGTTAGAAACATCGAAATTCGGTTTTCAGATTTGGATTCAGAAGAAAAAACTACATAAGAATCCATTGATAAATCTGATCTGAGTATTGCAGGACCGGCAACGCAATAACACACAGACTTTTGCGAATTTATAAACGAAATGTTTTCGTTGAAAATCGACCTGCTTCGGAGTGTTTCCTTAAGTCACCGGTTTATGAAATAATGAATTTATTCCTTTCATTTGCACCATACTGTATATTTTTTATATTGTTTTATTAATATTTTTGCATTTCCTGATCATCTTGCATCCACAGGACCCCGTCATGCACTTTTATTATGCAAAAGTGGATTAAACTAGGCTCTGTAGAAAATTGTGTTAATAATTTCTTTCATAAATGAATATTTAATTAATCAGATATTTAATAAGAGTTATTTAATTAATCAGTTTTGTGAGAGCGGAAACCTGGAAGCGTAAAGAAAATATTTGAAAACCGAGGGTGCTGCATTAGGCCAAATTGTTTTCGATAGGTCTTATAGAGTGCTGCCTAAAAATATTCCTCTTTTTAAAGTGTTGATACGAATACTTTTGGTAGTTGGCTCGAGAAATTTTGTAAGCGAAACTATATTTTCTTCAAATCTATATATTATGGCGAAGCAACTGCCGTTTGTTAATTAGTAGACCAGGACTAATCTGTAAAAAAAACGTGTATTTTTGGATGTGAGAGGTGGCATTCGAATTTTTGCAGATAAAGTTGGGTGACACCTTCAGTAATAATAATTGACTTATGCTCCTTCTCACATATGCCGGGAACATTAATAAAAAAATTAAAATATTTAAAAATTTCGAAAAACATCGATTTTTTCTGTTTCTTTGCTTATAACTTTAAAACGGTTCGTTTTGGAACAAAGTCGTAGAGAGATACAATAAAGATAATTGAATTTTGTATGATATACGACTAGTCAAAAATGTCTTAGGGTATTACCTTTTCTGCATTATAGCAATAAATACAAAATAAGGGGGCAAAATACGCCTGTTGTTATTCAATGTTTCTTAACCACTTTGGTGGCACTTAGAACCTTAGTAATCCGCTTAGAAAATTCTTATAACTTATTTAAATGGTCTACCAAATTTCATTAAAATCGACCTAATAGATTTTGCATAACAAATTTTTGCAATGTAAATGTTTTTAAAAAAGTTCAAATTTTTTAAAATCTTTCTGAAGAAAAAGTAGACCATTTAGAAGTTGGCTAATTTTTTTACATATTAAGAGGTGCCCTACCTATCCAATAAACTTTACAGAATTAAAATTTATTTAACTGGCCTCAGAAATGTTTTAAAATTATAAACAATTTTTTGGCTAATAAACAAATAGCTTTGTTTAATAATTAAAAAAAAAATTTTTAGCAATGCAAATAATTAAAACCGGTATAATTTGACTCACACTTTCAAATGCTGTCAGCAGAATTGCTATTTTATTTTTTAATTAAAAGTTATTCTCGTTCAAAAATTGCAATTTTTCGATTTTTTGAATGTTCCACCGCGTTTATCTCGAAAACTATGCTTCCTACGAAAAAACTTGAAAGAACATTTTTTGCTTAGAATTACTCAAGAAATATAAAACTGTTTTATTTTGCCAAAAATCGATGTTATGTAATTCCTCAAGTTCTTTGTTTATAACAATCTTATCGACATCCGGATCAACTGTTACCCAAAAAATTCGTATTCTACGGGTCAAAATACATAAAAAAAACTTGGTTAAATCCATCTAAATAAAGGAGCCCGTAGCACCCCCTCCTGGACACAGCACTAATTTGTTTATAAGCCAAAAATTGTTTATAACTTTAAAACATTGCTGAGGCTGCTTAAATAATCCGATTTCAATTCTGTAAAACGAATTAGATAGGTGGAGTGCTTCTGTATATGTAAAAAAAATGACAAATCTTTGTATGTTCTAGTTTTTGTTGTGTAAGATTTTAAAAAATCTTAATTTCTTAAAACAAAGTTTAGATTGAAAAATTATTATGCAAAATCTAGTAAGTCAATTTTAATGAAATTTGGTGGACGGTTTTAGCATATTACAAACATTTTCTAAGCGAATTAGGAAGGTTCCAAGTGTAACGTAAGTGACAGAAAAACATTGAATAAAGACAGGCTTGTTTTGCCCCCTTATTTTATATTTATTGCTATTTTGCAGCAAGGGTGTTAAAATAAGACATTTTTAACTAATCGAATCTGATAGAAAATTTAGTTATCTTTGTTTTATTGCTATACGACTTTGTTCCAAAATGAATCGTTTTAAAGTTATAAGCAAAGAAATTAGAAAAAATAACGAAATTTTTTGAAATTTTTAAATATTTTATTTTTTTTTATTAATGTTCCGGGCATATTTGAGAAGGAGCATAAGTCAATTTATTATTAAAGAAATTATCACCCAACTTTATCCGCAAAAGTCCGAATGCCACCTCTCACATCCACCTAAAAACAGATCCTTTCTGGTCTATAGTGGTTTCTGACTGGAAGGAAAAACTACTCATTTCAATGAAAAGACACTTTCCACGAGACATTTTTAACGAAGATGAGATAAGACGGAAGAAATACACAATGACGTCACTTTTACTTTTCCTCCCTAGGGAGGAAAAATATTTTCCTCCCTAGAGAGGAAAAGTACAACTTTGCTCCCTACAATAAGGTCCGGAAAAGTATGCTTTCGGTAGAGGTAGGTGGAAAAAGTTCTTTTGTTCCTAGACAATGCTGCATCTTATCCACAATAGGCGTTATGTAATGTTACACTGTACCATCAAACAGGGGAGTCAAACAGGTAGACAATCTATCACCCAAACTGTTCACCTTAGTTTTGGAGGACGTTTTTTAAACCTAAATTTGAAATAGGGAAAAAGGGAATAAACATCAATGGCCGCTACTTCAGTAATCTACGATTAGCGGATGACATAATCTTGATAATTACTACTGTCCTGCAAGGAGCTCCAAAGAAACCGTCACAATAATAAACGACAAAGTTATAGAAAAAGTTGAAGAATATTAATACAGTAAACTCTCTCTTAACGGACACCTCTCTTCGCCGGACACCTCCTCTATACGGACGATTTTTAAAACAAAAATTATTCGGTCATATAAATATGAACCTGGCACTTTAACTCCCTTCGACGGACACTCTTAACAACGAATGCGGACAGTAAATGATGTGTAAAGGCGGACAGTAAAAGAAAAAGATTAAATTTTTTTTCCAAATATTTTACAATATAAAACTTCGCATATGCAACAAATATCGTTGTATTTTATGAGTGTTTCCTTAAAAAAATATTTTTGGATTAAATGTCATAATAAATTTTGTGTCTATTAGATTTTTTTAAGTCTGAAAGAAAAAATCGATGTAGTTTATTATGGATAGAAGCATAAGTTAAATGTTAGACAGTTAACTGAAAAATTTGGATTTGGAAAACCTCAAGCCAGTGAAATTTTGAAACAAAAGTTATTTAATCAATCAGTTTTCTGAGAACGGTCACCTGGAAGCGAAAAAAAAATTTTGAAAACCGATGGTACTGCATTAGACCTATAAATAATTGTTTTCGTTTGGTTTTGTGAAGTGCGCTCTAAAAATATTCCTGTTTCTGGTAATATTATTCAAGAAAAGGCATTAGAAGTTGCAAGGGAACTGAGCGTTGAGTTTTGTTCCAACACAACGAAGAACCATCATGTACGATCACGTTACTATAAAATAATACGTTCCATGCGTTCTGTGTCTGTATAACGTGCGTTCCATGGGTTATTTTGTTTACTGCGCAGGACGGTGATCGATACGTGGACGGTTTTCGTTGTGTTGGAACAAACCTATTATTAACGCAGATGAGACGGGATTATTTTTTAGAGTTTAGAGCATTACCCAAGAAAACTTATACCCTGAAAGGAGAAAGGGGCATTGGAGGCAAGGCTTCTAAAGATAGGATCACAATTCTATTTTGTACCAATTTAATATTTTGATAGAAGAATGCAGATATAAAATCGAAAAGTTCAATATTCAATCTTCATAGACAATGCTGCGTGGTCATCCACAACTTGTGTTATGTAATATTAAATCTAGTCTCTTTTTATATATACATTTAAGTTAACATATTTTTTTTTTCTCTTCAACGGACACCTCCTTTAAACGGACACTTTATGAGGAACGACTACTGTCCGTTCAAGGGACAGTTCGCTGTATATACTTAGGACAAAAAATTATACTAAATAGGGAACTGTAAACTGAAAAAATAAAAATAAGAAGAAAGTTAACATGGACAGCATTCGGCAAACTGAACTGTATACTCAGAAATCAACAAATTCAACTATATCTTAGATCTAAAGTTTTTGATTCATGCTTTATTCCGATATTAAAATCTGGGGCACAGACATGGACATGGACAATAAAAAAATATATAAATTTACTCAGAGTAACTCAACACGCTATGGAAAGATCAATGCTAGGCATATCACTTAAGGACAGGAAAACAAACACATGGATAAAACAGAAATACAAAGTCACCGAGATGTGGAAAAAAATCATTAAAATTTAAATGGGAATAAGCTGGACATGTAGCTAGGAGCGATCTAAGCAGATGATACAGAACAATTATTATTCTAACCTGGAGACTATATCAACACAAAAGACCCAGAGGCAGACCCCCTATGAAATGGACATATGATCTGAAACGGACTGCCGGGAAAAATTGGCTACAAGTAGCGTACAACAAAAAACAATGGAAAGGAATACTTAAAGAGGCTTATGGTCAGATGTGGACGTGAATGGCTAGACGAAGAAGAAGAAGAACGTTAAACTAATATTTCTACCGCCAAACACTACATCACAGTGCGAACTAGATCAAGGGATTATCAAATGATTAAAAACATATAAAACATATTACAGTCAGTTTTTGTTTCGAAGGCTACTGTCGTCGATGGAATAATATGATTCTATAAAGGAGATTGAGAAGTCCATCAACATTACCAAAGCCTTAATTTGGACCTCAGGTGCATGGAAGAAAGTGCATCCAAAAACAATCAACAATTATTGCTTTCTTAATGTATGTATATTATATACAGTGCTTTTCAGATAAAACTATCCACCTTAAATACCTTTTGAACCCATGATTTTTAGAAAAAGCACATAAACACTTCAAATAATATTTGAAGGGGGAGACAGTATGCCATATTTTAAGCTTGCCCGGAAAGATACCCTCTCACCTCCCTATAATTCCTTAATTTTTTTTAAATTACTTCCACGTTTTTTAATTTTTATTTGGATTCTCATCTTTGTACTGAATTCAAAAATGTATAACACATAATGATTAAAGTGATTAGTTTATGAGAAAAATAGGTAAATACAAAAGCAAGAAAACTGGACTGAAAAAAAAATATTTTTTTAATAATTTTATTACAAACATTTACAATGAACATTTCACTACCAAAAATTTTGACAATAATTATTTAAAATGACCTTTTAAATTTTCAACAAAAATTGGTAAAATTTGGAATAATTTTTAAAAATTTTGGTAGCGAAATGTTCATTCTAAATGTTTGTAATAAAATTGTTGAAAATAGTTATTTTTGAAACAGTTCGTGAAGTATGCTTCTTGCGAACGCACGCGATGTTTAGAGCACGAGCGACAACGGAGCGAGTGCTATACTTCGCGTAACTTCGCAAAAAGTACTTGACGCACAGTTTCATACAATATTTTATCTATGATAAACAAATAAAAAAACTGTAACTCTTCGTCAATGGAATTTATTTTTATTCTACAATGTTTAGAACTTTGACATTTAAAAAAACCTCTTTCAAACCACAAAACTGTCAAAACTTTTGTCGTAATTTATTGCTCATTATATCATCACCATGACAACGCGAAAGTTAAGGATATTTAATTATATGAAAGTGTGTCAAAAGCAGTGCGAAAGAGTAAGTCCCATTTAAAATACATTGTTACTTCACGCACACTTTAAACACTTCATCATCGCACTGCTATCTATAATGACAGTTTTCACAAACTAAAAATTCGGCAAGCAATCGAGTGCGGAAAAGATACTTTCTGCAAGCGTTAGGAACAATATTTTTTCTACGAGTCTTTAAAAAATGACCAAATCTTAATCAATTAATTTAATTAATATGAAAATACATACACAAATTAATTCTTTGACAAGGTTGTCAAAACCAAAGTTTCAGCATAATTGGTTAGCATGACGACGAGCTTGGTTTCCATGACGACAATTCAAAACCACTGTTATTGTCTACTGATTTGACTTTCGAATATTATGTCAAAATTATTTTATTTCATCGAATTCTCGCGTTAATTTTATTAAAGCATGAACACAATAACATATATTTGAAATAAATTAGTAAATAATATCTAAATATAAGTTTATTGCATGTATTATAATTACTTTAAGGCCATATTAACATATCTAAATTAGAACGCGTGCGGAAAAGTAAAACGCGTGCGGAAAAGTAAAACGCGTGCGGAAAAGTAACACGCGTGCGGAAAAGTAAAACTTTCTAAACTAAAATGCGTGCGCGAAAGTAGACATTTTTGTACGCTCGTAATTTTTACCTACTCTTAGTCATATTATGTATAAGTTTTTAGTTTGTGAAAACTGTCATTATAGATAGCAGTGCGTGAAGGATTTAAAGTATGCGTGAAGTAACAACGTATTTTAAATGGGATTTACTTTTTCGCACTGTTTTTAACTTTAGCGTTGTCATGGTGACAATCCTTAACTTTCGCGTTGTCATGGTGATGACAATATGAGCAATGAATTACAACAAAAGTTTTGACAGTTTTGTGGTTTGAAAGTAGTTAGAATTTTTAAATGTCAAAGTTCTAAAAATTGTAGAATAGAAATGAATTCCAGTGACGAAGAGTTACACCCTTTTTATTTGTTTATCGTAGATAAAATATTGTATGAAACTGTGCGTGAAGTACTTTTTGCGAACTTACGCGATTTATAGCACTCGTTCCGTTGTCGCTCGTGCTCTAAAAATCGCGTGCGTTCACAAGAAGCATACTTCACGAACTGTTTAATAAATAACTATTTTCAATCCAGTTTACTTGCATTTGTATTTTTTTCTCATAAACTAATCAATTTAAGTATCATGTGTTAAGGATTTTTGAAATCAATACAAACAGGAGAATCCAAATATAAAATAAAAATGGTGGAAGTAATTTAAAAAAAAAAATCAGGGATAATACGGGAGGTGATAAGGTGCCTTTCCAAGAAAGCTTAAATATGATATGGCATAATGTCTCCCCATTTAAGTACACTAAGCACAAAAATTATCGCATAAATTTTGAAACAGAAAAAGTTTAAAAAAATTCTTTAATGTTTAGCAGAATGTCATAATACTCGTCTATCGTCTGCTTTAGGCGTCTACAAACCCATAACATTTCAAGTTAAAGCGTGTTTTCGCCGAAAAAATAAACAATAAACAAAACGTTGTTAAAGGAGAATATTATTTTGGACATTTGTGTTCTAGAATTTTATCTGTGCACAATGTCTGCTTGAGTTTTCAACGAGGAGGTGCGTTCTTACAAAAAATGAATAATATAACGTCAGAACAAGCAGCCCAAATTGTAGCTTTAATGGGAGATGGACAATTGCAGCAATATCTTGCTAATGTTATGGGAATCAACCGGTCCAGCGTTTCAAGTGCTTTAAGAATGTATAAAAAACATGGAGGATACACAAGAAGACCAGTTTCAAGAAGTCCCAGACGCATGAGCCCCGCAGATGAACATTATTTACATCTGCAGACTTTGCGTACACATCATGTTACAGCTAAGCAACTGCGAAATGATTTTTCCATAGCCCCTTACGTTCGAATAAGTATTAATTCGGTTAGAAACAGATTAAGAGAATTTTGAGTCAGAGCCATAATGCCTGCTACTGCTTCACTGTAGGGATGGCGGTTGTTGACAAAACACCGGTTTTCGGTTATACCGGTTTTTTCACCTACGGTTTAACCTGGCGGTTATAATCTGTCAAAAAAATCGGTTATTTCAAAAACCAGTTTTCGGTTTTTTAGTCAATAGCCAATACCCGATAGGTTACATTTATATTGAGGTTTAGTTTGCGATAATCCCTTCTAATCGATGTCAATCCATATCAGTATAAAAATCAGTCATTAATGTTGTCAAATCGATTTCGGTCAGCTTAAAATTTCTCATTCGTGCATGTGGAAGTAAAAATTTTCCCATTTTTTTAAAATTTATTATTATTTCCACTTATCCAGTTTTTCACCGGTTATTACTTTAAAATGAAAAAACCGATTATAACCGGGACAAAAAACAATCGGTAAAACCGATTATGCATAGTAAAAAAACGGTTTTAGGTTATAACCGGTAGGTTTTTCCCATCCCTACTTCACTCTTAACGAGGACACACAGTTTGGCTTTTTTAAATTTTGCACCAGAACATGTCGATTGGGATATTAACGACTGGGCTAATACTCTTTTTAGTGATGAGTCAAGATTTACTTTTTGTGGATCCGACAGTGCAAAGTGTTTGCCGGATCCACAAAGTGCAAATCTTGGCTCATCAGTAAGAACGATATTAGTCCACTTGTTAATATCCCAATCGACATGTTCTGGTGCCAAACTTAAACGTGCTATACGGTGTGCACTCGTTAACAGTGGAGCAGTAACAGGCATTCTGTCTCTGATACCAGATTCCCTTAATCTGTTTCTGACCGAATTGGCACTTTACGAACCGAACAATACCGGCCATGGTCTGTGGAAAGATCATTTCGCAGTTGTCTAGCTGTAACATGATGTGTATGCAAAGTCTGCAGATGTAAATAAGGTTCATCTGAGAGGTTTGTGCACCTGGAAAGTTCTGAAACTTGTCTTCTTGTTTATTCTCCACTTTCTCTATACTTTCTTAAAGCACCTAAAACGCTGGATAGGTGGATTCTCATAACAATGGCAAGATGTTTCGGCGATCATCCATCTCCAATTAAAACTGCAATTTGGAATGCTTGTTCTGAAGTTATAATACTCCTTTTTTGTAAGAACGCACCTCCTCATTGAAAACTCAAGCAGACCTAGTGCACAGATCAAATGCTCGAACACAAATTTCCAAAACAAATATTCTCTTTTAACAACATTTTGTTTATTCTTTTTTGAAGTTAAAATTTCTTTAGGGACGTTGTGCGATTTTTGGATAGGAGAAAAAGCATTGAATTCGCGACCGTCAACGCTTATGCTATATCTCACAATAAAACACTGAAAAACGTTTGTTTTCTATACTTCCACAAAATTTATTACAACTATGTTATTACTACAGCTGTTTCGGCAAAGTGCCGTTCTCAAGTGATATATTTTACAATGTGTTTGCCTTTTTAAGTCTTTAACTGAAGAGGTTGAGGAGTGGGGAGCTGTTTGTCTCGAGTTGGTCATTCAGAATTATATCTGTATTTGACCAACTCGACCAATGACCAATGACCAATGACCAACTCGAGACAAACAGCTCCCCACTCCTCAACCTCTTCAGTTAAAGACTTAAAAAGGCAAACACATTGTAAAATATATCACTTGAGAAAGGCACTTTGCCGAAACAGCTGTAATAATAACATAGTTGTAATAAATTTTGTGGAAGTATAGAAAACAAACGTTTTTCAGTGTTTTATTGTGAGATAAAATGAACTTCCATCAAGTAACGGTCGAATCCATCAATTCTTATGCTATATATTATTTGTATGTATAATATAAATTTTATATAAGTATTTAAATTTCAAATAAATGTAAAACCTATTTTACGATGCGGAAAAAGGATTTATTTCGCGACCGTCATCGCGACCGTCATCTCTTCAGCGAAATAAATTTTGTACGTATCTATATTATTATGTATATGTAAGTATACATAAATTGTATATAAGTATTTAAATTTAAAATAAATGTAAAGCCTATTTTTGGATGGGGAAAAAGGATTTATTTCGCGACCGTCATCTCTTCGACGAAATAAATTTTGTACGTATATTTATTGAAGTGAAAACTTCTTTAGGGACGTTGTGCACTTTTTGGATGGGAAAATGCATTAAATTGGCGACCGTCATCGCTTCGAAGAAATAAATTTTTGAAGTAAAAACATCTTGAGGGAGGTTGTGCACATTTTGGATGGGGAAAAATATTAAATTAGCGACCGTCATCGCGAACGTCATCGCTTCGACGAAATAAATTTTTTAAGTGAAAATGTCTTTAGGGACGGTCTGCACTTTTTAGATGGGGAAAAACTTTTGAATTACTGTCATCGCGACCGTCATCGCTTTGGCGAAATAAATTTTTTAAGTGAAAACTTCTTTAGGGACGTTGTGCGATTTTTGGATAGGAGAAAACGCATTGAATTCGCGACCGTCATCGTTTATGCTATATATTATTTGTATGTATATATAAATTGTATCTTCTTCTTCAGGTGCCGTCCTCGTTCCGAAGTTTGGCTATCATCAAGGCTATGCGTATTTTTGATACCGTAGATCTAAATAATTGGCAGCTGCTGCACTTGTACAAATCTCTTAAATTCTTCAACCATGAATGTTTTCTTCTGCCAATGGATCTTTTACCTATTATTTTTCCCTGAATAATTAATTGTAGTAGCTGGTACTTTTGTCCCCTCATTATATGTCCCAAGTATTGCAGTTTGCGCTTTTTAATAGTAAGCGCAAGTTCTTTTTCTTTCTGCATCCTTCGCAACACTTCCATGTTTGTCACTCTCTCTGTCCACGATATTCTCAGTATCCTGCGGTACATCCACATCTCGAATGCTTCTATTTTCCTTGTATCGATCTTTTTCAGTGTCCAAGCTTCCATTCCATAGAAAAGAACTGACAGCACGTAACATCTCATCAGGCGAATTTTAAGATTTAAACTTAGCTCTCTTCCGCATAAAACTGTTTTCATTTTGGTAAAAGTAGCTCTAGCTTTTTCTATTCTGATCTTGATTTCTTCAGAGTTGTCGTTGTTTTCATTAATCACAGTTCCCAGGTAATTATATTTTCTAACACGCTCAATTCTTTGATCATGTACGGTTATGTCAGAAAAATTTTGTGGAGATTTCGACACCATCATTATTTTTGTTTTTTTGATGTTAAGTGATAAACCGAACTTTTCGCTGCACTCTACTATTCTGTTTATCAGTGTTTGGAGATCTTCCGGGGTTTCTGCTATTAATACTGTGTCATCAGCGTATCTAAAATTTTTTATTAAAGTGCCATTTATTTTAACTCCTATATCTTGGTCAGCAAGGGCTCTGTTTATAATATCTTCTGAATATAAGTTAAACAAGGTTGGTGAAAGTATGCATCCCTGCCTTACGACTTTTTTGATCTCGAGTTCCTCGGTTGTTTCCCGTTCTACTCTTATATTCGCCTTCTGGTTATAGTAAATATTGAAAATAATTCTGAGGTCCCTTTTATCCAAGTTTTTCTCTACCAACAGTCTCATCAGGTGTTCGTGGCAAACTTTATCGAACGCCTTGTTGTAGTCAATAAAGCACATATATATATATATATATATATATATATATATATATATATATATATATATCCTGGTTAACATCCAGGCATCTTTGGCACATGATATTAAGTGCAAATAGTGCTTCCCTTGTTCCAAGCCCGTTTCGAAACCCGAACTGAGTATCACTGATGTCAGCGTCTAGTTTTTTGTGAATTCTTGTATGTATCACTTTAAGAAATACTTTTAGTGTGTGTCCCATTAAGCTTATTGTGCGATGGTCGGTGCACAGTTTTGCGTTTGTTTTTTTTGGAATAGTCACAAAAGTTGACAGAAGCCATTCCTTAGGTATTTCTCCCGTTTTATAAATGCAGTTAAAGAGGTCAACCAAAACATTTACTGTTTCATCTTCCACAAGCTTAAGAAGTTCCGATGGAAGTCCATCTGGACCCGGTGATTTGCCATTTTTCATTGTTTTTATAGCATATAGTATTTCTTCTTTAGAGATTTTTGGTCCTTCCTCACCTTGTATGTTACCAATATCATGATCCTCTCTTTAATCGGCAAAGAGTTCTTCTATATAATTCTTCCAGGTCGTAAGCTTTTCTTGTAGGTCAGTTATTATTTGTCCATTTGCGTTGTATAGCACATTGGGATGCTTCCTTTTTTGTATACCTGCCAATTCTTTTACCTTTTTATGTAGGTTAAACGTATCATGTTTTAATTGCAGTTCTTTTCTGAAAGAAAAAGGATTTATTTCGCGACCGTCATCGCGACCGTCATCTCCTCAGCGAAATAAATTTTGTACGCATCTATATTATTATGTATATGTAAGTATACATAAATTGTATATAAGTATTTAAATTTAAGATAAATGTAAACCTATTTTTGGATGGGGAAAAAGGATTTATTGCGCGACCCTCATCTCTTCGACGAAATAAATTTTGTACTTATATTTATTGAAGTGAAAACTTCTTTAGGGACGTTGTGCCCTTTTTGGATGGGAAAATGTATTAAATTGGCGACCGTCATCGCTTCGAAGAAATAAATTTTTGAAGTGAAAACTTCTTGAGGGCGGTTGTGCACTTTTTGGATGGGGAAAAATATTAAATTAGCGACCGTCATCGCTTCGACGAAATAAATTTTTGAAGTGAAAATGTCTAGAGGGACGGTGTGCACTTTTTAGATGGGGAAAAACTTTTGAATTACTGTCATGGCGACCGTCATCGCTTTGGCGAAATAAATTTTTGAAGTGAAAACTTTTTAAGGACTTTTTGTGCACTTTTTGGATGGGAAAAAGTAATAAATTAGCGACCGTCATCTCTTCGACGAAACAAGTATTTGAAGTGAAAACTTTTTTAGGGACGTTGTGCAATTTTTGGATGGAAAAAAGTATAAAATTAGCGACCGTCATCGCTTCGATGAAATTGATTTTTGAAGTGAAAACTTCTTGAGGAACGTTGTGCCCTTTTTGGATGGGGAAAAATTATTAAATTAGCGACCGATATCGCTTCGACGAAATAAATTTTTAAAGTGAAAACTTCTTTAGGGACGTTTTGCACTTTTTAGATGGAAAAAAGTATTAAATTAGCGAACGTCATCGCTTCGACGAAATACATTTTTAAAGTGAAAATTTCTTTAGGGAAGTTGTGCACTTTTTGAATGGGAAAAAGTATTGAATTTGCGAACGTTATCACTTCGCTGAAATAAATTTTGTACGTATAGAAATTATGTGTATGTATACATAAATAGCATAGGGCATACGTATCGCGATGATATAGGTATAGCACGCCTTTTTAGACGAGGAAAAAGCATTGAGCTCGTAATTTATTTACTATAAGAAGTTTTCACTTCTGTCGGCACTCCTACGAGTGCCTTCAATTTTTTTTTGCGAAAACTCGCTTCAACTTAAAATTTTATGGGTTTGTAGACACCCAAAGAAGACGATAGACGATTATTATAACATTCCGCTAAAAATGAAAAATTATTTTTAAACTTTTTTTTCTGTTTAAAAAATTATGCGATACTTTTTTTGATTAGTGTATTATTTGACGTATTTTTCCGCTTTTTATAAAAACCAGTGGTTCACAAGTTATTTAAGATGGATTGTTTTATCTGAAAGGCACTGTATATGTATACATAGATACCCTAATTTTTTTTAAGTTAACATATTTATTTTTTTTTCTTTAACGGACACTTTGCGCAGAACGACTACTCTCCGTTAAAGAGAGAGTTCACTATGTTATAAAACTATAGCAACAAATTCTGGATTAATTGATTTAATTGACTACATTTCAAACGTATATTCTCAATTTCTTGTCACTTTTTTAAACTCTTGAATGAGCTTTTCATAATTATAAACTCACAACGGCTGCTTCGTTATTTACTTGAGAATATTTACGAATCTTTTTTATTATTAATGAGACATTTTAAATTTGTCAAACAGGTTTAATTCTAAAACAGCGTTTAGAACTTTACTGAAATCTTTTGCAATTAGGTGCCCTAATAAAATACCCAATTTACATCGAAGATTTATAGATTAAAGTCCTTAGAAAGGAGTATAATTAATTTATTTGAAAGATTCCAGAATTCCCTTTTTATGTCGTCTTGATAGAGTTGAGCAACAGCTTGAGGTATTCTGGTAAATCTTTTTATGCCGAAGATAAAAGTAATTTGAGGGTTTGGAAATGAATATCTCCTTTGAGAAATTGATACAAAAAGAAATATAGTTATCCTGTCACGTTTGGAGGTTTTGTTATGAAATACACGTGGCTAAAATTAAGCCAAAAAAGATTAATTGAGACAACAATTTTTAGAACCTCAATCAGCGAGCAATATAATCTTTACAAAGAGACGCTAATTGTATCCGAACGTCTTAGTACGTTCTTTAAAGGTGAAATATTGCAAAACCTCTAAATTTTAAACAACCGCTTGGATTAACATGAAATTTGGAATACCTACACATAATATAGTCCGTCCGCTATAACTTTTCCCATGCGATACGAATCATTTTAAATCAAATTAAGTCAAAACATAAATTGAAACTAACTTCGATGTGTATATACATTTTGTATACTCTATACTATATACTACACACATCGGCAGACGTTTCACTTTCTGTTTTGACTTAATTTGAAAATTCTCTAAAAAAATGATATTGTGCCGGTGTGTGCTTTTGCCATGGGTGAGTTTCGCCCCCTTTTGGGGGTGAAAAATGTATGTTCGAAATAAGTCCGGAAATGGACAAAAAGGCTAATTCTAAGCAACTTTTGTTCGATAAAGATTCTTTACCAAGTTAATACTTTTCGAGTTATTTGCGAGTGAATATGTTATTTTTTTTTTCTACAAAATAACCACGTTTTCAGACGGTTTTTCGCAAATAACTCAAAAAGTAAGTATTTGGTCGAAAAAAAAATTTTTATCAAAAATAAAGCACGTAAAAAAGTAAAAGACATGGTGTATATATTAAGTCACGATACCTAGCAGAAGCAGAGTTATACTAATGAAAAATAGGTTCATATTCGTCAAATTCCAAATAGAAAATTTTAACGTGCCATAACCAAAAAAACGAAGCACTTTTTTGGGGAAAACTCATTTTGACTTTTTTGGAGTGTTTAAAAAATGCTTATTTTTTTTCGTTTTTTTTTAATGTTTTAACATCAAAAGTAAACAAGTTACGCTCAAAATAAAGTTGGTTCCTTTTTTTGCTAAGAAATCGGGAAGATCACCCCCTAATTCGCATTTCAAATGAACTTAATTGTTACCACTTTACAAGTTTCTTACTCTCGTATGTATTGATCATATGATCTGTAAGTTTCATCGGTTCAAAATCCTTATTTTTGAAAGAGCTTTAGTTAAAAGGGCTTGAACGAGTCACTTATCACGAGTGTATGCAAATTTGGAAACACTGAATCTTTACCAATTTTTGTCTTACAGAAACACAAAGAAATACAAAATATTCAGAAAAGTAAAGCCGACTTTTTATTGCTAAAGATTTTTGGTATCTCTAACAATTTTTTTAACAAGTTATTTTGAAAAATTAATTTTTTTTTCAAAATTAAATTTTTTTAAAATTCTACTTTAAAACCAAGTTTTTTCAAAAATAAGCACTTTGAATCGATAAAACTTACAAATCATATAAACACAAGATAAGTAAAGTAACTTGTAAAGCGGCAATGATTAATTTCGTTTAAGTTGCTAATTGGGGGTGATCTCCCTGATTTTTTTTGCCAAAACAAGAGGGACCGACTTTGTTTTGAGCGTAACTTGCTTACATTTGATGCTAGAAATTTTTCTTTATAAAAACGGAAATAAAGCTTTTTTTTAAACACTTTAAAAAAGTTGTAATGCGTTTTCCCCAAGAATGCTTCGTTATCTGGATATTTCACATTGAATTATTCTATTTGTAATTTTTAGAATATGAACCTATTTTTCATGAGCTACAACCATCTGTTTTTGCTAGGTATAAAGATTACTATATAAAGATATATTCAACGTTTTTTTTTTCAATTTTTTATAGGCTATATATAGTTTTGCTAAGAATATTTTTTTCGACAAAATGTTTACGTTTTGAGTTATTTGCAAATAAACGTCTAGAAATGTGGTTATTTTGATGAAAAATTAACATATTCACTTGCAAATAACTCGAAAAGTATGATTTGGTGAAAAAACTCTATAGAACAGAAGTTGCTTAGAATTAGTCAGTTTATCCATTTCGGGACTTATCTTGTGCATATATTTTTTCACCCCCGAGATGAGGTCAGACTAACCCCCAGAGCATAAGCACACATCGACACCATATCACTTTTTTTCTTTGGCATGTTAGCTATGCGTGTGCCAAATTTAATGTCAATCCAAGCGGTTCTTTAAAATTTACAGCAAAAACCGTGAAAGAATGTACTATCTGCGTTCCCTCAGGTAATTGCCGATCCCACAAAGAGAAAATTTATTTTTATTTATAAAATTTTTAGTAAAGAAAAATTTCCACCCACCTGGGATTGGAACACAAAACTTTTGGATCCAAAGGTTCCACTAGTGTAATGTTTATTTTAATTTGTTTACTGTCTTCTAACAATAACAGTAGAACACGATGAATTCATAACGTTTATTTATTTAACAATACAAATAATATTTTTAATTTATCACACGTATCTTCTAAAATATAATAGTTATAAGCCAAGCCGCACACCAAAGAAACATGAAACGAAAAACATGAAATATGAAACGAAAAATATGTTTCATGAAACTAAAACACTGCTAAACAAATCTCAAAGTCCGCCTACCAATGAAACGAGTGTGATTCATGCTCATGACACATTTTTATTTTCGGAGAGTTTCATAAATGGCCGGATGTATATTTGTTTAGCAGTGGTTTATTTCCATGAAACGTAATTTACGTTTCATGTTTCTTTGATGTGCGGTCGGGCTAAGAGAAATTATTTCTCTTGTAATGCATACCTATAATCCGCCTTATTCTTCGCCATCTTACTAGAATTGAGTGGAATTCTCGTGATATCAGAACAGCCGCAGATCTTTCCGAATGTCTAGTAAATTCGATCAGGTGCGAGAATGCTCTGGCGTACCCTTGTCCCCATTGTACTTAAGAGATGGTTTCTTCTGGAACTTTTTCGAGTCTGGAACTGAATACTGGTATCGGCAACTGGCCCCTTTTTTACAACTCGCAAGTAGCAAGGCATGGTTTTCGCTCCACAACAGTATCCATGTGGGTTGCAACAGGCTGGTACCTGGAATTCAAGTCAAGATTTCCTCCACCACATTTTGGGCAATCCTCTAATCCAATAAACGGAATTATAGCTTTGGTATAGCTAATTTTTGCACGTTGGTCTCCAGCACAGACTCCCAGAATTCAATTAATGTTTCCCATATATCGTGGTAGGTGGTCTTTTGTTAACAGAAAAGGTAACCTGATACATCTTGAAGTTTCAAAACTATTGAGGAAGCATGTAATTAGCATTGAAGTTCTGCATCTCGACCAAGTTTTCTTCAAAACATGGATTTTAATCATTATGCATGTTTAATAATATCCTGAGTATCATGGATCAGTGAGGAGTACTCTGAAAATGCAGATATGTATTTCTTTTCCTCATTAGTAACACCATGTCTTGCTTTACTAGTACCTCCACATGCCCCATGAATTCTTCATGATCAGGTACTTCCTGGACTTGGTTTACTGATTCTTCTTTATCTACGTCGTGGTCTTCTTCGAATGGTTCCAGTCAGTAATAGTGTACTATCATCGGTTTTCCCCCGGAATTTTGCTTATTCGGAAGATGGTTAATCTTCTCTCTGAGAAAGAACGGACTTTCCCCGAACTGCTGCAAATTGGTAGAACAACCCTTTAACTTTTTTATATTTTAGTGCCATCATTCTTCTTAAAACATCCCTTTTCGGTTAAATATTGTTCTCTTTCTAATATTTTATCACTAGCGATCAGATGACAAGAAAGGACCAACTTGTGTATATCGTCCATTTTTCTTGATAATTCGTTCACATAATCTTCACCAGCTACATCTCCTCTAGGTCTATATCGAAAATCTAGTTCACAAGATGTCGCGTCCAAATAGGACTATTTCTATTGTTTGACCCATTGATTCATTAACAGCAGATCTGTAAACCATTCCGTAGAAGGAAAAGTATTTCCCCAGTCTCGTAAGTGGTGCTATACCATTTTTGCTAAATATTTGTCAGCTGTCTTATTCATTCGCTCTATCATTCCATACAATTGCGGGCGATAAGCTGTAGTTGTTGTGTTATTTAGGCCTAGTCTATCGCGTATTCTCAGGAATAGATCATTCTCGATGTTCCTTTTTATTCCCCATGAATCTCCAAGGGCACTGCAGATCAGCAAATTTGATTAACACATCTGCAACAGTCGCGGACTTTTCATCTGGAGTTGGTAGATCTGGAGTTGGTAGTTGGTAAATTGTTTTCCATCCATTTTGTTAAGGTGATACAGTAGCGATCAACAGGTAGCCAAAACGCGTTCCAAGATTACGGCTGTAATTTTGAATATTTTTTCGAGATATTTGGCACACGTATTCGTAATATAATAAAGAATGGCGGTACAGAGCCCAATTTGAAAAATATATTAATATGTGGAAATTACTCTGTAATTAAATACAATATTTAAAAAACGAGCCTGTACCGCCATTAAGGAGAACAAAAAAATACACTTTCTTCAAATAAACTTTTTTATCCGATGCCTAGATTTTGTGTCATTTTGGAACTACTAATGAAATAAAAAATTTTAGTAGTTCCAAAATGACACAAAATCTAGGCATCGGATAAAAAAGTATATTTGAAGAAAATGTATTTTTTTGTTCTTCTTAGTGGCGGTACAGGCTCGTTTTTTTAATATTGTATTTAATTACAGAGTAATTTCCACATATTAATATATTTCTCAAATTGGGCTCTGTACCGCCATTCTTTATTATATTACGAATACGTGTGCCAAATATCTCGAAAAAATATTCAAAATTACAGCCGTAATCTTGGAACGCGTTTTGGCTACCTGTTGATCGCTACTGTTTCCTCTTAAGTAATTCATCACGAACAACAGGTATTTGCAACCCTTTTCACTTACTGGAAATTACCCGGGTATGTCCAAAGCCATTCTTTCATATCAGATGGACTTTCAGTATTCTATTGCCACATAGCAGCCTTTCTTTTTCAATAGGAATCAATAAAACAGTTCCCAAATTCTCCGAAAGGTTTTTTTACACCAAAATTATCTCCTCTAGACTATCGCCTAAATGACGAAGTATTTCGAACATCCTACTCTTTAAAATCGCCAACTGTATTTGCATTTCGAAATTATCATCATTTTGCTGTACTCGTTTAAACAATAAATCTTCCATGATAAAGAAGTCTCGCTGGGACCAATACGTGTTAAAGTACTGAGGATGGGTTTGATATTTTTCCCAAGATAGTCGACCGTTTCCTTTTTTTTATTTTGAAATTTTCTATAACAGTGGATCTATCTCTTGTTTTTCTCTGACCTTAGTAGACATCCTCTTTGACCAACGGTATTACCAGCACTGTTGCTTCCTTGCATTCTGTTGTTTGCAGTGGTAACACACTTCTGGGCACGGCGTTCTAGAGAGAGAATCAGCGTTCTTCTGGCTTACTTCGGCCCTACGCCTAATCTTAAAGTCGTATTCTTGGAGCCGTTCACTCCATCTGGCAATCTGACCCTCTGGAGCCTTGAACTGCTAATGTATATCTTAATTTGTGTTGTACCTAGGGTGCTTACATGAATTTCGCATGTGTCCCATTTTACCACAGTTCCAGCACTTTATGGTCTTTGTTTTCGTGTATGTCATGCATTTAGTATGGTATAGTTAGACTCAAACCCAGACATCCAAAGTGAAAGTTATCCTCCAACACCAAATTGTTCTATATGGTCCACATAATGTTCAGAAAAAAGTCACACCATTTTGAGCGTCGGGTTTGGGGGGGAGAGTGGGGAGAAATCTCTAATTTCGTAGTTTTTTAAGTTTTTCGTCAATATTTCTAAAACTATGCGGTTTAGCATGAACAACCCTCTATACAAAACTGTTCTACATTAAATTTAAAATATAAAAGTCCCTACGCATGACCCTTCTAAAATGAACGGTTCAAAAGTTACAGAGGTAGTATAGTATAATTGGTCCAAAAAACGGCCTAACCCAAACATCCAAAGTAAAAGTTTTCATTCAACACCAAATTGTTCTATATGGTCCACATATTGTTCAGTAAAAAGTTACACCATTTTGAGCGTCCGGTTTTGGGGGGAGATGGGGGAGAAGTCGGTAAATTAGTAGTTTTCTTAGGTTTTTCGTCAATATTTCTAAAACTTTGCATTATCGTATAGAATGTTCTATAGAAAAAAGTTCTATATAAAATTTAAAATAAAAAAAGTACTATACATAATTGTTATAAAGTCAACAGTTCCAGAGTTACGGAGGGTGAAATGTGGAGGTTTTCGATACTTTTTATATTTACCGATTTCTCCACCCTCTCCCCCCCAAACCCGATGCTCAAAATGGTGTGACTTTTTTCTGAACATTATGTGGACCATATAGAACAATTTGGTGTTGGAGGATAACTTTCACTTTGGATGTCTGGTTTTTTGGTATAGTTATACCATACATTGCCCAAAAATATAAAAAGTATCGAAAACCTCGAATTTTCACCCTCCGTAACTCTGAAACCGTTGATTTTATAACAATTATGTATAAAACATTTTTTTTTTAATTTCATGTAGAATATTTTTGTGTATAACATTGTTTACGCTAAAGCATAATTTTAGAAATATTGACGAAAAACGTAAAAAAACTACTAATTTACTTAATTCTCCCCCATCTCCCTCTCAAACCGGACGCTCAAAATGGTGTAACTTTTTACTGAACAATATGTGGACCTTACAGAACAATTTGGTGTTGGAGGGAAACTTTTACTTTGGATGTTTGGGTTACGCCTTTCTTTGGACTAGTTATACTATACTACCTCCGTAACTTTGGGACCATTCATTTTAAAAAGATTATGCATAGGGCCTTTTTTATTTCAAATTTAATGTAGAAAAATTTTGTATAGAAGATTGTTCATGCTAAACCGCATAGTTTTAGAAATATTGACGAAAAACATAAGAAACTACGAATTTACCGATTTCTCCCCCCTCTCCCCCCCAAACCCGACGCTCAAAATGGTGTGACTTTTTTCTGGAAATTGTGTGGACCATATAGAACAATTTGGTGTTGAAGGATAACTTTCACTTTGGATGTCTGGGTTATGCCATCTTTTGGATCAACTATACTATACTAATTATAATGTTGTTATGAGATTAACTAATTCGTCAAATTTGTCTTCATAGTCGTCCCTTTTTACAGTCTTTACTATACTCTTTCCACCAGAGGCCTTCGTAGGTGATTCATATTCGAGGTCAACGGACAAGACATCGACCAGTGTCTTGTGATGAGCCAATCGCAATACTTCCTGCGTTCCATGATCACAAAGACAATCGGTAAATATTTGAACAGCCAACTATTCCAACATGTCTTTAGGAAGTGCTAAAAATATTTTATCACTGATAGAAGAAATTTCAGAAGTAACTTTAGAGATACCTAAAGAGATGCTAGCAGAAACTTTGCTTTCCAGAGAATAAAAATGGCGTAACAAACTTTTCCAGACCTACCCTAAATTTCTAAGAGTTTTTCAAAGAAACAATTGATGAAGTAATCTTTTGCTTTTCCTCTAACACATACGTTTCTGGATGTCTGGATCACAATCATCTTCTTTCAGGGCGTCCCATGGAATACTAATATAATATTTAAAGAGTTTAAAAAATGAATAATAAAAACTTATTTAGTATTAAAAAGTCCATGAAATTAAAACTATGATTTATCGGTGTATATTTTATGCCTTGCATTAAAATTGCCGCATATGATGGATAACTAGGAAAAACTTGGGGAAACTAATATTTGGAGAACTTCCACTTTTTCCATGGGCTTCCGCAGATGGATATATTTATATGCAAGTTGAGGTTTAAAGATGCTATGTTGTCTACCAACATTATAAATATATTTTAAGTATTCATTAAACAAAATGCAAAATATGATACATAAATTGTTTTACTCCAAAATAAATGTACTTGGTAACTAACCCGGTCTATATAGACATTTCAAATAACAAAAATTGCCGGAGAGCCAAATTTTGGTGGAGAGCTAGGGTATACCATAACAAATAAAGTTTAAGAAGTCCCCATCGATCCCATGTGTGCGTCAAAAGTTATTCGGGGTCAAATGTCAAAATTTGAGATTTTTTGAATTTTTTTCGAAAACGGTAAGTTTTATCAAAAAAAACCTTAAACCAAAGTTGTAGATCTTCAAATTCTCTACAAAAATAGTCCTTACTATTTTTTTCCTAGAGTTGCCATTCCTGAGATATCGCGATTCAAAGAGTCACATTACACATGATATGCACACGTTTCCACACCACCTGTGAGGTAGTGTACTCGGCGCGTTTTTTTTACCGTGGTTTCCCCTGTAGGCCTACTCCACTAACTGTTTTGACAATTTTAGGATAATTTAAGGAAACAATACCGGTCAAGTTCTAGATATTACTTTATTATTGATATTGATTATTGATATTGCTATTGATTATTAGGTTAACTATTGTTTTGATTTCTTTAGATATTTTAATCAGATTCATATTCTTGAAAGTCTACTTCAACAGTCAAGTCTTCTTAGATTTCATCTTCTTCCTCTTCCTCTTGCTGGATGTTCAAAAATTGTTCAAATGTGACTGAGTCATTGGTCTCTTCATTAAAATGGTTTAGATTTAAAGGTTCTAGGCCGAACAGCTGTCATGATGCAGTGGCTAATATTCGTACAAACTAATTTTAGATGATCTAAATTATGACGCTTGTTTTTAAAGATGACTTGTTCCAAAAAAAAATATGACAATGATTCGGGAATATCGTTATTTATGTCCTCGAACATTCTACCTGGTTGAGGGTACATAGTATTATCGAAAACACAAGATTGAATATCTTCACGAACAACTGCTGCTGCGGCTTTCAAAGTTTTTAACCGCTTGTCTTTTTCATCGCATTTGATACGATAAACAGAGAAATATTGTGGAAAATATTGGAGAGCTATAATATACCAAAAAAGATGATAAAAGTCATAAAATCTATATATATGGAAGTAGAAGGCCAAGTACAAATAAATGGAGAAAGATCAGGCACTTTTAAATGGGATAAGGGAATTAAACAAGGAGATGGACTAAGCCCCCTCTTGTTTATAATAGTCATGGATACTTTAATCAAAAATACCAAAGATCAAACAAGAAACCTTCAATACATAGTAGGATATAAAAACTTAAATGCAATAAAGATCAACTCCCTTCTATACGCTGATGATATAGTTCTAATCACAGACACAGTAGAGAAAATGCAGAAACTAATAGATATTTGGCAAAAAGAGATACATAAATTAAAAATGGAAATGAACCTCAACAAAACAAAACTTATGATAATAAATGAAGATGAGAAAAGAGAAAGGAATACTAATATAATAGTAAGGGAAAAAGTAATAGAACATGTATCTACTTTTGAATATCTGGGAAATATAATAACAGATGATGGGAAAACGGACTTGGCAATAAGTAATAAACTGAAGAAGGCAACTAGCGTGTATTACTCTTTAAATAATACAATTTTTGGAAAGTCAGAAATAAGCAACAAAACTAAACTCAGAGTATATAACAGCATAGTAAATCCGATAATGACATATGGGGCGGAAACATGGATTGTCCAAAAGAAACATGAATCAATGATAAACGCGACGGAGATGAAATACATGAGAAAAATAGCCGGAGTTACGAAGTTTGACATATTCAGAAATGAAGATATAAGAAGAGAGTTGGAACAAGAACCGATAATTAGGAAGATCGAAAACAAACAATTAAGCTGGTTTGGACACATACAACGAATGGAGCAAAATAGACTTACAAAGAAGGTACATGAAGCCAAAATGGGAAACAAAAGAAAAAAGGGAAGGCCGAGGAAGACATGGATGGACCAGATCCAAGATATAGCTGAAAGGAGACACATCAGTATGAGGGATATGAAGAACCTGGCCACCAATAGAAGCAATTGGAAGAAGTGGATAAAAGGCGGAACCCGACATCCGACGCCCTGAAGGGCACTAAGGATTATGAGAAAGAAAGAAAGAAGTCTTTTTCATCCAAGTATTTTTTATCAGACCAGACCTGACTTAAAATATCTTGGTAATTGTCAATAAAACAAATAAATGTTAATTTTCCAGGCTTTCCTGTAATAATAATTCTACTACCATACTTCAATTTCCATCCTATTTTTATAGTTTTGTCATCTAAAACTACATCTTGACAAACATTCCTTAATTCATCCAACGAAAACTGGCAATCATCACTCGTTTCTATGAATTGAAACATTTTCTCCATCGCAGAGTTTAGAGTTTCATCTTGTGGACGGCCAATTTTACGACCAGTATTAGGTTTTAAGAAAGATTTGTAACAACTGGCATGGTATTTTGCATCAGCAGCGACTAAATCATACTCAAAATTAATACGTTCAAGAACAGCATTCGAAACATCATCAGAACGATCTTTAGCTAATTTCAACAGGGATTCTTTGAATTTTAGTGTAGTCACGTTACGAATTATTTTTCGAAGATGCTGTGCTTTCTTTATCTCAGATTCTTCATTTGCTTCATTTCCACAAAATAAACAGTATTCTTTAAAACAAAAATGTGATTTACTTACCCGCGTTCTAGTATGAGGTGGACTTACTTTTGAAGTGCTAGCCTGTTCCTTCTCACGTTGTCTTTTCACTGCAGCGATTGAAGTTTTCCGAATGTATGATTTTCTGCAATTCACGTGTATTCTAACGGATTTTTGAGTTCTTAATTACTCAATAAACTCATCACCTCTCTCGACACTAGCCTCGATTAAATTTGGCATTCCACGATCAACCGCAACTGTTTTAGTTTCACTTAAAAGTTTATTGCAAATAAAACAAAACTGAGACATTTTTAAAACTATAAAATTGTACAAATAACGGTAACGGTACTAAATGGTAGACGCTTGTAATAAGTACTTATATTCACTTGAACTGAACCTTTAGCACTAAAAGAAACAGATAATATTATGAACCAGACCCACGGACAATACTGTGGCCATTGCCTATAATAGACAATCTGTTCTTTTTTAAACAATGGTATAGCCAAATGTTTTTCAAGGCCACGTGGATAGAGGAAATTCAGTTTGGGACTGATTACCTTTTGAAGAAATATTTTCAGAATAGTATAATATACTATATAAAAAAGACACAAATAGGCATTTATACTTGTCTTAAGGGCCACATATGTATATACATATGTGGCTTATATGTGCATATTTATAATGTATAAAGTAACTTTTAAAATCGCGATATCTCAGGAATGGTAACTCTTAGGAAAAAATTGTAACGACAATTTTTGTAGAAAATGTTAAGATCTACAACTTTGATTTGAGGTTTTTTTTATAAAACTTACCGTTTTCGAAAAAAATCCAAAAAATCTCAAATTTTGACATTTGACCCCGAATAACTTTTGACACACACATGGGATCGATGGGGACTTTTTAAACTTTATTTGTTATGGTATACCCTAGCTCTCCACCAAAATTTGGCTCTCCGGCAATTTTTGTTATTTGCCAAGCATTTTGATGTCTAAGTTGACCGGATTAAACCTGTACTCTGGAATTAGTCGAAGCAATAAAGCACTGAACCTCCGAAAAAAAAAACGAAAAGACAGAATTTAATAATTCTTTTTGCATTCGATTTGTGAATGCGCTAGAAAACTTTGTGACCCCGAGCCATGATTGTAATATTAAAAAACTGCATACAAAAAATGCATTCTTACAGTGCATCTCAAACAGACAATACAAAAAAAGATCAGAACTTGTCAATAATCGACGGAAATGAGTTCAATTTTGAAACTCTGGGGTTTTTGGGGTCACTGAAAACGAATAATATGTTGTAATAAGTGATCTCCGGAGTACCTACCTGGTGCCCAGGGTACCTACTGTTTACCTCATCTTCGGGAGTTTTCGGCAAATGCATTAAAAAATTAGTCAAAAATCATTACTCAGGAGGTTTTTGGGGTTGCTAACGACAAATATGACATCGGAAGTGATCTCTGGAGTATCTGGTGCCCAGGGTACCTACTGATTATCTCGTGACTAATGATTTTTGACTAATTTTTTAATGAATTTGCCAAAAACTCCGGAAGACAAGGTAAACAGTAGGTACCCTGGGCATCAGGTACTCCGGAGATCACTTCCGATGTCATATTCGTCGTCAGAGACCCCAAAAGCCGCCGAGTAATGAATTTTGACTAATTTTTTAACGAATTTGCCAAAAACTCCTGAAAACGAGGTAAACAGTAGGTAACCTGAGTACACTCAAAAAAATTTAGTTCGTAATATTGATTAACAGTGATTACTGAATAGTATTTCGTTGTCACAACAATTTAATTTGTTGTTTCAACGAACTTTTAGACATTGACGAATGTATTTGGTTATTGTCACAATGATTGAATAATAATTGTGAGAATAACTAGAGTACATTAATCAATAACACTCAATTTATTCAGCCAATAACTTAGTTTCGTATATTTAAAAAATACTGTTAATTCTGGCAGCAACTCACGTTCTTGATTTCGTAGATGACAAGCAATTACCTTGGTTTATCGTGACAACGTACAAATTTCATTAAAACAATGTACAAATGTTGTTAATATAGAGTAATATATGATTATTGAATAGATGTAAATTGATTGTTGTAACAACGAATGCATTAATCAATCTACTACTGCATTTAATACCCACAATCAATGCGTCATTGTGACAATAATCGTAGTTGTTGAGACAATAAATGTTTTGCTTGACCATTTGAAAGTTAACAGCTTTTCCTTATCGTGGTACCCCTAGCTTCTCTGTGCTACCGAACTGCCGAATAATAATTGCATTTCGTTTTCAAGTGTAGTCCGTAGTAGAAGGAAGTTTTTGTGTGTCTATTATAGTGAAATTTCGGTCGAATTCTTTTTAAACGTATTCATTTTTTTCGAATCCTCAGAAAACTGATTATTATTTTTGAAAATTTAAATGCAAAATAAAATATTACAATATTATCGAGAGTCTGAAGTCCCTGAGAACCTCTATAATGATTATTTTAATAAGTCACTGGGGTGAAAAAGAGAAAATTTAGTATGAATTTTAATTTCAAAGGGGCATACCATTTAACAGAAACTTTTTGTTTATTCTAAGGGACTTTCTGCCCTCGGTAATAATGTAATATTTTATTCTGCGTTTAAATTTTTCAAAAATACTTATTAGTTTTCTCAGAATTCCAAAACAATTAATGCGTTTAAAAAGAATTCGATCGAAATTTTGCACCTGCGCTCTTAAAAAGGATTAAAGTGTTATACATTTTTGGAATCACTATTTCAACGCTTTTAAATAAGCTGTCACATGACGTACTTTCCCATTAAAAAGATCAAAGTTGCGCCGCGCCTGTCACCTGAAGAGGGATCGTGTAAAGTTCGAAACATTGATGTTATAATATACTTTGATTATTTTAAAAATCGACCTGTCCAAGCGTTTTGCTTATGTGCTAAAAATAAATAAGTTAATAAGGGGGGGGGGAGTGGAACACTTATTCCAGTACACTGTATAAGTGAAATCATATGAAAAATCACACAGTGTAAAGTCCTTTAGGTTAAAGACAAAAAAAGGGGATTTAAAACATTATTATTAATCAATTAATATCATACATTGGGCTATTGCATTCAGTAATTATTAATATAAAATACCTTCATAGTAGGAATGAACGAAACTGATTGTAAGAATGAATAGAATTGCTTGTAAGAAAAACCGTATTTATTGTGAGAATGAACGGAATTAATTGTAACAATAAACGGAAATAATTGTAGAAATAAACGAAATACGTTAGGAGAAATAACACTGTTATTGACACAACGATTAGTCTTCGTCGGTCAATTAACGACGTTGTTGTTTCAATGAATAGCGTTCGTTGACTTAATGAACAGAGTTCGTAATACCAATAAAGTGATATTATGGTATACATAATGAATGTTCATCCATTCAATAGACGTAATACATTGGCTCAACGTTCAACGAACGAAAATAATGAATTGATGAACATCGTTTTGTTGTCCCAATAAAACAAGGAATTGGACAAATTTTAAGTATTGCGTTTGTTGTATGAATTTACATTTTTATTGATATTACGTACCTTTTTCGTTGAGTGTACCAGTTATTCCGTAGATCATTTCCGATGTCATATTCGTCGTCAGCGACCCAAAAACTCCCGAGTAATGATTTTTGACTAATTTTTAATGCATTTTAATGACAAGTTAAACAGTAGGTACACTGGGCACTAGGTACTCCGGAGATCACTTAAGTCATATTCCTTTTCAGCGACCCCAAAAAAACTCAGAATAATAAAATTGAACTTATTTCCGCTGATAATCGACGAGTACTAATTTTTTTTATGGTCTGTTTGAGATGCACTTACGAATGCATTTTTTGTATGCACTTTTTCAATATTATATCATGGCTCGGGGTCACAAAGTTTCCTGGCGCATTCACGAATCGAATGCAAAAAGAATTATTAAGATTCGTCTTGTCGTTTTTTTTTTCGGAGGTAAGGCCGATTTTAGTGCTTTATATCTTCGCCTAAATGTATAAATACGTTGCTTTTATTTATACTGTTCTATATTAAATTCTTTCATTTAAAATAACATTAAAAAGCATCATAGGATATTCTAATGTGTCGGAGTACCTCTTCAAAAACACTTCTCATCTCTAAGATTGCTTATATCGAATTCAGTAAATTTTTAAACCCGAATTGAAAATGGGTAGATCGGGGAGCTACGGGCATTTCTCTGAACCAGCACTTAAATAAATTAGTGGATTTTCTTGCTGTTTCTCCTCTCCGCAAAATTATTGAATAAGACGTAAAAAATTAGTTTAAAAATAACGAAAAGGCATTCATTAACAAAGTTTATCCAAGTGTACCAAAGAAAAAATAAAAAAATTTATTCAGATATTCCTAGAGTCTGCCAAATTTTTTTGGCAACAATGAAATAATTGTCAGTGACAGCCGTCAAGCAAATGTGCGCGACTATTAAATCGTATATAAAAATTGTATACTAGATACGTTAATGTCCGACTGGTCTATTATTTGACAAAAACACGCCCAAGGGCGTGTTATTAAAAAATAACGCCCTAGGGCCTATTAAATTTAAATAACGAGTTAAATACTGTCAAGTTGACAAATAAAACTAAGTAAAACTATGGTTACCACAGTTACGTTACGACTATTTCTGGTAAATGTACTTATTTGAAAACTAACTCGTAAATGTACTTATTTGAAAACTAATTAATTCAAAATTCATTCAAATTTTTTGCACATAAAGAATAATTTAGTCGGATATTAAAGGTTGAAGGCACCACGTGTATTAAATACATATATATAACTCGGGCCAAAGGCCCTCGGTCTATACTCCATTGACCTCAAGCATTATTATCCTTGGTACCTTAATATTAAGTAACTTATAATAAGTTTATAATACAATATAAGGTAATTCTTCAGAATTAATATATTATACGGACAGTCCTTAAGACAAATCAATACTTGAGTGCATACTTATTGAAGAAAAACAGCGAAGTTGGCGAAGACACGTGAAAAGAATGAAAGATAACATACCGGTAGAGAAAATATGGGAACCCAGGATAGAAAAGAAAAGAAAAGAAATAGAGGACGACCTAGAGAAGCTTGCGATACAGCAGACTTCTTCTTCTTTCTCGAAACTCCTTATGCCCCCCAGGGACGTCGGAGGTTTTATTCATCCTCTATCCATATCTTCCATTTCTTGCGGTCCTTTGCTAACTCTTTCATTTGTTGAAGTGTTTTTCCTTTTTCCTGTCCAATTTCTATAATCTGATCGATCCATCTCTTCCTTGGCCTCCCTTTCCTTCTTTTACCATATCTTTTTGATTCCATCACCTGCTTTGGTAGTCTTCCTTGGTCCATTCTGTTAATGTGTCCATACCATTTTAATTTTCTTTTTTTTTGGATCTTGGTTATTATCGATTCCTGTTTCAGTCTTTGTCTAATAATATTATCTTCATTTCTTATTCTGTCCAATTTCGTTTTTCCTGCTATTTTTCTCAGCTGCTTCATATGAGCTGCGTTTATTGTACTGTCTATTTTTGCATTGTTTACCCATGTCTCACTTGCATATATTAAAGTTGGTACAGATATTGCATTGTATACCTTCAGTTTTATTTCTTTATCTATTTCTTCCTTTCGATACAGCAATCGAGAAAATAATTCAACGGAAGGAAAAAAACAATAGCAGAAGCAAGCTGAAGCAAGCCCAAGAAGCAATGGTCAGTATTTGTACACACTTGAAAAGACGTGCCATTCCCGACACTGTAAAGCAACAAGGACTCAGAAGACTATGATGTATGTAGTAATTATTCTTGTGGTACTGAAGAAAATGTGTGTATGTATGTGTGCCTTGAAATGTATGTGTACACTTGAAAAGACGTGCCATTCCCGACACTGTAAAGCAACAAGGACTCAGAAGACTATGATGTATGTAGTAATTATTCTTGTGGTACTGAAGAAATGTGTGTATGTGTGTGTGTGTGTGTGTGTGTGTGTGTGTGTGTGTGTGTGTGTGTGTGTGTGTGTGTGTGTGTGTGTGTGTGTGTGTGTGTGTGTGTGTGTGTGTGTGTGTGTGTGTGTGTGTGTGTGTGTGTGTGTGTGTGTGTGTGTGTGTGTGTGTGTGTGTGTGTGTGTGTGTGTGTGTGTGTGTGTGTGTGTGTGTGTGTGTGTGTGTGTGTGTGTGTGTGTGTGTGTGTGTGTGTGTGTGTGTGTGTGTGTGTGTGTGTGTGTGTGTGTGTGTGTGTGTGTGTGTGTGTGTGTGTGTGTGTGTGTGTGTGTGTGTGTGTGTGTGTGTGTGTGTGTGTGTGTGTGTGTGTGTGTGTGTGTGTGTGTGTGTGTGTGTGTGTGTGTGTGTGTGTGTGTGTGTGTGTGTGTGTGTGTGTGTGTGTGTGTGTGTGTGTGTGTGTGTGTGTGTGTGTGTGTGTGTGTGTGTGTGTGTGTGTGTGTGTGTGTGTGTGTGTGTGTGTGTGTGTGTGTGTGTGTGTGTGTGTGTGTGTGTGTGTGTGTGTGTGTGTGTGTGTGTGTGTGTGTGTGTGTGTGTGTGTGTGTGTGTGTGTGTGTGTGTGTGTGTGTGTGTGTGTGTGTGTGTGTGTGTGTGTGTGTGTGTGTGTGTGTGTGTGTGTGTGTGTGTGTGTGTGTGTGTGTGTGTGTGTGTGTGTGTGTGTGTGTGTGTGTGTGTGTGTGTGTGTGTGTGTGTGTGTGTGTGTGTGTGTGTGTGTGTGTGTGTGTGTGTGTGTGTGTGTGTGTGTGTGTGTGTGTGTGTGTGTGTGTGTGTGTGTGTGTGTGTGTGTGTGTGTGTGTGTGTGTGTGTGTGTGTGTGTGTGTGTGTGTGTGTGTGTGTGTGTGTGTGTGTGTGTGTGTGTGTGTGTGTGTGTGTGTGTGTGTGTGTGTGTGTGTGTGTGTGTGTGTGTGTGTGTGTGTGTGTGTGTGTGTGTGTGTGTGTGTGTGTGTGTGTGTGTGTGTGTGTGTGTGTGTGTGTGTGTGTGTGTGTGTGTGTGTGTGTGTGTGTGTGTGTGTGTGTGTGTGTGTGTACGGGATTCGAACTCACAGCCTTTGAGTCATAGAATAGAATAGAATAGAATAGAATAGAATAGAATAGAATAGAATAGAATAGAATAGAATAGAATAGAATAGAATAGAATAGAATAGAATAGAATAGAATAGAATAGAATAGAATAGAATAGAATAGAATAGAATAGAAATATGCTTTATTGTCATGAAACATTGTACAATTTTATCGACAAAGCTTACAAAAAGTCAAGAAACACAAAACAATAACAATTCAATTTACTAAAATTACATAAATCGTCAGCATAAATAAAAAAAAATAATAATGAAGTTAAACAGTAGTTAATCAACTGAGAAATTTAAAAATTTTAATAAATTGCAAATTGCATAGTCTACCCAGTAATTAAGTTTAAAAGTTAAGCTGCTGCATATGACACCCAAACATAGATGAAAAATAATAATAGAAATACTACTTGTGCAAAGGGTACTGTAATTTCTTAGTTATTGATTAAAAAAATCTTCTACTTCATAATATGGTCTTTCGGATAGATAGACTTTTGTCAGTTTACGGAATTTGGGGAAAGATGCTGCAGATTTAAGGTCTAGAGGGAGATGGTTATCAAGTTTTTTTGCGGAATATAATATAGATTTCTTTACTAACTCAGATGACGGGGTCGGTAAATAGACGTCAAAGGTAGAATTTCTCGTGAGGTAGTCATGATTAGGTCTTGGTGGAAAGACATATAGATGTTTACGAATTAAGTAAACAGTTTCTAAAATATATAAAGACGGAAGGGTTAAAATTCTGTGATCTTTGAAGTAACTTCTACAATGTGTTGTTCTTCTGATGCCAAACAGATATCTTATTGCTCTTTTTTGTAATTTGAAAATAACATCGAAGTCCAAAGGTTGGCTCGCTACGGTGCGTGTAGATGAAGAAAATACAAAGGTATGGACGTCCTGACGGACGAATATCGTCCTACACAACATAAATTGCAGCAAAAAGCAGCCTACCATAGCATGTTACATATATTGACAGAAATTCCCATGTCAAAAAATAACTTTGCGATATAATTTAACATCATTAAGGAAATAATATGTAAAAAAATAGCAGTTAAGAATGGGTACAACGAACAAATAACAAAATTTCCAAAATTTTTCAGCTTTTAGAACTAACAACAACTTAGGCAAATATATACATTAACCTTCCGATGACCAACCTTTTTTTATTACACGGATGACCAACGGGGGTAAAAAATGACCCCAAGTCAAAAATGACAATTGACAAAAAAATGAAGTTGTTTTAAGAAATGTAATAATGTATTCGTAATTTTAATGTTACTATTGTATCAATAAATTATAAATAGACATTCTTCTTCTTCTTTAAGTACCGTGCCCAAATTTTTAGGCGTGGGTAGCTTCCATAACAATTTGCCGATATCGTTCTCGATCTTGTGCGGCATGTAACAATTGATCTGCTGATAAGCCAGTCCATTGACGAAGGTTTCGGAGCCATGAATATTTCTTTCGACCAATTCCTCTTTTTCCGTCGATCTTTCCATTGAGTATTAACTGCAGCATCCTGTATCTGCTACCTCTCATTATATGCCCCAGATATTCAAGTTTTCTCTTTTTTATCATCTTCATTAAGTCACCTTCGCCTTGACCTACTCTGTTTAAGACTTCTCTGTTTGCAATGCGTTGAACCCAAGATATTCTGAGCATTCTACGATACGACCACATCTCAAAGGCTTCTAATTTGTTCATCATGTTAACCTTCAAAGTGAATCTCGGTAGAGCGAATTTAGTTTATAAACATTTGCAAATAATTTTCTATTAATAGTTTTTCATATGGCTTTCATATTGTGTCTAAAAATTCGTGAATGTATTCAAAGTTTTTAAACAAAGCAATTAGTTATTGCGGATTTTACGAGTGTTTATATTTTATTAATAACATTTTAATTTTTAACGTTAATAAGTAAAAGAACATTGGCTCATTGAAAGCTGTTAGCAGCGAGTTATCGTCAGCAATGATTCCAGTGGCGTATCAACCGAGCAGGTAACATGAACAACTTTTCAACAGGCTTTTATTCCCAACCAAATTATGAACAAAATGTAAAAACCATGGCTCCAATGATCCAAAATCCTATACAAATTCCCACTTGTTCCCAACAAACAAATGAACAAACAGCCAGTATTGAAGAACAGCAATGGAATGAGGTTACCGGAAAAAGATTAAGAAGCAGTCCAGAAATGCCTAGAAGTAACAAAAGACAAACAAAACTTGGTGAGTACTGGTTAAGTAAACCTATAACAACACAAAATCAATTTGAAGCACTAAGTTCAATAGATGAAAGTGACAATTTGGAAGACACAGTTAAAAATACAGATGCAAAACCAAAACCACCTCCAATATTTGTATCAGGCGTGCAGATCTGCAAGCCTCTTATCGATCTATTGCAACAAGTAGCAGAAAATGATTTTATCACTAAAGCTATCAACAGCGAACAAATAAAAATTCAACCAAAATCAGACAAAGCATACACCGCCATAATAAATGCTCTAAAAACAAAAAACACGGACTTCCACACTTATAAACCTAAAAGTGAAAGACACTACCGAGTGGTTCTTAAAGGCATGCACCCCACGACAAATTTAGAAGAGATAAAAGAAGATCTTAAAACCAAAAACCATAATGTTATAAATATATGGAATATACTACACAACCAAACTAAAAAATCGCTGCCTATGTTCTACATTGATCTAGAAACAAAAGATAATAACAAGGACATCTATAACATTAAACAAGTAATGCATTCCATAGTAGAATTCGAAGCACCGCATGTCAAGAGAATAATTCCGCAATGTAGTAGATGTCAAAAATACAACCACACAAAAAACTTCTGCAATAAACAACCGTGCTGTGTCAAATGCGCAGAACCTCATTACACTAAAGAATGTCCAAGGAAAACCAGAGACAGTAATGTTAAATGTGCCAACTGTGGTGAAAATCACCCCGCAAATTATAGAGGGTGTGAAGTTCACAAACAATTACAAAAACTTAAATTCCCTAACTTGAGACGACACAACGCGAGGACAAACCAAGATAGAACTACAACAGTCAACTATGTGCAACCTGGAATAACATATGCACAAGCAACGCAAGCAGTTAACCAGCAAGCCTCCAACCAAACTACTACACAACATATACCAAATCAAACTAATAACCACACAGACATGTCAGAACTGAAAGACATGTTAAAAAAACTGACGGAACAAATGAGCACTATGCTCAACCTCCTGACCATGATTCTCAACCAGAAATGACTCAGTTACTAAAGCTAGTATTATGGAACGCCAATGGCTTAAGTCAACATGTAGAAGAATTAAAACTATTTATTAACACACAAAAAATTGACATAATGCTGATTACAGAAACTCATTTTACATCCAAAAACCACATCAATATTCCACGATTTACAACTTATCATACGCAACATCCCAACGAAAAAGCACATGGAGGCACTGCAATAATAGTTAGTAATAAACTAAAGCACTACGAAATACAAAAACATGAATGCGACTATCTACAGGCCACCAGCATTGTTGTGGAAGATCAACTAGGCCCACTAACAGTATCAGCTATATACTGTCCGCCAAAGCACAATAACAAAACGGAACAGTTTGAAAATTTCTTTAAAACATTAGGAAATAGATTTATAGCAGGAGGAGATTTTAATTCTAAGCATACTACCTGGGGATCCAGAATTATTACCACAAAAGGCAGAGAACTTCTTAAAGCTATAAATGCGACCAATGCAAATTACCTCACCACAAGGGAACCAACTTACTGGCCTACCGACAATGCAAAAATACCTGATCTACTCGACTTTTACATTGTTAAAGGAATTAATGTTAAATTGGCAAAAGTAGAATCTTGTTACGATCTACCCTCTGACCACTCTAGCGTAATCGCGACATGGTATGCACAAATAACAAACAGTACTAAACAACCATCACTATACAGTAACAAAACAGACTGGAGCATTTTCAAGACTAAACTAGATGAACTAATTGACATAAACATCCCATTGAAAACAGAAAGTGACATCTACGCAGCAGTAGAAAATCTTCAGAAATCTATACAAGAAGCTGCTTGGTATGCTACCCCTGACTGCTACCAAACAGAATTGAAAGAGAACTGCCCAACTGTAACAAAGGAAATGATTGCTAGAAAGAGAAAAATAAAGGAAGAGTGGCGAAGAAAAAGAACACATGAGAACAAGGCGAAATTAAATAAAATCACCAAGGAAATTAAACTACAATTGCATAATATCAAAAATAACAAAATACAAGAATATCTTAGAGGCTTATCAGCAAACGCAGATAGTGAATATACCCTTTGGAAGGCCACGAGAAAAATCAAACACCCGAAACAACAAATACCACCAATACGAAACCAAGAGGGAAACTGGTGTAGAAATAATAAAGAAAAAGCCGAAGCATTTGCAAATCACCTCACTAATGTATTCCAGCCACATCCCATGGAAGATGGTGACACAGAGGAAGAAATAAATGACTTCCTGGAATCGCCCTACCAGATGGATTTACCTATACAAAAAATCACCACTAAAGAAGTTAGAAATATGATCCAGCATGAAATCAGTCCAAAAAAAGCTCCAGGGTATGACCTGATCAACGGGAAAGTACTGCAGCAATTGACATGCAAAGGTCTGAAAATGATAACGCAAGTATTTAATGCAATATTTAGGCTAGGTTACTACCCAGAACAATGGAAAGTTGCTCAAATTATTCTCATACCTAAGCCAGGGAAAAATAAAACTCAGGTGACTTCATACAGACCAATAAGCCTGCTACCTGTTCTATCAAAAATTTTGGAAAAACTTCTCCTTAAACAATTATCCCCAGTTATAGAAGAAAGGAAACTAATTCCCCAACACCAATTTGGGTTCAGAACACAACACGGAACGATAGAACAGGTACATAGACTGGTAAAACACATCAGAAGTGATCTAGAAAATAAAAGGTATTGTTCTGCTGCATTCCTGGACATTGGTCAGGCCTTCGACAAGGTATGGCATGCTGGTATGCTCTTTAAACTAAAGAAAAACCTTCCTCATCCTTTTTATCAAATCCTAAAAAGCTATATTTCCAACCGACATTTCCTAGTCAAGCAGGATAATGAATACACAAGCCTAAGACCAATAAAAGCCGGAGTGCCACAAGGAAGTGTCTTGGGACCGATATTGTACTTGCTCTACACTGCTGACCTACCCACAAGTAACAAAACAATGTGTGCAACTTTTGCTGATGACACTGCTGTACTAGCCTCTCACCATGATCCAAATACAGCATCCAGAACCCTTCAGAAAGACCTTAATAATATACAAATATGGCTTAAAAAATGGAAGATAAAGGCGAATGAGAGTAAATCCATCCACGTAACCTTTACCATGAGAAGACAAACATGTCCATCTGTAACACTAAATGAAACTCAACTCCCACAAACCGATACTGTCAAGTACCTAGGAATCCATCTTGATAGGAGATTAACTTGGCAAAAACACATTTTTACAAAAAGAAAACAACTAGGAATAAGATTTCGAGAAATGTACTGGATCATCGGTCGTAAATCTCAACTATCACTTGAAAACAAACTGCTGATATATAAAACTATATTAAAACCAGTGTGGACCTATGGTATCCAACTTTGGGGGACAGCCAGTCAAACTAACCTAGAAATATTGCAGAGATTCCAGAACAAAGTCCTTAGAACAATGCTGAATGCCCCTTGGTACGTGCCAAACTATGTGATAGAGCAAGACCTCAATGTGCCATCCATAAAAACAGTAATAACGGAATATTACAAAAAATATTCCAAGAGACTAGAATCTCATCCAAATGAGTTAGCCAGCAACCTTTCTGATGACCACAATGATGTACGACGCCTGAAGAGATTCAAAGTAGTGGATCTAGCAAGAAGATTCGAATAATCTGTGATAACTAAACTTATTTTAATTTGTTTTAATTTAATTTATGTAAAGAGGGTGATCACTGGATCTCCCTCTACAGGTCAAAATTTTCAATTTTTGTCAAATAATTTACCTATTGTTCTCAGTTGAGGACAGATTGTAAATATTACATTAAATAAAAAAAAAAAAAAAAAAAAAAAAAATGTTAACCTTCATGATCCAGGTTTCACATCCATATAGTAATACAGGATACACGTAACATTTTAGGAACTTGATTCTTAGTTGTAAGTTCAGCTGAGAGTTGCTCAGAATAGATCTAAGTTTCATAAATGCTCCTCTTGCAATTTCTATACGAGTTTTAATTTCTTCATCCGGATTTAGTGTCTCGTTTATCCAACATCCTAGGTATTTAAAATGGTTAACTTGTGTTATTGATTGATCACTGACAATTAGTTGCATAGGGCCGACGTCTTGTTTACTAACCACAAGTAACTTTGTCTTTGTTGCATTTATGTTAAGTCCGTTATTGGAGCATTCTCTAGTAACTCGATCAATAAGGAATTGAAGATCTTCGATATTTTCAGCCATGGTCGCGGTGTCGTCTGCATATCTGATGTTGTTAATAGTTTCTCCCCCGATTCGAACTCCACATTGTCCTTCCAAGGCTTCATTAAAAATTATTTCTGAGTATACGTTAAACAAAGTTGGGGATAACACACAACCCTGTCTGACACCTCTTTTAATGCAAATTTTGTCTGTTTCTTTGCCGTCTACCAGAATAGAAGCTTCTTGATTCCAATATAGATGTTGTAAAAGTCTCAGAGCTTTATCGTCTATTCCAATCATTTCTAGATATTCAAACAACCTATCATGTTGAACTCTATCAAACGCCTTCTCAAAATCTATAAAGCAGACGTAAATTGGTTTCTGTACTTCCCATGATAGTTGAAGTAATGTTAACATTGAGAACAAAGCTTCCCTTGTTCCCAATCCTTCTCTGAAACCGAATTGTTTGTTTCCCATTGTCTCTTCCCATTTCTGCTTGATTCTATTAAGAATTATCTTAAGAAATAGCTTGAGAGAGTGGCTCATGAGACTAATTAGTCTAAAGTCTTTACATGATGATGTATTAGGTTTTTTTGGGAGTGGAATAAATGTAGACTCCAACCATATCTGTGGCATCATTCCAGTCTCGTATATATGGTTATAAATGTTTGTTAATTGTGAAACATTGTCGTCATCCAGAAATAAACATTAGTAAAACATATTTTTAATTACAACTGAACAAAAACAGGAATCATCATTCTGAACTTGGAACTCAAGAAATTTTCAAATATACACTAATTACGTCGCCACAGGTTTAGCAAACAATTTTTTTTCAATATTGAAATGTTTCTTACATACAATTCCACATAATAGACGGTATTTACTTAATATAAAATTGGAATATGGAAGGCCAATGGAGTTCGTCTTTGAGCCCAAATTCAGAAAAAAAATTTTATAGGGAATTTTTTTTATTACAAATTATGAGAGTATCTAGAATGATATTAAAGTCAAATAAAAAATCATGAGTTTAAAATTGAAAATATTTCTAAATTTATTAAATAAAAACATGCATTGGGGTCCAAATTTACCCTCCTTGGTCATCCGAGGGTTAAAAAGAATAAGAGCCAAAATAAAAAGCAAATACAGAATGGTGTATGTAAAATGATATGTGGTTACTGTCCAAAAACTTACATCGGTCAGACTAGTAGAATCTTTAACAAACGTATATCAGAACATAAAAGGGCTCTCGATAATATAAAAACAGATTCTACATACACACTTCACCTTCTAATCATAATCATTATTTTAATGAACAATTTCAAATCATTTATACTCAAAATGCAAGCCTTAAAAGTTAAAAAAATACAGATAATTTTCTGATTGGACAACTCGAAACAAACAGCTCTTCAATCTCCAATCTATTCAGTTAGGGACTTTAAAGTGCAGACACATATTAAAATGCATTACTTGAGAAAGGTACTCTGCCGAAATTGCTGTAGTGTAATTATTTATGGTTAGGTTGTTGGTTGTTAGTAATTAATTATATGTATATCAGGAAAAAGTAATTATTTTTTATGATTAGTTATGTCTTATAATTTCTAGCATAAAAATAACATGATTTACGATAAACCATAGTAAAACATGTGCTATAAAAATGGAAAGGATGAAATTGGTGTCGGTTGAGTATTTGTTTGTGAAAAACTCATTCATCATTTGATTGGCATGGAAACAAAACTAACTCTATTTTAATCTTTTTTGTCTCGACGATAGACTCAACAGTGTTTATATTGGGATGCGAAGAAAGGACATCAATAATTTGATAATAGCAGTGGCCATGAAATGCCTAATTATTTCTAAAAATACGCGCTTTTGGGACTTGACGTATGCTGGACAGTGAATCTGGTAATTGTTAGAGAAACTGTTTTTGTGATATTGATCTCAAGATGTTTTTTGCGACATAATAGTGTTTAAAAAGATCCTTGTGGAAATAAATCGTAAAATTAACAAGAATATATTCCAGTTTTATTTTAAAATATTTTTCAATAATATTTGATAAAATTGACGTAAAACACGCCATAAAAGAGTAACTTTGGCACAGTTTGCATTTAAAAAGCTCTTTTGTGTCACGTTTTACTTCAAATTTGGCAAATTTGGAAAAATCTTCCATCCAAATGAAAATACATTTTCGCGCCACTTAATATCCATATCAGCTCTTTTATAGCTGGAATATTGAATGCGCCACTCATTTTTACGGCGTTTAGAGGATTTATATTCTTGTATCAGGAGTTCTTCAAAGATTTTTATATATTGAATGTATGACGTTGAATGTAATGTCTCTCAATTGCACCTTAAGCGTTATAAATGGTCGCCTTTGTCGCATTATCTCCTAGTGGTTATGACAATAAACTTGTGATAGGACAATCTGAGTTCATATTCTAGTCATCCTAACACCTTTTTTTTCAATGTAATTCTTTGTGTCCATTGAATGTACACTAGTTTTTTTTATATTCGAAATCGATTGAAAAAAAGATTGAAATGGCCAACAAATGAACTCGGATTGCCCGATCAAATTTACCGCCGTAACCACTACAACTATATACATAAACCATTTCGGCAATAATGGTTAAATTGATTATACTTTTGGAGCTAACTTCTAAACGGCGCCCGCCGGTGTAACCACATGCGAAACTACAATTTTATATTTATTTTATTTAGGGTAAAAGCACCAGTTATTGGCCTCTTAAGGAGAGCACGTCAATATATCTATTAAATGTTTTGTCACTGTGGCCTAGTATAACTATTTTTAACATCATGGAATTTTATTATTATTTCTACATATTGCAAAATTTTATTATGTTAATCTTTCATGTCTGAAAATATTTTATACGTGTTCTTTTGTAAATGTGCAAATGAACCAGTTATTGGCCACCCTGTTACAGTTATTGACACCATATGTGTTAGTGATTGGCCATCATTTTTTAAAGTGATATTTTACCAAATAATTCGTAAGTTAAAATAGGTAGATAGGTAGGTGTTTGGGTAAGCAAGGATTTTGTGATGAGTGTGGACACAAAAAAAAAGATAATTCAAATTAAACTTTTATTTTTTATTCTGACAAGATTCGCAAACATATACTTGATCTGTGTCGAGATAAAATCTTGTTATGCAAGTTACGTGATATTACGTTCTAAGACACATTTGGCATCTAATGCCTTCCTTACACTCTGTAACATAGTACACATATAGATAACACACATATTTAGAAACTTTTTGCTTTTTAAAATGTGATCGAATGTTTGATACCAAGTTTGTATGTATTTTTAAAACGCGGAAGAACGTTTACTACTAAGTTTCGATTTTCGAAGTGTGAAGGAATATTTGATAATAAATTATTAGACAAAATTGTAATTGTTGTTGAGGACTGATTTGTGTTATCATCAAATAATTTGCGTTTGGGTACAATTTATTTCTCAGGGCTTGGAGATTTAGTGTGAGCGAGAAATATTTTCGGACATAATCTCAAATCCGCTTCTGGTGTAGGTGAATGCTTAAAAATGTCAATATTATCTTGGTTATTTACAGAGCTTGATGATTTTGTGTGAGAATGAAATTCTGGTGTAGGAACTTTGACAAATTCAGGTAGTGGTGGTTCAAAAACCTCAGTATTGTTACTTCTACTTTCCTGGTTTAGAGGAGAACACACTTTCAATGCTTTTTTTTGTCTTTTCTTGATATTCTTCAATAGGAAAATAAACTTTTAAACCTTTTTTTAATTTTTGCCAACTATTTCACAACATTGTTTATAAGAAATTGTTGTATTTGGATCAATAACTGTTGGTAAATCATTGCGCTCATCCAGATTATCTTCACTTTCAAATTCTTTCCCAAGACATTTTGAATAGTCAAGAGCAGAAGAATTCCAAGGAAATATACCGCATGCCCTAAACCCACTTCTCATATCATCTGGATTTAACCTACCTATAGCAGATTTTAAAACAGGGGCAAACTGTACTTTCGTTAACACTTTTTGGGGGTTTCTCTCCTAAACTGAAGCACATATTTGTTCCAAAATGTTTTTAGAGGCTTAAATGCAGTCACATTTGCTGGTTTCATTAATCTCGTGGCATTAGGATATAAAGCCACCTACTAAAATAGTTTTCAAATCTGTACAAAGGTGACTTGTACAGTTAAATGGGTTTTATGCCCATCAACAAAAAGTATCACCAGACGTGTAATATTATTTCGATCTAAATAAGGGTTAAATATATTTCCAATATATTCATAAAAGTTTTTGTTGTCCATCCAACCATTTTCTGTTAAACCAATACCCCACGAATTCGGCACAGCACTTAATATATCATTTGGCAATCTATTATGGGGATAAATTATCATAGGAGGTAAAATATTGCCTATTGCAGAAAATGTGAACATAACTGTTAAGTTAACCTTTGGGTTATATTCAATTTCATAGACGTTTCTGGAACCCTTCACAGCCAAAATATTTTTATTTTTGGGACATAAATAAAAACATGTCTTGTCACCATTGAAGATTCTTGTTGGGTCTTGAAGAACGTCTGAAATTCTTTTTTTATCTAGTTAAGATTTTATGTCGTCAATATCTATTTGATTAATGTTTGAACTTGCTAAAGTCACTCCCTCTGAAGTCCTTAGCGAAATGTTGGGATTGCGCTTTAGAAATGCTGATAGCCATGTTCTACCTGGTCTATTTTCAACAAATGGATTACTTCTAGGGTTACTCTCTGAAAATGATTTAACGGAGTCCTTAATGTCGTCAACTCGAACAGGAAATCCTCTATTTTGACAATGAAAAATCCAGCGTTTCAGTTGTTCCTCTTCATCCTTCGAAAGAAATGGATCTGGTCCATGCGTTATCTTGTTATGAATTTTTTCACTTTTCCGGTAACTTATGGTGTCTCTGGGAATATTAAAAATTCTTAAGGCTTCTCGCTCACTCATACCATTTTTAATGAACTCTAACGCTTTTTTAACATCGTCTTCGGAATACTCTTTTTATAATTGTTTTCGGTTTTAGATCGTTTTCGCATATTTTCTAAAACAATTTATAATAATTAGTTATTGGCTACACATAAAACACTAGTTATTAACATCTGTCAACCACTAGATCCTTACAAAATCTAATGTTTCAGTTATTGGCCACCGAGGCCAATAGCTGATACATTGATAATTTCATGCATTAGTAGTTGGCCACCTTAAAATTTACGTTATTTGAATAAATAACGTTATATTCGTTATGCAGTTTGGAGCAGGACATACACTATATTCTCACAAAAACATAAAATATAAAGTAGAAAGTGAATTGCAGTATATAGTACTTACCGACCAACGCAGGTTTCTCTAGGTAAATAACAAAATTTCGGTTGCAAACTAGCGGCACAGAACAGTGTCTCGTTCAACATAGAATACTGACCAAAATGTAATGTTTACCTTGAAACTAGATGTATCATACTCTAGGAGACAAGTTTCCAAACTTAAAATGAGTAGTTAGAATTAACAAAATACCAACATTTTCCTAATTCTAATCAAAACATATAAGTAGGCCAATAACTAGCACATGGCCAACAACTGGTGCATTTACCCTATTCATCAAAATTAGCTTAAACTTAAACAAAATTAATATGACTGAATATGTATTTTCAATACCTTTCAAACGAGGTGTCACTTGCCATAAGGTCCCATTTAAAATTATCTGTCCCAGTGGCTCTGTAAAGTAATTTGTCACTACTGCGTCACCTGTCATAACTAGTTAAGAAGCTTACGTCATAGAGTTGTATATTAGCATAGAGAGAGTGTCATTCAGAGCGAAGTGACGACACCATCTTTTTAATTTGGATAGTGCTGTTTCACTCTTACGCATAGTAAAGCTGCTCCTCCTCTTCCGTGCCTATATTCACACTGAATGTCATAATAGATTCTCGATATAATGTGTTAGAAAGAGATGCAGCAAACCAGTCCATGAGATCTTGTCGTCAGGAAGCGCGGAAGGTAGGCTCCTTCTATGTTAATATATACCTCTATGGCTTACGTCCGTTTATTTCCTCCCTCCAAATTTCACTATTATGGGTATAACCGTTCAAAAGATACGAGGGGGGGGTACGGACTTTTGACTAGCACTGTATATTGGGATTTTCCCATTGATTTTTTCATAAAAATATATTTTTCTGTTCAGCATGTACATCAAAAAATAAAAAAGTTTTCATCTGGATAAACTTTTATTTATCATATATCATATCCCACTCAACACAACAAAGTAATTGATGGATGCGGCCATTACTTGATATTTTGTTTCTTGCATTTATAAAATGGTATTTTCTTTGATTTGTATAGTCTTATAAATTATACAGATTATATTTTTAATATTATTATCTAAATAAAAAAAATATTTTTTTATTATCGACAACTAGAATAATCACCGAACTAGAATAATTACCAAAGTAATCACCGACGTGCCTTTTTTTCTGTCATATACAATTTAATGCGTTAGAAAGAAATCGAAAAACTGTGACGCACTGAAAGATGATCATGAGAAAAAGAATAGTTCATTTTATCTAACAATAAAGCACTGCAAACTTTTGATTTCAATACTTCCATATAGTCCATGTGGTGAGACCGCTCCTGTCTGAAAAAAATTTCTGATTCGGTTTCTTTGTGGATTCCTATTCAAAAATGTCCCCTTTAAACAAATCTGAAGGGTGCCGGGCGGAATTTTTGGGCAGAAATTGTTTAAACAATTTTTTTTAAACAAATACAAAAGATCATGTTTTTTTGCTCTGGAACATATATTTTTTGATTTTTTCGGTCAATCTAAACAAGAAAGGTATCTTTTAATTTTTCTCAGAAATTGATAGTTTTGGAGTTATAGACGATTTAAAATCTGAAAAATGCAAAAATACGCATTTTTGAGGCTTAAAAACTCATATTTAAATTAATATTTTTGAGATTAGTAGATACTTAGATTGAAGACTAAACATTCATCTTCAAGATTCTAAAGAGTGATCGCGTCTAACTTTATTTTATACCGTTGTTTTTTAATTGTTAAATATACGTGTTTATCCGCTTTTTTTGCCGGTGCGGCGCGCTCCATTTCAAAAATCTCCTATTTTCCTCCGAAAAATATTTTTTCTAGATTTTTTGTGATATTCTAAATAAAATAAGTTTCTTGACATTTTTTTCAAAAGTTAATAGTTTTTAAGTTATAAGCGATTTAAAATCCGAAAAATGACAACAAAACGCATTTTCGGATTTTAAATCGCTTATAACTTTAAAACTAGTAACTTTTTAGAAAAATGTCAAAAAACTTATTTTACTTAAAATGTCCCAAAGAATCTAGAAAAAATATTTTTCGAAGGAAAATAGGAGATTTTTGAAACGAAGCGTGCCGCACCGGCAAAAAAATCGGATAAACACGCATATTTAACAATTAAAAAACAACGGTACAAATTAAAGATAGACACAATCATTCTTCAGAATCTTCAGTCTGTTTAGAATTCAATTTCAATTCAATTCAATAGAATGTTTAGTCTTCAATTTAAGTATCTGGCAACCTCAAAAATACTAATTTGAATATGAGTTTTTAAGCCTCGAAAATGCGTATTTTCGCATTTTTCATATTTTAAATCGCCTATAACTCGAAAACTATCAATTTCTGAGAAAACTTACAAGATACATTTCTTGTTCAGAATGACCTATAAAACTCAAAAATATATGTTTCGGAGCAAAAAAACGTGATATTTTGTATTTGTTTAAAAAAATTGTTTAAATAATTTCTGCCCAAAAATTCCGCCCGGCACCCTTCAGATTTCTTTAAAGGGGACATTTTTGAATAGGAATCCACAAAGAAACCGAATCAGAAATTTTTCCAGACGGGAGCGGTCTCACCACATGGACTAATAGGATTTATTACAAATTAATGTCACTTATAGTCTTTAACTGAATAAGTTGAGAAGAAGAGAGCTGTTTGTCGCAAGTTGGTCATTCAGAATTATAATTTTATTTTCAACGAAAACTTTTCGTTTATATAAATTCGCAAAGTCTGTGTGTTATTGCGTCGCCGCTCCTGTAATACGTAGAGCCGATTTACCGATGGACTCTTATGTAGTTTTGTCTTCTGAATTCAAATCTGAAAACGGGATTTCGATATCTCTAACCATCTTCGAGATAACCGACCTGAAAGTCTAAAATGTGACGTCACAATCCTTTTATTTTCTTCCGACCAGAGATATGTAAATGTCAATCTTTTATTTTTTTCCGACCAGAGGTATGTGTATAAGATCTTTGCTTCCGACACACTAAACGTCATGTCATCTGAAATCGTTGCTATTAGTAAGTAGGCTAGTTTTAATCTGAATTTGTTAAGCAAAGCATAGGATATTTTTGGTATTTACATTTAAGTTTGACACTTCGTGAATGTCAAACTAAATTTTAAATTAGCTATTAATAAAATATAAATGACATATAGTGAATTTAATTATTATATAAAATAAATAAAATGTTTAAAAATACAATTTGAGTATATTTTGAAAGCAATAATGTATTAGCAACAAAGGTTTGTACGAGTATACGGCCTCCCCTTTAATGATAAATAGACTGTTCCATTTTTAGGCGAGCGGTAGCAACTCCTAAAATTACGTTATACCGACCACGAAAATCAACTTTAAGATGAATGACTAATTTTGGTGATTCTTTATATTTTCGATACCGCTGAATCTGAATATGAAGTTTATTTTTATCTAGACTTGGTGGTACATGTTAACAAATAAAATTTTATGCAAAAATGTGAAAAATCAATTTTAAGGATTTTTCGACTTTACCTCGCTTTATCTTTGGTCGCTGTAAATATTTCCTTTTGAAAATTTTACTGTGCCATCTTTGAAGTATTTAAATAACAATTATTCAAACTGCTTAAACAAATTAAAAGAGGAGTTGTTAATTTTTAAACATGTTGTCGTCAGATTTCGTTAGTTTCATATTTACTTAAAAAAGTTGAGCGTTTTAGTTTATAATTTTCACCAACACAGGAATAAAATATAATTCATGAAGAAGTTTTTTGGAAAATTTCAAGTCAAAGTATTACAAGAACTACAACGTTAACGGGGTTTTATTGTTTCGTATGGTCAATGGACCTCTAAATAATAAAAACCCGCGGAGTGCTACCATTTAAAGGGGTGCGTTTTTGAGAAAGGGGTGAATTAGTCCCTAGGCACAGGGCGAATTAGGGTGAGTTCTATGCACTTTTGGTACAAACATGTCTACAGGAAAATTGTTACAGGTTAAATTTACTATCGAGACATTACCTTTTAAAGTCAAAGATATTTTTTTTTTACAAAAACATATTCAAAAGAAAAGCAAGAAAAAAACACAAATGATAGCAATTTTGTTTTTTGTCCCATAACTTTTTTCCACGGGGATATGGGTATATGCATTGCTTCACGGAAAAAAATCTTCCATCCATTCTCTTTAAAACAGCGTTTGGTAGAAGTCTTTATGATTTACATTTTCCAAAACATGATTTTTCAAAATTCGCCACTCACAGCGATTTTGGCCCATTTTGCTTGTTACTTCTCAAACATTGTTCTGTAACTTTTTTCTACGTAGCTGCTTTAGGTATATGCATTGTTACATTTAATAGGAAGAAAATTAATTACCCTTAAAATGGTAATAGAAGGCTATATGGCTATTTCTAAGCAAGATATGGTTGTTCAAAATTTTATACTTTTAATGATTTTTGATATGAAAAAGAAGCCGGTGAAAATTAAACGAATATTTTAGCAACAATTCAATTGTTAATTAACAAATTACGATCGCAATAATAAACAAAATAATCATGATACATTGATCAAACTTATAAAGATTATAAAGATGAGATGCTTATTTAATATTTTATCGACAAAATATAAATTTTTCTTCTTTTTGCATAATCTTTAAATTTTGAAAAAAAAATAGTTATAATACGCTGGTCTAACTAGTAAAGTACACAGAAAGGTTATTTACCAGCAATTTTATTGCTGGAATCGAATTATAAGATCCTATATATTATTAATATAGGTATGCAAAGTCCGCATATAGTGTGCTACTTTTTTTATAAAGAAAATGGCGCCGACAAATCTTATTTTTTTCAAGTATTGCTCTATAACTCCGAAGATTTTAACTTTACACCAAAAACACTCAAATAAAAATTCACCCCAATTTAATTCTGCATAGAGACATGTTTTTCCCGATTTGCTCCGATGAAAATTTTCCTCGGAAAATGTGGGTTTTCCCAACAAAACCTCGAATTTTCAAATAAATTTTTTGGGCCAGTAATTATTTATCAATAATTATATAGCTTGGTGAAATAAAAGCTTTCTTGATATAGATTATGAATTCAGAAGCCGGTGAAAATGAAACGAATCTTTTAGCAACAATTCAATTGTTAATTAACAAATTACAGTCGTAATAACAACCAAAATAATCATGAGACATTGATCAAACTTAGAAAGATTATAAAGGTGTGATGCCTATTTAATATTTTGTCGACAAAATATAAATTTTTCATTTTTTTGCATAATCTTTAAATTTTTAAAAAAATTGTTATAAACAAATTAACATTTCTCAGAAATTGTTCATTATATTCTAATTTAAAAAAATACTTAAAATGCGTATTTCATAGGTCTTGAAAATGAATGCTTTAAAAAAATTTTCCAACCATTTGCAAAAAAGTTATGAAACAGCAAAATAAATATACGAATTCTCCGTTGTTTATAATTAGTTTTAATTGTTTCAAAGCTTAAAAGTGAGTCTATGGTACAACCTAATTACTCACAAAGAATGTCAGAAATTACTGCAACGGTTATATTTTAATCAAAGATTAAAACACCTTTTTTTTGTAATTTTTAGCGCAAACGTAGGCCTGATACAGAGTCGGAGCTAAAATGTTCACTCGAAGCGACTGACACGCAGCATGCATTATTTATTAAAAGTGTACATCACGCGGCCGGTCATCGCTCCGAGTGAAAATGTTAGCTACAGTACTGTGTTACTCTACTTTCGCGCGTGTAAATTACAAAAAAATATATTTATAATCTTTAATTAAAATATAGCTATTAAACTGATAATCGATATTTTTTTGTAAGTAATTAGCTTGTACTTTAAACTCACTTCTACGCTTTTAAAGAATTAAAAAAAAGTATAAACACAGTAGTAATCGTATGATAACTTTGCTGTTTCATAACTTTTTTACAAATGGTTGCAAAAAATTTTAAAGCGTTCATTTTAAAGATATTTAAAACGCCCATTTTAGCTATTTTTTTTTAAATTATAATATAATAAAAACTTTCTGAGAAACGTTAATTTGTTTATAACTATTTTTTTTTAAACATTTAAAGATTATGCAAAACAATAAAAAATTCATATTTTGTCGACAAAATATTAAATAGGCATCCCATCTTTATAAGATTTCAAAGCTTGATCTTCTTCTTCTTCTTATGCAATCCACTAATGGATGTTCGCGATCACGTTTGACCATTTTTCTCTATCCCTTGCAGTATGTATTAGGTCTCCTATGTTTTTTAGTCCTGTCCATTGTTTGACATTACGGAGCCATGACATTTTCTTCCTGCCCACTCCCCTTCTTCCTTCGATCTTTCCTTCAATTAAGGTTTGCAGAAACTGATATCTTTCATTTCTAATTATGTGTCCCAGGTATGCCGTTTTTCTCTGTTTAATTGTGCACATCAATTGTCGTTCTGTACCAATTCTTCTCAGGATTTCTTCATTTGTTATTCTTGCGAAAGCTTGATCAGTGTATCATAATTATTTTGGTTATTATTGCGACCGTAAATTATTAATTTACAATTGAATTGTTGCTAAAATATTCGTTTAATTTTCATCAGCTTCTGGAACTATAATCTAAATCAAAAAGGCTTTTAAGTCACCAAATTATTTAATTATTGGTAGATAATTACTTATCTAAAACTTTATTTGAAAATTAAAGATTTTGTTGGGAAAACCCGCATTTTCCGAGGAAAATTTTCGTCGAAGCAGATCGGAAAAAACCCGTCTCTATGTAGAATTTAATCACGGTGAATTTTTATTTGGGTGTTTTTGTTGTAAAGTTAAAATCTTCGGAGTTATAGAGCAATAATTGAAAAAAAAACAAGATTTTCGTGCGCCATTTTGTTTATAAAAAAAGTAGCACACTATCTGAGGACTTTGCATACATATTATTAATATATAGGATCTTATAATTCGATTCCAGCAATAAATTTGCTGGTAAATAACTTTTCCCAAAAATGGCCTATTCTCCGATAATCAACCCAGACTAATAGTAAAATGGTGTTGTAGAAGCAAAACGATGCATTTAAATCTGGTGGATGAGGGGTTGAAATATACATACTTCACATTTTATCTTAAAATAAATTAGTCATCCTTTTTTGTTGCACCATATCTCGCTTAGTTTGAATGTAATCGAAATTTAACATTGCGGTCGTCTTAAAGGCCTTTTCAGGCAGTACTTACAAAAGATATTTATTATACCCATTATCCTTATACCCATTATATCCATTATACCCTTAAACTCGAGCATTTCTCTGTTATTAAGTTGAACACACCGATTTGAGCATGCACAAAAAATGTCTTTCCACCTACCATATCTCTTTTTATGTTATCACTAAAAGACTTATGAAGAAACGAATCTCTTTGATTCTTCATAAGCTACAAAAATGTTTTATATAGTTTTTTTAATTAGATTCATAATTTTTAAGGTATTCGCAAAAACCGTCTGAAAAGGCGACATTTTTTGATGAAAATGGCAAATTTTCAACCACGAATAACCCAAAAGGATTGAGTTTAAAAAAATTATAGAACAGTGCGCCCGCCGCCTTTGCGGTGCTGCCGACGGCCCAATAATCCCTAAACTTGCAACTTCTGTTCTTTTTGAATGAATAGTGTTAAGAAAATTTGTTTTCTAGAAATGAATTCCCAATTATATTCCATTGATGGATGTACTCAGTACCGGTGCTAGGGTATCAGATGCCAGCCTGCAAAACTAGCACAGGTCGCACTCTGTAAGAAGATCAAACCGGTCGCACTCCGTAATGGAGTGGTACCTATCTGACCCCCAAGCTATACCACCAACCCTCCCCATCTCAGTACATAACGAGATGAGGCTTTGTACTGAACATTACCCATTACCTTGGATGCCTTGGATAATGGGACGTCCTCTGTGTTACTTTCTGGGGTTAAGCCACCTGATTTTGTGGCTTGACCATCAACAAATTGTGTGGATGTGGATGTCCCCGGTAAATTAGGTTCGGTTACGGTTTTGTTGGACTCATCATTATCATTGGGTAAAACAACGTCACTTTTAATTTTTTTTTAAGAAATTGGCTACGATAACCATGTTGTTTTTTGCCATTTCTTCTTTTTCGGCGTTTCTTTTTCAATTTTGTGTCCCAGATAACTTTTTTTGGGATTCCATTTTTATTAACTAAATAAAAATAATAATTTCTCAAAATTACGCCCCTGCAGTAATAATAGTACTGAGTACTTACCAAATATAATTTTATATTATGTAATTGAATGAAATGCAACACTGATAATGTTCTTATTACCGCACAGTTAATTGACAAACTGTTTATGTATTTCTATTCATATAGAATACTTATTCCTATTACTAACACTAAATTGAAAGAGCTTTGAACTTGAACTATTTATCTTATATCCACTCTTTATTTGAAATATTGCTTATATGGGATTAATACTTAGACCGGCCGCCCCAAGAAAATGAACATTTTCACTGGGAACTGCTGATTTACAAACATTTGAATAAAATAAACAAAGCGTGAGTATAGTAGATATTTGGTGTTTTGAAATATAATATATTATCTTTGCCGGCTGTGCTTTGACCAATAAATTATATTTATTACTTACATGGTTGGAATTCTATGGCTGTATATTTTTGTATAATTTACGTGTGTAAAAAATATGCAAGAATAACAGACACAGATTAGGGATTATGAGGAATTTAAGTCACATTTAAAAAATTAATTTTCCTGCAATGCATCCCTTGCCGGCCCTAAATGTACTTAAATGTTATTCACTTTCAATTTTTATAACAAATATTTTTTGTACAGTATTTTTGCCGCCCTCTCATAATTTGCCGCCCTAGGCAACTGCCTATATTGCCTAATGGATAAAGCAGCCCTGAATATGCCGAATCTTCTGAGTTTTCTTTTGAAGTTTTGTCAATTGCAGTGCCATCTTCTTCGTCTCCCTCATTTTCTTTAACGCCAATACTGGCATTGTTTTCTTCATTGACAGCAATTATCGCACACGCATTATGTTTGACTGGACTGTTAGTGTTACCTGTATCTTCAATATTCGCTAACTGGGAATCCTCGGTTGAACTGTTGAGTTCCATATCACCAGGGTGCTTTGCTCCATCATCAGCGTCAACAAAATGATCTGCTATTGTCGCTTCTAAATCTTCTTTTGATTTCGGATGAAGTACCAGGACCTAAGGATGTTTTTAGTCCTTCTTTACCCTTATGTATTTAATACATTAAATAGTGTATTACACAGTGCCCGCTTCCGACTACATATTGACTGTGGTATGCTCTATGCGCCGTATTTAACTTGGGTATGTCACAGTGACTAATAAACCTCCCTACACTCCGCAAGCTTCTACGCATTTAAGGGTAGGTATTGGAATTTATCACATTTACCCTTCTAATCCGGGATTTATTAAACATTTACTGGTCGATGTGATTAATTCTGGTATATTTATTACTTTTACCTAGCTATTCGGTTTGTATTAATAGTAACCGGTAATTATTAATAATTTCCAATTAATCATACTTACCGTAACATATATACAAACAAGCATTAAACATGAAGAAACTGTAGCCTTTTTTGCTTTCACTGAATTTTAGAGAAATAATACACCTAAAACCCTGAAATTTGCAATCTTTTTCTGTTATTTTTTTAAAGATTTTTAAAACAAAGAATTTGGTTATAGCCGGAAAACCGCAATAAAAAATTTTAAAATTTAAATAATATATCGAATTATCATAAAAACAATACAAAATTAAATTATGTGTGTTGGTTTGATACATATGAAAGCAGTTCCTTTCATTGAACACACAATACCTTACACTTTTGACAATAGCAAAATATTTTTGTAGCAATTTTCTATCTTACATCTACTGACATATTGATTGTTATCAAAAATATGTAAATGCATATATCTATCATATTATAGTCTCCGTGGAAGCATCTGATTTGGCAACTTGAACACTATCTTAATTTTTGTACCCGTTTTGGTGTATAATACACCATTTGGTGTATAATACAGACATTTAATGTCTGCAAAAGTTTGTCGAAATTTCCAGAGATCGAGAATGTGTAGTCTCGGTATTCCGAGACATTCAGATCAGACTTTATAATCTAATTAGGAATAATTAGCCAGTGTTATGGCAGTGGCGTGTATAATCATAAAGAGAGTCCATTTTCTGCGAACGTACGATCCCTATATACTAAACAAATAAAAAAATATGAAAAAAAAATTTTAAGAAACGCTTTTCTTTATTTACGAGTGACTAAAATTAAAAATATTATAAAAAAATCAACTAAGAAGCAAAAAAAAAATTGAAAAAATCTAACACATCCGTCAGAGAAAAGCGTGGCGCGTGTTCATCGAATAAACGGTTTTCGCCCCACGCTTTTCTTTAACGAATGTGTTAGATTTTTTCAATTTTTTTTTATTTTTATCTTTTTAGTTGATTTTTTTTATAATATTTTTAATTTTAGTCACTCGTAACTAAAGAAAAGCGTTTCTTAAAAATTTTATTTTCATATTTTTTATTTTTTACTTTTTAGGCTTACACTTTTCAAACATTAAAATATATCGTCTTATTTATTAAAATGTGTATAAAACATATGATGTACTAACATGAAAAGTAGTCGGAATCGGCAAAAAATTTGAAACTTTATTGTTTTGAAGCATAACGTAAACGATTAACGTAAAAAGTTCAATTATGTATTGTGCATATCATTAGCTATACAATCCGTAAAAGTTTCAAGTTTTTACATTGTAAAAACAAGAGAATTTAAGCGTTTTCCATTTTTTTTTCCATTTTATTAATTGCAAATTTACAATCTACTCCAATTACAACACAGAGTATTTAGCAAATAGTAGCAAAGTCTTGAATCCTGGCATGCTTTGGGCACCATCCATCGATGGTTCTCCAATACACCTAATCAGTTAGGTCCTCTGGCCATGTCCTTTTCAGTCTTCTTCCCACAAGTGGCGGCTGGTAGAGTTGTTGAATAGTTTGACTTTCATGGGCGAAATTTCTTTCTTGGGCTTTGGTTGCCTGTAGTCTAATAACTTCTTCGATGAATGGTATCCCAAGGTCATTATGGATAGTCATATTGGAGACGTACCATGGTGCACTCGCTATCATGCGCAGCGTCTTTGATTGAAAAGTTTGCAGTATTTTAGTGTTGCTCGGTTTGCTGCAGCCCCATAACTCTATACCATAACTCCATATCGGCTTTAGTATAATTTTGTATAGTAATACTTTTAGTGATGAGCAAAACAAGAACAAGACCAAGACCAGGCTAGTCTTGGTCTTGGTCTTGTTCTTGCAAGCTTGGTCTTGGTCTTGGTCTTGCAGCTAAAAGGCAGTCTTGGTCTTGGTCTTGGTCTTGCACTAGCCGGTCTTGTTCTTGGTCTTGGTCTTGCTGCAAGAGTCTTGCTGGTCTTGCTTTTTTAGTAGTAATAATTTGAACCAAACAATTTCGAATAAAACGTACATTGAAATAAATAAAGATGTGAAGAATGAAACTATATTATTTGCTTTAAAATTTTAACAGAATGTAGAATGTAGTTTCAAACGGATACCAATTTTAACATTATACATTCACCTAATGACCTAATTATTTCTCTCTATATAAAGAGACTAGAGTATATTTTTATAATGGTAATGTTTATCAGTAGGAAAAACCTGCATTTACAACCCTTGTTGCAATTGCCGGCCTTCGGTTGTGTCACGTTGTGTTTTGCATGCTGTCGACACCTGCCGCCTGCCTTCAGACCACGTCTTGAGTCTGGATTATTGTTTATTGCCCCTGTATTTTAATAAAATGTTAAAGAAAAAGAGCTTCTTAAAGGTGCCACAAATGGTCGGGGACCTTCAATTCACGGATTTTACGAAAAGGGATAAACAGTTTATAGTTGTTAACAGATAATGATCTGCTCCTTTCACTCGAACATTGTAGTTTTTATCCTACGAGGGTCAAATTTAAGAACATAAATTAAATTTTTTTAAGAGAACACAAAAATCAAATATTTTTTACTCTATTTAATCATTATTTAATATAATTAACTTTTTTTATAAACTAACTAAAACATACTTTTTAGTAAATACGTTCATATTTACCACACCTATTTATAGACCTAATACTATAACATAATAACTACACCTAATGGGGAGTTATAAACGCTTAATTCTGTAATTTGTTATCTTGCAGTTCTTTAATTTTTTTAAACTACATTGCTCTCGTAACACGAGTTATTCGCACTTTTTATTTTCACATATTTTTGGATTGAATACCCATTATGACATTTAAAAAGTTGAAAATATTCGGATGTGGGTAGTAAAAACTAGAATTTAAAACACACTGAAATGATGCGCATGCATTTCAAGTGCGGCACATACTATTTGTAGTACTGGCCCTTTCTGGGGAAAATCTAGATTCTTCCAAATAGTTTTCAACTATGAAATCAGTAAACTTCTTTACGCGTTTGTCATGCGGGATTTTCACAAATAATTCAACTTCCAACTTTCATTGAATGTAAAAAAATAATCCAAAAAATGGTTTTAAAAATTTCCCAGTATCGGAATTTTTGTCATTATATTCAGAAACTGAACCTAAGCTTTGGATTTTGCGATACCAAGCTTGACACATTACAATCGACAACCAGTTATTTTTTATTCAGGCCACAATGCTTTCACAGCATTGTGAATCCCTTTTCAAAATTTATTATGATATTTTTTGTATTAATTTTAAATTTAACGACCTACATTTTTCCTCGATTATGCGAAAAGAATTGAAATAAGTGTCAGTATACATATTTATTAGACAAAAAAGCGAAAACTACTGGTACATAAAAACCGTTTTTAATTGCATTTCTTTTTAAATGGATTACCCTATTTATAATTACATTTTTTTGTCTCACAAGTAATTTCAATTGTCCTTGAACTGTCGCCGTTTGAAAACTTGCCTTCTGGACACTTTGAACGTTGAGAAAATGCAAACCGTTTGACTTAATCAAAACGACTTAAAAATATAACCAAAATATTATGTATTTTAAAAATTCGATATTGTTTAAGGTTTCTTACAATGTCAGTATATATTATTGAACTAAAAAATAAAGTTAAATAATAAAAACCAATTTTTCTCAAAAAAGTGCAAGAGTCTTGCAGGTTGGTCTTGTTCTTGCGTGGTCTTGCAAGGTTCGGTCTCGGTCTTGGTCTTGTTCTTGCAAGCTTGGTCTTGGTCTTGGTCTTGCAACCAAAAGGCGGTCTTGGTCTTGGTCTTGGTCTTGGTCTTGCTGCAAGACCAAGACCAAGACCGCAAGACCAAGACCAGTCTCGCTCATCACTAAATACTTTGTTTTCTAATGATAACTGGGATCTTTTATCTAGCAGCCAATACATTTGTCTGACTTTTAAATTTAGTTACGCTTTCTTGGTTTTGATATGGTTCTTCCATGTCAGCTTTCGGTCCAACCTGTTTACTTTGATTTGGAAAAATCGCTCGTTCAGATATGATTTTAATATCAGGTATATTTCATTAGGCATATTCTTTTTCACTTTATACAACAGGTCTTTAGGCCACACCTTATCAAATGCCTTTTTCACATCAAGAAATACTGCCGCACACATTTTTTTTCCCTCTAAAGTTTCTTTTATATAATTTACAATCCTATGGCACTGCTGTATTGTTGAGTAGTTCTGTCGAAAGCCAAATTGATGGTCAGGTATTGTTATTTATGTTTATTCTTTCGAGAATTCGGACTAAAAGAAGTCTTTCGAAAATTTTTGACATTATTGGTAGAAGGCTTATAGGACGATAGGAGGAGGGTTCTGTAGGCGGTTTGCTCGGTTTCGCAATCATAATTATTTGTGCGTATTTCCATTGAATAGGAAAGTGACACAGTCTTATCATGCTGTTATATACAATAGTTAGCAGGACTACCGCATTTCTAGGCAAATGCTTTAGTACCTCACCATTAATTAAGTCATAAACTGGAGCCTTATGAGGGTTTATTTTATTTATCGCCTTCCAGATCTCTGTTGGTGTACATGGTTTCAGTGGTAGTGATAATTGACAAGGAGCGTCGAGAAATGTGTATACTTCTTCATCTTTAGCATTGACTTCTGTATGTAGACTAAATACCTGGGCGAGGTGTTGTGCTAATGTGTTTGATTTTTCTTTATCAGTTTTTGTCCAGCTTAGATCCGATTTTCTAATTGGTGGAATAGATGTTATTAGTCTCTTGAATTTTTTGGTCGCTTGCCATAATGAATGGGCATTAGGTGTTAGGTTGGAGATGTAATATTTAAAAGTCTCATTACGGGCCTGGATTAAAGCTGTACGCAGTTGATGTGTTAACCGATTTAATTGTGTTTTATCCCGGGGATTCCTTGACCAATGCCATTTGGCTCTAGCTCTTCTTTTTTCATTTAAAATTTCTTTAATTTGTAAAGGAATGTTATGATCATGGGTGGTAATTTTTTTATCATCTGGAGTTGACTTCCATGCAGCATCTTGTATTACTTCTGTTAAATGTTGCACTGCTTTTTCTATTTCATGGGGTTCTTTAATTCGATGTTTTAAGTTTATATTTGTGTTAATAATAGCTTGAAATTGTTCCCAGTTGGTTCTTTTATTGCAGAGTTTTGCCACAGGTTTCTTCCAAATTACAGTTGTATTTAGTGTTATGATTATTGCGGTGTGATCTGAACTTAAATCAAGACTGGGTTCTATGTTGTAATGTATATTTGAGATACCTTTGATAACGGCAAAGTCTAGCAGGTCAGGAATCCTGTTTTGATCGGTCGGCCAATACGTTGGCTGACCTGTCGAAAGGAAGTTTAAATTATTTCTCTGCGAGCACGCCAATAAATTTCTACCCTTTGGTGTTATAAGCCTCGATCCCCATACGGTGTGTTTGGCGTTCCAGTCTCCAGCTGCTATAAATCGGGGTCCTAGTTCTTGAAAAAATGTCTCGTATTCTTCAATTGATATGGAGTGTCTAGGAGGACAGTAAATTGCTGCAATGGCAAGTGGCCATGTAAATGTTTCTATTTTTAGTATGGTTCCTTGTATTTTAGGTGTGGCGTAATTTTGTAGGAAATAGTGTTTAATAGAAGATTTAATAATAATTGCTGTTCCTGCGTGAGCAGTTCCATCAGGATGGTGAGTAAGGTACGTTGTGTATAAAGGGATTTTTAGTACTGTTCTTTCGGTTGAGTGTGATTCTGAAATGAGAAGAACATCTAATTTATTTACTTTTAAAAATGCTGTGATTTCCTGTACATGGTTTGGTAGTCCGTTGGCGTTCCAGGCGGCTATTCTAATTGATGGAGCCATTAATTCGTTATTTTACTAATGACTGTTGTTAGCATGTTCAGGATCATGGTATTTTGGTTCAGAAGTTGATTAAATAGATTTTTGAATTCATTTAAGAAGCTTGTCATCATGTGTGTTAAATCTTCAACATTATTTGGTCTGTTGATGTTTCCTGAGGTTACTTGAGCATAATTCATTCCATTTTGCGCATATTGTTGAGTCATTTGGTGCAGTGCTGGATTGGGATTTATGTATCCTTGTGTGTTTTTAGGTTCAGTTGTGTCGTTATTCCTGTTATTTGCTTTTAATAAGTCTCGATAAACAGTGCAGCCTTTATAGTTCGCTGGGTGGTTGCCCTTGCAAAGAGTACATGTTGCAGGTGTGTCTTTCGGCTTTGTGCAACTGTTGGTGTCGTGTGATCCTCCACATTTAACACATTTATAAGGTTTATAACAGTATGACTTAGAGTGTCCGTATGCCTGACATCGAGTGCATTGCACAATGGTGTTCTTGTGTTTCGGAAATTCTATTCTAATTCTGGTATTGTATATAAATTCCACATTAAAAACTTTATTATTGTTGTTTTTTTGGTTCCAAATCGACGAAAAATAATGGTAGGGGCTCTTTTGTTACTCTGTGCCGGATGTTTAAAACATTTCTGACTATGTGGCCTTGCCTTAATAATTCAGATTTTATTTGCTCTAAGGGTATAGAATGGTGTAAACCTCTTAGGACGACTCTATATGCTCTTTCTTGTTTGAGTTGATAACTATGGTGTACTATTTTTTCTTCTCTCATGTAATTTATTATTTTTCTATAAGAATCAGGTGTTTTAGCATTTATTTTAACAACATTTTCAGAAAGAGTGGTAGTATAATATGTTTCATCTTCAGTAACTTGCGCTATAGAGTCAGTCATTGCTTTGTAGTCTATTACTCCGTAAACATAAATAGGGGGCGGCTTGGGATCTTTCGTTTAGGTATTTGGGTTGTCATCGTTTCTTTTAATGGTATGGATTTGGTTTGTATCGGCGTTTTCTTCTGAGAGAGTTTGAAACGTATTAGATGTGCTTACTGAAGCACCTTGCTCAGTAGTTTCTGCTATTATTCTACGTTTTCTTTTTGATCTCGACTCTTTTAGTTGTTGCCACGGACAAGCATTTGCATCACTTTCCATGTTTTCATCGTCACTTGATGAGGACGGTAGGGAACAATCTATTCCTTCTTCGAAAGTTTTTGAGTGTATCTCTGGCTGCGGAGGAACTGAGTTTTAGCTCATTTGAGGTAAGGATAAATTTTGGAAATTAGATGGATGAGTGTATATATTTGGAAGAGGTGGGAATTGATTTTGATAATAGTGCATCATGTCTGCTGATACAGAGTTGTGTTGTTGCCTATATTGATGATTTGGTTGCATTGGTATCATTGTATTTGAGGGTTGATTCATTTGTGCATTATATATATATTGTTGACTGGACCGGATCCGTTCCCATTTCCAGCCAAAAACATTTTTATAAATGGATGATTAATATTTCTTGTCTAGTGCAATTGAGTCGCACCCAAGAATAATAAAATAAAAACATTTGAAAATAAATGTGATAAATAGTACATTATATACCGCGGGACTGAAGTAGTACATTTAATCCTGAAGGTAAAGTTTATGGCCCGACCGCAGGGAGGGCCATAATTTACCTGAAGGATTAAATGTACTTCAGTCGCAAGGTATATACGATACTTTTCGTACTTCCGGTATGATTTTATTAATTATTTCAATAATTTCAATCAGTTTTTTCTCTCTTCAACTCATTTAATAAACTGCCTTTAAAATAAGTTACCATAGTAACATTGCGTTGTGACAGTTATAATTTAGAAACATTGTCATTACTAGTGTCATTGTAAAGAAACATTGTTATTGATAATTATTGGTATCATGAGTGAAGAAGGTGTATCTGATATTGATAAAAGAGCAGCCGAAGTAGGTGAAGAATTGTTACCACCGAAATCTAGAAAACTATACGAGCAGCAGTACGATGCTTTTAAAAAGTGGTGCCGCTTAAAAAATGTGAGACAACCTACTGAAAATGCGCTGTTAGTCTACTTCGATGATAAATCAAAAGCGGTTTGTGCCTCAACTCTCTGGGCACATTACTCAATGCTGAAATCGGTTATTAACATTAGAGAAGATATTGATATAAGTAAATTTCCAAAATTATTAGCTTTTTTGAAGAGAAGAAATGAGGGATTTAAGCCAAAGAAGTCAAGAATTCTCACGTCTGAGCAGGTAGATCAGTTCTTACGGGAGGCTCCGGATGATAAATATTTAATGCTTAAGGTAAATTTGGAAATTTGTTTATATTCAGAAATTTTAAGAAATCAATTTTTTTGTAGGTTGCACTTATTTTGGGCGTTGCGGGAGCTTGTCGTGGAAAAGAGTTGGTTGATTTAGAAATCGACGATGTGAGAGATTTGGGCGATTCCTTCCTAATTGCGATTAGAAACACCAAAAATAAAATTGACCGAAATTTTGTGATCAAAAATTCAGAAAACAGTGCCATCAGTTTTGTGGCGATATTTCGGAAATATGTGGCATTGCGAAAGACAGGGACAACTCATTCAAAATTTTTTGTTCAATACATCAACAAAGAATGTACTACGCGAGTAGTAGGAAAAAACATGTTTGGTACAATTCCACGGCAAATAGCAGCTTTCTTGAAATTAGAAAATGCGACGTCTTATACGGGACATTGTTTTAGACGCACATCTGCGTCTTTGTTAGCTGATTCGGGAGCAACAATAGACGTGCTGAAGAGACATGGAGGATGGAAATCCTCCAACGTGGCCGAGGGATATATTGAATCGTCTATTAAAAATAAACAAAAAATTTCAGATAAAATATTTGGTCAAGTCGCCGATTCGTCCACTATAGTTATGCCACAGTCCTCATTCTCGCTTCCTGTTTCCGCAGGATCTTCGAAACAAACACCAGTTCAATATGAAAAGGACCTATCTGTTACTCGTCAGTTACCTGCTGCATTAACCCAGGAAAGACTGGTCAATATGACGAACTGTCACAATATTAATTTGAATATTAACGTTAATTACCATTCTAATTAATTATATTTTTCAATAAAATATCCCTTAAATTCGTTTGTTTGTGATTTAATCGTTCCGGGAGTTTCGTCAATATTTAATCCCGGAGGGATTAAATGTGACACTTTAGTACCTGTCACAAGGGAGTGAAGTTGTCACTTTAGGCCCGGAAGTACGAAAAAGTCTATATAGTCTTTGTGTAATTCTAATTCTAATTAATAGTCTATTTGTTGGACACTTTGAATTTGGCAAACACTTTACCAGCTAGTGGATAGTGTAATGTTCTTGCTGGACCACTTTCACTATTTTTAAACGATGCTAATTCACTATTTTTGAGGTATTAGTACTCAACAAACAATGGCTGATGTTTACCATATAGTGGGTCAACTGCACTCTAAGCGTTTTCCATTAAAATCGTTTTTTTTTTATTTAAACAATTAATAAACACGAAACATTTTTTTATTGACTATTCGTGTATTGTTATGTCTGCGCGAATACATATGTCTGCAAATTTTCATTCATTCGCATTAAAGAAAAGGCAGTCAAATTAACGTCTAAAAATTTGACGAAAACTATTGAACTAAATGAAAGCGTTTAATTAAAAATTAAGTTTATCAACTCTTTTCATTTTTTAAACACTTTTCTTTAGTTCAATCGTTTGGGTTAAATCTTTAGATGTTAATTTGACTGCCTTTTCTTCAATGCAAACGAATGAAAATTCTTTTATGTTTGTTAATTGTTTAAATAAAAAAACGATTTTACTGGAAAATGCTTAAATTCTCTTGTATTTACAATGAAAAAACTTGAAACTTTTACAGACTCTAGCTAATTATATGAACTATACATAATTTCACTTTTTGCAATAATTTATGTTGCCTTAGATTGACAGTTTACTTTAATCGTTATCGACACTCACTATATATAAAGGAGAATATTTAAATATATTTTCCAACCAGTCGTTACGTTTTGATTCAGTTTAGTGTTTTTGCAAAGTCTCTTTGATAACGGGCAAACCTAGAAACACGTACCAGAAAATGGTAAAAGACTTGAATTGAATAAAAACGAAACCGTCTATTTTTATTCTATTATACATATTACACGGCATACCCAATACAAATTTTGTTTCTGCATAAAGGAGTTTTGATTTTGTATCAGTGTTCTCCCTAAATAGTTGTTTATTTCTCTGAGAAGCATATTCATTACAAATATACACAACATTAATAAGGCAGGTTTTTAGGGGGCTATACAAAGGATTACACTCAATAACTTTTAAGGTGTTCCCAGTATTCTGTTCTACATACAGTAGAGCGTCGATTATCCGAACGTCGATCAACCGAACGACCGCTTATCCGAACTCCCAACTTAGTGTTGGGAGTAATCGAGTGTAAAAACTCGATTGAAAATGCCTAAACGAAAGCGTATTTTCTTTTCTATGAAAAATAAATACGGGATTAACAAACGGTTAGAGGGAGGTGAATCTGCAACCAATTTATCCAATGAATACAAAGTTGGTAGGCTGGTAAGACGGATAAAAAACAAAAGACGGGCATTAGTAACTTTATGTTCTGGCTTAATTCGTCTGACGGATCCACAAATCGTAATACGAAAAACTTGCCTTAAACACGCGATGTAGATGACGCTGTATTGTATATAAGATAAAAAAAAATCGGGGGAGAACCTATTTCTCCTTCCTAGATCCCAAGGAGTTTTAATTTTGTTGCATGTAGTTTGTGATGCCAAACTGACACCGAAAATCAAATTTCATATTTTTTAACCCATTCTGAAATACTTTGCCAGATACATGGTTAAAAACACGTAACCCAGCCGCTCGTAAACGGGTAGGATTGCTTCGGCTGAAGAAAACTGAAGATGTTTAATGCTTAATGCTTAAAATATTTTTTAATGCTTAGAAAATCTTCATTTTGTTGCAAATACAGCACTTTTTTGTTTAATTTCTATCCTATTTCTCACTAAAGATATACATGTAAGTATGTAAGTATGTAAAGATGTATATAAATAAGGCTTTCATTCGCCTGTCGATAAATAGTATTGCTATATCCATACAGTTCGATTATCCGAAAAAATCGATTTTCCGAACACCCCTGTCCCCCAATTAGTTCGGATAATCGACGCTCTACTGTAATTATAACTGAGTTATATCAAGTGTACCAGTTATAATCGATTAAATAAATCACTTCCAACACTCTGACGAAAGTAACTATCCTTCAGCCTTTCTTTAAAGCTTTTTGGGTGCGCAATTTGAAGACAATCAATTAATTAAGCTCTACACTAGTGGCAAATAAACGTTATGGACCAAGAGCTAGCAACGTCGGGAAAAAAATCATTTTAAGACGGCTGATTCCTTCATATATTGTTCCCTATGCTTCCTCGAACACCGTACCGGCCACCTGGCTGCTGATACAGGTTGCGTTCATTACTGCGCAGCATTTTTTTTCATCACTTTTTAAACATTATTAGAAATATGAACTGTAATTGCCAGATATTCCTGTGGTTTAAAAAGTAATGACAAAAAATTTTTCGTCCTAAAATAATTTAAATTCAATATACAGGGTGACTGATGAGTGTGATAAAGCTCAGTAGATCCGCTTTAGTAATAGATAGCAATAAAAGTTAATAATAAAAATTGTGGCCAACTTTCAGCTTCACATTACGAAATTAGTTAGATTGTTACAGGGTGTTCGATAACATAGTAGCAGACCAAGCCTATGTTTTTTTAAATGGAACACCCTATATTCTATGTTACATTCGAAATCCTCTTAACTTTCCTATCACAAAAATATAAAGGTTTGTTATGTTATATAGGGCTTTTACAAAGTTATAACCAATTTTTTATAAAAATCGTAACAAGTTCAGCTCCCTGTATAAATAAAAAAAAGTACAACAGCGATGGTTTATTGGTGCCACATTTTTTGTTGATTGTTAAAATTTTTAAGAATTGTTGATATTGCTAATTTTCCTTATATCGTATACAGGGTGAGTCAAAACGCAAGTACATTCTTTTCTCAGAAATTTTAAATGGAACACCCTGTATTTTATATTACTATTGAAAAATATCATTACCGTACTTTAATTTTTGTATAATATTCCCTATGCCTAAATTTGTCAGTTTTCGAGATATTTTCATTTTTCAGAGCAAGTTATTAATTAGGGTGTTCTATTTAAAATTACTGTGAAAATAATGTACTTGCGTTTTGACTCACCCTGTATTCGATATAAAGAAAATTAGCAAGATCAACCATTTTTATCACTTTTGACAATCAACAAAAAAATATGGCACCAATAAGTCATTGCTGTTGTGCTTATTTTTATTTATACAGGGAGCTGAACTTATTACGATTTTCATAGAACATTGGTTATAACTTTGTAAATACCCTGTATAACATAACAAACCTTTACGTTTTTGTGATGGGGAAGTTAAGAAGATTTAGAATGTAAAATAAAATATGGGGTGTTCCATTTAAAAAAACAAAAGTTTGGTCTGCCACTATGTTATAGAACACCCTGTAACATTCTAACTAATTTTGTAATGTGAAGCGCCAAGTTAGCTTCAATTTCTGTTATTAACTTTTATTGCTGTCTATTACTACAGCGGATCTACTAAGCTTTTTCACACTAATCAATCACCCTGATTTTGTGTTTACCTGTACTTACAGGTGTGCTGCGCAGTAATGAACGCAACCTGTATGAGCAGCCAGATGGCCAATACGGTGTTCGAGGAAGCATAGGGAACAATATATGAAAGAATCAGCTCTTAAAATGATTTCTCGAGAACGTTGCTAGTTCTGAAGAACTCGTTCTAGTTTCTCGAGAACGTTGCTTAAACTGTTTGTGTAATATAAAGAAATTTCAAAACGCAAAAATTCGACAAAAACCGCAAAAAATTCAACTGACTGACAGCCACAAAAGTAAAAAAGGCAGAAACGTCAAACAAATTGTGCTTAAAATATGAAAACATACCGAATCGTCTTTTTTGTACCTATCTCTTTTCAATGCACTGAGTCTAGATGGTTCATAAAAATAACATGTGTTTTTACTTAATAACAAACGGCAGCTGGTTTGTCATGAGTTTCATGCGTGGAAGAGCGTGATGCTAGATAAAAAGTATGTGTTTTATCTCTCCAGGTATTAATGACGCACGGGTAAAGACTCGCGGACTCAACTGTAAGTATATTTTACGTAAAAATTTTTCGAATTCTAATACGAGTATGTACAGTTTTAGGAGGATTTTTTATTCTAAAAATATTATCAATAGTTTAACAAAATGAAAATGTAAATCAAACGAAAAATAAAGTGAAACCTTCCAAGAAAAAGTCCACTAAAACCGTGCCAAAATTATGCGAAAATCGAAATTTGTTTCGCTTCATAATAAAAAATGATTATTTATTATTGTTTTATTATTAGATATTTCGTGCAAATACCTTTCTGAATACCTATCTTAACATAAAATTTTCACCCATTTTGGGTTATTTTTATAAATATCTATTTATTAATAATAAAATCGTTTTCTATTACTTCCATTTAGCGTGACTATGATATTGTCAAAATATTAATCTTAGATAATGTCAAAGATTACCACTGTTGCCAAAGTTTATGCTACTATCTCCCGAAGTTATATTTTGTTGCTACCTGTTGATCGCTACTGTTTACTCTTAAGGCATCCTGCCTTAAGACTGTTGATCGCTACTGGTAAATAATTATATTTTGGCAATTAATATTTAAAACATACAAAGCTAACGTCATTCACACAGTAAAGAAATGGTTGTGTTTAGATTTCCGTCAAAGTGAACTAATAACAAAAATAAAATATGTTATTGAATTTCTTTATAAATTGTTTATTTATTTCTTAATCAATAATAATAAAAGAATTTATTAAGCTACTTCAAATGTAGCTGTAATTCTGCACAAAAATTTTGAAGCAAAACCTACATTTGACATTCTATATATTTGATAACGTCAAATTTTATAATAAAACCCGTAATCGGAACTGTAGCCACTTTCTGCCAGTTGTTGCGTGAAATAGATTTCCGACTTATTTCGTATGCTTTCAATGATGACGCACGGGTAAAGACTCGCGGACTCAACTGTAAGAGAGGAAAAATATTATTTAACGTTGTAATTGACTGCTATAATGTGGGTTAAATGGTCTTTTTGTTTTTTGTAATAAATTTGTTTTGCAGCATGTAACAAGACTAGTTATTTACACATACTCAGGCAAACTCTCTTCAGTGCTAAAAAGTGCTATGCTTTACACTTGCCCCATATCACCGGGGCAAGTGTAACCCAATGACGCCGAAAATAAAAAAATTACAGAAGGAAATTGAAAACCACGATAATTTTGTATAGTGGTACATCCTTAAAGTAATATATCTGTAGTCAGCTTGTCAAATATGAACAAGGTTAAGACACAGGTTTTCTTCTTCAGGCAGGTCAAAGTGGAGGTACTGAAATTCGCGGTTCCACTTACCCCGGTGGACCTTACAAATTTTGTTTTTGCATAAAGGAGTTTTGATTTTGTATCCATGTTGTCCCTAAATAGTAGTTTAATTCTCTGAGAAGCGACATTCCATCCAAAAATTACCATTTTCCAATTTATTTTTGCATCTGTTGTCTTAATTAGTACCAAATGTTCATTACAAATATACACAACATTAATTAGGCAGGTAATTTGGCGAGATATACAAAGGATTACACTCAATACCTTTTAAGCTGTTCCCAGTATTCTGTTGTGTGTAATTATAATTGAGTTATATCAAGTGGCTCAGTTATAATCGATTAAATAAATCACTTCCAACGTCCTGACGTAAGCAACTATCCTTAACCTTTTCTTTAAAGCTTTTTGGGTGCGGAATTTACAGACAAGCAATTAATTAAGCAGTACACCAGTGGCAAATATACGTTATGTACACAGAAGGCACGGCTATATTTACCTTTTATAAAGCTCGAAGGCGAACACACCTATCACTATTACGCACCATTAGATTTAATACAGAAAATATGACAGAAAGCTGTTATTTTGTTTTTGAACGGATGTTAGTCAAATTATGTTTTATGCTTTTGTAATTATCGCATTACCGGATAAAAGGAATAATAATACACATTGCACCATACTATAATTTAAGTGAGTAATAAAATTAAACGAATATAAATTAAAAGAATATTAGCAAAGCCATTATCTATAGCTGGAGCTAAAGAATATAAGGAATTTAATATAAATTAATGGATCTTGTCAAGAAAACTATATATAAGGTGTAACCCAGGCATTAAAAACTTTTTAAAGTATATCAGTAAGAACTAATTTTCAAGAATATGCTTCAGTCGTATTCCGTATATATTGGTATGAAAAAAGAAGGATTTTTAAAGGGATATAAAAGGTTCGAGATGTCATCGAAGAACCCTGAAATTTCTATTAATGGGGGTCTATGATGTCAGGGCCCCCGTAACCGAGCGTGCGACGCACGCGGGCGCAGCCCCAAAAGGGCGCCAAACCGAAGGTTCGGCAAATAAGAAATATTTATTTTAACGAGATATTCATTTTTATACAATTTTAATTTTACATTTTTATCGAACATCTGGAGAAATTTCTTCTTCTCCTTTCTCATAATCCTTAGTGCCCTTCAGGGCGTCTGGAAAAATTTCAAAAATAAAAAAATATTGTGTTATTAATGAAAAAATAATTAAAATCTTATTTTATATTTGGTATTAATAATTTACTATTTTTTTAAATATCTGAATACTTATTTTGCAGTACTTATTCGTAAATAGTAAAAAATTGTTTACAGGTCAAAACTTGTTGGGTTGTAATATTCTGTCCAGATTTGAAATTTGCGTGCGGATTTTTTAAATTAAAATAATTTCATAAAAATTTGGCATTGACGTTTTTTGAGACGAGGAATTCAAATTTTGAGAATAAATTTTGACGGAGGATAGGTTGGATTTTGGGTTAAAAAGATTTCTTAATAATTTAATAGAAACACCCAATTTGATAAATAATACATGTTCTAAAAAGGCAAAGATTGCAATATAAAAATAATATATGTACCTTTATATTTATTTATAAACTACCGTTTTGAAGTACCTATGTATTTTGTATAACACCAGCAGCAAAAAGCTCATTTTGGCGCCCACCAAATAGGGGCGTCCGCCTGCAGTGCATCACTTGCAGGCCCGTTATCCCGACCCTGTGTGGCTCAATTGCAAGAGAGCCGACCTTTGGATCCAAGGGTTCTGAGTTGTGAATCCCAGCTGAGTATAAAATGTTTCTTTATTAAAAATCAGTTAATAGAAACAATTTTTATCCTTGTGGGATAGGTGAAGGGAGTGCAGACGTTCGGATCCAATTAGCGTCTCTTTGTAAAGACAATGAAGTCCACTTTACTCAAGTAACAAGACATTTACTTAACACACACACTACACACTACACTATAATCTGAATGTGAAATCAATTGTACCATGTCAATGGCCAAAAAAATTACGGATATGAAAATGTTGTTGGAGGAATAATTGCCCAAGCGGGAAAACTGGCAGCTGATGAACAAGGTTTTCCTTCGTTAAATATCGTGAGACGAAAATATAAACCAAAATTTTTCGATTATGAACATAGAAAAGATAGATTTTATGATCCAAAAACCGCGTTTAAAATGTTATTTTTTTTTAGAATAATTGGTCAAATTCATTAAATAGTAGATTTGATACAATGTCTTACTATGATAATGGTTTTGGCTTTTCAGTGATATTTTTACATTAAGTGACCATGATATTTTAAAGCATTGTCTTGCTCTTCAACAAAAGAGTGCTCAAGTAAAGATTGATGCAACTGATTTATTTAGCGAGATAAAAGCTTTATAACTTCTTTAATTGCCTAACTCATCAGATCCACTTGATATTCTTCAATATATATTTGAAAATAATCTAACTTCATCTTTACCAAATATCACTGTTTCATGAAGAATCATCCTCACTTTACCGTTGTCTGTTGCTTCTGGTGAGAGATCATTTTCAAAATTATTTGAGCTGTACTATGGTACAGGAAAGATTATCTGGTTTGGTAATATTAACAATCGAGCAAGAGCTCGTCAATAAAATTGACTTTAAAGATATTATAAAAGAATTTGCTGCAGTCAAATTTAGAAAACACCCAATTAATTCAATTTAGATTTAATGGCGTTGGCGCAAAATTTCGCGCCAATGTATATTGTGCAATAGTGCAATATATACATTATGTTTTTTCGAATCCTGAGAAAATTAATATGTAAGAAATTTAAAAAAAATCTAAACGCAGAATGAAAGAGGGCCGAAAGTCCTTGAAAACTTCTATATTGTTTATTTTAATAAATTACAGAAGTGAAAAAAAAAAGAGAAAATCTAGTGTAATTTTTAATTTCAAATATCTCATTCAAAAGTACTTTTTGGTCATTCTAAGGGACTTACGGCCCTCGGTAATAATGTGATCTTTCATTCTGCGTTTAAATTTTTCAAAGATACTTATTAATTTTTTTAGGATTCGAGAAAAATTAATGCATTTAAAACACATTGGCCCGAAATTTTACGCCTACGTCCTTCACTAATATACATATTAACGTTTTATTTGTTTTTTGTCATTATCAGTAAATTAGTTACAAGAAAAATAAAATTTGAGTTCTTGCAATTTCTGTTGTTTTATTACGAGTAAAAAATACAAAATTATAGATTTATTTCATAATTGGATATAGGTATATTTAAAGGGCGCCAAAATATATTCAGCACGCGGGCGCCGCTTAACCTTGCGGTGGCCCTGTATGATGTATAGTTTACGTAAAGTGATTACATACGGTAAATTCGAATTAGAGGCTGTAATCTCCAGTAACACATGTATGTAAAATCGGTATTATGTAATCTCTTTTTCCACCTACCTCTACCGAAAGTATACTTTTCCGGACCTGATTGTAGGGAGCAAAGTTGTACTTTTCCTCCCTAGGGAGGAAAATATTTTTCCTCCCTAGGGAGGAAAAGTAAAAGTGACGTCATAATATTTCATTCATGAAATATAACTTACTGACGCCCTGTATAATATCTATTTTCTATTACGGAGTATCTATACATTTTAACGTTTATTTATAAAACATCCTATATTTTGCAGAATGGTAAAAAACAGTAAATTGTTATTTTGATTTAACAATGTTTACATTAATAATTTGACTTATATTTGACAGCTGACAGTTATATTGTACCTACTTGTTGTTTTAGTTCTAATAAATTTTGTTGGTTAGTTACATAAATAAATTAAGTAAAAATGACAAAATTACTTGTTATTTGAGGAAGGTGGAAAAACCATATGTATAACATGGGAGTAAAGTGCCTTTTCCTCCCTTGAATGATTACTGCCCTCCGCTACGCGTCGGGCAGTAAACTTCATTCTCGGGAGGAAAAGTTACACTTTCCTCCCTTGTTATACAAATAGCTATTTCCACCTACCTCTACCAAAAGTATACTTTTCCGGACCTGACTGTAGGGAGCAAAGTTGTACTTTTCCTCCCTAGAGAGACTGTCACCCCCTAAGTAAAAGCAACCAACGGCACAATTTCAACTTTGTAGTGGAAGGTAACTAGAACCTAAATCCAAATTTTCATGCAATTCGGAGTTGCCCCTGAAAATTACACAGTATCGCCGAATTTCCCGTTCATTTAGTGGGCTAATATGACATTCGCGAAAAAGGTATCACACTGTAATAGGTGTAAATAATGATTTTGGTTTAAAAAATATATGAAGAAATTACAGAAAATGTATAATGTATATATCAAATGTTGAAATAGATGAAAAAAATTTGTCTATCATATACATCCTTTTTTTACATGACGATATATTTTAATGTGTAAAAAGTGTATAACTAAAAAGTAAAGAATAAAAAAATATGAAAAAAAAAATTTTTAGGAAACGCTTTTCTTTAATTACCAGTAACTAAAATTAAATAATAATTGTAAAAAAATCAACAAAAAAGCAAAAAGTTAAAAAATTCAAACTCAAAGGATTATTCGAAAAAAACAATGTTAGACAGATTAAATATAAAAAAATCTCACACATTCGTTAAGAAATTAAAAAAATCTAACACATTCGTTAAAGAAAAGCGTGGGGCGCGAAAAGTAAAAAAGTATCTACATATTATCCTCAAACCGTTTATTCGATGAAGACGCGCCTCACGCTATTTTTTAACGAATGTGTTAGATTTTTTCAATTTTTTAACGAATGTGTTAGATTTTTTCAATTTTTTAACGAATGTGTGAGATTTTTGTATATTTAATCTGTCTAACTTTCTTTTCGAATAATCCTTCGAATTTTTTTTATTTTTTACTTTTTAGTTGATTATTTTATAATTATTTAATATTAGTTACTAGTAACTAAAGAAAAGAGTTTCCTAAAAATTTTTTTTTCATATTTTTTTATTATGTGTTAATATTGTTAATTTATTTAATTTATTATGACACTGACAACGTTTGGATCATAAAAGGTAGTAAATGAGGAAGTTAAGATTGTACAATTTTGACAAATGTGTTAAAATTTGCTCTTTGACCTTAAACTGAGGGCAGTGGCCAGAGACAGGAATAAAAAAAATTCTGGCCTTGGTTTATAACCTTTAGCCACGTAATTAAATATAAAATTATTATTCATTCATAAGTACAAAATTGTCCAGTATACACTTAAAAATAAAGAATAATAAAAAATAAAGCTTACAAATAACAATGTCTACTTACTATGTTAATAAATACAACAACAACTATGCTAATTTTTTTTGTCTCTTTTTTTTTCACTACGGTAGGAATTAAATCCGATTCATCCTCGCGGAGATTTAGAACCTCTTAGTGATTTTTTTTTTATTTTTTTTTTATTTTTGATTTTTTTATATATTTTTTTATTATTTTTTTTAATCTTTTTTATTTTTTTTTAAATTTTTATATACCTATATATATATTTTTTTTTCGAACATACATAGGTTACAAAATAATATAAATTTTTTTTTTAATTTATTCTGGCCTTGGTTCAGAACCTTTAGCCACGTAACTACATATAAAATTATTATTAAAATAAAAATGTGTACCATTTTTATTCGGTTGCAATGCGAAGGCAGACCAATCTTACTTTTTAATTAGAATACGGAGTGCAGTCCAGTTCCTTTAACCGCGATTTTCTGCTCTTATTGGAGCTTCATCAGAAGGAACGTAGGCACTGTTCTCCATACTCCAACTAAATTGCATCGAGAGGCTTTCCCACACATCGCAACCAAAGTGATGATAATAGGTGGCAAGCGCCATCTGGCAATTGAAAGACGAAGCAAGTTTTCAATCCTAATAGTAAATTAATAATATTGAAAAATATTAAAAATCACTAAAAGATTTTTAAATTGAAAACTTATTGGTACATTTTCATGGTAACACCTCCAAGACTTCTATAATTTGCAAGTCATATGGATGCTGCAGTGAAGACGAAAGGGAAGGAATTCTACACCTTGCAATTCACATCCCCCGTCTGTAGCCGGCAAAGTTCCAACTGACAAATGCACCTGGTTACTCTACGGAGTAATACGAAAAATAAAATAAAAATGTGTACCATTTTTATTCGGTTGCAATGCGAAGGCAGACCAATCTTACTTTTTAATTAGAATACGGAGTGCAGTCCAGTTCCTTTAACCGCGATTTTCTGCTCTTATTGGAGCTTCATCAGAAGGAACGTAGGCACTGTTCACTGTTTGGACTGCACTCCGTATTCTAATTAAAAAGTAAGATTGGTCTGCCTTCACATTGCAACCGAATAAAAATGGTACACATTTTTATTTTATTTTTCGTATTACTCCGTAGAGTAACCAGGTGCATTTTTCAGTTGGAACTTTGCCGGCTGCAGACGGGGGATGTGAATTGCAAGGTGTAGAATTCCTTCCCTTTCGTCTTCACTGCAGCCTCCATATGACTTGCAAATTATAGAATTCTTGGAGGTGTTACCATGAAAATGTACCAATAAGTTTTCAATTTAAAAATCTTTTAGTGATTTTCAATATTTTTCAATACTATTAATTTACTATTAGGATTGAAAACTTGCTTCGTCTTTCAATTGCCAGATGGCGCTTGCCACCTATTATCATCACTTTGGTTGCGATGTGTGGGAAAGCCTCTCGATGCAATTTAGTTGGAGTATGGAGAACAGTGCCTACGTTCCTTCTGATGAAGCTCCAATAAGAGCAGAAAATCGCGGTTAAAGGAACTGGACTGCACTCCGTATTCTAATTAAAAAGTAAGATTGGTCTGCCTTCGCATTGCAACCGAATAAAAATGGTACACATTTTTATTTTATTTTTCGTATTACTCCGTAGAGTAACCAGGTGCATTTTTCAGTTGGAACTTTGCCGGCTGCAGACGGGGGATGTGAATTGCAAGGTGTAGAATTCCTTCCCTTTCGTCTTCACTGCAGCATCCATATGACTTGCAAATTATAGAAGTCTTGGAGGTGTTACCATGAAAATGTACCAATAAGTTTTCAATTTAAAAATCTTTTAGTGATTTTTAATATTTTTCAATATTATTAATTTACTATTAGGATTGAAAATTTGCTTCGTCTTTAAAATTATTATTCTTCGTTCATAAGTATTAAATTGTATACTGTAAGTGTATACTGGAAAATATACTTAATTAATTACAAGAAATATCTCATTCATACCTTACATAATACAAAGGAAATACCTATCCATTCAAACGATTAGTTTTACATTAACACTTTTAATTTTATTTTTTGAAGAAATGTCATAATTAGTTTAAACATTTTAATGTTGTCTTCACTTGATAGTACATTTAAGTCTAGGGAAGTAGTTAAACCTGCTTTCAGCAATTCTTGTAGCAGCCACATACTTGAATTGAGATCTAAGGAACAGTTCAAAAATATGTGATTTAGATTAGCTATGCTAGTTCCACAGTCACATCTGCCTGTTGGGAGAACTCCGATTTTATGTAGATGCTTCGGAAAACATCCATGATCTACTTTTAATCTTAGGATGGTCGACACTGTATTTCTACTTAGTGCAACAACTTTGTAGAATTGGTTAACAGCTACTGTTGGTTGTAATTTAAACAAATTAGTGCCTGTACTTTCACCGAACTGAATCCAACGTCTATCCCATTTACATTTAATATGCTGTTTAATATATGCAAAAAGATCACATGTGTTAAGTTCTTCAATCAACATGAGGGTGCTTTAGTGGATTTTTAGCTATTGAATCCGCAATACTATTACCCAATATGTCTGAATGTCCCTTAATCCACACAAATTTAACACTATATGTTGAAGCTGATAATTTTAGTAATTGTTGCAATATTTTTAATATAAATATGTTGCTGTTAATTGTAACTTTAAAGTTTTGTAATGCATTTAATACTGATAGTGAATCACTGCACACAACAATTTTGTTCCATTGTTTTTCACAACACCATTCAAGAGCTTTATATATAGCACATGCTTCGGCGGAAAAGATGCTGGATTGATTATTTAGAGTAAATGCTTTTTTTAAATTTATTTTTGGTACAAAGTAAGCACTTGTTGTACAGTTTACTGATTTTGACCCATCTGTATAGATCGTAGTGTAATCTGAATAATTACTTCAGATTTCCTTGAGAGTATTATGACAAAATTCAGTTTGGTATTTAGGAATAATAATATTTGTAGATAGAACGCTTGTTAAATGTGGTATATCCAATGATTCCCAAATAAGGTAGCAAGGAGAGTTTGTTAATTAAGTTCATGGCAAGTTACAAATGCTGTCACTAGTAGTGGAGAATTCTTTTTTGCAAAGTGTGTAGATGTTAAATCAGCTGTATTTAATTGACTAATTATTTTTGCATTATACGTGCAGCGATAATGTTGGATTAGGAAATATTTGCTTGCCAAATATTCTCTACGTAATGAGAGTGGGTTTTCAGAGGCTAGAACCAGGGTAGCTTCATTTGGAGTGATTTTCATCAACCCTAACACATTTTTCAAAGCTTTCAATTGGATTCTATCAAGTTTACGTAAATTACTTATGCTCGCTGATCCATACACCAAACACCCGTAATCTATAATAGATCTAATATAGGCTCGATAAAAACTCAATCCAGTAGTTTGGTCTGCACCCCACGATGTCTTACAAAGCATTTTAAATAAATTAATACCTTTTTCGCAGCGACAAATTTTGTAGTTAATATGTTGAGTCCAAAGAAGTTTTATGTCAAGTATGACACCAAGGTATTTAAATTCCGAAACAATTGGAATAGTATTGCCCTGTAAGCATACTGTGCAATCTCTAATAGAGTGTTTTCTAGAAAAGAATACTACGGCACACTTTTGGTACGAAATAGTGAAGCCATTTAACCAAGTCCAGCTATCAAGGTTGTACATTATATGTTTTAGTTCAGTAGTACATTCGATATATGTTTTCTTCTGTGAATAGATGACAATATCATCAGCATACTGTAAGCAGACAATATTGGGAGACCATAAATTGTGCAAATCATATGTGTACAGATTAAAAAGAAGTGGACTTAGAACAGCTCCCTGTGGAATGCCCTTTGATGTAATCATTGGTCCTATGATATTATGACCTGCTCGAATGAATACATTTCTGTCTTTATATAAGTTTGATAGTAAATATGCCATGCATTTTGGAACACCAAGAAATACCAGTTTATCACAGAGTTTATTCAAATCAATATTGTCATAATCACTTTTTATATCGATAAACAATGCACCTGTGGTCATAGAATTGGAAAAACCAATTTGAACATCTGTAGTCAGACGTACTACTGCATCCATCGTACCACACCCTTGTTTCTAGCCAAATTGTGTTGCTTGTAGTATACTATGCCTCCTTAACCAAGTTTCCATTCTCAATTTTAGAATTCTTTCGAATGTTTTGAAAATGCATTACAACAATGTAATTGGTCGATATGAATCCGGATGATCTTTATTTTTTTTCCGGTTTCAGAATTAATATAACAAAGCAATCATTAAATTTGTAAGGAAATACTCCAGTTTGCAAGATACAATTATAAATATGCAATAGTAATCTTTTAGCCAGCATACCCATTTTTTGTAACATAATATACGAAATATGATCTGGACCTGGGGCTGTGTTTTTGGATATCTTAATGGCATATTCCAGTTCGGATGCTGTTATTTCCTTTAGTAAATAATGTTCTTCTGAAGGTGCTCCTGAGTGAGGTATATGTTTGTCAACAAAAGGTGGACATATCTTCTGTAGAATATCTTCTGCAACTGAAGAGGGAGCATGTTTAATATTTGTATTTTTGTTATTCAATTTGTTCACCATCTTCCATATTTGAGTTGATGGACAGCTAGAGTTAAGACTGGAACAAAATTGAATCCATGTACTTCTGGCTTTCTGTTTAAACATTTTTTTAGTTATAGCTTCTATCTTTTTATATTCAAGAAAGTTATTCAGGCGCATCCTTCTTAAGCTGTAATTGTTTGGCACATTCATCATCCCACCAAATCGATTTTTGTCTATGTTTAGGAATGAATGGTACGTTTTCAGGGATAGAAGCTTCGGCGCTTGTATTGATTGCTCTATTCAGAGTAACTGCCATTTCTTGACAGTTATCAGAGTACATAACATTCTTTAATTTCATTTCAAGAGTGCTCTGAAATAATTCCCAGTTGGCTTTCTTTAATCTCCATTTCCTTGTTGGATAAAGAATGGTAGAAGGTACATCAATATTAATTTGATGGAAATAATATAATGATTAGATCCAAGAGTTTTATCCAACGTTTGCCAATGAGCTATTGCAGCTAATCCAGGAGTTACCAACGTCAAGTCTACAGCTGATTTTGTGGAGCTTGGTGGAGTAATTCGGGTTGCTGTACCATCATTTAGAATTATTAAGTTCATATCAGCTAGTGCTTCAATTATTCTATTGCCATCAATATAATTTTTTGGAGAACCCCATACCGCATGATGGGCATTGAAGTCGCCTCCCAGTATCGTCTCTCCTTCAAGTGAGCAAGACCAATTAAAAAGACGTTCCCATTCCCGGATGCTTAGATTTTTATCAGCTTTAAACAACGAAATTATATTAATTAATCTGCCATTAAAATCAATTTTTACACCACAAATTTCTAACGTACCAACATTTATAACATCCAATATTTTATAATTATGCATCCGTAGGCCTAAAAATATAGCTACACCTCCAAATCTGCGACCTTGGCGATCTTTTCTAATAACTTGTTATCCTCTATAAATAATGTTGTGATTTGTTTTATAACAAGTTTCCGATAAAATTGCAATGTCAATATCGTTAGAATACAAAAATTGTTTAAAAGCTTGTGCATTAGATACAGTAGAACGACTATTCCATTGTATTAAATTTAAATTCTTTAAACTATTATGCGCCATTAGATGTTGATAAATTTTCTAATAACTTTGAAATTTGCTTTTTAATTAAATTTGGATCATTATGAAAACTGTCCTTCCAATTCGACACATCGGAAAGAAAGCTGAATATTATAGAACATTATAGAGACAGGAATAGAACTATTTAAATAAATTGATTGTGATGGTAACTACGTAATTATGATATGTAGTTCGGTAATAAAATCAGTGAAGGAAACTGGAAAACGTCTGTTTGATCCTCTGTAGTTAAGGATGTAGTTGTGGAGTCAGATCAAAATTAACCCTCGAACCACAATTTTACTATGTTTTTATAAAAAACATAGTAGGGTGTTGTGGCATCCAGACGCCAGTCTCACAATAAATTAAATCAATTAATATACAGTGCGCTGGAATAAGTTATTTATTTTAACTATTAATTAACCCTTATTAACTTATTTATTTTTAGCACATAAGCAAAATGCTCGGACTCGGATTTTTAGAATAATCATAGTATATTATAGCATCAATGTTTCGAACTTTACGCGATCCCTCTTCAAGTGACAGGCATAGCTTTGATTTTTTTAAATGGGAGAGTACATCATGTGACACCTCATGTAAACCATTTGAAATACTGTTTCAAAAATACATGTATAATACTTTAATTCTATTTGAGAGCGTAGACGCAAAATTCTGGTCGAAATATTTTTAAACGCATTTATTCTTTTCGAATCCTGAGAAAACTTATAACTATTTTGAAAAATTTAAATGCGAAATGAAAGATTACATTATTACGGAGTGCAGAAAGTCCCTCAGAATAAAGAAAAAGTTTTTTTTGAATGATATGTTTGAAATTAAAAATGAGACTAAATTTTCTCTTTTTTTCACCCCTGTGAGTCATTAAAAGAAACATTATAGAAGTTATCAGGACCATTTGACCCTCGATAGCACTGTAATATTTAATTCCGCGTTTAAATTGTTCAAAAATACTCATTAGTTTTCTAAGGGCCAGTTTCTCATATCGAGTTCAACTCCAGTTTAACCTGAACTTCTAGTAAACGTCAGTTTAAAGTCAAAATCGTCTTTCTCAATTCGCACGTTCAACCGATGGCAGTTTAAACTTGAACGATGCTTGGACGGTGGAATTCGGCCGTTCAAAGATTTCAGAACTCAGTTCAGATGATTTCATGGACTACGCATGCGTTGTATTAACACGAAACGCTGTCATATATAAATATATTCTATTTTATTATATTAAGCCTAACGATTAACGATAACATTATTTTTGTTTTTATAATATTTATTTATAATTATTAAAATGACTATTTGACTATAAATACTTAAATTTAACTTTATTCAAAAACAGCATAAAAAAGGTACTTCAAAATGGCGACAGTTCTTTACCTTTTGCCATCTAATGGCATTTCTCGAAAGCTGTAGAACGAGCGCTGAAATGAACGTGCAATGAGAAATACATTCCCAACAAAACCGTAGATCACCGGTGAACCTGGTTCAACTGAACCATAGATTACCGCAGGTATGAGAAATCGACCCTAAGGATTCGAAAAAAATGAATTCATTTAAAATGAGTTCGACCGAAATTTTGCACCTACGCTCGCAAAAAAAAATGAAAGTGTTATACATTTTTGTAATCAGTATTTCAAAATCTTTTATGTTAGGTGTCACATATGATGTACTTTCCCAATTAAGAAAATCAAAGTTATGCCTGTCACCTGAAGAGGGATCGGATAAAGTTCCAAACATTGATGTTATAATATACTATGATTATTTTAAAAATCGACCTGTTCGAGCGTTTTGCTTATGTGCTAAAAATAAATAAGTTAATTAGGTGAGGGTGTAACACTTATTCCACTGCACTGTATAGAGAAATCTTCATATTATATACTATATAGGCAGAAATCTACTAAGGAAGTAAAACTTCACTTGTAGGTACATGGTATATAAATTTATTAAAATTTTTATCTAAAATAATCCAAATTGGATTGAAGTGGCACATCTATAGTACAAAAAACACACAAACGTTTTCGGACCAATCAGTCCATCATCAGGTAGAAACTTTAGATCCAAAGTAGTTGGCACTAGCTACATAGTTAGGTCAAAAGACCTTAATATTACAATAATTAGGCCATTTCGGCTACAACATTGTCGACAATAAGTTGATGTTTAAAGAATTTAGAAATGTAGTGGTACTATAGTGTGGTCTTCATCTTGGCTTCAAACTGACGTCAGCCAATGAGAGGAATCTTTTCCTTTATATTTTATAAGTAGAAATCTTCAATAAATATAAATAAAACCATTAAGCACGGAATATCGAGCACGAAAATGTTGGCTATTTTCGCCACTTTCCCCCACCCTCAAGAACTTTCCCAAATATTTGCAGCATAGTGCATTCTCTTAAATCAGTTCTCTCTCTATTAGCAAAAATTGTGCAAGAAGGTAGGATAGTGCAGACTTAAGAAATCAATTTCTGTATCGTGATCATTTACTATATACATTTATATTATAAAGTATAGACAGCGAAACCGGTCATTGGAGTAATACAATAAATTATTGTGAGTACGTCTCTCTTTTAGTAAACGCTTTTCTTTACTTCAATAGTTTGCATCAAATTTTTAGACGTTAATTTGACTGACTTTACTTCATTGCAAATGAATGAAAATTTGCAGACATATGCATTCGCGGAAACAATACACGAATAGTCAATAAAAAAAAATTATGTTTATTTATTGTTTAAATAAAAAAAACTTTTTTCATGGAAAATGCTTAAATGCTTGTTTTTTACAATGTAGAATCTTGAAACATTTACAGATTGTAGCTAATGATATGAACTATACATAATTTCACTTTTTCGTTAATAATTGTTGACGTTATGCTTCATAAATAAACAATAAAATTTCAAATTTTGAACGCTTATATATTTGTTTATATAAAATCGGCGCTTATTCTTGTAAAATTTCAATACGATACGAAACAAAACTTCAACCAAAACTCGAATTCAAAAAATTCGTGTTTTTATCGTAGTCTTAGAAAAACCACCGTTAGACACGTTTTGTGCTACAATTAACATTAGAATTCATTTTGTCCTATTAATTAATTAAACGCTTTTCTTTAGTTCAATCGTTTGGGTCAAATCTTTGGACGTTAATTTGACTGCCTTTTCTTCAATGCAAATGGCCAAAAATTGACAGACATACGCATTCGCGGGAACAATACACGAATAGTCAATATAAAATTTTTTGTTTATTAATTGTTTAAATAAAAGAACAATTTTAACGGAAAATGCTTAAATTCCCTTGTTTTTTTACAATGAAGAAACTTGAAATTTTTACAGATTGTAGCTAATTATATGAACTATACATAATTTCACTTTTTACGTTAACTGTTTACGTTATGCTTCATAAATAAACAATAAAGTTTCAAATTTTTTGCCGATTCCGACTACTTTTTATGTTTGTACATCATATATGTTTTATACATATTTTAATAAACATGACGATATATTTTAATGTTTGAAAAGTGTAAGACTAAAAAGTAAAAGATAAAAAAATATGAAAAAAATATTTTTAAGAAACGGTTTTATTCAGTTACGAGTTTCTAACACATTCGTTAAAGAAAAGCGTGGGGCGAAAACCGTTTATTCGATGAAGACGCGCCACGCTTTTCTTTGGCGAATGTGTTAGATTTTTTCAATTTTTTTAATTTTGCTTTTTAGTGGATTTTTTTATATGTTTAATTTTAGTCACTCGTAACTGAAGAAAGGCGTTTCTTAAAAATATTTTTTCATATTTTTTTATTTTTATTCATTGTGGACTCATATAATGCAACCCATTCAATGTTGTATTTTTTTAGTTTACCGTCTGTTATTCTTACTTTACCTGTAGAAGGCCCACTTATACAATAGTAAATATTTAAAGACAAATAATATGTTTGTGATTCAATGTGTAAACATTATTTTAACGGCGCCATTTTTTACTTAATTTTTATCTGCCGTACGACTGTTTGTAGGTACACTCAGTTTTATGACATGTAATGTCATAAACTTAAATAAAAATAGATTCAATGCTGAGCTCGGTAAAGACTTCAGTAAAGTCGTGTCATTTACTTCCAGAGGCGTAGATAGTTAAAATTTATCTTAAGCTTGTGTTAATATAAGCTACTTTTGATCCGACTATAAAACACTTATTGTCAAAATGAAAGAGACGAGATTAAACTTTTTTCGAATCCTGAGAAAACTAATAAATAGTTTTGAAAAATTTTAACCCAGAATGAAATATTACATTATTACCGAGGGCTGAAAGTCCCTTAGAATAACCAAAAAATTTCTTTTTAATGCGATATTTAAAATTAAATGTCACACGAAATTTTCTCTTTTTTACCCATATTACTTATTAAAATAAACATTATAAAAGTTTTCAGGGATTTTTGGCCCCCGGTAATAAAGCAGTCTTTCATACTGCCTTTAAATTTTTAAAAACATATTTATTAGTTTTCTCAAGATTAAAAAAATGAATGCATTTTAAACACATTGCCGCGAAATTTGCCGGCTACGCCCTTAAATAACCTAAGCGAGCTAATCAGTTTTTACCTAATATAAAACCACAAGCCTAGCCCATCAAATAAAATACAAGTGATTTTCAAAAGTACATATTGAACGCCCAAGGAAAAAATCGAATGAAAATTTAGAGGCAGAATGAAAGGCACCGTTGAAGAAAAACAGGCAATACTGCCTATTAGCCCGATCAAAGAACAATCTGATCCCAAAAAAATAAAGGAAGGATGAAAATTTGAGAATAGGTAGTTGAAATTGTCTATCATTATATAAGAAAAAGTTTACAGTTCTACATCCCCCCTCTTGAAGTTAAAAAATACATTCAAAATAAGACCGGAATTGGATAAAATGACTAATTCTAAACAACTTTTGTTCTATAGGGTTTTTTCACTAAGTCAATACTTTTCGAGTTATTTGCGAGTGAATATGTTCATGTTTAACAAAATAAAACATGTTTTTGAACGGTTTTTCGGAGATAACTCAAAAAGTAAGTATTTTAGCGAAAAAAATATTCTTAGCAAAAACATAGCCCACAAAAAACTGAAAAAAAAATAGTGTATACATGAGGTCTGTAGACCCAGTAGAAGCAGAGTTGCAGCTAATGAAAATAGTTTCTTCTTCGTCAAGTTCCAAATCGAATATTTTAATGTGAAATAACCCAAATACGAAGCACTTTTCGGGAAAAAATTAATTTGAACTTTTTTAAAGTGTTTAAAAAAAAGTTTATTGTTGTTTTTTAAAAAACTTGTAACATTAAAAGTAAGGCTCAAAATATTGTTGGTCCCTTTTATTTTTTAGTAAAAAAATCACGAAAATCACCCCCTAATTAGCATCACAAATAAAATTTATCATTACCACTTCAGAAGTTGCTTTGTCTATGTATTTTTTATATGATCTGTAAGTTTCATCGGTTCAAAGTGCTTTTTTTTGAAAAAGATGTAGTTGAAATGACTTAAGCGAGTAACTAATCACGAGTTTAGGCAAATTTGGAACAGCCCTAGCATAACCAATTTTTGTCTAACAAGAAAACAAAAAATAAAAAATATTCAGGAAAGCAAAAGGTACATTTTATTACTTTTTGAGATTTTTGGTAATACTAATAATTTTCAAGTTAATTCCATAAACAATTCCGATTTTTTTTAAAGTAAAAGAAAATGTTTTATTTTAAACCCCATTTTTTTTTCAAAACTGAGCACTTTAAACCAATGAAACTTAGAGATAATATAAATAATACATAAATAAAGTAACTTGTGAAGCGGTAAAGACTAATTTTATTTGAAAAGCTAATGAGGATGTGATTTTCTCCATTTTTTTTACCAAAAAATAAAAGAGACCAACAATATTTTGAGCGTAAATCACTTATTTTTAATACATATTAGAAGTTATTTTAAAAAGCAACAATAAAGCTTTTTTAAACACTTTAAAAAAAGTTTTAATGAATTTTCCCAGAAAATTGCTCCGTTTTTTGGTCATTTCACATTGAAATATCCGATTTGGAATTTGGCGAAGAAGAACCTACTTTTCATTAGCTGCAACTCTGCTTCTACTGTGTCTGCAGACCTCACGCATACACCATTTTTCAATTTTTTATAAGCTATATTTTTACTATATATTTAGACAATATTTTTTTCGCTAAAATACTTACTTTTTGAGTTATCTCCGAAAAACCGTCCAAAAACATGTTTTTTTTGTTAAAAATGAACATATTCACTAGCAAATTACTCGAAAAGTATTGACTTTGTAAAAAAACTCTATAGAACAAAAGTTGCTTAGAATTAGTCATTATATCCAATTCCAGACTTATTTTGAACGTATTTTTTTTCACCCCAGAAATTCTTTTTCACCCCGTATTTTCCAATTTTTGTAAAATGAAGGGGATGTAGAATTATAAACTTTTTCTTATACAATAATAGACAATTTCAACTACCTATTCCCAAATTTTCATCCTTCCTTTATTTTTTTGGAGGTTTTCGTAAAATTGTGTGTTCCTTGATCGGGCTATATACAAAAGAAAAATAAGAGGAAGGAGATTATAAATAAGTGAATAATACTTATTCCTACAAATTGGCGTTCTCGCTCTTGAGTCATTTATTTTCTCAAAAATTCTCGTAAAATCTAAGAAACTAATAAAAAAAAACTCTGTAGTCTCAACTGTTTGGTGCATTGGAGCAACCATACTCATGTTTTAAAGAGAACACAAAAGGTACTCTGAGTAATGAATTTTGCAAAAACTGACAGAATAGGATTGAAACGAATGGCAGTCATTTATAAAGTAATCTTATGCAAGCAGCAGCTTGAAAGAATGAAACTGATCGATCAATAGTAAAGTTTGATTACTTACGAGGATTGTTCAAAAACTAGGTTGATTAATATAAAGATGGCATGAATTGCAAGAAAACTTTCCATTTTGTTGAAAACCCTTTTTATATGTGAGATATGACAGCACAGAATAACCTGTATTTAATATCAATAAAACCAAATCCATGAGAATAAACGCAAGTAACAAAACGCTATTTACGATTGACAACATGCAGATTGAAAATGTGGAAAACTTTAAGTATTTTGGAAGTGTCATAATAGAAAATGCAGTTACAGAAGACGATATTGTGTGAGGATACGAAAAGCTCAAAAGGAATTCAGCATGCTCAACCCTGTTTGGAGGTCTGGCAAATATACTACAAGGATAACGATTCGAATATTCAAGTCAAATGTCATGTTTGTTCTACTCTATGGATGTGAAACCTGAAAAGTGACAAAAACCCTTACAGGCAAATTGCAGGTTTTTGTTAACAAATGTCTACGAAGAATTGTCCATATTTTCTGACCATATTTTCTGGTCACACACTCCGAAAAGATAGTTCCAGTATTGCAAATACTGCCCTAGAGTGGAATCCCCAGGGAAAAAGCAAAAGAGGTCGCCCAGCACAAACTTGGAGAAGATCAATCTTGGACGAGGTAAGACCTCAAGGAAGCCTTGGAATGAGGTAAAAGCCTTAGCGCAAAATAGCACCCGATGGCGCGTTTTCACTGAAGCTCTATTCTCCACTTAGGAGTTCAAGAACATTATCGAAATAAACTCTTTTCCGTAGTTACTATTTTCTGTAGTAAACTGACTTTCAGTTAAAAAGAATTGCACTACAATATCATAGCATCGCTATATTTAGTACAATTGCATTCGTAGGTTTTTGACTTTCCCGCCATCTTTACTGTGTTAAATTGTGTCTAATATACTAATGTTGCCGCATATTTAAGTTATTTTGGTACTTAGCTGTATTTTTTAGACTTTCAATAATTAGGAAGTGTATTTATTAGAACATTGAAGGACTGGTGTAATAAAATATATTTGATGTCACTCTTAAAAATGAAAAACCTGAAACATAGACTAACCCAGCTAATTGAAATACCATTCGAAAATAATATTTCAACCAACTAAGGTAGTTATCGTCCACCCTAGCTTAGCTCAGCCTCCCAAGGTGTGTGTTCATCTTGTCCTAATCTTAAATATGAACTACAATAAATTAAGAATGGAAGCAAACAAAACAATATTTTAACCAATCATGTTTACTGTTCAATAAAGATATAATAAAAATGTGACTTATTGAATGCATTAACAAATATATTAAAATTCTTGACAAAAACTAACAATTCTTGGATTATACTTATGCATGGCTTGTGGTACTGGTTCGATGGTAACTTCTTGATGTCGAATGGTACTGTTGTTGGTTCTGCAACTGGCTCTTGTGTTGTAGGTATTCAGGGTCACCAGGCCTACATGTGTTGGTCGTTGCAGTCTAGATGATTTGGTTGCAGTTGTCAGCCTTGTAGTAGTAGTCTGGGCTGATTATCGGAGAATAGGCCATTTTTGGGAAAAGTTATTTACCAGCAATTTTATTGCTGGAATCGAAGCTTATGAATATATATATTAATAATATATTGACCTCGACACCGTCAGGTACAAGAGGACAGCTTAAGTAAGTAAGTAAGTATATTAATAATATAGGTATGCAAAGTAGATAAAGTCCGCAGATAGTGTGCTACGTTTTTTTATAAACAAAATGGCGCCCAACAATCGTGTTTTTTTCAATTATTGCTCTATAACTCCGAAGATTTTAACTTTACAACAAAAACACTCAAATAAAAATTCACCGCAATTAAATTATACATAGAGATGTGTTTTTACCGATCTACTCCGACGAAAATTTTCCTCGGAAAATACGAGTTTTCCCAACAAAATCTTTAATTTTCAAATAAAGTTTTAGATAAGTAATTATCTACCAATAATTAAATAACTTGGTGACTTAAAAGCCTTCTTGGTTTAGATTATAGTTTCCTGAAGCTGATGAAAATTGAACGAATATTTTAGCAACAATTCAATTGTTATCAAGTATATTCAAATGGGAAATAAGCCACAATTTTACCTAAAAATGATTTTATTAACGTTTCGACGCCCAAGTCGGGTGTCGTTGTCAAAATACAAAATAATATTAAATAAACAAAAATGTTGTTGCTTAGTAAAAAATTCTTCTATAATTTATTTAATCTGACTCATTTATATCGGCAATTCAGACACGTATTATACATTTTAAAGTAGACGACTTTAAAAATGATATTGCCAATATTGATGAGTTGCGTTCCTGGGACGACTTTACTAAAAGATAGTTCATTCGATTACATGAAATCAATCCCAACTCAAGAATAGCCGCCACAAAAAATCATAGCATGTGATCTGTCTTTAAAAAGACAACCAAATGCAACGGTGGTACTGAAATTCTCGCGTTAGAGATTCCATAGTAAATCACGAGGGAAAACCAGGAAAAACCTCGTGATACTATCCCGACATCGCAAGTATTTGGGTTTACATTTAGTTTACTCTCAAAACTAATACCAAATTCTGACTTAATATTTTAAATTTTAAATAATACTAAAATACTAAATATGTACTAACTCGATATGTTACTGATTTACTAATTGTGGTTTTTTCTTTCTATTGACTTCCTCCTTTAGTATGGGTAACCACATCCTACTGCATTCTACCGAGGAATTTGCGACACAATTGGTTTCATTTAGCATAATTAGAGCCGCTTCTTTGGTTTTTCTCTTTTTACTATCTGTTTCTTTTAGGACTATACTTGAATCTCTCCACTGAACTCTATGTTCATTATCCCATGCGTGTTGACATATTTGAGATCTATCAAATTCTCTATTTTTTATATAAGACTGATGTTCATTTACTCTAACGTCTAATGGTCTTGACGTTTTTAATTCAATTGTTAATTAATGATTTACGGTCGCAATAATAACCAAAATAATTATGATACACCGATCAAACTTTGAAATCTTATAAAGATGAGATGCCTATTTAACATTTTGTCGACAAAATATATTTTTTTTATTTTTTTGCATAATCTTTGAAATGTCGTTTGCATACGCTTTGAAAGATTAAAAAAAAATTATAAACAACGTAGTATTCGTATATTTATTTTGCTGTTTCATAACTTTTTGAAAATGGTTGGAAAATATTTTTAAAGCATTCATTTTCAATACCTTTGAAATACGCATTTTAAGTATTTTTTTTAAATTAGAATATAATAAACAATTTCAGAGAAATGTTAATTTGTCTATACCTATTTTTTTTAAACATTTAAAGATTATGCAAAAAAATGAAAAATTTATATTTTGTCGACAAATTTTCGTCGTAACAAATCGGGAAAAACATATCTCTATGCAGAATTTAATTGCTGTGAATTTTTATTTGGGTGTTTTTGTTGTAAAGTTAAAATCTACGGAGTTATATAGCAATAATTGAAAAAAATACGATTTGTCGGCGCCATTTTGTTTATAAAAAAAGTAGCACACTATCTGCGGACTTTGTACCTATATTATTAATATATAGGATCTTATAACTCGATTCCAGCAATAAAATTGCTGGTAAATAACTTTTCCATGAATTTTGCTAATTAGCCCAGAGTATAGTGCATCGCCTGCCATGGGCTTCATGCTCCCGAAAGGAGAAAAGTAGATTTTATCTAAAAACTAGAAAATATAATACGTATTAGTGACAATCAAAAAGTTAATAATCAAAATGCACCTTTGCCGAATGGTATTCAAAAACTAGTAGATGGCAAGGGTAAATTAAATGGAATTAATTACTAGCAGTTAAACTATTTGATTACTAAAACCATATTAATAGATGAAATTAAATATTCAAAATTAAGATATCAAAACACGTGGAGAGTCGAGGTTAGGTACAGAAACAAAAAGAGGTTATGAATGGTACAGTATGTCACAAACTACTCACCCCAAGAGAATATTAACGTCTGGAAATAAATGAAAATGTTATGGGCTTATCTCTTTAAATAAATTAATTTGTCCCCTCCATTACTAATTGCCACTCTCTCATTGACATGACAGCGCAAAGTATGAGGAGATGGACAACCATGTTCCGTACTAAAGGACAGATATCTAGAGAGTATGTTACGGTTCACATTTTATTTTTCAAATATTAAATAAATAAATCAAATAACCAACAGAAAATAATAATAATAATTTAAAATAATAAATAAACCTTATCATAATTTCATTTCATTTAATTTAAAGCGCTCAATCTTTTGCTCACTGCAAAATGGTCTTATCTGTTTGAACGTTCAGTCAAGTTCTCTGACCATGACCCAAAGATCGAATGTCAAAATTCGTTACTTGACCTTTCAAGGCCGTTACAGCAGAGGTGACTTACGGGAGGTGAATCCATCTTGTTTTGGTCACGTTTTTAAAACTTAAGGACGCTGGTAAAATTTAGTTATTACCTTCATATTTTGTGGATTTGCGAACCTTAAGTATAGAAACTAATCAGGGATTTCCTGGAAATTAAGGAACTCATGGGATTTATGGATATACGTTCCTGATTTGACTTAAAAAACCCCACATAAGGTCACCCACCATCTACGGTAAGTCCTTCAGATTTATCTACCCCTAAAACTGTAAAGCCGGTTGTAACGACAGATTATATAAAAATATTGTTTCTTTTTAGACCTTTTTTGTCCTCCTATATTTCTTTCTTTTGATTCGGATACCAATTACATACATTGCTACAAGAACCTTATGTGACACATGGTCTAACAGCCTATACGATTGTTTTCGTCACCATCTACCCTAGTACAATAAAATACAATCCTGTTCAATACCGTATCTGGACACAGTGGCTGACTGCCGTTCAAACAGGAGACTAAGTAAGAGAGAAAGGAGACCAATATAACACCAACAAAAACTCAAGTAAGATCTTTCCTGTTTTCTTGGTATCAATATTACAAGATAATATAAAGTGTGTTGTTCACTTGCAGTGAAAATCAGTGAGGGACATTTGGCTTACCTGGCATATTATTTAATTATTTATTAACATCGTATTTATATATTTGTACATTGATTCATTTAGGTATAATTTCGAATAATTTTTAATAAACCAGTGTAATCCCAAAAGTACTTTTGAGGAACATCCCATGTATAGTCACCTAACCTCTTTTCTGTATTATATGTAAACAACACTATCCGGTTCAGGTACCCACTTATTCTTGTTATTTTTGTAACCTACCTATGTAAATTATAAATAATATAGATCGAATAACATACAGTCATACAGTCTTTTACCCACCCACTCTCCGCGAGTTCAATAATCAATTCAAATAGTCTGTCTAGCCGGTAGCGTAAAACTTTTAAGATCAATCAATTTTTATTTTGAATATTTTTGCATCCTTCTTGCTACTCATTTTGCCTAGGTAATTTCCTAAGGTAAAAAGAGGACCTAGCAATTTGACGGGTAGCAAGTAAGGATACCCAGCAAACAGACCGACGTGTTAATTACGTGAATTTCTGGTACATTTGTCACCAATATACGTAAATTGCTTACGTGAATTTCACGTGAAAATTTGGTTGGAATGTCACATTGAAAATACGTCTTTAAATTACGTGAATAACTCGTCTTCAATAGACGTGTTATTCACCTTAAATACCAATAAAATGTTTCGGGAAATTCACGTTGCAAATACGTGTTGATTAACGATTAACATATCTTTTAGGGAATGTATATATTAGTATTCACGTGAAAGATACGTCCTCGGTTCACGTAAATAATTCGACCTTAATTAACTTACTAATCATGTAATTATTATCCTCATATGACATAAATAAAACAAGCCTATAAAGTATTATCAATGTATTTATTTAGTAGAATTTAGAGACTTTAAAACATTTGTCTTGTATAATTATTATACAAGATAATGAACCAAAAATGCTACCGACCAAAAGACGCATTAAAAAATTTGCCAACACAAAACACAACACAGGTCACTTTTTATTTTGACGACACTTTCTTGTTTTTTCACGACACTTCAACCCTCGAGCAGTGAGGTAAACGTTAATACGAAAGGCATTATTATAAATAAACCCGCCTAAAATAAAACGAGGGAAATAAAGCTCTTCACGTTTCACTTTCACTTTTTGTTGTGAGAAATGTGAGAAGCTGATATTGATATTAGAGGTTATGCTCATCGATTATAAAAATCGATTATTTTTAAATTACAGTTAAACTATTCTACTTACTTTAAATTAGTTTTACATATTTTCTTTTTGTTTTTAAATTTCTTCTGCTATTACCTAATTGGTCTTACTAAAAATCTATTTCAATACCAGAATAATATAAAAAAATAATCCTATCGAATTATCCTATTATTCGATAAATCGATTAATTTAGTTTTCGAACCAACTATGTTAATCACGTATCGTGGTCACGTGATAGTATTTAAAGGAGGAGAAAGGCTTGGTAGTACGTCACCACCGCGCGCGATTTGAAAATTAGACTCGACATCATTTTAGCTGTGATATTTTTAAAGAAAAAAAAAATAGCAAAAATAGCTTCAAATCAAGGTTGGATTGAAATAGTTATGCTAAATGATTTTAAAAGCGAAATCATAAACTTTTTGTTTAAATATTGGTATTATTTACATTACTTTACGTGGAATACATCTAATTTTTCGACGTCCATAAAATACAGGGAGTAAAATTCAAGCGATACGTATTTAACCAACACCGTTGTAAAATTTTGTTTTCAAAAATATTTCTCAAAATTTAACCAAAGGAAGTTATTTATGTTTCGTGATTATTACGTGAAATAAACGTACCTTTGCGATGTAACCGACATTCACACCTATGATAAAAAACATGTACAATATTCGTCATTATGATTTTATATTATTCTAATGTCAAACATGTATAAAGGAAGCAAAAATATATTGGTGAATGATTTGGCACTGAAATACGTTTTTTTCCCGTCATAAATCTCCGAGTTACGTATTCGTTGAAATTTGCCGTAAATTTAACGTAATTATCACGTAACTGGGCTCAAACCTGTTTGCTGGGTAGGTATATCGGGGTACGTTCAGTATGATGACTTAGATGTTAGATGAAAAGAGAGTTGCCTATAAAACGTGCGCTAAACAGGTTTTTAACGGAAAAAACAAGTTAAAACGAATACAGAAGGTAATTATTAATAAAATATTAGAGAAAATAGAATAAAATAATTATTTAAAAGTAAAATAGCAAAGATGTGACGTTTGCAACGTTACAAACCCTATGCAGTTTGTTTAAATTTTTTTTTTTTTTCAAAAACTGTTGAAACAAGCTGTTAGCTTAGGAATCTTCTTCGTGGTTAATAAAGAGTCAAAATTGTTTCGGAAATAATGACCTTCACATACACGTTTCAAACATGAATGACATTGGTTCTAAGTAAATCTGTTTTTTCGTGTCTTTTAACATATTTAACTGTTTTTCTATAACTTCAGCTGGAATGGCTTCATTTTCCTAAAAAAATCTAATTTTATGCTTTATCGGAATTACCAGTGATCTAATGCTTGACTGACCAATAATACGGGACTTCAAAAAGTTGCTCGTTAGAGGTTGGTGTTTGTATTACTGTATTAAATCATTTGTGAATTTATGCCAGCAACATTAAGTAAAGAGTCTCATCCTCAGGCCAGCTCTTCAACTTTTATTTTAGGTTTTGGTATGTACCAAGTAAGAAGGCATTTATTGGGAAAATCTTCCCAAGCGATAATACTGCTATTGCGTTTTCGTAATTTAGTCACCAAACAAATTGGGGAAACTTCCCTCTTGTTCTTACGTACCTTATAATAAAGAAAGTAACTCAAAAACAGCTAACAATGTTATATTATAATCTCTAGGGCTGATAGTACAAGCAGGTTATATACACTATATTATTTGTAAAAAAAAAATAAATAACCATTTTCAATTTCGTTGCATAACGAAAATACAGCCGAACCATATTCTAGTCCAACCAGAGAGTGCAGCAAGCACCTCTACCGGTTTCGAAACTTATTAGTCTCTCATCAGGAGGCACATATGCTGCTCTCCCCGATCCAACCAAAACAAACCCCAGAGTGCAGTCCCGGATTGTAACGAACGAAATGGCATAGATGCCCTAGCGGCAACTGCTACAAGACTAAGTTTTCACTCTAATGGCATATAAAACAACATAATGCTATTCTACACCCCACCAGAATGAAAACAATGGGAACCTTCTCTGGTTACACCTCCGAGGCTTCTACAATATGCAAGCCATACGGATGCTGAGACTAAGGAAGATGAGGGAATTCTACAATTTACAATTCACGTCCCATCTGTAAATTGTAGAATTCCCCCATCTTCCTTAGTCTCAGCATCCGTATGGCTTGCATATTGTAGAAGCCTCGGAGGTGTAACCAGAAAAGGTTCCCATTGTTTTCATTCTGGTGGGGTGTAGAATAGCATTATGTTGTTTTATATGCCATTAGAGTGAAAACTTAGTCTATCTTATTTGTGTTTGGACCACTTAAATATCGAAAAGTGCTCGTATAACAAAACGACAGTATTGGTAATCATACATGAAAGCTTTCAGGGGAGTGCAATTTAAGAAAATTGAGGATTCTCTGTACAGCTGTCTTCACTGTTTAAAACAACTTCGATTTTTCATCCACAAAGCATTGAAATGTAATAAAGTTGGAGTTAGAACAATGGAATGTTATCAAGGAATACCGGTATGCAGATGATGCGGTATAATGGCCAAACCACATCTCTTACAGAAAATACTAAATAAACAAATATAAAGTATAATGTAATATACGTAATTCTGCAGAAGTTTTATTTTTCTGTAACAAAATTTCAATACATAAAATCTCTAAGAAGCGATTTTCGATTCTAACCTTTGCTTTTTGATTCCAGTGCAGATTGACAATAACCCGCCTATCTCGATTGTCCACATTCTTTTCTTTTAAAAGTTCTACAAGTTTCTGACATCGTACTCTATGAAAAAAATACGACATCAGAAACTAGAGATCATCAAAATGAGATCATCTGACTGGAAAGCATTAATACCGGCGGTAATAGTAAAATATTTTAGAAAAATAGACAAAAAACACGTGGTGCTGTAGATGAATAATACTTTCTAACGCTGCCACTAAGGGGTATTTGAATCAAAAACCGGTCATAATTATTTAAGAGCCTATATTATTTCAAAATATGATTAAAAATAATATTTCATTAACATTTTGGATTTATAATAAAAATACATAAAAAAAAATAACGAAAAAGTACATTTTTTTTTGAAAAATTGAAAAAAATGAAGATTGGAATCAGTGCAATGTGATTCACTGGTAACTTCAGAATCCTCTTCATCACCATCATCTCCGATAGTATTGTCGTCTAAACTATTTAGGGTAAGTTTTGCTGCAATTAAAATTGCCTTTGCTTCGTCAGAAAATGGCAAGATTTTCTTCTTAGTTTTTGGCCGATTACAGCTGATGAGAGGATCAGATGTCAGAAGTAGTCTATTTAAAATGTCCCTGTTACACTCAATTCTCGAAAATTTTCGGGAAAATTCCACCCGATATTTTCGAAAATTCTTATTACGTGCTTCAGCGGCCTCCTCGGACAATTGCCCTATTGGCAGAATTGCCTGTTCGATCACCTGTAAAATTTTATGGACTGTAGGTGACATTGGAAACCAGCCGTACAATTTTACTTATAGTTAGGCAGCCTCTTGGGCATAATTGTCAAATTTCTGTTGATCAATCTTACGACCACTTGATATTACCTCAAGAATCACTTTAAATCTGTTAATTAATACCCCGTTGATGCCTGTCATGCGAGAAGAGCATTCTGCATTTTGAAAAAATCTTCTAGACGTGTTTCCATCACTACTATTTCCGTAGCCAGCTTTAGGAATATCAACAAGTAGACCCATTTCAGCTCTAAAACATTTTTGTATTTTCTTTTTTGTTTCTTTAATAATTTTTTTGTCTTCAGGTGTACGGGCTTGCCACCTTTTTATGAGTTCTTTATATGCTAAATGCAATAATAACTCCAAAAAAACGTATTCTTGCATGAAGCACTGAGAGCCCAAAGTTTAAAGCCCCTTTTTTTGGAACATTTTTCTAATTTATTAAAATCTTTTGATGTCTGACCGCATATATAACATCGCATAGTTGAAGAAGTGTCCGTTGTGGAGATGCAGACCTTTCCGTCTACCATTGTCAGCAAAATATTGTGACTGATTTTCACTGATGTTTCACTGTCTTTAGTTTCTATAAAATTGTTTGCTTGATTTTCTAACTATTCTATTTCTTCCTTAGTGACATCTTTCGTTTCATGTACAGATTGAGCTCTGATAGGTCTGCAAAATCGCACCGAAGAAGGAGCAGGATTCTGCCAAATGATTTTTAATGTTTTACCACCAATAGAAACCACCATCCCCACCGGAACAATCGAGCTCATAAATATATTGGAATCATCATCTGCAACATTTTCAAATTTTTGTCTAAATTGCGTTTGGTGAAATCCATCACATCCCCATTTTGATATCAAAATTACGTGCTGTTTTTCAGTGTCGTTCAACGTATCTACGACTTAAGTTTATTAAATATATTAAATATTTTATGAAACGCAAAGCCGTATGATCCAGCAAAGCTTAAAGTTCAACATTAAAACTGGTCTCGGTAACAGTTATTTTGTCATCACCTGGGTATCACTCTTTTTTTTGCCTTTTGTAGCAAAGAATAACATGGGTAGATGTACTTCCGTCCGACTTGTAATAAATTCCACTGGCTTCTTGTGAAGTTACCTTCTACAAATATCGATAACGCTTCTTGTGGTGTATATTTCATCTCCACCTGATCTTTTTTAGTTGAAATTATTTTTCTGATCTTCTTAGCTTTCGTTGGTGTTATTTCTTTGATCATCCTTGAGGTATCTTTATTTCCATAAGTACATTGACTAACACGAGCAGCGAAAGTCAGCTCCTCGACAGGTATATTATGAGCCCGTATTTGTTCAGTTCTCCCCCGCTTGGTCCTTTCACTGAATTCGTAGAACTGTTTAACTGGTCAACCGGGCTTAAACGGTGACCAAGAAGGAAGCTCTATTGATCTTTTCGGCCATTCTTCATTATTTTTCAAAAATCGTTTATCAGTATTACGGACTGCCGTCCATTTCTGCTTAAAACTTGTTTTGAAATACCTTAAAGAACAGGACAAAATATTCCTATCCTCTCTTGGGCATGACGTCATCTGAACAAGTCTATCTTCTAACAGGATACATTTTTGCTCTATTTTCATTCCTCTGAATCCCATTAGGATATCATATAGTTTCCGTCTGGTAATAGTTTTCACCTTTTCCGGAGCACCTACAAAGAAAAATTATATAAATTGTATTTTTTTAATGGTACCTACAAACTTAAAAATAGAAATAAAACAATGGGGTAAATTGGAGGAAAATTTTCTTGCTGTTTCGGTTAGGAGATGCTTTAAACTTTATTACCGTAAATGAAATCTAGCGCGATAAACCCCGACACATAAACAAAAGCATTTAGACAAGACGAAAATGGCGGGTACGTTGGGAAAAATGTTCCCATGAGATTTTTTTGCATAATCACATTCGTGAGACATCCCAGAATAAGGTTCAAGAAGTCGCCCACGTGAAAAGTGGTTCAATTTTTTTTTATTTTTTGTTAATCAAATTGCAAAAATCGATCTTTTGGACCATTCTGGATAAAAAAGGTCTCTTATAATTTTTCTCTAAAGTTGATCGTTTTCGAGTTATAAGCAATTTAAAATTGAAAAAAAAAAACGAAAAATGGCGATTTTGAAGGATTAATAACTCGGTTAAAAGTTGTTATTATGAAAGTCAGAAAGTGACTAAATCAAAGTTTAATGCTCCCCCTACAAGATTTTTGTCATTATTTTATTACTAAGCTGTTATTTTTAAGCAATAATAATGAGCGCCATGCACGAGGTAGGCGGCCGTAAATGTGAGTACAAGTAAGATGCACAATTGGACTGCCGGAGCATCTCTCTCGCACTCAGCATTTACGACCGGCTACCACGTGCATGGCGCTCAATATTATTACTTAAAAATAACAGATTAGTAATAAAATAAAGACAAAAATTTCTTCAGGATCTTGTAGATGGGGCATTAAACTTTGATTTAGTCACCTTCTGACTTTCATAATAATAACTTTTAACCGAGCTATTAAGCCTTGAAAATCGCCATTTTTCGTTTTTTTCAATTTTAAATTGCTTATAACTCGAAAACGATCAACTTTAGAGAAAAATTATAAGAGACCTTCTTTATTCAGAATGGTCCAAACAACCTACAAAAAAATTGTCCTGACCAAAAATATTGATTTTTGCAATTTGATTAAAATTTTTTTTTTTAATTTGGCCCACTTTTCACGTGGGTGACTTCTTGAACCTTATTCTGGGATGTCTCACGAATGTAATTATGAAAAAAAATCTCATGGGAATATTTTTCCCAACAAACCCGCCGTTTTCGCCTTGTCTAATTAATGTTATAAAAGTTTAGTAATAATAACACGTTCCTTGGAAATTGGAAACATAAGTTTAAATGTTGAAACTTAAGGAGAAACTAACTCATAATATATTATAAAACAATGTACCTACATACATACCTCCAACGTACGTACATACCTTCAACTTACATAATATTTAGTATGGAATTTTCTGGTAATTCACCATACGACGACATATTAACACAAAGAAAAATGAATAATAATTGTGAGCGCTGTCAGGTTTGTTCTAGCATCAGTTTCAAACGGTTTGAAACCATCAGCGAATAGTCGACCAGCGCGAGTAGAGGGGATAGCACTGGTGACTCTTTTATGTTCTCTCACTGACCAAATGTTTGCTGACGGTTTCTGGCTAGTTTGACTGTTTGCTAGAACACACCTAATGATATACGTTATACACAAATGTTTTGTTTTGACAGATTAGTAGGCGGAAGCACTGACACAAAGCGGGCTACGGGGCGCGCCCTCTATGAATTGGTTTATGAACTTTATAAAACATCCATTGCTTACGTCATTTGGCGAATTTTAGAAAAACTACTTATGACCGGTTTTAGGCCTCAAATACCCCTTAGTTACCAGCGCGCTGGTACGCGAATAGGTGATTTTACAGAAAAAATTATAAATACATAAATTGTAAAAAATTGTATATTTTTTTCCCATATTTTCATGGTGTGGCTAAGCAATTTTATAGCCCTGCAGTTTGTACATTGTTGTATATCTCTCTTGTTTTTGTAAACAGGTACCAATATACTGCTTCTCCATTCGTCTGGCATTTGTCCAACTTCCATAATTCTATTAAATAGACCTGCTAGCCACCTTGTTCCTGTCTCTCCCAATGCTCTCCATACTTCCCCAGGAATATCTTCTGGTCCTACCGCTTTTCCTTCCTTTATTTTTTGAAGAGCTTAAGCCACTTCCTCGTTGTTTATTTTGGTGACCATTGCTGCTACTGTCTCCGTTGACTCTACAGGCTGTCTGTCAAATTCTTCATTTAATAAGCTGTCAAAGTACTTTCTCCATCTCTTTTTGACATCCCTTACGTGAACTAGTATTTTATTATTTTCATCTCGGATACATCTAATCTGATTAAAATCTTTTGCTTTCGATCTGTGTTTGGCTATTTTATATATCTTCGTTTCGCCTTCCCTGGTATCAAGTTGATCGTATCAATACGCTTCTGCTTTGGCTTTTGCTACTGCTTCCTTTTTCGCCACCATATAGTTTTGAAGATCTGTGTCGGATCTGGTTTCTTGCTACATTTTATATAATTTTCTCTTCTCTTTTATTTTTCCTTGTACTTCGTTTGACCACCACCAAGTCTCTTTATCCTCAAACTTTTTTCCTGACGTTTTCCCAAGTATTTCAATAGCAGTCTCTCTAATACTACTGACTATTTTTCTCCAAATTGTATTAGGGCTTCCTTTCATGTTCCAACATATTTTTCTACTATTCTTCTCCTGAATAGACCTTCTCTCTCACATTTCAGCAGCCACCACTTGATTTTTTGTGGTCCCCTCCGATATTTTTGTTTAGTTTCGCTTTTTACTTCGATGTCCAGAACAAGCAGCTTATGTTGTTGGCTTACTGTCTCACTAGCTATTACCTTGCAGTCCTTGCATTCACGTACGTCTTCTTTCCTTATCATGAAGTAGTCTATTTGGGATTGATGTTGTCCACTTTTGTAGGTAATAAGTTGAGTTTCTCTCTTTTTAAAGAATGTGTTAACAATCGCCATATCCAATGATGTTGCTAATTCAAGCATGTCATCTCCAGCTTCATTTCTAGTTCCAAAGCCTAATCCCCTATGTATTGTTTCATATCCTGTCTTGGTTTGGCCCACATGTGCATTGAAATCACCTCCTATTATAACTTTCTCCTCTGCTGGAATATCACTCAGTACGTCTCCTAATTGATCATAGAAAGCTCTTCTTTCACTCTCACCCAGACCTGTTTGGGGAGCATACACAGACACAATATTCAATACCTCTTTATCAATTACAAATTTCACTGACATCATTCTATCACTCGTTCTTATAACTTCTACTACGTTATGTTTCATTTCATTATCAGCAATTATACCAACTCCATTTCTAGTGTTACTACTCCCTACATACCACAATTTGTATCCATTACCTAGTTCTTTCGCCCTTTGTCCTTTCCACCTAGTTTCTTGAATACAAGCAATTTAAAATCTTCTTCGTTTGAGCTCATCCACTAACTCCAGACTCTTACCTGTAAGACTACCAAGATTCCACGACCCTATCCTGATTTTCTAACCTGCAATGGTGTTCCCCCTGAGATAGTCCTCACCCGGAAATCCGAACGGAAGCTCATTTTACTTCCGGCACATTTTACCTCAGGAGATGCCATCATTTCAGTATAAGTTTTTTTTATATCATTGGAGAAGGTCTTTTCATTATTATAGCCTGAAAAGATTTTGTTTGGATATTTGATGTCTGAATGCCTTTTCTATCAGCACCATACCCTCCCCTGCACGTTTAGCCAATACACCACCAATGCAACCAAAGTGCAGTATTACCCCACAACCGCCTGCATTTTTCTGTATAGGCCAGGATCCCTACTGTAAGGACTGCCCTATAAGCCAATGTATTGTTGCCCGTATCCCGCCACTAGGAGGCACGTACTTTATTCGGGATACACACGGAAATACTTTGATATTGTAATTTTAAGCCGCCATGACTCACACAGAAGCGCAAGTACGAGATCAAAACAATTGACAGATCCCTTCCATACAACTAAAGGGCTAAAACATGGAGATGCGCTGGCAACGACTCTGTTTAATATATATGTAGAAAGAAGAATTGCTTGAAGAACTGCAAGAGACATCACAGAACTTTATGTGGAGCTTGAAGAAAATGCGAAAAAAACAGGGCTAACCGTCAACATTGATAAAACTAAAGCCCTAACATGAACGGAACTAAAGAAACTTACAGAATTTGACAATAGACAACGCTAATATTGAAGCAGTAAAACGGCTCACATGCGATTAGGAAAAAATACGTATATACCAGGGCGCATCTGTAAAAATATTAGTACATTTGGACGTTGAGAGGTGACTCAAATTTTTTTGCAGAAGTTGCTTGAAAATAACTCAAATAATAATAATTGTGTTATCCTCCCACTCAAAGAAGTCCGGAACATTGTTTAAATAATCAAAATGTCAAAAAATTAAGGAAAAATTCGATTTTTTTCTTCGTTTTTTTATTATAACTTTAAAAGTGTTCATTTCCGAGAAAAGTTGTACTGACATAAAAGTTACCTAATTAAATTTTCTACAATATAAAATTGGTTAAAAATTTTAAAAATGGTCACCCTTGTTGCAAAATAGCAATAATTGCGAAAAAAACCATAAAAGAACAAGTATTCGAATTTTACGTTTTCAACTATTTATGCTGCAATTAGGACCTTCATGTTTTACACAGAAAAACTTTATGATGTAATAAAATTACACTGTTAATTTCATTAACATCGGATAAATAGATTTTGCAAAATAAATTTTGCAATCCAGCATTCGCAAAAATAAATCGTTTCTTCAAAATGTTACAGGACTGAAAATAAAGCATACAGTAAGTTGAATTTTTTTTACATATAGACTAATACTGTACATTTCATTTTTAATTTTCTAAATTAAAATCGGTTAAATACCACGGCGTCAGGAATTTTTTTAACTAAACATTTATTATTGGTGTTACGCCCAGGACAGCGGCTAGTTTGCTCTGATTGGGCATTCCAATGACCTTTGATAATGATTGATACATTTGAATTTTTAGTACATTTCGATATAAATAAATAAATTTGTTTTTTGCAAAATAAAAACACATACTCTGTCCTTGGAAATAACACTTTTTTTAGCAAAAACTTTTTTTGTTCATATATTTTAACTTGAAAATAAAAGTTTACTATTTTTAAACATATGCAATTGTTTAAACAATATTTCACAAACAATAAAAAAATTAGTTTGATTTTTGTGGAATTAAAATATTAAAATACAACAAAATATAGAGTAAGAAAAAAATAAATTAGATAAAGATTGGAAGAAATTTTGGTGGAAATCAACTTGTGAGAATCGAACACCGCTGTCCTGCGCGTAGCACCAAAAATTAATGTTTATTTTAAAAAAATTCCTGACGCCGTGGTAGTTAATCGATTTCAATTTTGCAAATTGCAAATGAAAGGTGCAGTATTTTTTATAAGCAAACAAAATTTCAACTTGCTATCTGCTTTATTTTCAGTCCTGCAACATTTTGAAAAAATGTTTTTTTTTTGCGAAAGCTGGATTGCAAAATCAATTGAATCCATCCTAATCAAATTTACAGTATTGTTTTAATACATCATGTAGTTTTTTTTGTGTAAAATATGAAGGTTCTAAGTGTAGCACAAATGGTTGAAAACCGTAAAATGCGAATATTTCTTTTTTTATGTTTTTTTCGCAGTAATTGTTATTTTTCAACAAGGGTGACTACTTTTGAAATATTTAGCCAATTTTATATTGTAGAAAATTTTATTACGCAACTTTTATGTCAGTACAATTTTTCTCGAAAATGAATACTTTTAAAGTTATAATCAAAACACGAAGAAAAAAGTCGATTTTTTCCTTCATATTTTGACATTTTGATTATTTAAACAATGTTCCGGACGTTTTTGAGTTGGAGGATAACTCAAATATTATTATTTGAGTTATTTTCAAGCAATTTCTGCAAAAAAATTTGAGTCACCTCTCAACGTCCATCTCAAAACAGATGCGGGACTAGTAAGGGATAATGCTTACTAACAAACATCATCAGAAACCAAGATCTACTACACCTGACCCAACAAAACAGGGTAGAAAATGAAATAAAATCCAGAAAGTGGGGTTGGAACGCCCACACACTCAGAAAGATAGTTACAGTATTGCAAAGACTGCCCTAGAGTGGAATCCCCAGGGAAAAAGAAAAAGAAGTCGGCCAGCACAAACTTGGAGAAGATCCATCATGGACGAGATAAGAGGTCAAGGAAAGCCTTGGAATGAGGTAAAAGCCTTAGCGCAAAAGAGAGAAAGAGAGAAAGAGAGAGAGAGAGAGAGAGAGAGAGAGAGAGAGAGAGAGAGAGAGAGAGAGAGAGATTAACTTATCCATTACATTATCACTCGTATTATTTGGGCTTCTTACTAATATGTATAATATTTTAACCCCAGCATGTATATTTTAGCACTAGTATTTGAGCATTTCTTTAGTGCTCTATGGTTCTCTACAATTTAATTTAGGGAAAAAGGCGTATTTTTGTAGTTTCTAACAGAAACCCTTTTCTCTAACAAAAAAAAAGGTTCCGTTTAATATCGCGCTTTAACTTTTACACCACCTGCTGGAAATAATTAACTGGGGTATAATCGAGTTTTGAAACTTTTTACAAGCCTGTTTGTTCTTATATCAACTTCATTGTTATTTTCAGTAATTATTCGACATTAATCTGTTTAGTTAGGAGCAATGAATACCGTCGGACTGTAAAACTTTTATGGGCAGTTAAACTTAAAAATAGACAATAAAATACATTTTATTTGCCTCGCTTGTCACTTCATTGAATAATACCAGATCCATTATTGCATCCTCCTCTATTTAAAATGTATTTAAAGTTAAATTGGTAGACGTTTCTAGGGTCTACAAAAGTTACAAAGTTATGTGTATACAGGGAGTTACATTGAGTAGAATTTAAATAGATGAATCAGATAATATGATTTTAGAGTTTCCTAGTGATATACTCGAGTTACATTCTATGAGTATACAGGGTGTCCCGAAAAGATTGGTCATAAATAATACCACACATTCTGGGGTCGAAAATAGTTCGATTGACCCTAACTTACTTTAGTACAAATGTGCTCAAAAAAAAAGTTACAGCCCTTTGAAGTTACAAAATGAAAATCGATTTTTTTCAATATATCGAAATTTATTAGAGATTTTTTATTGAAAATGAACATGTATCCTTCTTATGGCACGAACATCTTAAAACAAAATTATAGTGAAATTTGTTCACCCCATAAAAAAATATGGGGATTTTGTTCCCTTAAACCCCCCCAAACTTTTGTGTACGTTCCAATTAATTCATTATTGTGGTACCATTAGTTAAACAGAACGTTTCTAAAACTTTTTTGCCTCGTAGTATTTTTTCTATAAGCCAGTTCTTATCGAGATTCAGCTTCTTTTTCAATGTATTTACAAACAAATTTTATGGGGTTGTGTTCCTTTAAAACCCCCAAATGTTTGTGTACGTTCCAATTAAACTATTTTTGTGTTGCAATTAGTTAAACACAGTGTTTTTAAAAATTTTGGCTCTTAGTTTTTTTTTCATAAATCACCTTTTATCGAAATGTAGCTTCTCTTTCAAAATATACCTAAAAATGTAAATTATAAATAAATTTTCAGATTATTAACAGGTCTCTATAATCGTACTTAACCATATACAAATATGTGGTGGATTCTAAAAATATTCAAAATATCTCGATAAACACTGGCTTATCGAAAAAGTACTAAGAGGCAATAAAATTTTAAAAACATTGTGTTTAACTAATGGTGCCAAAATAATAATTTAATTGGAACGTACACAAAATTTGGGGGGGTTTAAGGGAAAAAAACACCCATAAAATTTTTATGGGGTGCACAAATTTCACTTAAATTTTTTTTTAAGATTTTACTGACAACAATGCTACATGTCCATTTTCAATAATAAATATCTGAGAGTTTTCGATATATGAAAAAAATCGATTTTCATTTTGTAACTTCAAAGGGCTGTAACTTTTTTTGTGTGCACTATTGTATATAGGTAAGTGAGGTTCAATCAACCTATTTTTGACCCCAGAATCTATGGTATAATTTATGACCAATCTTTTCGGGACACCCTGTATAAGTTGCGTTAATAAACCTCCTGTTCACTCATCAAGAAATAATTTGAAGCATTTAAACTTAAACGATTCTGACAATAAACTTAAAAATTTAAATTACTTCATCTACAATAAAGTTTCAGGGGTGTCTTGAGTTTATCAATATGCTCGCGACAACATGGCGCGTTCTTTAATTTCACATGAGCAAGCGCTTATCATAAATTTTACGTCTTGTTGTAAATAATGTTTTCTGTGAATAAAAGTTGGGAAATTATAATTTACGATCCTTAAAACTATGTATTAGATGACTCGCTCTAGTGTCATCTAACTACAAATACTTGAGTTATCAACGTAACACATTTTGAAATAGACGGGACCCGGAAGTATTCGAGTATGCAAAACCTGAGGATCGGCAACTATGTTCAGATTCTTTTACCTGAGATCTTAAACAATAAAAAACTAAATCTTGCCGGAACGTGCGATGGTGCCTTATTACCCCCTCCCTCACCCCTATGTTATGGGCAGATAAAAAGCGACTTTTCGCAAAAAAAAATTTTCAGCAAATAAGCTTGCAAGCATTTAAAAGTTCAAGTCAAATTATACCGGTTTTGATTATTTGCATTGCTAAATATTAATTTTTTTATTGGTAAACAAAGCTATAAAGAAACAGTGTTTGAGCGTTGTGTCGCATGTCCGCACCGCGCCAAGCAGGGCCGCGTTTAGGTCAATTGACGCCCTATGCAATTCTCTAGTAGCCGCCCTTCAAACATGTACCATTCTTGCGAATAAAAAATTGCAAGCAGATTTTTTATTTAAATAAGAATACATAAAAATTGTCATTCCAGTTCGATCACATCAGATTTCTTTCTTGATTTTTCTTTGGAAAAATCATCCATAATGTCGTCATAATTTATCGTCTTTGTTAGGTCACTTTCTGTGAACAAAATCGACAAATTGTTAAGAAGTTCTTGCGTCATACTTGATTGGAAATTATTTTCATGACTATTTTCAATTCTTGACATTTTCCAAAATGACCTTTCAGCGGACACGTTGGTTGGCAACTCGGAGGCACAAATAAATGCGCAAAGCAATATCAAAAGGGAAAATATCTTTCAATCCACTCTTCTTTAAATATTAAATATGTCAATTATTGGTGATGGGTGATTTTATTGTGGTATCCAAATGACCCTTTAAGTGAATGCAGTCATGTATGAATGATAGAATGATGTAGGTATCTATTAGTGCATTCAGTGAGGATATTTGGCTCAGAATTTTACGTATTTGGCTCGGTATATTGCTACGAATACCTTTTGTAGCGCTTGAAAAGACCTTTGAAACGAGAACTGTTAAATGTCGGTTACATTCAAATTAAGCGAGATATGGTGCAAAAAAACTTATGACTAATGTATTTTAAGGAAAAATGAGTATAAAATAACAAATAGTATATATAAATATAGAAAAAAAAAATTATATTTAACCCCTCATTCACCAGAATTTAAATGCATCATTTTCCTTCTACAATACCTCCTACTATAGTATTATTTCTATATGCAATAAGTTGAAGGGTTTAAAATAAATGGTTTTTATAAAGAACAAGATCAAATTATAGAGCATATTTTTAAATTTCTTTAAAAATCTTCCTTTTTCTCCATGTAATTCGAAAGTGAGAAGAGATACGTAAAAAATACCTTACAAAAATGTAGGTTTTCTTTTATATAACAATTTTGTTTTTCTTTAATTACTGTATCTCATTATCATTTTCAAATTACATGGAGAAAATGAAAGATTTCTAAAAAAATTTAAAAATGCTCTCTTTAATTTGATTTTATTTTTTTCAAAAACCATACATTTTAAACCCGTCCAAATTGTTGAACATAGAAATAACACTATAGTAAAAGGTGTTCTGCCCTGTTAAGCATAAGAGTCGTATCTCGATATTTAAATATTTTGAGAAAATAAGGAAAAACCTCTTGTCTTTCTGCCATCCTAAGTACTAATATGATTTAAATTGTAATAACCTTATTGTATACATTTTTTAACGTAGAATTTAAATACAAACTTTTTTTTACAATCTAAGAGTTTAAAACATGTTTTTGTTAGTTACGACAAATTTGCCTAACAATCAGCAACTAAAATAGTAATGATGATTAGTTTAACAAATCGTAAGTGACCATCTCTATAGAAAAACTACACTTAACAAAGGTTAAAATGTATATTATAACTTAAATTTTTTCATATAAATGTTTTACAAAAAAATATATGCTCATGAGACGCTGAGCTGTAACTTACTAGTAAACTATACTGTTTAACTTAAACAACGTTTTACATAACTAAAAAACAATTAAAAAACATTATTATAATTTGTATTTGTAACTGAAACGAAAACTCTAACTTATATCCAATAAATACAGAGCAATATTATGTCAACTGAAATTTTGATTATGATTAGTAATTTATTCATCTTCAGTTACAGGATTTTCGGATACCGGCAAATCATTCCAAAAGTTCATTCTGGTAATGGGAATAATTCCACGAAGTCGGTTTATAAGAGTGTCCTTAATATTGTGACTTATGCCGCGATAGTCGATCTTGATTTTAGGCTTTTCCAAACCATTCTTTTGGTGCTTTGCTACTAAAAAATTCAATACTATAGCCTCTTGTTCATTAAATGTGCATTTGTACGACAATGACTGATTTCCTCTTTCAAAATCAACCTGCACCATATTGTTTAAATATGGCCGAGGATTTATTCTGCTTAATTTATACTGAGAACTTTTGTCTTCCCAGTTGAAAAAATTGTTAACTTTCATTTCAATTAATTTCACTTTGGACGAGTTTGCTTTTTGAACAGCATCTTTATAATCTTCGAAATCAAACACCTTTTTCATTTGCTTTAGGGACTTTTCTACCTGGTGGTGAAATGAGTCTGCCGACATAAATGTATGTCCCGGTTCAAAAAATTTTAGAGATAAAGATTTTAAAGCGACGCGACGTCAGAAGAATTTACCAGATATACACAGAAACTAAAGAAAGCCCAGTTTTTATTTTGGGCTGCACAGTTGTCCAACCACAAAATAACATTTTCCACGTCTCTGTTATCCAGAAAAAAAGTATAGAAGGCACTAATAATGTCTTCTTTGGATCGTCCCGATATGGCTTCATGCCAAACTACTGCTGTGGGGAATTGCTTGTGTTTTCTTCCTATTGGAACAATACTTTCATTGAATGCTATAATACGAGGTACGAAAATCACCTCCTTAAACATTTCGCACCGCGGCAGCATAATGACCTAAAAAAATATTACTTTGGGAGAAGAAAACAATATAATGTGATTAGGGCTGTCACGACTAATATTAAGAAACATGTTATCGAAACGTCGCGTCAGGAAGAAATTCCAATTTCCTGTAACTAGCATCGGAGATGGTAGTTGCAGTAAATTGGAATTTACTGCAACTTCTAAAGTAGCCGCCAGCCGCCCATAAGCCCAAAAATATGTTAAACATTATAATATTTTCTTACCTTCTGAAGATCTGCTGAACATGCCAATGTGTTGGGATTATCCGCTTCTGCATCAATTTGATATTGGTGTCGAGCTGAGTTTGCCTTTTCAATATGTTTATTCCATGAATCACACTCGGCGCAATCATTTTCAATATTTTCGGGATCATGGTTGGTGTTATTTTTATGGTTTTTGAATGCTGCACAAGAATAGCACTCTTCATGTCCAAGTGCAGCGAATGAAATGTTCATTTTACTGACGACTTCCCTATATAAATAATAAGAAAAATTAATTGTTGGATGTTTCTCCTTGAAGTCCTTGTACATAATCACTATGGTGATATCACTTGGAAGGTATCTCCTATTTGGAGCGTGCTCCCTCCGGTAGTGTGAAATTGTAGTCTTGAACGACTCTATATGCTCTCTGATTATAGAGCGATCTATCTTTTTCGAGGAACTAGCGGTACCTCTTTGGGATTTTTTTGCCTTTAACTGAGATGTAGTAGTGGAAGAGAATGCACTTCTGATAATTCGATCATTGTTTGGCAAATATCCAAGGGTGGCCAAGAAAAATATTTTACATACTTCCTGTATTTTACCGTTATCATCTTTGAGCCTATAGGTAAAACTCATTGACCGTCTTGAATTTAAAGATACTTTTCTTTTCGCCTTTTTCTTTTCCGTCATATTTAACACAAAAGTTTTTTGCTCTAAATTCGTTAATTGCCAAAAACTTAAATGTATATTTGCACGTTGTGCTTCTGAAATTTTTTTAGTACAGCATTTTTTGCACTTGCTTCCACATGGATCTTTCAGTAAAAACTTATTTTTCTTGTCTTCTAATTTTTGTTTTTTTCTACTCTGTAAAGACATACTAAATCTTCTTCGTTTACGTAGCTGTCCAGATTTTGTATATAAACTGGCTTTTCGATTTTCGGATTGCTCAATTGCAGCATCAATCATGTTATCGACAATTTCGGTAACCAAGTCGATAACATTATACCGGTTATTGTTATTTGAATTTGTATTTATAGTGTTTTCAGGACAAATAACTATGTTTTGTTGGATAATAATCGAAGGACGTCTAGGTTCCTCATTTTCTGATTCTGAAGTTGATGAACTAGGCGACGATGGAATCACAAACTCTGGATCATTTTTTTCGCAATTTTTTGCTAAGCTGGTTTTAGCATTTTTTTCTTTAAATTACTTTAATTTACTGACCAGTTCTTTATTCTGCTTTGCTAGCTGCAATATTCGCATAGATCTGCTATTAGAATTAGCAGCCATTGCCCTAAAAAAGGCTAGTTTACCAAAGGAAAAGGCTACGAGTAAAAAAATAATTTCAAAGAAAATAAGTGTTGGTATAGATCAAAATATATTCAAAATAGTTTTTCTAGTTATAAAGTCTCTGACATTATATATTTTTTATTTTTTATGACAACATAGATCATAAGTATGGTAGCTACTAATTTACGTCAAAAAAATGTTCATACTGTGGTATTATTTTTTGTTTTATATTGTAATTATATTTAAAAAAAAACTTATATCTTTTTGAAATGAAACCCCGTATCTCCATAAGTTGCCAATTTACATAAGAAAATCATTAAACACAGTAGTAATTATAATAACTCCAAATATTCTAATATACACAAAGCTTTAAAGAGTTTTTAGCTTCTTCTGTAACATTTACAATTTTGGAGTTACGAGGTATTCGCATAAGGCCGACGAAAGGACTAGCTATTTGGAATAACAATAAATTTACAATTTACTCACCTTCTTTTAAAGTCCTCCAAAGTCTGGGTATCACTTTAACACTATAAGGATAACGTTTATTTATTTCTAAGAGAACAATACCCACTTCTTCTTCTTCTTCTTCCTTTATTGGGTTATATCCCTCGGGATAATTCGCCCAGCTTACACCAGGGAAATACTCTTGTCTTGCTCTGGGCAGTCGAATATTTCCAAATATATATGTTAAAGCCTCAATTTTTTTTTTTAAATATATATTAGCAGGAACATCTTCGTATAGGGCCAGACAGTCCCTACAGGAAAGGCAATATTATACCATAAGGGTTAAGGCTTCTATCATTTGGAGGTCCAATATATTTTTATATCTTTATCTTCTTAATATTTTTAATTCAAATTTGGGAATTGATTAATTTATAAATTAAGTTTGGCTAAGTTAAGGAATTTAAGGATCAGGTTAATCCTACGTGGATTAAGGTTGGACATAAGTAGGCAAATTTCAATGGGAGTAGGGATATTTGTCTTGGCTAATTCTTTATATAGGTCAAAATTGGGTGACATATTTATAGGGCACTCAAAAATCAGATGATTTAAGGACCCAACTCGGCCACAGTCACAATATGGGTCATCTTTTACTCCTATCCTGAATAGATGAACTGGAGTAGCACAATGACCTGTCCTCATTCTAATAATGGTGGTTATATGTCTTCTGTCTTGGTATGCAAAATTGTGGTACCAGGGGAGTTTATCTATATGACCTACAATTTTAGAGTAAAATGAATTATTTCGATTTTTCCCCTGCCATTCTTGCTTCCACCGATTCCAGATGGAATGCTTGATGTCTGGTAGAAAGTTGGAATAGTGAAGAGTGATACCAGCAGCTACATTTAAGGTTCTACCTATATTAGCTAGTTTATCAGCCACCATGTTCCCTTTAATATTCGGGTGTCCTGGAATCCATGCTAGACTAATATTAACGTTATTTTCTTTCGCTTCAATGATGCCTCTCTTGGTCATGAACGATGAATGTTCTGTTTCCATAGAATAGGTTGATCTGCCTATTTTCTGTAAGGCACTTTTAGAGTCCGAGCAGATGATTGCTTGTTTAATCCCATTTTTCAAAATAATTTGGAGGGCATGATTAATTGCGACAATCTCAGCCGTACATATTTGGGTATACTTAGGTAGTTTACTGGTATAAGAATAGTTGATCTCTCGGCTAAATACACCAAAGCCTGCTGATCCTTCATCATCAACCGAGCCGTCCGTGAAGAATTTGGTGTGACTAGGTTTATTTAGAATTATTTTTTGGAGTTGAACTGAGGCAAGTTCATCTGAACGATTAGATTGGATATTTATGATTGGAATTGTTGATAATTGATGGTCTAGTTCAAAGTTATGGCATGGGTATAAGTCACTTAAATATAAGTTGGGATAAGTACTTTTAAATTTGTTTTTTAAAAGCACTAGAAATGGAATACTTCTGTTTTTCCAATGATTTTGGTTCCTTTGAATTGCCAAGTCTAACAGGTCGAGAGCGGAAATAATTGGGTTGCCAATTAACATTAAATTTTTTAATATAAATTTAGAGCTAAGCCATTCCCATCTAGATTTAAGCGAGATCTGACCACTTCCACTTAAGAGAGCATGAATTGGGGTAGATTTCATGCATCCAGTTATAATTCGGATACTTTTGTATTTTAGTTTCTCCAATCTTTTAATTAAGGAAGTTGGACAATCGAAAATTACCTGGCAGCCAAAGTCCAGATGGCTCTGAATCAGACCATTGTGTACAATTTGTAAGGTTTTTGGATCACTTCCCCAATAAGTCCCACAAAGAGCTCTCATCACATTCAGGCCACGATTTACTTTTAGTTCTATTGAGTTTACATATGAATTCCACTTTAAGTTTTTTTGAATATTTACCCCCAGGTATTTGACTGAATCCACCCAACCAATATTCTGGTTACAAAATATTACGTTAGGGGGAGAGATTTTCGTGTTTCCTTTTGTAAATAATATTGCAGAAGATTTGTTCTTAGACAGATTTAAATTGTGGTCTAGCAACCATGATTCCATCTGAATCAATAATTTATTTACATTAATTACCAATTCATTAATATCACTCCCTCTAATCAGAAGAACCAAATCGTCTGCATACTGAATTAGTTTGCATGAAGAGGGGATTAAATTATACAGGGAAAGACAATATAGGTTGAAGAGGATAGGGCTTAATGGGGAACCTTGGGGTAGTCCCAGACTTGATTTTCTTGGGCCATGGGTTTGTCCCAGTTTGTCTTTGACAAATAGCTCTCTATCATTTAGAAGGCAGAAAATCAAATTAGCCAGTTGGGTTGGAATGTTATACTTTAATAATTTGGAATACAAGAGTGATATATTGACATTATCATAAGCAGAAGAGATATCTAGAAATATGCCAACAGTGTATTGATTTTGAGCGAAGCCTATTTGAATTGTTGAGGTGAGGTATGTAAGGCATTCCGTACAACCTCTACCCCTTCTAAATCCTAGTTGTAATGGATTAAAAATCTTATTATGTTCCACAATCCACTCTATTCTATTCTTTATAAGAGTTTCGAGCATTTTGCCTACACATGAAGAAAGAGCTATTGGTCTAAAGTTTAACGGATTATTACAATCTTTATCTTTTTTGATTATAGGCAAAATTACTGATTGTTTCCACTGAACAGGAACTATACCCGTTCTAAGACTTTCATTGAAAAGTTGAATTAATAACAAAGATCCAACAACGGGAAGATTTTTTAACATTGAGTAGGAAATCTGATCCAAACCAGGAGCCGAGTCAGATTTAATTGAGAGGGAGTTCTGATACTCGTCGAGAGCAAATGGCGGTTCTAGGGCTTGAGGAGATCTAACCAATACTTTATTGACAGCGGAAAGGGGGGTTAAGCAACATAGAATTTCGTGGGATATAGGAGTAGAGGGCAATTGTGTATATATTGAAGGTTTCGAAGCCGATACCTTATTAATTTTCTCCCACACAACTTTTAGAGGAGTGTTTCTATTTAATTTACTGCAAAATAGTCTGAAACTATTTTTACGTTTTGATTTTAGGAATTTTCTTGATTTGGCTATATTCTTTTTAGCCTCGATATAGTTTTCCATTGAGGGGATATTTTTAAATTTTTTTAAGGCAGACACTCTCGCAGAGACGACTTCAGCACATGAGTCATCCCACCATGGAATGTGGTATTTGGAATTATTAGGAGGGTGAAGCCAAGGTATTGTTTCATCAGCTACCGATGATATGGAGTTAGTAAAAAATTCGTAATCTTCCCTGGGAGAAGCTAAGAAAATGCTGTTTAAATTGTTATGATAAGTAGACCAATCAGCTTTCTTTAGATTTCTTCTTTTACATGAATGCGGGGGAGATTGAGGACATACACCTATCTGACATATTATGGGGAAGTGGTCACTAGTTCCAGTATCTGAAATAGTGGAACACTTGCCCACACTGGCTGCCACATCGACTGATGCCATTGTTAGATCTACTACCGACTTACTGCCTCCTGGGGCCACCAGTCTAGTTGGGGACCTATCATTGAGAAATACTAGCTCAAGTTCCTCCAAAGAATCAAAAATAATCCTACCATTGTGACTGTCTCTAGAACTACCCCATGCCTTATGATTACAATTTAGATCACCCATGATTAAAAATGGCTTATTAAGTAATTTAACAAGGGAAAACCAGTTGGATTTGGAGATAGAGTTGTCTTGTGGACAGTATATATTAAGAATATTCAGATTAAAGTTAGGGAGAAATGTGAGTTGGAATTGGACATCATGATTGAAGCCTGGATTGGCAATTTGAATTTCCCTATAATCAATATTATTTTTGATAAGAGTAATTAATCCGCCATAGCCATCCTCTCGATCTTTTCTGATTATTTGATACCCTCTACATCTTATAACATGTTGGTTTGAGAGCCAAGATTCGCTAATAAGGATTATATCTGGGTTAAGGTTTTTTATAAGGATTTTTAGATTGTCAGAATTAGTGTTATACGAACGTATATTCCACTGAATAATAGTTATCGCAGTGTTAGGATTCATTATAAAGAGTATGTTTGCTAGACCAAGGAGTCAAAAGATCTCGAATCCTCAGGCTCGAGATCCTCTATTCCCCTCCGACCCTGGTTTACATTTGTATTGAAAGGTGATACACTTTTGTTTATGCTAGTCTTTAGATCTGCCATATTGTAAGGAATGGAGTATGATTTTGAGTTTATTAAGTCCCCAATGAAGGTCATGACGAGCTCCCTGTGAGATTGGTTCAGCATAGACATGGCCTGATTGAAATCCAAATGAAGTTGGGATAAAGATTGTGAGTTAGTGATTTGAGAATCAGAGTGAGCAGGATTGAATTTTGAAGTCGAAGGCTCATTTATTCTTCTACCTGATGGATTAATAAGTAGTCTTTGGTGGGAGATTTTATCATAACCTGTATTTTCTTGTATTGAAGGTCTTCTTCTTTTTGGTGGAGATTGAGTGACTTGACTAAAAGGTTTTGAATATTGAGCTGAGGCTGCAGACCTCCTCTCCTGTGGTAAGATGCCATTAGAATTATTCTGATCGCTATGTAAGGGGGGGAAATCGTTTATGTTTAAAGATGAAATATTATGGATCCTAGGAACCTGCTGACTTGCCTCATAGAAAGATAGATTAGAAAAGGACATTAGATCCTTAATATCTTTTTGTCTGACTCTCTCTCTACAATTACGACTATTTGATTCATGGTCAGAAGATTTGCAGAAAATGCAATATTTTGTACACGTATTAGATGAAGAATCCTCATGAGAAGTTCCGCATCTAGCACATTTCTTTTTTCCTCTACATTGGTTCGTAGAATGGCCATAAAGTAAGCAATTTCCACATTGAAGAACAGGGCTGATGAATGGTGTGACCCTCATTGGTAGTTGATATATGGAAATTTCTTTAGGAATAGTTTTTCCTGAAAAAGTTATGCTAATAGTTCCCGTGGAGACAAATTCAACCTTTGAATCCACTTGTACTCTCCGGTTCATTCGCTTTACACTTAATATCTTACATAAAGCCAAGTTGGTTTCTGATGCCTCCTTTATTTCTTCCTCTGTGAATCTTTTATTAACTCCCCTTACTATACCCCTACAAGAAATCTGATGAAATGGAATGAACACGTCATACCCTAGGGCTTCCCAATCTTTCCTCACAACGAAATCGTTGGCTGCTTTTCTAGTGGCAAATAATACCCCTATCCTGTTTTTACCTTTTCTACTGATTTTCGTGATGTCTTTAATTTTTAAAACAGAAATAGATTTAGCTATACTTAACACGTGGTAATCTCCAATATTTTTATCCTGACCCTGGACAAATACTTCATAAGGACCTATGTCGGTCTCCGAAAATAGTATTTGTTTTTTTCCTTTAAGACTTTTCTGAATAATTGGAGGTTGAGATTGACATTCATGTTGGTTGATTTTATTAGGAGGGTCAGGTGGTGGAGGAGGATCGGGAGGAACTTCTTCCTCCATCTTATGCGGCAGATTGACGAAATTAAAATCTATGCCAGTCGATGCAAATTAGATATTAACAGGGAAATATAGATAGTTTTGGCCCTTACCCTTTGGATGAGTCGTCCGTTCACCTCGAACGATAATCACAGATTTGTCTATTTTAAGTTTTCTTCCAAAAAATCAAATGTCAAACACAACAAAATTCACAACAGATATTCACTGCGAAAAGAAGCCGAGGCTGTTCATCCCAGCGGACCTCGACTTCTTATCAACGATAAATAAAAAATTAACAAGAATTAACAACTGTTTTCACACTAAATTAGGTTTGATGAGGTTTTTTTAGCAAAAATTAAAAACTCGAACAATACCCACTGTCCCAACAGAAGCAACAAATGGCAAACAAATAGATTTTTTAGGTTATGTCAAGCGTCAAAATACTATATTGCCCGCCAAAGCCGGTGTTAAATCAATTTGACGTATCTACTTCATTGTTAAGTAAATATGTCGCATGTACGCTGTGTTAGGTTTATTTGTCGTATTTAAACTGCAAATACGACATATACATATACCTAAAAATATGCAGTTTGGACAATTTTGCTTAACAAAGTGAGCATAATTTCACATATGACACATCACATATGACACACAAATAATATGGTTTAATTGGTCAGTAATGAATAGGCTATTGATTATATTCAAAATAAGATAGCTGAAAGGAACTACAACGTTAACGGGGTTTTATTATTTCATATAGTCAATGGACTTCTATATATGAAAAAACCGCGGAGTGCTACCATTTAAAGGGGTGCGTTTTTGAGAAATTGGTGAATTAGTCCCTGGGCACAGGTTACATTAGGGTGAGTTCTATGCACTTTTGGTACAAACATATATACATAAAAATTGTTCCTGGTTAAATGTCCTATCTAAATATCACTTTTTAAAGTCAATGATACTTTTTTTTACAAAAATATATTCAAAAGAAAAAGCACAAAGAAACCCAAAAGAAAGAAATTTTGTTTTTTGTCCCATAAATTTTGTCCACGAGGATATAGGTATAGACATTGCTTTACAGAAAAAAAACCTACATATTTCTTCTTTAAAATTTTGTTTAGTAGGGGTAAATAGGATTTAAAGTTTTCGAAATATGATTTTTCAAAGTTCGCCACTCACAGCAATTTTCGGCAGTTTTCCTGGTTATTTCGCAAATATTGTTCTGTAACTTTTTTCTACGTAACTTTAGGTATATGCAATGGTACACGTAATAGGAATAGAAATCAGTTACCTTTAAAATGGTCTACTGTATAACGTTGTACGACTTTTTCTTTTCGAAAGAGATTATGGTTTTTCAAGGTTTTATACTTTTAACGATTTTTTATAACATAATATAAAAATAAAATAATATTATTATATAATATATTATATATTATATAATACCTAATATAAAAAAATATTATTTTTTACATTTTTTACGACTATTTTAGAAACTTCTCATTTTAACTTTTTCTTCTACATGTAGGTATATATTATATTATATAATAAAAAAAGCTTATTTTGTTTACTTTAAAATGGTGTATTACAAAAAAATTAGGATTTTTTTGAATAAGATATTATTTTTCAAAGTAGTTGCAACGATTTTTGAGTTTAGGATTATTTTTTAAATTTCACATTATAACTTTTTTTTCTTGTACATGATATATTATATATTGCTCAATAAAGAGGGCTTACTTTCTCTTCTTTAAAATGATGTACATCATCTATATTTAAATAAGGGAAACCGAGTGATTCTTTGATATTTTTTTACCTGTATTATTTAAAATTATTTCTTTTACAAAAATTACATAAACATTAGCCTTAAAAAACATCACTAAAATTATTTAAACGTTGACATTTAAACAATTTTCAATATCAAAGTCCATCTCTTCGTTAGCATTAGCTTCAATATCTTCCTCTGACACCTCACTTATCTTAGAGTTCCCACAATTAGTACCCATGCACATGCACCCTTTGCAGAATATTGAACAAATAATTCCTATTTATCTTCCTACAACCGCAGTTTTTGTACATCCTTTGGTACATTTACATGCTATTTTTTTAAGCAAAGCCTGTGGTGCAGGAGCTTTGACAGTAAATATTGGAATTAATCCATATTTTGAAGTTTGCCCGGCCGAGTCAAGTGGATCCAAAGTATTACCTATAAAAAATAAGATTCAGTCATAACACACAATTATATAAAAAAAGTTAAAATGAGGAATTTAAAAAATAATTCTAAAATCAAAAATCGTTGCAAGTACTTATTACATTTTGAAAAAGCATATCTTATTCAAAAATAATCCTAGAATTTTTTATAATACACCATTTTAAAGTATATAGAATAAGCTTTCTTTTTTATATAATATATACCTAAACCTAGAAAAAAGTTATAATGGGAAATTAAAAAATAATCTTAAAAAATATAAAAACTCGTTAAAAGTATAAAATCTTGAAAAAGATAACCTCTTTAAAAGAAGTAGTACAACATTATACAGTAGAACATTTTAAAGGTAATTGATTTTTGTTCCTCTTACATGTACCATTGCATATGCCTAAAGTTACGTAGAAAAAAGTTACAGAACAATATTTGCGAAATAACATGGAAAATTGCCCAAAATTGCTGTGAGTGGCAAACTTTGAAAAATGATATTTCGAAAACTGTAAATCCTAATGACCTCTGCCAAACATCATTTTAAATAGAAAATATGTAAATTTTTTTCTGTGAAGCAATGTCTATACCTATATCCCCGTGGACAAAAGTTATGGGACAAAAAACAAAATTTCTTTCTTTTGGGTTTCTTTGTGCTTTTTCTTTTGAATATATTTTTGTAAAAAAAGTATCTTTGACTTTAAAAATAATATTTAGACAGGAAATTTAACCAAGAATAATTTTTATGTAGACGTGTTTGTACCAAAAGTGCATAGAACTCACCCTAATGTAACCTGTGCCCACGGACTAATTCACCCATTTGTCAAAAACGCACCCCTTTAAATGGTAGCACTCCGCGGTTTTTTCATATATAGAGATTCATTGACCATATGAAATAATAAAATCCTCTTAACGTTGTAGTTCCTTTCTATATTACATAATCAATTGCCTGTTTTACGACATTTTGATCTAACAAATAGATGTAAAACTTTAATATGATGTGAAATACTAGAAAATTTCAAAATTACCAAAAAGTACAGATACGACTCTTATGCTTAACAGGGCAGTAGTTGTAGAAGCAAAAGAATGCATTTAAATCTGGTGGATGAGGGGTTGAAATATACATACTTCACATTTTATCTTAAAATAAATTAGTCATCCTTTTTTGTTGCACCATATCTCGCTTAGTTTGAATGTAATCGAAATTTAACATTGCGGTCGTTTTAAAGGCCTTTTCAGGCAGTACTTACAAAGGATATTTATTATACCCATTATCCTTATACCTATTATATCCATTATACCTTTAAACTCGAGCATTTCTCTGTTATTAAGTTGAACACACCGATTTGAGCATGCACAAAAAATGTCTTTCCACCTACCATATCTCTTTTTATGTTAACACTAAAAGACTTATGAAGAAACGAATCTCTTTGATTTTTCATAAGCTACAAAAATGTTTTATATAGTTTTTTTAATTAGATTCACAATTTTTAAGGTATTCGCAAAAACCGTCTGAAAGGGCGACATTTTTCGATGAAAATGGCAAATTTTCAATCACGAATAACCCAAAAGGATTGAGTTTAAAAAAATTATAGAACAGTGCTCCCGCCGCCTTTGCGGTGCTGCCGACGGCCCAATAATCCCTAAACTTACAACTTCTGTTCTTTTTGAATGAATAGTGTTAAGAAAATTTGTTTTCTAGAAATGAATTCCCAATTATATTCCATTGATGGATGTACTCAGTACCGGTGCTAGGGTATCAGATGCCCACCTGCAAAACTAGCAGAGGTCGCAATCTGTAAGAAGATCAAACCGGTCGCACTCCGTAATGGAGTGGTACCTATCTGACCCACAGGCTATACCACCACCCCTCCCCATCTCAGTACATAACGAGATGAGGCTTTGTACTGCACATTACCCATTACCTTGGATAATGGAACGTCCTCTGTGTTACTTTCTGGGGTTAAGCCACCTGATTTTGTGGCTTGACCATCAACAAATTGTGTGGATGTGGATGTCCACGGTAAGTAGGTTCGGTTACAGTTTTGTTGGACTCATCATTATCATTGGGTAAAACAACGTCACTTTTAATTTTTTTAAGAAATTGGCTACGATCACCAGGTTGTTTTTTGCCATTTCTTCTTTTTCGACGTTTCTTTTTCAATTTTGTGCCCCAGATATCTGTTTTTTCGGATACCATTTTTATTAACTAAATAAAAATAATAATTTCTCAAAATTACGCCCCTGCAGTAATAATAGTACTGAGTACTTACCAAATATAATTTTATATTATGTAATTGAATGAAATGCAACACTGATAATGTTCTTATTACCGCACAGTAAATTGACAAACTGTTTATGTATTTCTATTCATATAGAATACTTATTCCTATTACTAACACTAAATTGAAAGAGCTTTGAATTTGAACTATTTATCCACTGTTTATTTGAAATATTGCTTATATGGGATTAATGTTTAGACCGGCCGCCCCAAGAAAATGAACATTTTCACTGGGAACTGCTGATACAAAATTTAAAAACATTTGAATAAAATAAACAAAGCGTGAGTATAGTGTGTAGATATTTGGTGTTTTGAAATATAATATCTTTGCCGGCTGTGCTTTGACCAATAAATTATATTTATGACTTACATGGTTGGAATTCTATGGCTGTATATTTTTGTATAATTTACGTGTGTAAAAAATATACAAGAATAACAGACACAGATTAGGGATTATGAGGAATTTAAGTCAGATTTAAAAAATTAATTTTCCTGCAATGCATCTCTTGCAGGTCCGTTATCGCCGGCCCTAAATGTACTTAAATGTTATTCACTTTCAATTTTTATAACAAATATTTTTTGTACAGTATTTTTGCCGCCCTCTCATAATTTGCCGCCCTAGGCAACTGCCTATATTGCCTAATGGATAAAGCAGCCCCGGCGCCAAGGATTAAAACCGAACGGAAACGACCATGGAACCGACCAGGTAGGACTTCCTTGGCCCGGTTCAGACATGTGACAAAACGCTCAAACACTGTATGTTTATAGCTTTGTTTAGAAATAGAAAAATTAATTTTTAGCAATGCAAATAATCAAAACCGGTATAATTTGACTTAAACTTTCAAATGCTGCAAGCAGAATTGCTATTTTATTTTTTAATCAAAAGTTATTTGGGTTCAAAAATTGCAATTTTTCGATTTTTTTTAAGTTTAACCGCGTTTATCTCGAAAACTATTTATTTTAAGAAAAAACTTGTAAGAACATTTTTTGTTTAAAATGACCCAAAACTACCAAAACAAAATGGTTTTTTTGAGAAAACCCGTTTTTTATCTGCCCGTAACATAGGTGTGAGAGAGGGGGTGGTAATAAGGCACCATCGCACCTTCCGGCAAGATTCAGTTTTTTATTGTTCAAGATCTCAGGTAAAAGAATCCGAACATAGTTGCTGATCCTCAGGTTTTGCATACTCAAATACTTTCAGGGCCTGTAGGTGTACGCCTGTATTACTAAGAAAAGTTTTTGTAGTTTTATTAAACTGATGGTGCCGCTGTAAACAAAACCGTTTTTATTTTTAATTGTAACGCTATTTGAGTGGAGGTGCGATATATCCAATATTTTTCTTTTTTGTTTTTGATTAGTGATGCCGTTGATAATTCTGGTTCCGTTTTGTTATCTGAATAAATATGTTATAACCATGACCAGTTTGTTTTAATTAAATGTGAGTTTAATTGTTTTAATTTTGTTTGGAGTTTTGTTAATATTTATAAGGCTAAACAAACTAAAAATTAGTTTCTTGTTTAATTTCACTCATTCAAGGTGTAACCACAATCCTACGCTTGAAAGTCCGTCAATCGAAATATTTTTTTAAACGATGTTAGCTTCAATGTTCAGAAAACCCATGTTACAGTTGAATCCAGGCTTCTTTACCCGTACGTCATCATTTAAAGCATACGAAATAAGTCGGAAATTTACTAAACGCAACAGCAAGTGACAGAAAGTGGGTATTACTCCCATCAGGGGTTATAGTATAAAATTTGACGTTATTAAATAAATAGAATGTCAAATTTAAGTTTTGTTTAAAATTTTAGTGCATAATTACAGCTACATTTGAAGTAGCTTAATAAATTCTTTTAATATCATTGATTAATAAATAAATAAATAATTTATAAAAAAATTCAATAACATATTTTCTGTTTGTTATTTTATTCACTTTGGCGGAACATTAAACACAAGCATTCCTTAACAGTGTCAATGAGGTTAGCTTTGTACGTTGTCAAAATTAATCGTAAAATAACATATACTTACCATAAAATTTCAAACTCCAATATAAAATGAGTTGTGAAAATTGTTGGTATACTATAAAAAAACTTCAAAATGCACAAATTCGACAAAATAACAGCAAAAAATTCAACAAACTGACAGCCACAAAAGTAAACAAACCAAAACGTCAGAAATTGTACTTAAAATGTGAAACCATCCCCAATCGTATTTTTTGTACCTACCACTTGCCAATGTACTGATTCTCTCTCTATATCGTTCATAAAAATAACATGTGTTTTTACTTAATAACAGGCGGTAGCTGGTGTGCCATTAGTTTCATGCGTGGAAGAGAATGATGCTAGATAAAAAGTATGTGTTTTACCTCGTCAGGTATTAATGACGCAAGGATAAAGACTCGTTTAGTTGCGGAAGGTCTGTGTGTTTAACATGGTCCAAACGCGAATATTTGTCAGGCAGTATATTTTGTAATCTACCAGAACCTCTATTTTCTTCGATTTTACTCTTCATAATCAGCTGCAACAGCTGAAACTCATATTTATCATTTCTAAGATTTACACAAAAGAAAAGAAAATAAACGTAAATTTGAAGACTAAATGGTAATATCTGTATAAACTAATAAAAAATATATTATTCTGACAACATTGACATTTTGTTATACATTCTAAATTATAATAAAAACTTAAAATAGTATTGCACGTACTTTGAAAACCGTGCTGCAATTGGCTTATTCCGTGACCTTACAACTCCGAGTGGGCTTTTGCTGACTTGACAGTTAGTATGCCTCCATTGATTTCTGTCTTGTGCCGTCTTTATTGAATTTTTCACGAACATAACTTTAAAGTGATCTTATATATTATGCCGCCATCCAGAAGTCGAGGTCGTCTAGGTGATCTTCTTCTAGTTGTAAGATATTTCCATGTCATTCTTACTCTTCTTTCGCGTTTCGCGTTGCGCATTGCGTTTCACATCTGCCTACCTTTTTATTATGTTGACGTTTATATACAGTTCTTCTAGCTCTTTGTCAGTTCTTATGTTCATCTTCCCTGGGGCTTTTCTTTCCCAGATATGTAGACGCTCTTCATTTGCATTTGTCATCGTTCACGAATAGCTGCTTTACGTGAACGATGTTCACGGAAGACGCTTCGAGTGTCTTGTTAGTATAAGGCTTTGAAGGACTTAAAGAAATATGTATCCTATTGTTTGTTTTTTGTGCTCAAAATTCTTTGGTGCACTCAAAGTTAAAGTTGTCGATTGTGATGGTCCTTTGGTAGGGATGGGAAAAACCTACCGGTTTAAACCTAAAACTGGTTTTTTACTTCGCAATAACCGGTTTTACCGGTAGTTTTTTTGTCCCGGTTATAACCGGTTTTTTCTTTTTATTAAAGTAAAAACCGCTTATTAGGTTTTTACGGGGATTAGGATTAGGTTAGGTATTATTTCAGATCCCAATCATAATTATTATTGTCAAGTAATTATTCCAAACAAAACCATAATTCAAATTTTATTTTATTTGATAAAATACAGAAGCAAACTGAAAGTGCAATCTCACGTCAGCCAGAAACAATTATTAAGTTTTATTATAATATTTCCTTGAAAAGGTATTTGTAATCATAATATTTACATAAGAAGTGATCTGGTTGAATTAGACGCAAACATCATCTATTTTTCACACTTAACTCTTGACATTGAAAGTGGGTGAATGAGTTTTTCAGATTACCGAAAATAATGCTCTGACTATGAATATCTAATTACTGATTACGAATACGAATCTCCAAAAATTTCGCTACGTTTTCAAAACGATACACTCATACAGGAAGTATTAAATGAGTTAAAATGTATGAACTATCTATTCTGCAAATATACAAACGTGTTAAAAGTAATACATGTTCTTTCGATAGTACTAATTTTGATCATATTGATATCGAGTCGAATGGAGTATCGCAAACTAAGTGTATTGTAAATGTAACTTTGTAACCTATTGGATTAAAAGAACCGAAAACCGGTTTTTTTTGGCCGGTTATAACCGGCAGGTTAAACCGTAAGCAAAAAAAACCGGTATAACCGAAAACCGGTGTTTTGTCAAAAACCGCCATCTCTATCCGTTGATGATGTTCTGTTTCGGTTATTGCAGTTCACACACATACATATTTAGTTTTGTAGACATTAATTTGGAGTATTTTCTGAAAAGAATCTTGTTTTCTGTGGGTAAAATAAGATAGAATACCTAGTAATTCTTCTATACAAAGGGCATTTCCTACACTCACCCGCACAAAAAACGGGCACCTCAAAAATTGGGTAATTTTTTATAGCTCTCAAAATATCAAGATGAGACTGGTGAATGCCCTTGTATTCTCAATATTTCTATACGGAGCAGAGACCTGGATTCTTCGCGCATGCGACCGCCAAAAAATTGATGCCTTTGAGATGTGATGCTAGAGAAGAATGCTGCGCATACCTTGGACAGCTCATAGGACAAACGTTTCGATTCTAAACCAACTCAATATTAAAAAAAGGCTGTCCACAATATGTCTGCAACGAATTCTGCAATTCTTTGATCACGTGGTTCGCAGAGGTGACGACAGTTTGGAGAGATTAATTGTTTCTGGAAACGTTCCGGGGAGAAGATCAAGAGGACGATCACCAACTAGAAGTCTGACCGAATAAAGCATTCAGCTGGAAACTCATTCTGCGAAGCTCTTAGAGCAGCTGAAGATAGAGACCAATGGAGAAACACTGTTAGGAATATTGGAAGAAATCACGATCCTCAGTAATGGGGAAACGATAAGAGAGAGAGAGAGAGAGAGAGAGAGAGATATCTCCTAAACCTGTTGTCCAATTTAAGTAATTTTTTAAATATTTTATAGCCTTATTCTTTAACAATACCGCTATAATAATATTGTTAATATGTAGGTAAATTTTCATTGTATACCGGGTGTACCAATTAAACTGGGTTTTTTTTCTCAATTTTCACAACACCCTGTGGAATATTTTAACCTTTAAAAAATATTGAAATTAAAACCCTAATTAAAACTATAGCCCCAGGTTTTATTAACATTCTGTTTTTTTTTTGTTTGTTCGCTTGTGTTGGATAATAAAAAAATTAGGGACTTTAACAACAAGACATATTCTTTATCAATACAGGGTGTTTCTAAATAAGAGCGACAATCTTTAAGGAGTAATTCTGCATGAAAAAATAATGGCCGTTTGCTTGATAAACCTATGACCGCAAATGCTTCGTTTCCGACATACGGGATGTTGAATTTTTTCTTACAAACTAATGATTTATTTATTGCTCTAAAACCGGTGGAGATATTATGCAAATAAAATTTGGTAGGTTTTAAGAAGTACTTATTGCGCATTTTTTAACATACAATTAAAAATTTTATATTCACCATTGGTGTGCATGCGGGTAATGTGACCGGGTAATATGACCCGTATGCACGCCAATGGTGAATATAAATTCTTAATTGTACGTCAAAAAAATGCGGAATAACCTACCTCTTAAAACCTACCGAATTTCATTTGCATGTCTCAACCGATTTTAGAGCAATAAATAAATCGTCAGTTTGTAAGAAAAAATTCAACATCCCGTATCTCATCTCGGAAACGAAGCATTTGCGGACATAGATAAAGCAATCGGTCATTATTTTTGTATGTAGAATTACCCCTTAAAGTTTGTCGCGCTTATTTAGAAACACCCTGTATCGATAAAGAACACTGCTAGTTGTAAAAGTCCTTAACTTTTTTATTACCCAACATAAGCGAATGAATAAAAAACGGAATGTCAAGAAAAGCTGGGGCTATAGTTAAGATTTAATTTTAATATTTTATAAAGGCTAGGATATTCCACAGGGTGTTGTGAAAATTAAGAAAAAAACCCAGTTTGATTGGTACACCCGGTATAAAATGAAAATTTATCTGTCTAGCAACAATATTCTTACAGCGATATTGTTACGGCATAAGGCTATAACATATTAAAAGAATTACTTAAATCGGACTACAGGTTTAGGAGATACGAGACATCAAAAATGACCCATTTTTTAGGGTGCCCGTTTTTCGTGGCGGTGAGTGTATTTACAATACTTATTCGTCTTTACAAATAGTCCAGAAAGCCACTGCGCATCCGGTAGGAAAAATATTCTAATTCGGATTTTTTGCACAATCTTACTCAAAAAGGACACCTTTTAACAAATTTGCATGTTGCCAGGACCAAAAGTTGGTCAAAAATTTTTTAAACTTTTTTTTTTCCTAAAATTATTTTTTTTTTTGCATGGAACAAAATTTTTTTGGGTTTTTTGGATCATTCCAAACAGAAAAGGTCTTTAGTGACTTTTCTGTAAAGTTGATAGTTTTTGACATATTATAAGCGATTAAAAATTGAAAAATTGCGAAATCGGCCATTTTTATCCCTTAAAAACTATGTGAAAAACTAAAAATTTGAATATTGCCAAGGTAGGTAGATATTCTTTAAACATCGATTGATGAAATCCCGAAGAGTTTTTTGTAATACAATATTCAAAACTCCTTTGTTTCTTACTTGCTAATCAAGCGTGCGCGACACTATTTTCCACCGTTGCATGTGTATGCAGTATGGTGCAAATGAAAGGAATAAACCGGCGACTTTTAGAAAAAACCCGAAACAGGTCGATTTTTATTTTAAAGTTATGATATTGTGACATATATAGTATACTAGTGACGTCATCCATCTGGGCGTGATGACGTAATCGATGATTTTTTTAAATGAGAATATGGGTCGTGTGCTACCTCATTTTAAAGGTTCTTCAATTCTCTATTTTCAGTAATATAAACATTTACATAATTATTTATACAGGGTGTCCAATAATTTAATTTTTTTGTCAATTTGCCAAATGATTTAATTTAATAAAAATTTTTTGGACACCCTGTATAAATAATTATGTACATGTTTATATTACTGAATAGAGAATTGAAGAACCTTTCAAATGAGCCAGCACACGACCCATATTCTCATTTAAAAAAAATCATCGATTACGTCATCACGCCCAGATGGATGACGTCACTAGTATACTATATATGCCACAATATCGCAACTTAAAAATAAAAACCGACCTGTTTTGGGATTTTTCCTTAAAGTCACCGGTTAACGAAATAACGAATTTATTCCTTTCATTTGCACCATACTGTATACACATGCAAAGGTGGAAAATAGTGTCGCGCACGCTTGATTGGCAATTAAAAAACAAAGAGGTTTTTGATATTGTATTGCAAAAAACTCTTCGGGATTTCATCAATCGATGTTTAAAGAATATCTACCTACCTTGGCAATATTCAAATTTTTAGTTTTTCACATAGTTTTTAAGGGTTAAAAATGGCCGATTTCGCAATTTTTCAATTTTTAATCGCTTATATGTCAAAAACTATCAACTTTAGAGAAAAGTCACTAAAGACCTTTTCTGTTTGGAATGATCCAAAAAACCTAAAAAATTTTGTTCTATGCAAAAAAAATAATTTTAGGAAAAAAACAAAAAAAAGTTGAAAAAATTTTTGACCAACTTTTGGTCCTGGCAACATGCAAATTTGTTAAAAGGGGTCCTTTTTGAGTAAGATTGTGCAAAAAATCCGAATTAGAATATTTTTCCTAGCGGATGCGCAGTGGCTTTCTGGACTAAAAGGCCTATTTCTTAATTTACAATATTTAAAAAAAAACGATTTTCGGATTTGAAAGCAAAAAACCAAAAACAAAAAATTGTAATTTAATCCCATATAAAATATCATATTTATGTTGGACTTTATCTATGAACTGAACAGACACTTTGTCTAAAAACAAGAATGAGGAAGAACAACACTATTAATAACCGCAAAAATATGTTTCTCTACCAGAGAGACATAAAAAAATGATGAAGTGCGAAAAAGATTTGGATTTTCTAGTTTTGTATGCTAATTTGACAATATTATCTAGTAATAGATTACAATAATAACATTTCACAGTGCATTGCAGTTTAACACAAATGCAACCGAATTGCAAAAAATGTCAATTATAATTCCAATTATATTTTTACGGTCGAACAAAATATGTAATTATAAGCAACAGGTTTATATCGATATCGTCTAGTTTCATATTAAGGCGCAAAACAGCATGCTCAATATGTAATAACGGAGTTCCTGGGAGTTTTGCTGTGATGATACCGCAGTATTAACAGCAAATACGTGGGAAGCTGATCATAGTTGCTGGCTTGGCGAAAATATTATCTATATCTACCGGTTGAAATGAGGTTGGGTATAAGATAAATAAAAAGCAATTTTAATTTGTGATGAAAATGGCCAATTTTACAATTGAAGTGGAAATTGAAACGTTAAATAAACATAATTATTTTAAAGTAAAATTGATTCCCAACAAAAATAGTAAATTGCAGAACAATAGACATCTTAAATTATAGTTTAACACTCTGTGGATGTAAATTTTATATATGAAAACACAATATGTTTAACTTAAAGTGGCTCCATAATGGATTAGTCCTGTCGCCAGGGGGGGTACAACGGCCTCGTTAATTCAGATGGACTTACTCAAGTTTTTTTTATGTATTTTGACCCGTAGAACACGAATTTTTTGGGTAACAGTTGATCCGGATGTCGATAAGATTGTTATAGACCAAGAACTTGAGGAATCAAATAACAGCGATTTTTGGCAAAACAAAACAATATTTTGTATTTTTTGGGCCATTTTAAGTAAAAAATATTTCTACAAGTTTTTTCGTAGGATGCACAGTTTTCGAGATAAACGCGGTTGAACTTTAAAAAAATCGAAAAATTGCAATTTTTGAACCCGAATAACTTTTGATTAAAAAATAAAATAGCAAGTCTGCTTACCGCATTTGAAAGTTTAAGTCAAATTATATCGGTTTTGATTATTTGCATTGGTAAAAATTTATTTTTTTATTGTTTAACAAAGCTATAAACACGTAGGGTTTCCCGTGCTTTTACATGCGTTTTAACGCATGTAACGTAGAAATAGTCTTGATTGCACTAGTACCTATTCTACCTACTCGTTCGATTTTAAATGAGAAATCATAGAAACATCACTCACGCACTAGTTGTTTGTAGCTTTGTTTAGCAATAACACAATAAATTTTTAGCAATGCAAATAATCAAAACCGACATAATTTGACTTGAACTTTCAAAGGCGCTAAGCAGAATTGCTATTTTATTTTTTAATCAAAAGTTATTCGGGTTTAAAAATTGCAGTTTTTCGATTTTTTGAAAGTTCAACCGCGTTTATCTCGAAAACTGTGCATCCTACTAAAAAACTTGTAGAAATATTTTTTGCTTAAAATGACCCAAAAAATACAAAATATTGTTTTGTTTTGCCAAAAATCGCTGTTATTTGATTCCTCAAGTTCTTGGTCTATAACAATCTTATCGACATCCGGATCAACTGTTACCCAAAAAATTCGTGTTCTACGGGTCAAAATACATAAAAAAAATTTGGGTAAGTCCATCTGAATTAACGAGGCCGTTGTACCCCCCCTGGCGACAGGACTAGATAGAAAAGCGGATAGAAACATTAATTTGATCTATACAGGATGTTTCATTTGTAAAGTAACATACGTTAACTGTAGAAAGAGGATACTAATGCGGTCTCAAAAATACCATACTTAATGGGTCTTACTCCATTAATAACAAAGATACTGGGTGTTTTATCTATTTTGCCATTTTTTAAATTGGTTCATAACTTTTTGACCACACTGTATATTTATTTTATATTTGGCACGAAAATATAATTTAAGGCGGACAATAAATTAATTTATATACAATTTTAAAAAAATCCAGGTCCGGCTTAAAAAATATTGGAAAAATATTCCGACCCCAAAACAACATTAAATTTTTTTAAAATGGATTTTTCAGTTGAAAAGAAGATAAAAAACTAAATTCAGTAGTATACTTTGAATTTTCGGCAAAATGATTTTTCTGGTGAAATTTGGAATTTGAATTCTGAAATTAAGTGAATTGCGAGAGCTCTAAGTAGAAAAAAATTGAAATGCAGCTTACAACTTGTCAACCACACTGTATATTGATTTCATATTTAACACGCGAATATTCTTTTAGGTGTCCAGTCAATTAATTTAATTACAAGTATAAAAAATCCAGGCCCGGATTAAAAAATATTGTATAAATATTCCAACCCAAAAAAACACCTTGTATATTAAATTTTTTTAAAATGGATTTTGCATTTGAAAAGAGGATGAAAAACAAAATTAGTGGTATGCTTTGAATTTTCGGCAAAATGATTTTTCTGGTAAAAATTTGAATTTGAATTCTGAAATTATGTGAAATGCGAAGCTATAAATAAAATAAACTAAAATATGACTTAATTTTAATTAATACCATTATTTAATCTAAATTGGTAAAATATTTAACATTTGCACGCATAACAATAATTTTTGATGACCCCCTCTGTGGCTCAGTGGTAAGAGCGCGTACCTTTGGATCGAAAGGTCCGAATGGTCGTGAGTTCGAATTTCACCAGGATCAGAAATTTTTCGTCTATTATAAATTAATAAATGAAAATAGTTTCTGTCCTTGTGGGATCGGTACTCACCGGAGGGACCGCAGACGTTCGGATACAATTAGTGTCTCTTTGCAAAGACAATGACGTTGACTTTGCAATGTAACAAGACACTTAGTCAACACACACAGTACACAGTACACATGACGCTAGGTACCTAACTACAAAAATTTACCGTACCTACGTATAAAAAAAAAATAATTTTTGATGGTGGTAATTTTGAATAAGTACTTTAGTTTTGAATAGTGATTATGCTGCAAATTTTCGCTGTTTTGTTATAATTTTTAGCTATATTGTTGATTAAAGTTATGTATTCTTTATTGACCTTTTATAATTTATTCATTATTTAAAGATGAATATTCGCCAAAAACTATTTTTCACACATAATAAAAAAACACTAAAATATTAACATTTTACCAATTTAGATTAAATAATGGTATTAATTAAAATTAAGTCTCATTTTAATTTTTTCTACAAGAGCTCTCGCAATTAAATAATTTCAAAGTATACCACTAATTTTGTTTTCCATTCTCTTTTCAAATGCGAAATCCATTTTAAAGAAAATTAATATACAAGGTGTTTTCTTGGGTCGGAATATTTACACAATATTTTTTAAACCGGACCTGGATTTTTTGTAATTGTAAATAAATTAATTGATTGGACACCTAAAAGGATATTCGCGTGTTAAATATAAAATCAATATACAGTGAGGTTGATAAGTTGTAAGCTGTATTTCAATTTTTTTCTACTTAGAGCTCTCGCAATTCACTTAATTTCCGAATTCAAATTCAAAATTTCACCAGATAAATCATTTTGCCGAAAATCCAAATTATACCACTGAATTTAGTTTTTCATCCTCTTTTAAACTGAAAAGTCCATTTTAAAAAAATTTAATGTACAGGGTGTTGTTTTGGGGTCGGAATATTTTTCCAATATTTTTTAATCCGGATCTGGATTTTTTACAATTGTAAATAAATTAGTTTATTGTACACCTTAAATGATATTTGCGTGCCAAATATAAAATAAATATACAGTGTGGTTAAAAAGTTATGAACCAATTAAAAAAATGGCAAAATAGATAAAACACCCAGTATCTTTGTTATTATTGGAGTAAGATTCATTAAGTATGGTATTTTTAAGATCTCTTAAGTGTCCTGTTTCTACAGTTAACGTATGTTACTTTCCCAATGAAACACCCTGTATATACTAAGGATTTTCACAGTTTTCACTGCATTCCTTTACTCAACCGTTCCCTCAAGTTCATTCTGTTTTGTCAGTTTCCTTCCTGTAGATTTTTTCTTTCAATTTCAATTGCTTCGTCCACTTCATCTCTGAAATATCTTCGGAGTCTGCCTCTCTTCTTCTTCCTATCGGGATCCACTGTATTTTAGTTAATATATTAATTTATCTAACCTTTGTTGTCTACTCTTTAGGCCAGGGTAATAAGACAAAAATATACCCTATTCGTGACATTTCAGCAGCCAGGGTACTGAAGCGTTTTTTCGACAGGTAATACCTATAGGAACAAATTATTTCCTGCGTAGGATCTGGCGGCCATTTTTAATTATAAACAATTAACTGTCAAAAAATTTAATTTTCCCTTTTTTTAAATCAACGGAAAACAGTGAAACTTATGAATTTTTTAGTACAAGTATTTTCGAGATTATGGAAAAAGCCTTAAAATGACGCATAGCATTACAAAGTTTGATATACTCATTTATTGTTAATATAATTGCGAAAAAAGTTCGGAATTGCAAAAAAAATATTTTCTTAATAACTGTTGTAACAATTAGAGTACAGCTTTGAAATTTTTGTCAAATGAGAATTCTTTGGTGCTTAATGATAATTTCAAAGCGATTTATTCAAGTGTTTAAATGTTATTCAAATTGTTTATCCCAGAGAGCATTTTTTTGCAATAACGTAAGTCAGAAAAAAATGACCTTAGAACCATTCCACAGGTGTCAAATGAAAGAGCCTGAGCTACATTTTCAACATGGTTTAAAAAAGTGAATAAAAAGTGCATTTATTAGTAATAAATAATTATGCAAAAGTATCGTCAATTTTTCTTTATAAACTTTTTGAATAACTTTTTCCAAAAAAATTAACTTTTTTACCCTGTTTTAAGTGCACAACTACCAAGTAATGTAATCTATATCATAATTGAAAAAAAAGTGTAATAAATATGTATAATTTCTTATATAACAAAATAAAAAGTTTATAAGGAAAGATTTACGATACTTTTGCATAATTATTTATTACTAATAAATGCGTTTTTTATTCACTTTTTTTAAACCAGGTTGAAAATATAGCTAAAGAAAATATAGAAAAAGTTATTTAGTTCTAAATCCTACTAGTTGAAGTATAAAATTAACATAATATTGTTTCTATCATCAACAAATTGTAAATAATCGGGGTATTTATTAAGATTTATTCTTTTTTTTTTAGAAAATGGACCTAAACTCTTTACAAGACCTTCAGCAACATTTGAACACCAGCAAGGTATATTTTGAATGCGGATCACAAAACTCAACACCCGGTAGGTAAATGGTATTAACTGCACTGTATTGGCGGATTGATTATCTCAAGGTCTCATTGGTACTCGTAAGAGCTGGTAAACAAAGAACGTTGAGGAATGGGCCAATTAGCCATTTCCGTCAAGAAACATACAAAAGCTATAAGGCAGAGTTAAAGTAGGACAGGATAGTTTTATCGTCGACAACTTAAACACAAAATTATAGAGTATGTGTTCGGAATTTTGCACGCTTTAATAATTGTCGCATTCAGCAGACGAAAAAGTGACGGAGCGGTTCCGCAACAGTTGGGAATTCGTTCTCTGAATGTGGCGCTACTTACGGAACCTGTCACGGAACGGTCGCCATGACAGTGGGCTAATTTTAATTCCACTGTCTCCGTCCAACGTATGCTACTTTTGTGAATTTGTCAATAGACTTGTTGAAAGATTGAAAGTTAAAAGACTTGGCGTCAAGTACTACAGACGGTAAACAATACACGGTCTTTGCCATCGGTCATTTCACCCAAACGCAATTCAGGAAAAAATTGGAACGCTTTTGATCATATTGAACATATAAGGTACCTGGCGCAAATAAGGCCCGGTTCCAAATAAAGTCCATCGATTGTTTTTACTAAAAAAATCGAATATTTCTCAAGGTGACGTTTGTCTCTGGACCCTACTGGCATCTATTGGCTATATCTGAACTTAAATTGAGGTTAAGTGTGACTACGCCATGTTGATGTCAGTTGCTTGTCCAGACACGCTAGGCGTACATCAAATTACTATTTTCAGGTATTTATGAATTTATTGATAAGTTTTGAAATAAAAGTGATAAATAATTGTGTTATATATGATCTGATAGCTTATAGTTTTTATATAATAGACAACATGTAAAATAACGTACTGTAACGTTTGAGTATTTATAGTTTTTTTATAAAAATACAGAACAAAACACGGGTAAAGAAGCTGTCCCTATTAAGGCCCACCGGTGGAGTTCTAAACAAGGCCCGCGGGTTTTATTTGGTGCCTGTATATTTTCAGCAATGTTTATTTATTTAAAGCCTGTTTTTAAAACGTCACTCAGAGGTCGCAAAAAGAAAAACACAAAGCATGCACCCTGGAAGAGCAGCCAAACTTAATAAGTTTATAGTAACCGACAAGTTAAAAGAGGTGCTGTCTAAATTGGACATTTTTGATAAACCACATTTGATCTTTAATATGGATGAGAAAGGATCGGCTATCTCTACATAAACAACAATCAGTCTATGCTAAAAAAGGATCAAAAAGGGTACTTATTGTTGCTCCTGAACATGGTGAAAATGTTACCGTAGTTTCATGTGAAAACGCTCTGGGCCAAGTTATAGCTCCAATGATTATCTTCAAAGGAAAAATAATGCAGCCAGAATGGCAAGATAATCTTCCAGCTGATTCGACCATTGAAATGACAGAGAAAGGATCAATGACAACATCAACCTTTATAAAATGGGTACACCACTTTGCAAAGTTCAAACCACAAGGTCTCGTTTTACTTATTTTCGATGGAGCTAAGCCTCACTTAGACGCAGGTATTGTTGATGCAGCTGACTTCCATGGCATTACACTTTTTTTATTCCTAGCAACACTACACACGAGCTACAGCCCATGGACAAATCTGTATTTGCGCCTTTTGAAGAATATTGGGACCAAGAGGTTTTGTTGTACTGGACCACCACAAAAACTGACGAAAGGCGTACGATTAATAAAAGAATTTTCGGAAAAATAGTTTCCAAAGTCTGGCCAAGAGCTGCTACACCTCATAATGTTTCAATTGGGTTTCGTGCCACAGGCATCTATCCGTTTGACCCTAATGTTATCCCGGAACAAGCATTTGTTCGATCTGAACTGACGAGGCGAGATAACGTAAATGAAGAAGATACTCCATCGCCTACACAATCGAGGACCGATGACAGCCAGGCACCAATGATACAAGAACGAGACCCCTCTAAGAAAAAGTGTCAGAAAAGAAAGATTTATTCTTCGCCAGATTCAAGTACAACTTCAGTTTCCGACATCTTATCTTTTCACGATGATTCCAGTAATGACGAAGGTATTTTGGAGACTTCCTTTCAGAAAATTCTTCCTACACCTGAAATAAAAAAAAGATTGTCCGGCCCAGAGCAAAGTCACTTAATTATAGAGCAGCTAGAGTAAGTAAAGCTTTATTTACTGAAAAGGATAAAAATCAAGAAAAAACCACTTAGTGATAAAGGGAAACAGACGAAACCAAAAAAAGGACAACATAATATAAAACTAAAATCACTCAATGAAAAGAAAGATAAAGGAAAAATTCAACCTTCCTTAAAAGATATTCTTAAAGCAGGTCCAAGTGGATTGCAGTCTAAGGTTTCAAACTCAGGAGAAAAAGAAGAGAGCTGATTTTGCTACTTTTGTGAAGAGGACAGAATAGCAGATATGAGGCTGTGCACCAAATGCCTTAAATACGTACACGAAGAATGTTTAGGATTAACAAGCAGAGACAAAACACCTACATTTGTTTGTCCAAAGTGTGATTTCTAGACTTCGGATTATTACAAAACTCTAAAATTTCTTAAATGTGAATAAACGTGTGTTTCTGATTTAATAAATGCCTTTATTTAATGGATATCTTGCAATAAAACACCCCCGATAATAGTTAACAATATCTAATTTTATTAACATCTAAAAGCATGTATCAAATTAATGAACAAAATAAAATAACAATTAAAAAAGGTGGGCCTTATTTGGATCAACTGGTGAGCCTTTTTTGGAACTACTGTACCCAATAACGCCCACAACACTGATTTTGAAAAAACCGTTATAACTTTAAAAGTATTAAAATTTGTTAAACTGTACCATAGTAAAATGAAAGAGCATAAACCTTCCATTCGTTTTCCATTGCTTTGAGAAATTAAGTCGAATATTTAATATTTATTTAAAAATAATTAAATAAGACGGGCCTTATTTGGGTCAGGTACCTTACCTCTATTCTATTCACAGAATATTTCATTTATTTTGACGTATAAGTATACATAAACCCGTATTACTTTAAAAATCTCATTTTTAGTCAGTTATTAGGTATATCATTTTACACATATAAAATCGCACATAAATTTGTGTAGAATGACATATGTCTTTTTCCTCTAGGTGTAATATAATATCCATTTTTGGAATGTATGGTGTACTTAGCTAATTTTGCGCATTTTTTGACATAATAATATTATGTGTTGGTGTATTATGTATACTGCGAAAACCAGGTAGGTAAATGCCGAAATACCGAAACCGAGAAAAACGTTTTTAAAGTTTAGTGTTTTATTTTGAATTAAGAGGACAACTTGTGTTTGATATTCGGTATTCTAGTGAAAGATTCATATATCAGACATGATACTCTATCATTAGTTTAAAAAAGTTAAGACACCTAGCTGATTAAACCTAAATTTAAGATGGTGATGCGGTCACTTACCTGGTTTTACCTGTAAATCTAAATTAATCAGTTACCCTTAAAATAACACATTTATAACAAATATAATAAACCAACTATAATATTTTGTAGTTTTGTGATCTGAATATGAGGCTTTAACTAGTTAATACCAATGTTTTTAAGGGATTAGTTGATAATTATAACATTTAACTGGTTTTCCCTGAACATTTTATTCAGAGCTGTTTGTAGTTATATGGATATTATTTACATAAATGATAGGCAGTTTTATAGAAAAAACAAATTTATTTTGAACGAGTTATAGATATTAAAAAATAGTATCACTATGCGTATTACTCGTCAGACTAGTCACTGAAAGCAGGATCTGACATGATGCCATTGGCATCGTAAAATACGATACCACCTGTTATATTCCTACGGTATCACTCCCTTATCAAATAGCTGTAACAAATCTCTGTTTTTTGCTATGCTAGTTAACGAAGTTCTATCATAAAGTTGCTTTAAGATTTTATCGACTAACATAAGCATGCTTATGTTAGTTGATAACTCAGCTTGCTTTTTTCTTGTTGACTGCCGTGCAGTATCAATAAGGAAATGAAGCTTGGTGATGCGTCATAATTAAAATGGGTTCTGTTTGTCTCTTCTTTCACGAATCTCATCTTTTATCTTTAAACACATTATTTTTTCGCCGTTTTGGTCTTTTGTTCGGTTTTTAATTAGAGTGTTTGTACTTTTTTATCACTAACCTTGACATTTTTAGTTTCCCTTGCATTTTGAAAAAACAGACAAGTAATCTGTCATACCATAGAGAGACCTAATTTCTAGCGGTATAGATGCTGCTATATATAGAGTCAACTTCCATAAAAAAATGTCCCGACGCTAAAAATTTAATGTTACGGTACTGTCCTCCGCAGGTATAAGAAAATATACTTCTTATTTCACTTGCTTACATATTCTGGGACACATTTTGATAAGTAGTTGAGTATGATGCTTTCTATTTCAGAACTTCCTCGTCTACCGTTAATTTATGACCAGGCAAAACGGTAAGCTACATTTGGTAATGCGGCTTTATTTACACACAAATTGTAGACCCATAATTTTCGGGAAGAATATATCAATTGTCCAGTTAATCTGGAATCTGTAGTATGCCTGTAGATCGAAAGCGATTGAAACAAAATTCTGTTGTTGATTAGAGCTTTTCTAATCATTTCGTTTTTCGAGATTTCATGCTTCTATTTATTTTCTGATGTTGTCTGTAACTCTTTTCTAAATCCGGTTTCTCAGTTACATTAGCCATATCATATTATGATAGGGCTAATAAATATTATTTATTACAAACTAAACATTGATCTTATTTAGGACAAAAAAGATTAAATTATAGTCGTTAGAAAATATTCTTCGGTATGTAATTTCGCTAATACCTTCCAGTTTATTCAGCTGACAATCATTTAAATAAAGTTGATATATTTTCCTTATACTCAAATTTTTGTCCAAATATCTACGCTTCGAACTTTGGCGAATATAATGTGGGACCATGGTTGTAAAAGACTCAATGTGAGCCTTCACAATTTTTCGGTTTTCATTGCTTGTTTCATTTGGCAGTATATGCTTGCCTCTTTTGTCCGTATCTGCATAACAACATAGAATATTAATTTTTCTTACATCTTGCATTAACGACGCTGATATACAAAGTGTCTCACAAAAAAACTTCTCACATACCTGTACCTCTTGACTATTCAAAGAAACATAGTCGATACTATCGATTTTACCAGTCGATATAAATGAGAAATTTTAATAAAATATACATGTAAAATGTATTAAAGACATTTATCACCTTTTTACTGAAGATGGTATACAGCAGTAGAAATATATTTTTGTCCGGAAAAATAATATATGTGCGCTTACTCGGTTTTACATGCAACAGAACTTTAATTTTATGGAAGTAAGTAGCGATATATTGTTTTACTTCAAAGTGAAAAGTTGGTTATGTGTAACTTATTTGTTTATCACACAAATTATCTGCTGAATGATAAGTCGTATCATTTACTGGGTTTTACCTGTATGTAGAGCGTAAAAAGCTGAGAATTTTAGTATACTTAACTCAATATTTAAAAATTTGTCATTTACCTGGTTTTCGCTGTATACCGACCAATATCCCTTTCCCCATAGACCCGCCATTTATTAATTATTACACACCACTTAAAGATACACAGATGGTGTTCTAGAAATCTTTTATACAACACGTTTTACAACAAAATATATTTTCGCCATGGTATGACATACTGCATGTCAGTGGTAAAGGAATATATTGCATACTGCTTGGTTAAAAATTTGTAAATCGTGCCTTGATTATACCTATCATTTTTAGTTCCGTTTTTAATGTGGTTTTACAATGCTTTCGATAAACGATAGGGAAGTAACACATTCAAAATAAAAGCGAAGTTTCTATTTCAAATATCCAACTTTCTAAAACTGTCAAAAGACAGGAAAAACCTTCCTTTTAGTTTTTTTTTAATTAGATCGCATACTTATCTGGCACTGATAATGAGAAAAAAGTTGAAAATAGTAGTATTTTTGCTTTTTCACCGTACATATTATACGAGTGCAGCCACGTGGTTATAGTCCAGCCTGTATGCTCGCCCCCGTTAGGTTAATTATTCCGATTCGTTTTCTTTTGCACAAACTTACTCAAAAAGAGGTCTTTATACTAAATCCACAGGGTGCCTGGAGGAACCGCGGTCGAAAATTTGTTTAAACAATTTTTTTAAACACATTCAAAAAAATCAATTTTTTCCAGTTCAGACCAACTTTTTTAGCTTCTTTGGGCCATTATGTGCAAAAAAGTTCTCCTGTGATTTTTCTCGAGAATTGATTGTTGTCGAGGTATATCGGATTTAAAACTTGAAAAACGCGAAAATGGCCATAACTCGGTTAAATTTATTATTATGAAAGTGAGAAAGTGACCAAATCAAAGTTTAAAGCCTCCCCTACAAGATCCTGAAGAATTTTTTGTCGTTATTTTATTACTAAGCTGTTATTTTTAACTATTAACAATGAGCGCTAAGCGCGTATTAGGCGGCCGTCAATCGTGAGTGCGAAAGAGATTCCGGCCATCTAATGGTGCATATTTCTTCAGAGTTTAATAGGAAGTTTAATAGGAGTTTTTAGGAAGTTTAGGTGCAATTTGTGACCTAGCATCATACACGTTATGCCTAATTTTGTGAATATCTAAAGTAGTAATAGTGTCACATTGGGATTCTTACACCTCCTTTTTGATTAAACTTATTTTTATTAAATTACTTAAAGTTTGTCTGTTAAGAACATCTTCAGGTATTTTATCATGGTTGTGATTTAAACACAATTCTGTCAAATATTGAATGGGTTGCATATGTGAGTCCATATTAAATGAAGTAAAGAAACACAGACTTACTCACAATCATTTAATAAAACTTTGTCAAAGTTTTATTAAATGATTGTGAGTAAGTCTGTGTTTCTTTACTTCATACAATTCTGTCACTTCTACACTGTCTCATTTAATTTAATTTTAGATATAGATATGTAGAAATATGTAGGTTGCAGGTTATTAAAATATATTTATTTCTATATAGTTATTTTTATGGATAAAAGTACTATTTGGCAACAATGTTTAGATTTCACAAAAATAATACAGTAGACTCGCGATTATCCGAGACTCGGTCATCCGAGCCCCTCGGTTAACCGAGGCAAAAGTCATAACTGGTGAGTTACAACTTTCAACCTTGGCGCAACATCGCCGCCTCAATATTAAAAAGAGAAATAAAGCTTATGCAAAATCAAAGACTTTTTTAAACAGTAATATTGATAAGGTAAATGTTTTTTCCACCTACCTCTACCGAAAGTATACTTTTCCGGAACTGATTGTAGGGAGCAAAGTTGTACTTTTCCTCCCTAGGGAGGAAAATATTTTTCCTCCCTAGGGAGGAAAAGTAAAAGTGACGTCATGGTATTTCATTCATGAAATATAACTTATTGAAGCCCTGTACAATATCTATTTTCTATTACGTAAGTATCTATACATTTTAACGTTTATTTATAAAGCACCCTGTATTTTGCAGAATGGTAAAAAACAGTATAAATTGTTATTTTGATTTAACAATGTTTACATTAATAATTTGACTTACTTTGACAGTTGACAGTTATATTGTACTTACTTGTTAGTTTTAGTTTTAATAAATTTTGTTGGTTAGTTACATAAGTAAATTAAGTAAAAATGAAAAAATGACTTGTTATTTGAGGAAGGTGGAAAAACCATATGTATAACATGGGAGTAAAGTGCCTTTTCCTCCCTTGAATGATTACTGAAAACTCCAACTATATCAAAACTTCTTTCTCGGGAGGAAAAGTAGCACTTTCCTCCCTTGTTATACAAATAGCTATTATCTGTTATAGACAGTACTGTATTAATTTTGTCATTAAAATATCCACAGTTATGATTATTTACGTGTTTTTCTATCAATATAACCAATCTCAGTGTTAACCGAGTTTTTCCGTATCCGAGGTAGTCACGGTCCCAGTTACCTCGGATAATCGCGAGTCTACTGTATCCTTTATTGTAAAATCGCTCGGGAGTGAATTCAAATAGTGTCGGGAGTGAACTCGACTAATAAAATAACTACCTGCTCAAGACGGGCGTGAACTCAAGGATGCCCGGTGCTTTAAACTTTGATTTGGCTACGTTCTGTTAGCATTATTATTAAGCCTTGAAAATTGCCATTTTCACGTTTTTCAAATTTTAAATTACATATAACTCGACAACAATCAATTTTCGAGAAAAATCACAAGTGACCTTTTTGCTCAGAATGACACAGAGTGTAAAAAAAGTTTGTCTGAAGTGAAAAAATTTACTTTTTAAATTTGTTTAAAAACATTGTTTAAACAATTTTCCGACTGCGGTACCTCCTGGCATCCTGTGGATTTTTTCTAAGGACCTCTTCTTGAGTAAGTTTGTGCAAAAAAACGAATCTAAATAAAAAAGGCTCGTTTTCACGCTACGTCTTATTGTACGTTTTGTATGTCATGCAAAACGTACGTTTTGTGAATAAGCGGAGGACAAATCCTAGCACACAAAACGTACAAAAAGACGTAGCGTGAAAACGACGCTTTATATCGGAGGCGAGCACACAGCTGGACTACCATGCGTTCTAATACACATAGTTTCAAAAGTTATGCATCACCCCTTTTATTCACGATATTTGCACTTTTATAAATCCGTATCTTTATCACATATTTATTGGGCCTTTTTATAAAAAATATACCATTTTTGGTTGTTTATTTTATTTGATTACCCATTTAATTGACCTCGTTTTGCCAAGGTGAAAACATTTGAAAAATTTATTCTGATGAAATTTTTGAAAACGTGGTTAAAAAGGAATCGTACTTTAATTTCTGAGTTGGACCGTATAAGAATTATCGATATAGTTGAAGAAGGCCATTCACAGCGGTTCTTGGCGGAAAGAGTGGGTGTTTCCCAGAGTGATGTCTCACGGATATGGAATAGGTTCTTGGAGACAAACTCGATACGGAATAGAACTCAGTCTGGTAGACCTCGAGTTACCAATGATTGACAGAATAGATATATCAGAATTTCCATCTGTAGAAATTCTCCTATGTCTATACCAGTCCTCCAAAGAGAATTCAGGCATGCTACAAGAGTCAGAGTATCGTTGGCGACAATAAGAAGAAGAATTTTAGACTCACGTTTGAGGAGTTGTCGACCAATAATAGTTGCTCAGCTACAACCTAGACATGTTTTGGACCGCCTCCAGTGGACTCAACAACACATACAGCTCCCCCAACTATTTTGGAATTTTGCGGTTTTTTCAGACGAGCCCAGAATCAGTTTAAATAGTGATAACCGGCGAGTTCGTGTGTGGCTAGTTGTGCAGCTCTTTTTGGCTCTCGCCACACACAAATTCGCAGGTTATCACTATTTAAACAGATTGTGGTCTCGCCTGAAAAAAGCACAAAATTCCAAAACAGCTGGGGGAGCTCTATGTGTTCTTGAGCGCACTGGAGGCAGTTCAAAACATATCTAAGTTGTAGCTGAGGATCTCTTATTGGTCTACGACTCCTCAAACCTGAGTCTAAAGTTCTTCTTCCTATTGTAGATAACGATACTCTGACTCGTGTAGCACGCCTGTATTCCCTTTGGAGGGCTGGTATAGACATAGAAGAATTTCTACAGATGGAAATTCTGATATATCTATTCTGTCGATCATTGGTAACTCGGGGTCTACCAGACCGAGTTCTATTCAGTATCAAGTTTGTCTCCAGGAACCTATTTCATATCCGTAAGACATCACTCTGAGAAACACCCACTCTTTCCTCCACGAACGGCTGTGAATGGCCTTCTTCAATTAAATCGATAATTCTTATACGGTCCAACTCAGAAATTAAAGTACGATTCATTTTTAAACACGTTTTCCAAAATTTCACCAGAATAAATTTTTCAAATGTTTACCCCTTGGCAAAACCAGGTCAATTAAATGGGTAATCAAATAAAATAAAAAATCAAAAATGGTGTATTTTTTATAAAAAAGGCCCATTAAATATGTGATAAAGATACGGATTTATAAAAGCGTAAACATCGTGAATACAAGGGGTGATGCATAACTTTTGAAACTATGTGTAGTAGAGCTACCACTGATGAACCGAGATATTTTTACTCTTTCGTACGAGCATCAATTTGTTAATTGGGCTGTCAATCCAGCTTTTACACTTTTATGTAGCTGTGTCATTGATTTTTGAAATTGTTTTTCTGCTAGGTTCTTGAATGATCGTTCCTAAAAAGGCATGAAAATCTTTCCAGTATACCTATACATTTTTTTCTGTTTTAATGAATAATTACAAATCTAAAAAAAACATAATTTTTCTATCGGGATAATATTTCATATTCTGTTTTTAGTATTGTCCTTTCCACATGATTCGTATTTTTATTTCAATAACTACACTTTGATATTTTTTTATTGTTTAATGTTAGGTTAGGTTAGTGCTATAAATAATAATAAAATATCTGTGAACACATAATTTAGGTAAAAAGAATCCAAAGCTTTTATTCCTTTATAAACAATCTCGCGCTATTCCTACAATATTTTACCCGTATTAAATATTATTCAGTATAGATGCATGCATCTGTCATTTTTAGGCTTAAAATATAACGATGTACTTTATTGACTAGGCGCCAAATAGAGGTCACCGTGTCCTTTTCAATTCTGATGGACAAACTCAACGGTTTCTTATGGATTTTTGGCTGCTGATTACGAATTTCGAGGGTGTATTTCGATCCGAGTGGTCAAAAAATTGTTATAAACAATTTAATTGTTTATAAATTGTTTATAAGGCTCTGGCTCATAAACTAAAAGAAATAAAAATGAATGTTTCAAATAAAATTTGTTCGTTAAAAAAACGAAGGAAAAAACGTTTACTAAACCTAAATCCAACAATTAGAACTCAAGATATTGTAAAATTAGTGCACAATGCAAATTGGAAATTGCAAAATAAGTATTTTCCGAAGCTTTATCGGTCGTAACTCGGCTTACACGCATGCAAATGAGCCTTAGAAGGTCTCATTTTAAAGCTTTATTAATAGGCTTCCAAACAGAGTTTGTTAAATTACTTGATCTTCATTTGTTTTACCAAAACCATTTGTTTAACTTTGTTCAAAAGTTATACCCATTTGAAGTAATAATTTTCTTAAAAAAATTGTACATTACTTTGTTTATAACGGTTTCAAGCAAATTTAAGCTATAAACATTTATACTTTAATTAACAATAATGATAGAAGAACTCAAAAGAACAATTTTGAGCTTACGAAAATGGTTGTTAGTTTATTTTTCGCCAAGATATCGATATTTTAATAGTGCGCTCTGAGGCGCAAGATCGGCTAACCGCGTAAAGGTTCACGCGCTAACTTCTCGATGCAGATTATAATTTCTATCTATATATACCTACGTTACCTTCATTTTTCATTTTTGAAAATCCTAATCAAATTTAATCATATAATCCTTATAATTAAATCTTCATACTGTACCTCGTATCACCTTTCATTCTATTTACTTTGTCTTCTATTTTTTGTACTAAATGAGAAAAGAAACATTAAAAACTAATATTTCAGAAAAAATAGAAATTAAAAGTAAGTTGTTATTATTTATTAATACTATTTTTACAAACTTTTTGTTTCATGCATCTGAATGGAGATATACAGGGAATCTCAGCTTTTTTACATCTGTATCAGTTCTTAGAGCAATTTTTACATTTACATGGTGGTAATAAGTCTGTTCTTGTAGGCAGTAAAACTAAAACTCTCTGAGGCTTCAGAGTCTAATTATCTATATGATATAGATATAATCTATATCATATAGATATCCATTGGATAGTGGATAGTATCCATATAAAGTGGTAGTTCTTTTGCAGCATCATCAATGCACGTCAATTGTGTGTATGCCGCCACAACATAAATGCTCGTTTTATATGCAATGATGATGCTGCAAAATAACTCGATCCATTTTCATATGGTTACCACACATTGGCTCATTTGCATGCGTAGAAGCCGAGTTACGATCGATAAAGCGTCGAAAAATACTTGACTCTGAGGCGTTGTTGCGCCTCATAGCGCGCCATTTAAATATCGATGTCTTGACCAAAAATAAACTTACCAACATTTTATTAAGCTGAAATTATTCCTTTTGAGTTCTTCTATCATTATTTTTAATTAAAGTATAAATGTTTTTGGCTCAAATTTACTTGAAACCCTTATAAACAAATTAATGTACAAATTTTTTAAGAAAATTATAACTTCAAACGAGTATAAATTTAAAACAAATGAAGATAAAGTAATTTAACAAACTTTGTTTAGAAGCCTATTAATGAAGCTTTAAAATTAGATCTTCTAAAGCTCATTTGCATGCGTAGAAACCGAGTTACGATCAATAAAGCTTCGAAAAATACTTATTTTGCAATTTGAAATTTGCATTGTGCACTAATTTTACAATGTTGTTCTGAAGCTATTTCCTTGTGGCATTTTTATAATTAAGTATTTTCTATGGGAAATAAGCCACAATTTTACTAAAAAATGAATTTATTATCGTTTCGAAACCCAAATCGGGTTTCGTTGTCAAAATAAAAAATACTATTAAAATAAACAAAAAAGTTGTTGCTAAGTAAAAAAATTCTTCTAATAATTTATTTAATCTGACTCATTTATATTGGCAATTCAGACGTATATTATACATTTTAAAGTAGAAAACTTTAAAATGATATCGCCAATATTTGCAATAATTTTACAATATCTTGAGTTATAATTGTTGGATTTAAATTTAGTAAACGTTTTTTTCTTCGTTTTTTATTAACGAACAAATTTTATTTAAAACATTCTTTTTTATCTCTTTTAGTTTATGAGCCAGAGCTTTATAAACAATTTATAAACAGTTAAATTGTTTATAACAACTTTTTGACCACTCGGATCGAAATCCACCCTCGAAATTCGTAATCAGCAGCCAAAAATCCATAAGAAACCGTTGAGTTTGTCCATCAGAATCGAAAAGGACACGGTGACCCCTCTGGCGCCTAGACTATTATACACTATGATAATATTGTCTTTTTAAAGACAGATCACATGCTATGATTTTTTTGTGACGGATATTCTTGAGTTGGGATTGATTTCATGTAATCGATTAACTATCTTTTAGTAAGATAGTCGTCCCAGAAACGCAACTCATAAATATTGGCGGTATCATTTTAAAGTCTTCTACTTTAAAATGTATAATATACGTCTGAATTGCCAATATAAATGAGTCAGATTAAACAAATTATTAGAAGAATTTTTTTACTTAGCAACAACATTTTTGTTTATTTTAGTAGTACTTTGTATTTTGACAACGAAACCCGATTTGGACTTCGAAACGTTAATAAAATCATTTTTTTGGTAAAATTGTGGCTTATTTTCCATTAAAAGTAATTGATTATTGTTTTTAAGTCATATATTTTGCCAAGTAATGAAAACCGATTGATATCATTAATTAAATTAAATAATTATAGTATATTATTCAACGAGCATGTACTGATGGCTATTACTCACGATGATGAAGTTTGCGACACGAGCCGTTGGCGAGTGTCGTAATTCATCAGAGTGAGTAATAGCCATTACATGCAAGTAGAATACTATACTTTTTCTACGACCTTTTTTATTTGGATTAGTAGAAAAATATAATTATCAACTACTAACATTATTTAAAACGAAATATTTTATTTTTCATAATAAAATATATTTTATATAACTATGGCAACACTGTTAGAATTACACTCGTCGGGCTTATAAAACAATCAAACAGTTGTCATTATGTCATGGAATGGCGGTGTCTTTTAAAAATAAAACATATTTTAAGGCAATTACATGAAAAAGAACGTGTGCTCTCAATTAAAATCTATTGTACAATGAACAGTAAGTAAAACAGAATTCATTGATATGAATTTTATATCCGTAAGACCTTTTACGAAATTAATACCGATTGTTTATTGTTTACATTTTAATAACGTCAATCTTAAAATGTCAATAATGTTGAAATTTAAACGTAAAAAATATACTAACCATTGTTAAAGTTAAAAATCCTTTAAACATTTTTCAAATTTAATTGTTCACATAAATTACAATGATTATTTTATTAAATAAACAAGTTTAAGTAATTTTATTTGCTAATAGGTATATTAAAAGTGCCATGCACCACTTGAATCTAACTTCAACCCGTGAGTAATGACCCGCGAGTAAGTTCAGCAAAGTAGTGGGTGTTATTATCTATTCAAAAATAGCGAATAATGAGTATATTATTAAACGGTCGTAGAAAAAATATATTATTTGTATAGTAAACAAGAACAAAGACAATAATATCTCTTACAACTAATGATGCCTAACTTTACACTGTGCAAGAGACATGGCCATAATGAACGAGACATCATTCTAATGTTTTGGCAATGCCCTGACGTCAGAAATCTTGAATGACGTAGGCGTATTTTTGCGAATTCATATCTCTGTTACTGTTTACTAACTAGTCCAAATCATACCTATTGTGTTTCTGTGTATAATTTCTGAAATATACCTTTCGGTGGTTAATATTTATTTAAGGTGTGATTCTAATCTGTTTTTGGTATATTCTGAAAGTTTTACAAGTTTTCCTTGGCTGTCATAAAAGTATAATGTCATATTCCTCTGCAGTCGGCGGTATTGGAAGCAGTTTTCTAAAACACCACATCTCAAATTCGTGAAATCTTTTTCCATCTGTTGTTTTATTGGGAAAACAAATATTTGTATCCGATTTATTCCTGTATTTTCTATTATGTATCTATTTTCCATACTTTGTTGAAATTGGATATAACGGTTCTACATAAATGAATATTTTGCTCACAGTTCCCATTGTTATTGACGATGGTCATCCAATATGACGATATGGAATAAATTCGAAATAGCTTCAGAACAATAAATTAATTGTTACAAACAGAACAGTGTATGTAATTGATTTACTTAAAAAAAAAACATTTTACTGCTGTCGGAAAACAGAAAAATATGTTTGTTTGAAAAGTAAACACTGCCTTTCGCTTCAAATCAATTTTCCAGCTGCCACCCAGCTCCCTCTTAGCAGTTTGAAGATTTATTTTAAGCGAAGAGCAATGTTTATTTGTAAAATAAACTGTATTCTGACAGCACTAAACATTTTTTTAATTAAATAAATTACATACATTCTTCTTTTTGTGTCAATTAATCTAATTCAAAAAAATTTATTGGACACCCTGTATCAATAATTATGTTAATGTTTATATTACTGTATAGACAGTTATTTAATAACCTTTCAAATGACCTAGCACACGACCCCTACCATCATTAAAAAATCATCTATTATGTTATCACGCCCAGATGGATTAGGCCACTATGTACTAGTTTGACATATATGCCAAAAAATCATAATTTTAAAATAGAAATCAACCTATTTCGGTATTTTTCCGCCTTACGAAAGTCGCCGCCTTACGAAATAACGAATTTATTCCATACATTTGCACCATACTATATATTATGATACTTATGTAATGGGAAATATTACTAAATCTAAAAAAATTGTGGCATCTTGTATCTAAGGTTGAAATCCAACGTGAAGAATATAGAAATTTACGAAGCCTCCATTTACAAAGCCTCAAAATAGATATTTATGTACCAACTTAGTAAAGTTTATACATAGAACGAGACTGATATTAGGAGCAGAACGAGCAAAGCGAGCGAGGCGAGTAACAGACCAGTTCGATAAAGAGTCTTTACTGACGTGGTGCATACAAAATGTTATCTCCAACCATAAAAAACATTAAGAAATAGTCATATTTTATTTAATATTTTTATCGTACAAACTTTATTTATTTATAAAAATTTCATATGACGGTGATGACAGATGACTTTTGCATGATGGCCGTTTTCGATTTTTAATCAATTGTTATCAATATTGAATAATTACTAAATCTGTAACGTTTTGATTTATTATATATGAATATAATTATAAAATACTACAGAATTTTACTTTTTTACATACATGTAGGTTAATTATAACGTAAATTTTGTACAATATTTTTAATAATACCATCGACCACTTCTTACATTCACTCTCGGTTAACTTGATCAATATTTGGAGCAGGTAAAGTTTTTCTTTTTCAGCACAATAAAGTGTTACTTTACTGCCACAAATCACAAGTGAGTACCATAATGCATGAATGATTTTAGTAACGGTTGGCGATAATAGTTATTTATGTACCAAGTCAGTTATTTATGTAACAAGTCAAGTTACTCTTTATCGAACGAGTCTGATATTAAGAGCAGAGCGAGTGTAGCGAGCGAGGCGAATAACAGACGAGTTCGTTAAAGAGTCTTTACTGACGTGGTGCATACAAAATTTTATTGCCAACATAATTTGATATTGGTATTAACACTTACTTACAATTTACAATTTAAGAACTTTTAAATTTCAGACGTCATAATAATAGTGACGACATCATAACAGTGACGACAGAAAACTTTAGCAAGATGGCCGCTTTCGATTTTTAATCGATAGTTATTAATATTGAATAATTACTAAAGCGGTAAAGTTTTAATTTATTTTGTATGAATATAATTACAAAATACTACAGAATTTTACTTTTTGACATAAATTTAATTGATAATATCGCAAATTGTGTTCAATATTTTTAATAATTAAAGTAAATAAATTTTAAGATCACTCAAATACTCGCCATTCGATTACTGACATCGACCACTTACATTCAATCTCGGTTAATTTGATTAATCGCGGCAGGTAAAGTAAAATTCTTCTTTCAGTACAATAAAGCGTTACTTTACTGCTGCAAATGAGAGCAAATGAGTACAATAATGAATGACTTCAGTGACGCTTGGCGATAAAGAATATTTCTGGCTTGTTCTAATCTGCATTGTATTCAGTTAAAGGGTCCCAACTCTCGTTTAGAAAAACTACCCGACTGGTTCGATTTCTTCTTAAGCTACATACATCTTTGCATTTGGGTAATTATTTCTACTATTATCATTGCCAACGTGGAATGAAGGAAACGCTTCTGTTTTATATAGGTATTTAATTTATTTAATTTATTAAAATTCTTAAAATTTATCCACGAGGGAGTGGAAGTACAAAACGTTTTTGGTCAATAGGGGTCGATGGTCAGCTTGACCGAAAACGTTTTGTACTTTCACCCCTCGTGGATAAATTTTAAGAATTTTAATAAATTCATATACATATATACAACAGAAATGTTTACTTCATTCCACGTTGTTTTATCAAAGGTATACAGCCAACTACAGAGTTTAACCTTTTTAGAGTTTTATTATCATTATCTTCCATTTGTCTTCTTGTTATTTATTTTAAAGTCATTGCTTCACTTGCAAGAATTAGATCACTTAAAAGGCATTGAACCTATTCGATTCATCTGCCACATATCGCAGTGTCATCGGCTTATCTAATGTTGAGAAATATTCCGTTTACTTTAATACCCTTAGAATATGCCACTGCTTCTGCGAAGGCATCTTGCGCGTATAATTTAAGACTTACAGACCTTAATAAACACCAAATTTTATGCTTTGTATATTTACAACTGTAACAATTATCATAAATTAGCTAATATTAACTACGTTCAACATTTAAAGTCTATTTTAATGCAGCCTAATTGAAGTTGTATAAACATATTCACGGTGAAGTGAATTTATCATTTCCTTTAATGTAATTACTGATTTATTTTATATAATTTAATTTTAGAGCTTTGGTGTGAAGGAAATGAAACTCCTCCTGTTTATATTCTATCTATATTGGAATGGGATCAATTTGTTATACTCAAATATCGATTAGAAGTTTATCGTTTTTTAATTATTGTTACCTATAAAATTAAATCAAAGAACGGATTAGTAAAGCCGCGTCCTCACTGGTAAATTTTTCGTGCGTATTGAACTAATGGTTCGTCGCAAGAATTTGCGTTGCAAATTTTTACCAGTGAGGACGCGGGGCTCGACCAGCGAAAATGTAAAACATACCGACATGCGATGGAGAGTGTGCGTTGTGTGCGTCGAAAATTCTTGCGTCCGATTTATGCGGTGAACACGGCCACTCCAGAAGTCCATTTCAGTTGTTCTTAGCATATTTTCGGATTTTTCTTTAAGCGGTAAAATTTCCCTGCTATATGTTATAATGTTCTTAACAATGCTGTTATAGATGTTATGTTTATTTTTTTTTTGAGATATTTTGGTCTTACAGGATTTTCTTCAATAATGCGATAGCTTTCCTTCCTTGTGTGCACCTTTCTTGGATATTCTTGTCCAATGTTCCATCTTGTGTAATTTTAAGACCCAAGTATTTATATTCCTGACAGTGATTAATAGTTATTTCATTTTTCAAAGCTAGATTCTGTTGTATACCTCCAATGCACACTGTCACAAACTTAAGAAAAGAAAAATAAGAAAAATTTTCTTTCACTCGTTATAAGAACAAAAAAGAAGTTTGAGTAAACCTTTGCACAACTGTGTAAATATCAAAGAAAAATCTAAAATAAAAAAAAATTAGCGGAATCAACTGTTCACGAAAAAATCAACTATGGATATGAACATAACTTTCTATATCACTTTAGCATAACTTTTTACGAGCAGTTTATATCAAAATTACAAAACTGTTCTACGAAGGGTCCACAGCACGCATAGTCCACGAAGGCAAGTTAACAGAACAAATAGATATTGGTACAGGAGTAAGGCAAGGCTGTGTGCTCTCTCCAACCTTATTCCTGATAGTAATCGACTGGGTCATGTCTAAGGCTACTAGTAATTAGACTGGAATCGGATGGAATGTGTTTAACCAACTTGATAATTTGGAACTTGCAGACGATGTACGCCTTTTAACATGAAAAAAGACAACACATGCAACGCAGAACTGGAAAAGTAGCACTAGTAGCAGGGAAGAAGGCCGGACTTAACATAAACGTCAGAAAAACTAAGATAATGAAGAAATGGGAATATCACGGTGAGGTACGGAACTAGAAACAGAAGCAGTAGAGAAATTTAACTACTTGGGTAGTATTTTGAAGAAACAAGGAGGGGCGGAGGGGGACGTAAAACGGAGATTAGGAATAGTTCAAAACGCATTCAATATGCTAAGGAAAATGTGGACTTTACGTCAGATGACAAGTAAAACCAAGATACCTACGATTATTCAACAAGAACGTGAAGACTGTACTACAATACGGAGCAGAAACTTGGAAAGTCTCAAGAAAATGTATCGGACAGATGCAGGTGTTCATAAATAAATGCCTAAGGAAGACTCTTAATATTTACTGGCCAAACCGAATATAAAACCAAGAGTTATGGACGAGAACTAATCAGGAACCTATATCTAAGGCAATATACAAAAGGAAATAGAGTTGAATAGGCCACACACTAAGGAGACCTGACAGACATAGCGAGATAAGCCCTAGCATACACACCACATGGGAAGAGAAGACCAGGTAGACCCGTAGAAACGTGGAAAAGAAGTGTCGAGAACGAAATTAATACTATTGTAATATAATACTATATTAAATATAGTGCACAGGATAGGACAGAATGGAGACAGACAGTTGACGCCCTATGCTCCGCATGGAGTGAAGAGGAATAAGTAAGTATACGTACCTAATAATAGCCCAGTCGGGATAGCATTTGACCTTGCATTACGAGCTGCCCCAAATTTTATTTTCATAATCTTTAGGGGGGGGGTCAATAGTAATATAAATTTAAAATATCGACTGAATTTGACCGTTGCGTTAGCCGCCATCTTGATTTTAAACGAGAACCGTTTTTGCTCAATATTTCCGCCATTTTCAAATTTTTGACAAAAAGTGTAGAAACTGAAATTATTGTTTAAAATGCGATTTTCTATAATTTCATTTATTATAATTTTTTTCGTGCCGTCGACATTTTCCGAGTTATGGGGGGAAAATAGTGACAGTTAAATCATAATTATTGATTTATTGAATTATCTGGTTTATTATTGGTTTTACAACAAATTTGAACCTACATGAAAATGAAGAGAATTAAATTTTGTACGATTTTGATAATCAATATTTAAGGTAGTAAGTATGCGGTAAAGGTGCGAGCTTAAAACCTTTCGTTACTCGCGCCAACTTTTTGTGATCGGATACTCGCGCACGGTGCAGGAGACCGGGTCCAAAAATATGGGTCAGCAGTGTTTTAAAATTATTTTTTTTTGCAAAATTGTGTACGATTAAATTATTTAATGAATATATGATCATATAATTTTGTAGATATGCGTTTGTGTTCACATTAGAAGTTCACATTAGAATTTTCATTGTTATCCATTTATATGTATATACAAAAACTTTGGAAGTGAAAAAAAAATTGAATATGGTTAAATTTGTTTACTAAGAACTTTAGATCTTAATTCAATACACAAAAAAATTAAAAATAAAGAGTAATTGTAGTAACAAAAAAAGTTATAAAAATTAATTAACGTTTTTAAAACATGAAATACACAATGGTGTCACATTCATTGGAACAATGGTGTTCCAAACACAGATATTTTGATCATATTTGGCAGTAAAACTTTTTTTTTCTATTTTTCTTCCAATCACAAACAGCACAGCGATCTGAAGTTCCTGGTGTTACGACTGGTACTTGTTCTGTTGGTAAACCACATATCTCCCTAAACCTCATTCTGATGGTTCTGGGTAAGTTATATATTTATATTTATACATATATATAAATATAAATAAACTAATCTATAAACATTGAAAATAAGGAAAAGATCTTAAATTACCTTACTAATTAAAAATATCGATGTGTAATCCAAACACAAAAATTGGTGCACAAATACTCGCACACGGTGTACGGGACCGTGTTGCGTAATAACAAAAGGACAGTACTATTTTTTACACTGCGAACTGACTTTACCCACAGTTGATTGACCACTGAAGAGGTATACGAAGTAGCCATTCAAAATCCCCACTACAAGCAGAGTTACAGGAATCTATTTACAGGCCCGGTCTCCCACACCGTGTGCGAGTAACGGAGGGTTAAGACCTGATTGATTTTATAGCAATGGTTTTTGTTTAATATATCTCCGCCATTTTCAACTGTTCGACAAAAAGTGTAGGGACTGAAATTGTTGCAATTACGATTTATTACAATTTTTCGAGAGAACCAGTGGCGGGTCTACGAGGGGGGAGGGGGAATGGGGATATGCCCAACAGGGTCCAAAATTAAAAAAAATTGTTGAAATATTAAAATATGTTAGCTGACATGAAACTTAATTATCGAGAGAAATTCAACCAATAAAACTCGCTAGTTAATAAAATTAAGTGAACTTAATGCATATAAGTTATTATTTATGTCTTTTATGTACCTACTTAGTTTGGTTGGTGTTTCATTGGAAGTTTCAAAAATTGCATAAAATATAATTCTCTTTATTTTTGTTTATGTATAATTATGTCGTAAAGTTAATAATAAATTAGAAAATTCAATAATTATGCTTCCCCTCCCCTTCCACTATTTTCCCCCTTAACTCGGAAAATGTTGATCGCATAAAAAAATTGTGGAAAATAAATTGTAGGAAATTGTGTTTCCAACAATTTTAGTTGCTACCGCTTTTGTTGAAAAGTTGAAAATGACGGAGATATTAAGCAACAACGGTTCTCCTTTAAAGTCAATATGGCTGCTAATGCAACCGCGGAATCCAGTCGAGATTTTAAATTTACACAACTGTTGATCTCCCCTAAAGTATCCAATTATAAAATTTGGGGCAGCTTGGAAGCAAGATTCAATTCGGTAATTATGTTCCCCCTACCACTTTTTACTATTTTCCCACTTAACTCGGAAAATATAAACCGCATGAAAAAAATTGTTAAAAAAGAAATTGCAGGAAATCATATTTGGAACAATTTTGGTTGAAAATGGCGTAGATATTGAACAAAAACAATTGCTACAAAATCAATCAGATCTTACGCACGCGCTATTACCGCATACGTACTACTTTAAATATTAACTTAAGCAAAAAAATGAAAGAAATCAAAATTATGTAGAATTTAATTCTCTCTAGTTTTGTAAAAAAATAGTTTTGTCGTAAAACTAATAATAAACGAGATAATTAAATAATTATGCTCTATAACTGTCACTATTTTCCGCCATAACTCGACGAAAAATATCGACGGCACGAAAAATTTGTAACAATAGAAATGATATAAAATCATATTTTCAACAATTTTGGTTGTTATATTTTTGTCGAAAAGTTGAAAATGGCGGAACTATTGAGCAAAAACTGTTCTCGTTTAAAATCAAGATGGCGGCTAACACAACGGCGTAATTCAGTCGAGATTTTAAAATATCACTACTATTGACCTCCCCTAAAGATTAGAAAAATAAAATTTGGAGCAGCTCCTAATGCAAGGCTAGGCCTGTTATTCGTCTAACCCGACTGGACTATAAGCGTATAAAGATACTTGAGCAAAATTGTTTCCCAATCCTTCTTAATTTTTAGTGCAATTTCAGCATTCAAAACTAAGATTTCAGAAATATAACTTAAAATAACGTTGTTCTGTCTTATTCCTTATTACTATTTTTAGCAATAATTTCTTTCTTGCATCTGCATCGAGATATACAGGAAAATTCACCCTTTTTACATCTGCATAAGATTTTGGAGCAATTTTTATCGTTAAATGGTGGTGCTGAGTCTTGGAGGCATTATGATTAAAAATTTATAGGGCTTTAGAGTTTCATTAGCTGTTTGGTATCCATATAAAAGTGGATCAAGTTCTTTTGCAGCATCGGCAAGGAACGTCAATTATGTGTACATCGATACATAAAATGCTCGTTTTCTATGCAACGATGATGCTGCAAAAGAACTCAATCCACTTTTATTTGTAATTTAGTGTGTAAAAATCAAACCTAGGACGTAAGTTCTAGATTTTCATTTTAGATTTCGTTTTCATTTTTACCAAACTTTCAGTCATAACTGTTTAAATCGAAATGGGAAAACCGGAACAAAAGATTCAAGCTCAACTTTTGAATATGCCTCGATTGATATGTCCCATGTACTATTTCTGCGACTATAGTGCATCCATAAAGTAACGCATAAATTCATTATTTTGTAAACCGAAAACTTTAAGGAAAAAATCCCGAAACAGGTCGATTTTTAGTTTTAAATTCCGATTTTTTGGCATATACAGGGTGTCCAGAAACTCTACCGACAAACGAAGACAGGAGATCCCTCAGATAATTTTAAGACAATTTAACCCAATTCACCTAGTCCGAAAATGCTTCCTAAGGGAGCTAGAGCTCTTTGAAGATGGCGCCATGTAATTAGTTTTTCTTAAATACCTCCAGAACGCTTCTATTTAGAAAAACGAAAATTGGTATGCTAATTTACTTTCCAGAAATGAATCGATTCCATCCATTGCGAATTTCTAGTACTGGTCATAGGCGTCCGTTTTGGGTAGGGCAACAGTTATTTTATCGCCTAACATTTTTGTCTTTAATTTTTAAGCATGTTTGACTTTGAATTATTAAATTATGAGGCATTCTAGTACTAAAAGTTACTCTTACTTTAAGTCGATAGGATACACCGTTTTCTAGAAAAACCGATTTGAAAATTTTTCGTTCTTCGAATTAAAAAAAAAATTGAAAAAAAAAACTATTTAGAAAGATGAAAACTGGTACATTTATTTATATTCCAGAGATTAATCGATTTCATTAATGGCGAATTTCTAGTACCGGTCATAGGCGTCCGTTTTGGGTAGTTCAACAGTTATTTTATAGCATAACTTTATTGTCTTTAATTTTTAAGTATTTTTGACACTAGATTATTCAATTATGAGATATTCGAGTACTAAAAGATACTTTTGCTGTAAGTTGGTAAAATACATGTTTTTTTTTTTAATTTTTTTCAATTTTTTTTTTTTCAAATTCCCAAATCTAAAAATTTTCAAATTGATTTTTCTAGAAAACGGTATGTCCTACCGACTTAAAGTAAGAGTACCTTTTAGTACTAGAATACCTCACAATTTAATAATCCAGTATCAAAAATGCTTAAAAGTTGAAGACAAAAAAGTTATGCGATAAAATAACCGTTGCCCTACCCAAAACGGACGCCTATGACCGGTACTAGAAATTCGCAGTGGATGAAATCGATTCATTTCTGGAAAGTATATTAGCATACCAATTTTCGTTTTTCTAAATAGAATCGTTCTGGAGGTATTTAAGAAAAACTAATTACATGGCGCCGTCTTCAAAGAGCTCTAGCTCCCTTAGGAAGCATTTTCGGACTAGGTGAATTGGGTTAAATTGTCTTAAAATTATCTGAGGAATCTCCTGTCTTCGTTTGTCGGTAGAGTTTCTGGACACCCTGCATAATATCATGCTAATAACGTCATCCATCCGGGCGTGATGACGTAATCGATGATTTTTTTAAATGCAAATATGGGTCATGTGATAGCTTATTTGAAAGGTATTTAATTATCTACTCACTAATATAAATATTAACATATTTCACAAAACATTTTTTTAATTAAAATAATTGAGACAAAAGGAAGAATGTATGTAAATTATTTAATTCAAAATGCTTTTTTCTATCGTCAGAAAACAGGAACAAACGTTGATTTGACAAATAATATTGTTTTTAGCTTAAATTCAATATTAAAGCTGCTACCCACCTGCCTCTTAGCAGTTTGAAGAATTCGTTTAAGCGAAAATAAATGTTTATTTGTCAATTTTTTTTTCTGTTTTCTGATAGCAGTAAAATGTATTTAGAATTAAATAAATTACGTACATTCATACTTTTGTGCCAATTAATTAAATTAAAAAAAAAATTGGACTCCCTGTAAAAATAAGTATATTAATGTTTATATTACTGAATATAGAATTGAATTAACTTTCAAATGAGCTATCACGTCGCAATGCGACGCAAGGAGCGTCACACTAGTGACGTGATCCATCTGAGCGGGATGACGTAATCGATGATTTTTCTAAATGAAAATAGGGGTCACGTGATAGCTCATTTGAAAGGTTTTTTAATTCTCTATTCAGTAATATAAACGGCAACATACCTATTTATACAGGGTGTACAAAACAATTTATTTTGAATTAATTTAATTGAGACAAAAAGAATGTCTGTAATTCATTTAATTCAAAATATTTATTTGACAAATAAATATTGTTTTCGCTTAAATTGAATGTCAAAACTGCCACCCACCTGTCTCTTAGCAGTTTTAACATTGAATTTAAGCAAAAATCAATGTTGATTTGTCAAATAAACGTTTTCACCTGTTTTTAGACAGCAGTAAACTGTATTTTGAATTAAATAAATTACTTACATTCTTCTTTTTGTGTCAATATTTAATCAAAAAAATATATTTTGGCCACTCTATATAAACAATTAAGTTATCCTTTATATTACTGAATAGAGAATTGAACAACCTTTCAGATGAGTTATCACACAACCCCTACTCTCGTTAAAAAAAATCATCGATTACGTGATCACGCCCAGATGGATGACGTCACTAGCATAATATATATGCCAAAAAATCATAATTTAAAAATAAAAATCGACCTGTCTCAGCATTTTTCTCCAAATGCACCTGTTCTCGAGATATTGAATTTATTCCAACTCAAACGTCCTCACTATACAAAAAAATCTTAATTTAAAAATAAAATCAACACCCCTTTCGAGATTTTTCCTTAAAGTCGCAGGTTTACAAAATAACGAATTTGTGCGTTGCTTTATGGACGCACTGTATTATGACACTTATTAGAACTTCTTAACCGGAAATGATATAAAAACCAAAAGTATATAGTTCTCATCTTGCTAAGGCACTTTGAATATGCTTTTTCTCATGATCATCTTTCAGTGCGTCACAGTTTTTCGATTTCATTCTAACGTATTAAATTGTATGTGACAGAAAAAACGCACGTCGGTGATTACATTTCATCGGTGACATCTTTAACATTTATTCTAGTTGTCAATAGATGGCGCTATAATGGAAAAAAATTATTTACGAATTATATAATATATCTACGAATATAATTTGTACAATTTATAAGACTGTACAAGTGTACAAATCAAAGAAAATACCATTTTAATGCAATAAACACAATTGATTTGTTTTTATGCCAAATTGCAAATAAAATGTGACAACTGTCAGATTTAACTAAAATGTCATGTCACTAAAATGTATATTATCACGGACTTACCTTTTTTTCTATCATTTGTGACGCACTGAAAAATGCTCATGAAAGGAAGCATAAATCGCTTATACTAATTCGGCGAATTTAAAACAGTACTTCCATTTGTAACTCTGGAATCGGAAGTGGAAGGTCAAATGCCTCACCTTTAATACTATGTTTGGGTTATAAGCTCCCATTCGACGCACCATTATTCGTCGTTCTATCTGTTTTAATAACAAGGGAGTTATATTCACGGACAGACAGACTGGCGGACAAACAGGCATGAAACTGGAAATATATATTTGTTTTCTTCTTGCTAACGCGCGTCAAACAATATATTACTTGAACTATTTCATCATCATCATGAGTAGCTCGACAACACTTTTTGGGTCCTGGCTTGTTCTAGGATTTTCCGCTATTCTGTTCTGTTCGTTACTTTGTTCTTCCAGCGGGTAATCTTAAGTGTTTTCAGATCTTGTTTCACTTGTTCCATGTATCTAAGTTTGGGTCTTCCCTTTGATCTTCTCCCTACTGGTGTTTGCCTCATTATATGTTTTGGTGTTTCGGTCTCCAACATCCGTTCAACATGGCCCATCCAGCGCAGACGTTCGATCTTTATGGATATTATGACGTCGGATTCGTTGTATGCTGCGTATAATTTAAAATTATATCTTCTGCGCCATGCGTCATTTTCTTTCACCCCCTTATATATGTGTCTCAGGATTTTTCGTTCAAACGTACCTAATAAGTTCTCATCGCTTTTCGACAGTGTCCATGTCTCTGATCCATATATAAGGACCGGTTTTTTCAGGGTTTTGTATATTTTGCATTTGGTTTTTCTCGTGATGTAGTTAGATCTTAGGTGTTTAATTAGTCCATTATATGTTTTATTAGCAATATGTATTCTTCGCTTAACTTCTTCGCTGGCATTGTTATCTGCGGTAACTAGTGAACCTAGATATGTAAAAAATTTTACGCTTTCGATGTTATAGTCTCCTATTGTCAGATTCTGTAGGTTTCTTTGGCCTGTCGATTTGCTGGCCTTCATGAATTTGGTTTTTATTTCATTAATATTAGGCCACTGTTTTGTGCTACTCTTTTTATCGCATTAAATGCTTCTATCATTTCTCTTTTGCTTCTAGCTATGATATCAACTTCATCTGCAAATGCCAATATTTGTAAGTAGAAGAGTAGCCACTTCAGCGCACTTTGACCTTTGAACCCTAGCGATACAACATCGCGCGTGGCTGTCGATGCACCGCGTGACTCCGGCGTGGGTGACGTCAGTGGGGTAACTTGTCGGGACTTGTCGGGTGACGTCAGGGGGGTAACTTGTCGGGACTTGTCGGGTGACGTCAGGGGGTGACTTGACGGGACTTGTCGGGTGACGTCATGGGGCCACAGCCCGATTAATTATTTTAATTATTTTTAATCATATTTTAAGTCATTATAATAGTCTAAGTATGTCAATAACCATTAATATTAAACAAAAAATTTTTCCTTAGCAGGGAATTGAACCAAGTACTAACACGACAGTAACTAGATACACATTCCGCTAACCCACGCAAACGCTTGCTAGACACGGGTAATATAAGGTATACGCTGTGAGCTTCGCTGGTGTCGCTCCTAGCGGTTACTAATTCAACTTTTACCGGTAATTTTTAAATTTATTATTTAATTGTTATCGCTTAATATTTACAACGCAAAAAAGTAATTAAATTGTAATCGATTTTTTTAAGATTTTTCTAATCATTTTGACGTTCTATAGATAAAATATCAATTTCTTACTTCGGATACTTTGACAATAATCGTGTAGATGGCGCTAAGATTATAATAGATTATTTATAATTAGATATTACGGAACATTAAAAAAACTTAAATTCAGTATTTAAAACGTAAGTATATTTAAGGTAAAAATATATACCACAGCTTTGACCAACTAATATTGTTTATAATTAATGTTTTTAATTTTAATTTTAAATTAATCACTTTGACATTTATGTCAAATTTCCGGTAAACGTTTACAAACTTGTCACTACTGGCGTTCGCGAATTTGTAAATATCCCCTCTACGTACGAGCTCACAGCGTATAAATAAAAAACAAATAGATAGGTAAAAATTGTAAAGAAAATTACTACATACTTAAATGTATTATAAAATTAATATATTCCTAAATTTTAGAAGAAACATTCGTAAATAGGTACATTTATACAAAACACAAAAGCATGTAGGTACCTACACATAAGTATTACTGTATATGAAGAAGCTTCTATAACAGGACAAAGGGATATTAATCTTCTAAGCAGCTCAATGTACATGCAAGATATCGCTTGAAAACCTATTGCGAATAGATGAAAAATCAAACACATCATACCACAGGTCATCCTCACATTATGACCAAACCACCGAACGTGTCTAAGTATAGGTACCTACACGGCTCTCGTCTCTCACACAGATACACACAGATGACCTACAATATTCCTATATAATTATGGGTATTAACCAGCGAATTCTTACAGTATGACCAAACCAACAAACATCCTTTATAATCTTAAAAGTCAATATACAATATTCTTTTTTGTGATTTAATCAATGAGCATGATCCAGTCTTACAGTATAGCCAAACAATAAAAACCTATCTTACTCGATAAAGATATCAGCTGAACGATCACTGCTCAACATGGACCTTATATGAACGATCACTACTATACATAGGTCTCCATTGAACGCGCACAGCTATTATTCTGTATATGCCTATCATATGTATGAAACTTACTAAATCGAGAGGGTATTGTGAGCTGCATACTTTATTTTATCTACGACAATTCAGGTAATACTCTCCAATGAACGTACATTACTATACGCCGCTATTATTCTGTATATGCCTATCATTTTAGTGAATATTACTGAAGTATTGTGATTTGCGTACTATATTATATCTACGGCAAGTGTGTAATATTATGTTTTTACAGGTTGATATTGAACATCTTCGATAAGAAAGATATGTTGGTCATAGACGGTTCTTCGATAGCCATCAGGCAACAATTTCCCCTGATCATGTTTATAAAACATACGGAATGCACTGTATATACTAACCCAAGCTGACAACATACTTTGCAGATATGGATCACGATCAGCTTATAGGTTTATGTACGATTCCCTTCGTAAAGGTACATAGGCGTGCATCCGCGTGGGATAAAAGTCGACCGTCCTTTTTATACTCCGAATAAGAGGACCATCAAATATTTAAAGTTAAAATGTGTCATGGCGAGAAAATAAAATTATATACAGTTTATGTGCGTAAAATATAAACGGTAATACAGGGTAATAACGAAAAAAAATATGTTAATGTACAAAAACGATATCCAACAGTATTGTCGTAAAGAAAAGGGATGTCGTAAAGGTCTTAACGTTAAATCATCTAAATAGCTTAATTTAGCGAGACAAATGATTCATCGATGTTAGCATATACATGACAGTCGACTGTCATGTAAATGACACGTACTGTGCTACACGACAATTTTAAAACATTGATTTGACAGACCAATACTTGACGGCTGCGGCAAAGAAGTTGACATGACAAACAAAAAGAAAAAGAATTTACAGCAACATGACAAACGAAAAGGAGAAGAAGAAGTGACAAACGAAAAGAAGAAGTGACTTTTTGTTATTATTGATCTTCTGGTGTTAACTTTTGATTCTCTAAATATTTTTTCTAATGTGATGTTGAATAGAATACAGGATAGGGCATCTTCTGTTGTAGGCCCATTCTAACATATGGATTGTATCTGTTAGTGCGTTTTGAATTCGAATTTGGCTTTATACTTTAAGTGTTTCTTTTACTATATCAATGAGTTGAGTTGGAATATTAAACTCTTTCAGGGCGTGGATCAGAAATTTTGAATGAATACTATCATAGGCACTCTCAAAATCAATGAAGAGATGATGTGTGTCTATATTAAATTCACTAGTCTTTTCCAAGATTTGCCTCAAGACGAAGATCTGATCTATTGTGACCTCTGCCTGCAGAAACCAGATTGATATTCCCCAACTATTTGTTCCGCATATGGTCTCACAATCGCTCATACACAATTCTTGACAGTATTTTATGTGCCACAGTCAGTAGCGTTATTGCCCGGTAGTTTTTATGGTAGGGGAGCAAAGTATGCTAAATGTGCAGTCACTCGAGCGCTTTGGGGACCTATTGGGTTGTGAAGAGTAGGTCCTAAAACCAAAAAAAGTTAAGTAAATTTTTCCATTTTAGTGGGCGCTTGCCATTTTTTAATTTAATTTTCCATTTCCAACAATCGTTTTTTCCGATTATAACGCCATCTATCCATAATTCGAAAAAATGTTTCGAATAAAAGTTACTTATTTTTACGTAAGGAATCCAAATTTGCAATAAAAAAATGAGTGCTTCTATTTAAGATTTTAAAGTAATCCCCCACCCAACATCCATGGGGGGTCGTGTTTGGTGCCATTCGATAGATTTTTCAAAAATATTGAACAAGTGTATTTTACAGTTTCTCGATCTGATGTTCATTTCGCGAACTATCGCGGGATTCGTATTTAAAATATTAAATTTACCCCCCACTTCTCTCCGTGGGAAGTTGTGTTTATTATCATTCGATAGATTTTTAAAAAATATTGGGCATATATTTTTTAGTTTTTCGATCTGTCATTCATTTCGCGAAATATTCGCTTTTTTCTTGTGAAACTTTGGGACTCACCCATTTCCTTACTACCGGCACAAATCGTCAGATTTTTGAAATATACACTCTTTTGCATGTACTTAACTTACCTTATCTTAATCTGACAATTTCGAGTTTTTTTAAGGATAGATTTTTTTTTCGGGCCCCCCTTAACGAACTCCCCTGTGTTAAGAGCCAATATATGGTAGAGGTACATCTCCAGGGTACCAGGTTTCTCCCCATATGCTAATCTGACGCGCTCGAGTAACTGCAAAAATGCCCGCTTGGGCTCCCCTACCATTACATTCAAGCTGATCTCCCTTTTTATGTAGTGGAATAATTACTCTGGTATTCCAGTCTTGTGGCAGTTGTTTATTATTCCATATGTTCACTATTAGTTCGTGTATCGCATTCAATAGGGAGTCTCCGCATTCTTTTATTAATTCTGCGCTAATATTGTCTAATCCAGGTGACTTGTTGTTTGAAGGGGGGGGGGGTTGTTTCTCTGGTATCCGTTTGATCCAGTATAATTCCATCGTATAGTGGATCTCCGTTTTGTTCAAACTCTGTTGAGTTACTATATCTCCTTCTTTGTCTCTGCACATCTTTGTTCTTGGTTTAAATTTTTTTCTGCTTTTGTTAAGTTTTTGGTAGAATTTTCTTGTTTCTGTTGGTTTATCTAATTCTTCAATTTCTTGAAGTTCTTTTTCTATATGTTCTCTTTTTTTCTGCGATGTATTTTCTTCTCTTCCCTCCTTAGCATTTTATATTCCTCCTCTGCTTGCCTTGTTCTATGTCGTTGTTGTAATCGTTGATATGCATTATTTTTTCTCTCTGTTATATTACGACACTCTTCATCAAACCACTTCCCTTCAGTTGATTTGACCTTTTTTTGTAGACCCAACGTCTCTTTGGCAGCGTCTTTATTACGGTTGAAAATTTAGTAGTAACGTTTGTTGAGTTTTGGTTGTTTATAACCGATTATTTTGTCTTTGCAGGATGTATAATTTGTATGTTTGGATGTATATGCTTTTTGTGTGAGTCAGTGAGAGAAGATTTTTGTTGTAGAGTTTTTTGTTTTGAACGCCTTGTTAGCAAATCAACAACGTTCATTCTTTTTCAATAAAGAAATTTTGAGAAAGGACTTGAAGCCTGGCCGGCGATTAGAATTCTCAGTGTTTAATTGAAAATGGTAGTTTTTCGATCCTTTGATGGGATTGGCTGAGAATTCTTCTGTTGAGGTTTCCGTTTGTGTGCTGGAAATTTGGGGCACGATAAGAATTTGTGGGAAAACCCTCAAATATTAATTTAATGTATTAATGACCAGGCTGAGAGTTGTTTAATGGACCCTTTTGCATGTTAAAGGTAAGCTGAAGTCATTTTTTGTTCAGTTTATTGGTTCTCAGTTTTAAGAAGTTAGTTCAGTTATTTTTATTGTTTTTTTCTCTTGCTAGGGTGTTCCGGTGGTACAGTAAATGTATGTGTTTTTTGATCCTGAAGCTTTGAAGAAGTGGGAATAGAAGTACCTACATTTATTTAGTAGATTAGAAATAATACATTTGGCAGATTTATTTATAAGTTCTATATTTGACGTTTAACCATTTGACATTTTGACAAAATTTAAGGAACATTGCAGTGTGTTTATACAGTCAAATTATTTGTTATTGAAGGAAATAAGGACGGTAACAGATTTTATTTTATTTTATGGGAGAAAACAAGAAAGAACGAGGTACAATTTAGAGTGGGTTAAGGGGTCTAAAAGGGGGACCAAAATAACAAGTTTTTATATTTATATGAAGGAAACAGCTGGTTCTGGTTTATTTTTTGTTGAAATCAAAATTAATATTTGTATGTAAAAGAAGGGATTTAAATTTATGTTGACATTACTCTATAGTTATCTAGTGTTTTATTTGAACTGTCATGTCTCATGCTCTCTCTAAATCTAACCAACTATTTAAAAAAATAATAATTCCGACTGAGAAATATCTGTGGTATCTTGTATGATGTTTTTACACGCTTCCCATTCTCTGTTTATATCCTCGTGCTTTTGTCTGTTTTCTAGCCTTCATTTTATATATTCTTTGTATTGGGCCTTTTTGCTGTTGTCTGCTAAGTTTTTTATTTCATATTTTTTAATTTCGGATCCCTTTCTTTTTTTACGTTTGAGATTCTGGCTCTTATTTTACTTTCCACTATGTAGTGATCTGAGTCGGCATTTGCCCCTCGTCTGCTGCATACGTTTTTTACGTCTGAGTGATGTCTAGAGTCAATAATAACATGATCGACCATGTTTACTGTAACCCCATCTGGAGATCTCCACGTTCCCTTATGAATATTTTTTCGCTGGAAGTATGTGCTGGCAATGACCATGTTAAGGAAAGTTGCTAGATTTATTAGTCTGATGCCATTGTCATTGGATACTTCATGGAGGCTGTGATTACCTATCGTTGGTAGGTATTGTTGCTCTGTTCCTATTTGCTTGAACTATTTCGGCGACTTTAAAACTACTTCCCGTTGCAACTATAAAACCGAAATTTCTAAGTCAAATTTCTCACCTTTAAGACCATCCTTGGGTTATAAAGTTATAAGCTTTCATTCGAGACCTCATCTCATCTGTCGTGCTGTCTGGTATATTGACGGAGGAGTTGTGTTTACAAAGTCCCTGGTACAGACGGACGTGGATAATTCAACGTTTTCATGTGTTTTCAACATGAATGACAACAAAAGGATTTAATATTATGCTTTGTTACTATAATGGACCTTCATTATTTTTACTATAAAAAATTAACTACTTTAAAAAATTTCTACTCTAAACCATTTTTTCCTCAATGAGCCCCTTCATCTTAAACTCACACGCTAGTAAGAAACGATAAATCAGATTTTTCATACTCAGTTTGTTCGTAAACAGTTGCCTTTAACATTTTCTCGATATAATAAATTAGCTACATTTCAAAGATACCATCAACAAATACAATCGTTCGCAATATATTCCTGTCGATATAGTTTATTATTGATATATTTACTGAAGTGTGAATTTTTCCTTTAAGTTGACTTATTGGTCTGGTAAAAGGATTAGTGACGATGATAAACAACACCATACAATACGTCGTACTCTTATAAATATTTTTATAATTTTAAATATTAGGTTCAGTGTCTTATTAAATAATAATATAAACTATCTCCAACATTAAAAAAATATTGTTCCGTTAGTAGAAATCAATGTAACGTAGCTTATAGTACAGTCGGTTCGCTAAACTCAGACGCAACTGGCTAGATATTTTAGTCGATAATTTTTTTGTTTTTTGCCAATTTTGCAAAAATTTGCAAAATTACTAACTATTTAGTGATTACTATGTAACTACTTAGTAATTATTTTTTACCAATTTTACTAAAATTGGCAAAATTACCTAATAAAATATCTAGAAAGTTGCGTCTGAGTTTAGCGAACAGACTATACAGATAAATAACGTACCTATTATAGACGGAGAGGCAGCGCTGAAAAATCTCTTTGAATTTACTAAAGCTAGATTTTTCACAGTTGATTACTGTGAGTGTGTAGAGAAATATACTGCGGTCGGTCAAGCGAAACGTAGAACAGGGGTTACTGAGAGGGTATCAAAGTTTTTTCCTACGAAAGTAATTATTTCAATTTACTAAGGCTGAAAATCAGTACACACATTCTAAATTAAATATAAATAAAAGTTATTATAGTCGGTCAGCTGTATGACGGGACAGAGCCGGTCGGTCGGCCCCAATAGTCGATTGATGAATTGAAGCATTTTGCCTTGCAATTTTTTCGTCCAGCATGGATTTACTTAAAATTTTCACAGAAAGTAGGGAATAGTCCAAGGATCATTTTCTATATCATGCCGCTATCATACACTAAAACCTTGGGGGTGGTTACCACCCCATCTCGGGGGGTGGAAATTTTTTATTACATTTTAACCATGCAGTTCGATGGAAAAAGTGTTTCTAAGAAAAAATTTTTTGTGTTTTTTACATTTTCTTCGTATAACTAATATTTTTCGAGTTATTCGTGCTTGAAAATAACACTTTTTAGACGAAACAATCGACTTTTTTAGAGGGTTTTTTGAGAATACCATGAAAAATATTCTATATATTGTTGGCGATAAAAAGTTTCTTCTAAAATGATTTTATAAGATTTTTAGAGAGCTATAAGACTGTGTAAATTAAATTCCGTAAGATCCCTTAGTTCTTAATTGAGGCGGGTTTAAACGGCTCGAATAAGGGGTGTTTGCTGGTAAATAGAGGTTTTAAACAGCTATATCTGGCTAACTATTCACTGTTATGAAAATCTATGCAAAGGGTAATTTTAGTCACTATAAAGGCTACAATTTAGTAGTTTATAATTTTTTTCGCATCTTCAGTATTTTCGTAGGTATTTTGAAGTAAAGGGTGAAAAATACCAAATTCCAAAAATCAATTTTCCTAAACTCCAATTTTTTTCAAAATTAGGCATTTAAATAGGTCAAACTCCCTGAGTGTATTGATAATATAAATATAAAAGGAACTACAGAAAGGTGAAGACCAATTTTGAATTAGGAAGGTAGTTAGGGGGTTGTTTTCACTGATTTTTTCGTAGAGAAAAGCAGGTACCGACATTTTTTTGTTTATAAGTCGCTTAATTTTCATGCTAGAAAGTTTTTATTATTATTTTTTTTGAAAGGTCTAATTGTATACTTGAAAAAAGATTATTTAAGATTTCCTCGAAAAAATGCAAATTTTTCCCATTATTTGGCATTGAATATTTCAAATTATGCATTTGACGAAAAAAGGTAACCTTTAACATGCCGTATCACGGTTTGTATTGGTCTTAAAGATATTGTAGGAAAAGAATTTGGTTTGTTTGTTACTAAAAGATACAATTTCGATATCCACAGTTTTTTTGATTCAATGCATATTTTTCGAGGTATTCTCAAATAAACCCTCTAAAAAAGTCGATTTTTTCGTCGAAAAACTGTTATTTTCAAGCGCGAACAACTCGAAAAATGTTAGTTTTACGAAGAAAATGTAAAAAAACATTTTTTTCCTAGAATCACTTTTTCCATCGAATTACATGGTTAAAATGTAATAAAAAATTCCCACCCCCGAGACGGGGTGGCAACCACCCCCAAGGTTTTATCGTATGATAGCGGAATGATACATAAAATGATACTTGGACTATTTATTACCTTCTGTGACAATTTCAAGTAAATCCATGCTGGACGAAAAAATTGCGAGCCAAAATGCTTCATTTCCTCAATCGACTGTTGGGGCCGACCGACCGGCTCTGTCCCGTCATACAGCTGACCGACTATAATAACTTTTATTTATATTTAATTTAGAATGTGTGTACTGATTTTCAGCCTTAGTAAATGAAAATAATTACCTTCGTAGGAAAGCAACTTTGATACCCTCTCAGTAACCCCTGTTCTACGTTTCGCTTGACCGACCGCAGTATGTTTCTCTATACACTCACAGTAATCAACTGTGAAAAATCTAGCTTTAGTAAATTCAAAGAGATTTTTCAGCGCTGCCTCTTGGTCTATTACCGTGACTTTGACACGGCCAGGCATTTGACAATTTTTTTTTTGAATTTTTTGGCTTAACCGATGGAAAATAAATGTTAATAACAGCAAACTAGTAAAAATTACTTTTAAAACAGGAAAACCTGCATGTCCGCATGTTTCTATAAATAATATAAATAATACCCCGATTCCCATAAAGCCAGTTGTCAAATACTTGGGATTGCATCTGCATGAAAAGCTCATATGGAAAACGCACATTAAAACTAAATGAAAACAATTCGATCTTATACTAAAAAATATGAACTGGCTTTTCAACAAAAGCTATCAGTTATCTCTTGAAAATAAACTGCTTCTGTACAAAGTTTGGGCATACTGAATAGAACTATGGGGCTGCAGTAAACCTTCAAATACAAAGATACTCCAAACATTCCAATCCAAAATACTTTGTATGATGATAAGTAAAGTTCCATGGTTCCTATCCAACTAGATACTTAACAATGATCTGGCCATCTCACTAATCAAGAGCATTACAAATAATCGTTCAATAAAATAGAAAATTCGCACCACTGATCACAACAACGAATTGATAAAAATAATTTATTCACCCAACCACTTAGAGAACTGTCACTGGGACTGGACCTTAATTGACTTACAGACTATCTACTGACTACTTGCCCCATTTCAATAACTTATATCATGGATTTGGTCCATCCTTGTCTTCCTCAGGCTTCACTATTTTCTTTTATTTTACATTTTGGCTTCATGTACCTTCGTTGTTAGTCTCTTTTACTCCATTTGCTTTATGTGGCGAAGCCAGTTCAATTGTTTTATTTTCGATCTTCCCCATTATCGGTTCTTGCTTCAGCTCTCTCCTTATATTTTCATTTCTAAATATTTCAAAATTCACAACTAGAGAGATTATTCTTATGTATTTAATCTCGGTCGCGTTTATCATTGATTCATGTTTCTTTTACACAATCCATGTTTCTGCCCCATAAGTGATTATCGGATTAACTATATTGTTATATAGGCACTGATTTCCCAAAAATTGTATTATTTAATAAGTAATAAACGTTAGTAACCTTCTTCAGTTTATTACTCATTTCCATGTCCGTTTTCCCATCGTCTGTTATTATATTTCCCAAATATTCAAAAGTAGATACTTGTTGTCTTACTTGTTCCTTTACTTTTATATTGACATGCCTTTCTTTTTTCTCTTCTTCATTTATTATCATGTTTTGTTTGATTGAGATTGATTTCCATTTTTAAATTCTGTGTCTTTTTTGCCCAACTTATATTAGTGTTTGCATTTTCTCTACTGTATCTGTGACTAAAACTATATCATCAGCGTATAGAAAGTAGTTGATCATTAATGCATTTAAGTTTTTGCATCCTACTATAATAGGCTATTGATTATGTATTTTAGAAAGGAACTACAACGTTAACAGGGTTTTATTGTTTCATTTAGTCAATGGACCTCTATATTTGGAAAAACCGCGGAGTGCTACCATTTAAATGGGTGCGTTTTTGAGAAAGGGGTGAATTAGTCCCTAGGCACAGGCCGAATTAGGGTGAGTTCAATGCACATCTAGTGCAAATACGTCTATAGGAAAATTGTTTCAGGTTAAATATACTATCGAAATATCACATTTTAATGTCAAGGACATGTTGTTTTACAAAAATATATCTAAAATAGAAGCAAAAAAAAACATGAAAGATAGCAATTTTGTTTTTTGCCCCATAACTGTTTTCAACGGGGATATAGGTATAGACATTGCTTCACAGAAAAAAGTTCCATCCTTTCTCTTTAAAATTGCGTTTGGTAGAAGTCCCTGTGATTTACAATTTCTAAAATATAATTTTTCAAATTTCGCCACTCACAGCGATTTTGGGATTTTTCTTGTTACTTCGCAAACATTGTTCTGTAACTTATTTCTACGCATTTCTAGGTATACGCAATGGTATATTAAGTAGAAAGAGAAGTCAATTACCTTTAAAATGTTCTATAGTAGAAGGCCGTGTGGCTATATTTAAGCAAGATATGGTTTATCAAAATGTTATACTTTTAATGATTTTTGATATATTTTGCGATTATTTTTAAATTTCTCATTATAACTTTTTTTATTGTATATTTGGGTATATACATTGCGTAATAAAAAGGAAAGCTCATTTTCTTTACTTTAAAATGGTGTTTAAAACAAGATACGCTTTTTCAAAATGACATATACACATGCAATAGTTGGAACCATATGGAAAACTTTTTTAGTATTAATTTTATGAAAAAAAGTTATTCTTTATAAAATGCTCTGCCTTGTCTGAAACTTAAAATGCAATCATAAGATATAAAATTTTATTAATAGTGTACGAGGTATGTTAAAATAAATATATGAATTTGCTCAGGAGTAAAGTACGTTTATATTTCACAATATCGAAAAGTGTTATCAAGAAAAATTATTTTGAATTATAAATTATATTATAGTATGCAATCATATTCTTCTAATTGAAAAAAAAACATTTTAAAATTTTTTCAAATTACGGATACTCTTGGATATCCTACGGATATCTTGTTTAAAAATAGTCCTAGATTTTTTTGGAATACACCATTTTAAAGTAAAGAAAATATAAAATCAATGGGAAATTCCCAATAGTTGGCTGTATACCATAGTTTAAAAAAACCTATACAGAAGTAAAAACTTCAAATTGTATTTTGGTATAAAATAGTTTATTTAAAACTTCTAAAAGTCATCCACATGGATTGCAAAACGTTTTCGTTCTGAACAGAACATCTTCAGTGCATTCCGCAAAGTAGTTGTAACTAGTACACCAATGAAGGTGGTAACTTCATAATATATGGCTTACATTATACCTTTTGATAAAATATTGTGACTACAAGTCGATGTTACAAGATTAAAATATGTATGTGCCTAAAGAGCAACATGATTCCCTGCTCGAAAAAACTAGGTACTTGCCATTTGAATTAGCACAGACCAACTCTTGGTCTCATTCAGTTGGTCTGTGCTAATTCAAATGGCAAGTACCTAGTTTTTTCGAGCAGGGAAGCATGTTGCTCTTTAGGCACATACATATTTTAATCTTGTAACATCGACTTGTAGTCACAACATTTTATCAAAAGGTATAATGTAAGCCATATATTATGAAGTTACCACCTTCATTGGTGTGCTAGTTACAACTACTTTGCGAAATGCACTGAAGATGTTCTGTTCAGAACGAAAACGTTTTGCAATCCATGTGGATGACTTTTAGAAGTTTTAAATAAACTATTTTATACCAAAATACAATTTGAAGTTTTTACTTCTGTATAGGTTTTTTTTTAAAGAAAATATGCTGTTTTCTATTATACAATATATATCCCTAAATGTAAAACAAAAAAAGTCATAATGGAAATTTAAAAAATAATCATAAAAAATATCAAAAATCATTAAAAGTATAAAACCTTAAAAAAGCAGAACTTGCTTCAAAATAATCAAGCAATCTTGTACAATAGACCATTTTAAAGGAAATTGACTCCTCTTTCTAACAAATGTACCATTACATATGTATACCTATAAATGCGTAAAAAAAGTTACAGAACAATATTTGCGAAATAATGGGGAAAATGGGCCAAAAATGCTGTGAGCGGCGAATTTTGAAAAATCCTATTTCGGAAAATGTAAATCCTACAGACTTCTGCTAAACGCCATTTTAAAGAAAAAGAATGTAGGTTATTTTTTGCTGAAGCAATATCTATACCTATATCCCCGTGGAAAAAAGTTATGGGGCAAAAAACAAAATGGCTTTCTTTCTTGTTGTTTTTTTTGCTATTATTTTGAATATATTTTTGTAAATAAAAATATTTTTGACTTTAAAATGTAATATTTCGATAGGTAATTTAACCTGGAACAATTTTCCTGTAGACGGCTTTGTACCAAAAGTGCTTAGCACGCACCCTAATTATCCCTGTGCCTAGGGACTAATTCACCAATTTCTCAAAAACGCACACATTTAAATGGTAGTACTCGGCGGCTTTTTCAAATCTAGACGTCCATGGACTATATGAAACAATAAAATCCCGTTAACGTTGTAGTTCCTTTTAGCTCTCTTATTTTGAACATAATCAATAGTCTATAAGGTATATTGAAGGTTTCTTGTTTGAACTTTTGTTATTTTGTCTTAACCCTTTCATTGCTGATAAAATATGTCTAACGCGACATGGGTGCTAACTCGATTTTTAGCTGCATTTACATTCTAGTGTTTTGGTCGAGATGGCCCTGGAATTACCTCATCCATAATGTGAACTAAGGGCCGGTTGTTCGAACGCTAATCAACAATGATCATTATTAAATATTTAATTACTGTCACCAAAACTGTCAATGTCAACTTTGTTTGGGTTGCTGAAAACATAATTAATTACAATTATGAGATTTATTATTAATTATGTTAATAATTATTGCTATATTAATTGATTATAGTCTCAGAATTGTAATTAATTATGTTTTAACAATTGACATTAACAGTAATTAATTATTTGATAATGATCATTGTTGATTAGCGTTCGAACAACCGGCCCTAAACTGACGTTTTAAATACTGTGACGCGATTTTGTCACCCGACTGTTTTCAGCTCCTTGCCTATTTATTATAATTTAACAAAAAAGGTCTTGTTTACCGAATTTGATTTATGAATGCATTTAAATGGGGCACTTTTTTAACAGTTATATTAACCTCGACATTTCTTTCTAGAAAATGCTTATTTGATATTTATGTAAATAACCCTTCGATTGTTATATTAGAATAAGATGAATTCTTCCGTAATAGTATTTCATATTCTAGAACATTGTAATAATGTATAAATAGGAGTTTTTGGAATTAGTAAGTCAGTTGTGAATTTGAATAGGTCGGTGTATTTTAATGTATCGGGCGCGCTATATTTTTGTGATTGTACAGTATTTCTCATGATCATCTTTCAGTGCGTCACAGTTTTTCGATTTCTTTCTAACGCATTAAATTGTATGTGACACAAAAAACGGCACGTCGGCGATTACATTTCGTCGGTGACATTTTTATAACATTTATTCTAGTTATTCTAGTTGTCGATAGATGGCGCCATAATAAAAAAATTGTTTTTAATTAGATAATAATATTACAAATATAATCTCTATAATTTACAAGACTATACAAATCAAAAAAATACCATTTTATAAATGCAAGAAACACTTTTGATTTGTTTTTATTCCAAATTGAAAATAAAATGTGACAACTGTCAGATTTAACTAAAATGTCATGTTAGAATAAATGTCATAAATGTGTATTATCACGGACTTACCCTTTTTCCTATAATTTTTTACGCACTGAAAAATGATCATGAGAAATACTTTAATTATGTAAATAAATTATTAGATTTGGTGTAATAAATAAATTAGATATCGTAGTTTGTAAAATAAAAGATATAAATTCAGTGTCTTTCATTTGTTTACTTTTAACTTTTATACTGGCATATATTGGCATGCCTTTCTTTTTTCTCTTCTTTATTTATTATCACGTTTTGTTTGATTGAGATTCATTTCCATTTTTAAATTCTATGTCTTTTTTGCCAAACGTTTATTAGTTTTTGCATTTTCTCTACTGTATCTGTGATTAAAACGATATCATCAGTGTATAAAAGGCAGTTGATCATTAATGCATTTAAGTTTTTGCATCCTACTTACTATAAGTATAATGAAGGTTTCTTGTTTGAACTTTTGTTATTTTGTCTTAACCCTTTCATTCATCATCAATGGCGCTACAACTTTTCGTGAGTCTTTGCCGCGTTTACTATTGTCTTCCATGTGTGTTTAACCCTTTCATTGCTGACGAAATATATCTAACGCGACACGGGCGCTAACCATTGACATATTAAGCCTAGACTCGGCATACTCACCAAAAAAAGCGTAACGCGGAAACAGAATGGAAACAGTCGATCGGTGGTCTATCTATCTCTTTTAACCAAACGATCCCGCGCATGTGACTGACAAAGATGGCTAGACCACTCAATCCTATGTCGACGTTACACCCCGATGCATTGAGTGGCATATCCCTAGCCAAGTCTATTCTTGACATGTCTCTGGTGCTAACTCGATTTTTCGCTACATTTACATTGTAGTGTTTTGGTCAAGATAGCCCTGCAATTACCTCATCCGTAATATGAACCTAAACTGACGTTTTAAATATACTTTTACCTACGTACTCAATAGCAGTACAACTTGTTTCGGTCAAAGTCAAACAAATACTAACCTCTAAACGAATGTCGTGCATATCTGCATATGACGCCTAAAGAAGTCATGCGCACTCGGCAGTAATAATCGGTATGACGTTCTTAGACGTCATCAGCATTCAAAGGGTTAAGGTATTCATGACAATTATAAATAAGAGGGATAGCTCCTTGTTTAATCAAAAATAATATTAACACATTCGTGGACACGTCTTCCTATACACAAAGTCATTTCCGTTTGTGTCTGCATATGCAGTCTTGTCCGCGAAGGTGTTCAATTTTTTAATGTGTTTGGTTTCTTGTCTGTTATATGCATTCGTGTATACTGTATGTGTGCAATGTGTTATTCTATTAAATTCAGAATTTGATATTTTACAATACAGAGATATTTCAAAACTTACAATTTCCTATTGTAAAAATGTAAGTTCAGCCTGTGATATTGAATCCTTTCTCTTATTAGGTATAGCTAACTTGGCTTTGTCTGAATCATTGGCGGCAGGTCAGGGTCGGCAGGGTCGGCAGTGCCGACCCACACATTTATAGATATAAATTTTTTTAATATTTGGATCTGTGAAGTAAAAAAATCTGTCAGATAATACAGACTAAATTTTATTCATGGTTTTTAAAAGGATTTGATCAATCCGAGCGTTAAGTGATCCCTGCGCATAAAAGACTTCTCAAAAACTGAATGATCCGAACCATTCATCTGACTTTTCGGCTAGCCGTAACCAACTCTCCGTAGCTTGACGATTTACACGTAAAACTCAACGAAATAACAAGTCGATGAGCAAGCGAAAGCGAACATACATACATTCTCTCCTTGGGCATTATAGCGGCCAGGTACGGCACTTTTAAATCTGCCGGTCGGTGTTTAATTTGGAGTATCGCATCGGCAGAAATTGTCAAAAATAATCGCGCCGTTTTACGTCGTTTGATATTGTAATTTTTTAAGTTGTCAGGAATTATCATTTAGTGGACATGATGGATCGAAGCATTTGTTAAAAATCAAAGTAATTATAGAGAATTAATAAAATTGTTTTAGAAATATTTACTTTCTGATTCGAAGTGTATTCGTAATACATAATGAACTAATACATATAATACATAGAAGTAGATGAAACTTCTGATTATCATGTCATTCACAATTATCAATTAGGGATCAATTATTCAATATAGAGATATGAGAGAGGAAGAGAATATATGAGAGGTTTTTAGGTTTTAGAGACGTGAGTAAAAGCAATAAGGCAGAATATATTTTTGGTGTTTTAAAGAACAGATTAATAGTTATTTATGATATGTGTTAAAAGTACACATTTAAGGCAGGCATGTGAAATTTTGCAGAATGAGCGATAGCGAGTTCTGCAATTCACATGAGTGCCTTAAAAATGTACTTTTAACACGCATATCATACAATATTTTTTCTACAAACATAATTACAGGACAATATCTACAAAAACTTTTACTTGAACGTGACTGACATTCCATTTTTATATTTTTTTGACATTACATCTAAATTGTCTATACGGTCAATACGAACTGCAGTGCCTTAAAAATATTTTAAAGCACTAGTGCCTTAAAGTAGCATTTTTAACGCTCGTATGAAGTGCTAAAAATTGCATTTTTAACACGGTTGTAGAAAAAAATTTTTGATATCAAAAATAAATTGGTAGGGTAAACTGGGGCAATCTTATGACGGCGTTGCTGTGCTGTGTGGTGAATTGAATGGTCTCCAGGCAAAAGTTAAAACTATTGCATCACAAGCTTTATCTATTCACTATACTATGATGCGCATATAATGAATTTAGTTTTGCATGTTACGTGTAAAATAATAAAGAATATCGTCTTTTCTTGCCAGTTTAGCTCACGGATTACTGCTTTAGAACAAATTTGTTTCCAAAAAACAGCGAACAGTTTGTCAGACGCGATGAAATTTTAAATTTCGGTTAGTTTTGTCTAAGCAGATTATCTCTAGCAGTTTTAGTATCTGTAGCAGATTTTCGTGAACAGCTTTTGAAAGTTTTTGGTTTTATTATGGAAGGCGACGATTTTGATAGCGACGATACCTCGATTCGTGAAGCAATCGGTTTGAGAACTTTATTAAATGATTACTCTTTTAATATTCTTTTAAATATTTTTAAGACAGAGTTGGCCCAAGATATTTATTGTTGTTCAAAATCAGTCAACTGACATTAATAATTTCAAAAATAGAATACGAAAGCTGGTGCAAAATCTCAGAGATTTCCGTAATGATAATAGTTTCCAATATATACGCAGTGACGTTTTGGATTCGCTTGACATTTCCGAACCATCCCAAAAAAGACACCGACATGATACATATCTCGAAAAACGAGTAGGTATATCTTGAAATTTTGGATACCTACTATTATATGCAAATAGATACTCGTTTTTCAAATTTTGAGGATTTGCAAATTTTTGACCTATTTTACGATTCAAAATTTAAAAGTTCCCTTTGCCAAAGAATTTCCAAGATATTTATTATCACAAGTTAGGTACTTAAAAATTATGCCGATCCAAATATTTTCAGAAAATTACAAAATATGTATGTATAATTCTATGTAGTCAGTACTGCAATTCATTACAACAAACTGTTCATCAATTTTCTTATTACCACCAATTTCTGCCTCAAATAAACGGGAATTATCTTGTCTCAAAAGAATCAACACGTATTGTCGAAATACCATGAAACAAGAGAGAATGTCAAGTACATCAAATAAAAAAAAACAAAACACAACAAAATCTCCTATGATGATTTAAGTCTTTTAATTTGATGGTATACCTATATGACGAGACAAAAAAAACCTTGCCGACCCTGTCTCCAAGGCCACGAGCCGCCACTGGTCTGAATATAATTTTAAACAGATTCCATCAAAATACAAGTTACCTACTGTTTTTATTTGAGTTATATATTTGTATGTATTGTTAAAAAACTATTGTTTCGAAAATATTTTGGCATTAAGTTTGAATGCAATTTGTAATTACATTGGGGCTTTCAGATAATTATAACTTTAAATACAACATAACAACATAAAACATAATAAAATATCAACGGTTTCACCAATGAAAAATATAAAATATTTTATACAGAAAGGAGTATAATGAGACTAATTTTACCAGTTTTTGTATTGATGTTTATTTAATAATGATCTGTTTTATTACACATCGAATTACGGAATATAATTTGAAAAACAAAATTTGCATAATTACAAAAACGGCCATGTTTTGCAGTAGTTTTTGATGGAAAATTATGAATATTTAATTTAAATATTCTTTTTATTAACTTCATTTCATAGAAATCAGATTTTAGAAGATAATTAACGTTTTATTTAAAATTTCACTATGTATTTATTTCCAAAAATCTTCAAGTAAAAAAACCTAGCCCTAATGTTTATCCATTTTTGGATACTGTAAATGTAATTATGTGTTTCCACCTATCTTTCCATTGTAGATTTTTTTCCTCACGTCATCCCAAACATAATGTAGAAAGTTGCAAATCGATAGGTGCTGTATTTACAAATCGATTTATTTTGTTCTAAATTTTCTGGTCTAATAGAACTTGTAGTTTTGACGAATATCGTAATAAACCGTTTTATACTCTCAAAAACTCTAAAGGCAGATTTATGTTAGGACTGGGGCGTGGACGACGGTACACGACAATTAGACCGAAATCATTAGACCGAAAACAGTAGACCGAACTCATTAGACCGAAAAGCACTTTACCGAAACCACACTAGACCGAACAGCATTAGACCGAAATTTGAGTGGGACCGTGCAAGTTCGGCGACGCGACACCTGGTTTCTACGCTCAGCAACATTTTTTGCACTTTTAATTATACTGGCCAATTATATTAGTCCTGGTTACTGGATAATTGTCAAGGCCATAGCCCAAAAAAATAATAAGAAGAAAAATAAGATTTAGGTTATGTTATTAAAACGTAAACAATAGGGAACTTGCACATTTTTTTTATTAGATAATAATGTTCAGTTTTGTTTAAAAATGAGATTTCCAAAATTTCACGCTTCAAAAACTCGTAATAACTTAGAAATACATATTTAAAGTCTTCTGCGGTATAAAATAGTTCAAACGGCCCGTGACGTCACATAGTTTTGCATTAGTTTTGATTATGATTATATTTCGCTGTGTCTAGGTACACGCTAACGTGTACGCAAATAAAAAAGTTAGGTAGACGCGAATTAAACTTCATCAAGCCAGTGACGTCATTATTTAGCTTGCGCTGTGACTATACATTTTGGTACATGCTATTTTGATATGTTTAGTGTTTGTTGGATAGAAAAATATTTGTTAAGGGAAGGGAAGCAGAACTATTCAGATGTTTTAAACTTAATTGTAATAAATCAATGTATATATATATATATATATATATATATATATATATATATATATATATATATATAAAAGTATATATTTAGGTTAGCAAAATAATTATAATATGTATTTAGTTGACATGATATGTAGGTACAAAATATTGTTAAAATAATTTTTATACGTAAGTGAATTATTATAATCAACTATTCTAAATGCAAAATAAGCCACAATTTAACTAAAAAAATTATTTTATTAACGTTTCGACATCCAAATCGGATGTCATTGTCAAAATAAAAAAATAAGTCAGATTAATTAAAGTATAAGAAAAAATTTTTTACTAAGCAACAACATTTTTGTTTAATTTAATAATATTTTGTATTTTGACAACGACATCCGGTTTGGACGTCGAAACGGTAATAAAATCAATTTTTTAGTTAAATTGTGGCTTAGTTCTCATTTAAAATAGTTGATTACAAAAATGCCACAAGGATAATAGCTTCAGAACAAGTTAATTATTATTGTGAAAGCTTTAGGTCTTCCTTTTATTTTAATCTTGGACGGTAATACTACTTCATTTATAACTAAAAAAATATATATTAATTTATAGTCTCTTATCTTTTTCGTGCTGTTTTAAAATGTTCTTAAACTCGTTAAAAGAACTAAATAATTGTACACACTCCATAGTTAATTTAAAAACAAACACTAAACAAATAAAAAATAAGAAATCACTGACACTCTAACTTTTTTATTTGCGTAAACGTTAGCGTATACCTAGACACAACCTTATATTTAGGTAGATTATTCTTCTTCTTCTTTAGTTTATTGGCCTCCACCTACTTGGGTATTTGGCCAGCTCATCGTCGTGGAATAAGTCAAAAATATTTATATTCTAATGACATGTATCTTATGTCATTGTAATAATATATACCAGTTTGTTAAAATTGGAGCTTTATACTGTTTTTGAAGGAAAGGAATGAAGGTATACTATTGAAAATAAAACCATTTTGTAAAAGTTCAAATTTTCTATGAATAGTTCAAACGATCAAAAACACTTGTAACGTCACATAAATGTATTTTCTACTGACGTTTATAACGTCTAATTTAAAATTCTGTTTACTTTATTGGAAAAATGTAAATGTACAACCCAGTGACGTCACGACGCGTTTTGGACCACCTGTTTTAATTTGAATTTTTAATCGTCTTTAGGGGCCAAACGAAAGACAAACAAAACTTTTTTATCTTTGATACATGTTTTAAATTATGTTCTGTTGTGATTTATAACATTTTTTTTGAATTTAAAAATTTATGCAAGTTCCCTATTGTATGTAGTAAATAAAATTAGTAATTAAAATGCAGTACTATATGCAAAATACAATTAATTAAATTTACCTGTATATAATAATTGCATATCATATCAATATTGTGGAGCAATATACAATTTTTCTTCTTCAATGACAGTAGTCAATGACAGTAGTAATGAAATATACGTCAATTTGACAATTTCAATTGACAATATGAATTATTGTTTAAGAAAGTTGCAATATTTCTACGCTATTCTTGCACGATCGTTTCTCGTATTCCCTCCAAGTATTTGCATACCGCGATACTGTACTGAACAGTCTGATATGAAATAATTTTCATCCGTTAAACAAATTAGTGAAGGTAAAAATAAATTAAGGGTAGAGTGACGTGAACAACATTTTAACTATTTCTAATAAGCATCCAAATGACATTTAAATTAGTTGTAATTACATTTGTCTTATCTCTTTTACTGCGACAAGTAAAAAGAAATTAAGGGTAAATTTTATTTACTTCTAATTTGAATTTCATGATTATGACAACAACCATTATGGATAAAGGGTGAAGGGAGGTTAATGTTACCCTTACTCAGAGTAAAATCCTTTTTGACCACCCTGTATTATGTACCTAATGCTTTTCGGTCTCCGACTGTTCGGTCTAATGAGGTTTCGGTAAAGTTCTTTTCGGTCTAATAAGTTCGGTATACTGCTTTCGGTCTAATGATTTCGGTCCCTTTACAGTAAACCCTGGACGACACGGCTGTCTTACGGGGGACGTTGAAGATCGTCTGATATGAAAAGCTTTGGCTAGTTTATCATACAACGGAACGGGGCGACAACGGGGTGTGCCGACGACGTGAGCTTTCTATTGTTCTACGGCACATATCGTACACGCCCCTTCCTAACACAAATCAGACTTAAAGTCCTTCCACTTCCTGGCATAATTTCATACGTAAATGATTTTTTCTTTTATGGTTCTTATATTTTCTATATACAGGGTTGCAAAAAAGTCTAACAACACGGCAACTTCTCGGAAACCGCTAGAAATATTTTTTATTGATTTTGGTGGGCAAGAGTCTTCTAATACAGCCGATGTTACAGTGGTAATTACTTTGTTGTCAAATCTTCTGCTTTTCTGGAAATCGAATGAACTTTCTTATTTTAAATCGAACACCCTATATATTTTTTGCGTTTTGAAATCCTTGAGAGATGCTTATCTATTATTATTGATAGTTCTCTATACCTAAATGGCATAATTTCTGAGTTATTGCTACATTTATTAAAAATTTTCAAAAAAATTATAAAAATCAATTTTATCTGCCCAGGTAGACATTATTTTAGGTTCTTTGAATCATTGGGAACAAAAAAGATATTTCATAATTTTCCTCCAAAGTTAATATTTTTCGAGTTATAAACAATTTAAAACTGAAAAAAAAATCCAAAAATGACAAATTTTAGGTTCAAAAACACAAGTAAAAAATATTATTTTTGAAACTACGAAGTGCCTAAATTCAAGCCCAAACCTAAGCAATTTGGTCTCATTTCATTTTAGAACATTGTTTTTTATAGTCCAAGAGGCAGCGCTGAAAAATCTCTTTGAATTTACTAAAGCTAGATTTTTCACAGTTGATTACTGTGATTGTGTAGAGAAACATAATGCGGTCAATCAAGCGAAACGTAAAACAGGGTTTACTGAGAGGGTATCAAAGTTGCTTTCCTACGAAGGTAATTAAATCCATTTACTAAGGCTGAAAATCAGTACACACATTCTAAATTAAATATAAATAAAAATTATTATAGTCGGTCAGCTGTATGACGGGACAGAGCCGGTCGGTCGGCCCCAGTGAATGTACAGGGTTATTCACTATATTTGGACCCCCTTGTGAACTGCTATATTTACAGAATTAGAAAAAAAATGTAAAATACGAAAGGGTTTCAATTTTTAAATTATGATTTTTTGACATAGATATCGTACTAGTGACGTCATCCATTTGGGCGTGATGACGTAATCGAATATTTTTTTAAGGGAATAGGGGTCGAGTGCTAGCTCATTTGAAAGATTATTCAATTTCCTATTCAATAATATAAACATTAACATGATTAATTATACAGGGTGTCCAAAAAAAATGTAATTAAATTAATTGTTTAATTAATAATTCAAACAATTTTTTGGACACCCTGTATAAATAATAATCTTAATGTTTATAGTACTGTATAGAGAATTGAATAACCTTTCAAATGAGCTAGCACACGATCCCTATTCTAATTAAAAAAAAATAGTCGATTACGGCATCACGCCCAGATGGATGACGTCACTAGTACGATATATATGTCAAAAAATCATAATTAAAAAATCGAATAACTTTTGTATTTTACATTTTTTTCTAATTCTGTAAATAAAGCAGTTTACAAGGGGGTCAAATATAGTGAATAACCCTGGACATTCTTTGGGGCCGACCGACCGGCTCTGTCCCCTCATACAGCTGACCAACTATAATAACTTTTATTTATATTCAATTTAGAATGTGTGCACTATTTTCAGCCTCAGTAAATGGATTTAATTACCTTCGTATGAAAGCAACTTTGATACCCTCTCAGTAACCCCTGTTCTACGTTTCGCTTGACCGACCGCAGTATGTTTCTCTACACAATCACCGTAATCAACTGCAAAAAATTTAGCTTTAGTAAATTCAAAGAGATTTTTCAGCGCTGCCTCTCCGTCTATTAGTTGTTAATGCAGCCCGATCGCCCGCCATCTCATATAGTCTAGTAAAATAAAATTACACTACATGTAAATCAAAATGTAAATTCGTACAGGTTGAAACAAATTTTATATCAAAGTTTAGGTGGGTACAAAAGATATTTTTAAGAAAGTATCCAAATCATACAAGGGGATCATTGTTTAAATAATTAAAAATAGGTCATTTTTGCAAAAAAAAATACTTTTTTAATGCTGAGGCCATTCAATTACTAATGAAGGTCTATAGGATTATTTTCTGCAAAGTTGAAGGGTAAATCTTTCACATAAGACTTACTAAATTAAATTTGACCCCTATTTATTTAAATATTTATACATAAAACTTTAAAAACAAATTTGCAAAAAATTATTTTTAGCGTTTTAAATAAGCACTATAAAATATCTTATTTTACAGGAGAAGTTGCGCTATCTTATCAGTATTAATAAAAAAAAATTGGTCCAAAAATATTTAATATTTTTTGAGATATTGAATTTGTTTATTAAATGTTACTCTATTTTCAATTGCAAAAACGCGGTTGTTGCCAAAGAAATATTCACCTGTATTAAATCTTATTACTTTTATTTTTATGTATATTTTTGATAAATGTATTGATACATTCAAATTTCAATTAAACTTCCCCCTAAAATGGCATTTGAAAATTATTCAAATTTGTTTATAATTTGTTTTTTTTTTTAATAACGTCGCGGGGATTAAATATTTTGAAATACCGTTTCGATAATTGGGTTCCTGGGAATTTTTCACTAATTAACAAATTTTTTTGTTAATTTTTTTTTCCTCTTCTTTTTTTTTCTTGGAGTTATATTACTACGGGTCCTTAGGGTTAAGTTTTATTAAGAATGTCGAATCTCTAAGTTGTAGATTCTAGACCTAAAAATATTAAGATTGGTCTAAAATCACTTAAATAAAATGTGGCTACTTACTGAGTTACAGGGTGTTTTATTTAACAATTATTTTTACCAAGTACTTTCAAACTATTTGACGTATCTTTATCATACTTGGCAGAAAGTGTGGGTACTATACAGTCTACTAAATTGTGATAAATAAAAGTTTCTAGCTACTACCAGAGGCGTACGATAAGGGATAGTTAATGGTTGACCCTTCCCAAATTCTACGCCACTGAGGAAACTACTATTTTAGCGAAATTTTTAGATTCTCCAATACTTTTTATGTAAATAATATTCTCATTACTGGTAACGATTAAGTCATTAGTTTTCGAGATATTGGACGTTTGACTACGGGCCCTTCAAAGCTCATTCGCCGATTCACCAATTTTGCTCATTTATTTTACAATAATATTTTCCTATACTTATCTACTCAACATTTTCTATCCTACTTATTCTACATACTTTATAAGGTAGGAATACCACATAAACGGCATAGTTATTTTGATTCATTCATTCATTCATTTTAAACTTCCAATATCTCTCAAACTGATGACTTTATCGATACCAATAAAGTTATTTACATACAAAGTATTGGAGAATCGAAAAACTTCGCTAAAATAGTAATTCACTCAGTGGCGTAGAATTTGGGAAGGGTCAATCATTCACTATCCCTGTCGTACGCCTCTGGCACTAGCTAGAAACGTTTATTAATCACAATTTAGTAGGGTGTATAATAGCTACACTTTATGCCAAGTATGATAAGGATACTCAAATAGATTTAAAGTACTTGGTAACAATAATTTTTAAATAAAACACCCTGTAACTCAGTAAGTAGCCACATTTTATTTAAGAGATTTTAGTTTAATCTTAATATTTTTAGGTCTAGAATCTACAACTCAGAGATTCGACATTCTTAATAAAATTTAACCCTAAAAGGGCCCGTAGTAATATAACTCCAAGAAAAAAAAAGAAGAAAAAAAAAACAAAAAATATTGTTAATTAGTAAAAAATTCCCAGGAACCTAATTATCGAAACGGCATTTCAAAATACTTAATCCCCGAGACGTTATTAAAAAAAAATTATAAACAAATTTGAATAATTTTCAAATGCCATTTTAGGGGGGAGATTATTTCAAATTTGAATTTATCAATACATTTATCGAAAACATACATAAAAATAAAAATAATGAGATCTTCAGCAGGTGAATATTTCTTTGAAAACAACAATTAAAATATAGTAACATTTAATAAACAAATTCAATATCTCAAAAAATATTAAATATTTTTCGACCAATTTTTTTTGCTTAATACTGGTAACATAGCGCAACTTAGCCTGTAAAATAAGATATTTTATAGTGCTTCTTTAAAACGCTAAAAATAATTTTTTGCAAATTTGTTTTTAATGGTTTATATACAATTATATAAATAAATAGGGGGTCAAATTTAATTCAGTAAGTCTTATGTGAAAGTTTTGCCCTTCAGCTTTGCAGAAAAAAAACCCATAGACCTTCATTAATAAGTGAATTACCTCAGCAGTTAAAAAAGTATTTTTTTGCAAAAATGACCCCTTTTTATTTATTTAAACAATGATCCCCTTGTATGATTTGGATACTTTCTTGAAAATATCTTTTGTGCCCACCTAAACTTTGATATAAAATTTTGTTTTAACCTGTACGAGTTAACATTTTGACTTTTTTTTATTTTATTAGACTAATATGCGTTTCATTAATAATGATAAAACAATGTTTTAGAATAAAACGTTAAAAAAATTCTCTTAGGTACATGATAGAAGAAGGTCTGAGTTTAATTTTAGGTACTTCGTAATTTCAAAAATTATTTTTTTTACTTGTGTGTTTGAACCTTGAAAATCGTCATTTTTCAGTTTTAAATTGTTTGTAATTCGAAAAAATTATCTTTAGAGAATAATTAGAAAAGGCCTTCTTTTTTCCCAATGATCCAAAAAAACCTAAAACAATGTCTACACGAGCCGAAAAAATTGGTTTTTATAATTTGTTTAATTTTTTTTATATATGTAGCAATCTCCGAAATTATGGCATTTAGGTATAGGGAATATAACATGAAAAATAATCAGTATTTCTTAAAGACTTCAGAAGTCAAAAAATATACAAAGTATTTTATTTAAAATAAGAAAGTTCATTAGATTTCCAGAATTTTGACAACAAGATTTGACAACAATGTAATTACCACATCGGCCGCATTAGAAGACCCTTACCTACCAAAAACTGCAAAAATCATTCTAGCAGTTTACGAGAAATTACCGTGTTGCCAGACTTTTTCGCTACCCTGTATATAATATCGGTTCACAACGTTCTTCGACGTCTTCCGATTTCCAATCTCCATCTCGTTCTGTCATTTCATAGATCATCCTCGAGTTCTCTGTCCCTAACTTCTCTATCAACTCCCTCTCTCCAACTTCTTCCAGGCCTTCCTGGTCTGCGCCTTCCTCTTGGTTTCCATTCGAGGATCTGTCTTGGTACTTTATGTTCAGGCATTCTCCTTGCGTGTCCGTACCAGCTGAGTTGTTTCATCCTGATGTCGTCAACAATAGTGTGTGTAACCCCCATGATCTCTCGAACTCTCTCGTTTGTTATTCTGTTGTTCTGTCTTATATTTTCTTCCTTTTTCAAAGGGTTCTATCCTGTTACTATTTTGTTTTGGCCTCAAATACTATCGACCATTTCCTAAAATGCTAAAATAAGATCTTTATGCATTGTACATATCTACATTGTCACAGTGGCGTACTGATAGATCAGCGGGCCCTGGTCCCAGTTGAGATGCGGGTCCGCCCGCCCAATAAAACACACATTGCATATCAAAAGCTTTTAATAAACATTAAATATGAATCATCATATCATAAAATATATAATATCAAGTGATACCTATTGTGCCGATGTGTGCTTTTACATTGGGGGTGAGTGTCACCCCTTCTCGGGGGGTGAAAAACATACGTTCAAGATTAGTCCGGAATTGGATAAACTGACTAATTGTAAGCAACTTTAGTTCTATCGAGTTTTTTCACTAAGAAAATACTATCGAGTTATTTGTGAGTGTATATTATGTTCAATTTTCAATAAAAAAAACACGTTTTGAGACGGATTTTCGCAAATAACTCCAAAAATAAATATTTTATCGAACAAAATATTCTTAGTAAAAATATAGTCTATAAAAAAGCGAAAAAAAATGATGTATATACGAAGTCTGTAAACCCAGGAGAAGCAGAGTTGTACGTAATAAAAAGTAGGTTCTTATTCGTCAAATTCCAATTCGAATACTTCAACGTGAAATAACCAAAAAATGAAGCACTTGTCGGGAAAAACGACGATGTTTGCTTAAAAATAAATTACATAATGTCTATGTCTATCCTTATTATCCGTACCACTACATATTGTATAATATATTTAGAATTTAATTTCAGTCATTAAGAATTACCTTAAAGTACAGGCTTAAGGTTGAGGGTGCTATAAACACGAGTATAAGCCTATTGTATTGGGATTATTTTTACGACCCCCTGTATAAAACATGCATTGATCAGTTTCCGAATTTCTGCAAATTTGTAGTTTACCTACAACTTATTCATGGATCGTGCTAATATAAAAAAATAGAAGTGTTTGAATTAGCACGTGTAGGCAGGCATCGACGGCAGTTAGTCTTTAAACAAGAAGTTTTGAAACAAGGGCTTCGGTAAGCAGGTAAGACCAGTAAGGAACCTTACAAAAGCATTCCCTGTGTTTCTTAATAAATTTTGTTTCAAATTTTTTGATGAATCGGCATTCTCCGTTTTTATAAGTAGGTACCTACACAAAACTTAAAAATTTAATAATCATTTACATTTCCCAGTGTGTACTTGTGTAGTTCACGATGTCCCCATCAAATTAGAAATAAAAGAAGCAAAAAGCGCGTTAGAGCGGGCCCCTGTGTGGCCGCCCAGGCGCTGGTTCCGCGGAACCGTGCTCAGTACGCCACTGCATTGTCATATAATATTCATATAATATTCTCTATTTTGTTCCAGGACATTGTCCAGAAACATTTGACACCTATCTTTACTACATCGCAGACTTTGAGATATGCTGGCCAGAAACTCCGCCGGGGAAAATGGTAAATCATTCTTGTCCAGAGGTGAATGGTTTTGACAGCTCTAAGTTTATTTTTAAAGAGTGTCTGCAGAATGGCAGTTGGTTTGTTAAATCCATCAACGGAACCATTATACCTTTCGTAAATTATTCGCAATGTTTCAATATGGATGAACTGGAGGTAAGTGCTTATATAGATTTTTTATTTTTATTAAATATTGATTAATTCTGTCACGGTTACAAGAAGCTGCCCAGAAAATTAAGGTAATTAGAAAATCGATTCGAAATCTTTTAAAACTAGCAAGTAAATGCATCGAACAAAATGGTGGACATTTTGAGCAACTGCTATAGTTCAAATATTTTTAATTTCTGTTAATTTGTTAACTGTTTAAACGAATTTTATTTTTATTAGATATAGCTGTTTTTTAATTCTTTACTAAATCATTAACGTATTAGGTCTGGATCCCGCGTATGAAAAAAAAGTTGATTAATAGCAAGCTGAAAATTTGTTAATAGCTTAAGGGTGTCTAGTCGGACAAACTTTGATATATGGGAACACTGGTACAGGGGAAGTTTTAATTGTGGAACAGGTTAAAAATTTGGAAAGGTCAGACCACGAAAACGGCACATGTATTTTTTCCGACAGAACAGACTTAAACTCTCCGAACAGAGATTAAACTCTCATGCAAAAATCAGACTGCTATTAATCACCAAATGGGCGTTTTAATGAGTGGAACATGTAGAATATGTCAAATGACAGGAATTATGACAGGTGATCAATAGCAGTCTGATTTTTGCATGAGAGTTTAATCTCTGTTCGGAGAGGTTATGTCTGTTCTCTCGGACAAAATAAATGTGCCGTTTTCGTGGTCTGACCGTTCCAAAATTTTAACCTGTTCCACAATTAAAACTGGCCCTGTTACAGTGTTCCCATATATCAAAGTTTATCCGACTAAACACCCTTAAGCTATTAATCAACTTTTTTTCATACGCGGGATCCAGACCTATATCCCAATTCTCGCAATTCTAATTTTTAATGATGTGCATACAGCTTCAAATCCAGAGAATCCATGAAGCCAGCGTAGTAAATAAGTATAAAGTATTTTTAAAATGAGTATTGATCCATTAACATTAAATTATTAAAAGTTAATAATACCGGGTTTTTAATCTCAGAGTTTTTTAAAATTTCAATATAATTTCAAAATTGATGTAATTAAATCATCTGCGCAAAAAAATTAAAATGAACCTGTAACCACAGTTTTTTATGCTCTTTTAAAATGCGCAGACAAATTTTCAAAATTTCAATATTCAGGGTGTTGGTACAAGGTCAAAATTACTCTATATTTTTTTGTTAATCCGGACCTGGATTTTCCTTGTCATTAGTAATTAGGTCGTTGCAATGTAGTAAATAATTATTGATTTTTTTTTTAAATGAGTATTTATTCAATAACTTTAATAATTTATAATTAAAAGTTAATAATGCCTCCTTTGAATGTCAGAGTTCTTAAAAAAATCAATATAATTTCAGAATTAAAGTGAAAAAATTGTGTGGCCGAAAAATTGAAGCACACCAATAACTTTAGTTTTTTGTGCTCTTTTCAAATGTGCAAACAGATTTTCAAAACTTCAATATACAGGGTGTTATTTTAAGGTCACAATTACTTTAAAATTATTTATTAATCCGGACCTGGATTTTCTTAGTGATTAGTGTGTCGGTCGTTTGGGTTTAAAAATGGGACATATGGGTACCAAATATCAAAAAATATTTACGGGGTGGTTCTAAAGTTATGGTTTAGAAAAGAAATGAGCAAAATCGATAAAACACCCTGTACCTCAGTTATACAAGTCGGTAGGGCAAAAAATTAGTACATCTAGAACCGCCTCGGTGACCTCTATTCTCTATTCAAGTATTTCCGCTTCAAAATGAAACACCCTGTATCTGGGAGGCATTTCCCTATCTGCCATCTCTCTATGTATTAATACAGTGGTCAGCGCGCTAATAACCGGAAAAGTAGCGCAAAAGTTGGAAAACCTATTAAGTTGTGAGATAAAAAGAAATTAAACTAGTGGAGGTGGGAGATTTATCGGTAAGAACCTATTAGCCAGGGAGGTAGTGTCAAATTTGACCGGAGCATTTTAGCATGGCTGGCTTCTTATTATTTAGGTAGGTGTTCCAAAGCTTATTAACAAATGATGTGTCAGCTGGCCCAAAACCGGGGATTTTAGTCAAGAAAAGGTGAAACATGAAAGTTGATGTACCAACGCTACACCTTAAATGTCAAGTATTTATATACGTTACTCAGAACATTTAATGGACTTGCTTACTTGGCACCAACCTTTCACTCAGGAGATCGGGGTTCAAATCCTGGCGCGGAAAATTCTTTTTGTTTTTTAAATTGACATTTTATTTTGAAAAATATTTATTTTTATAATACCACGTTTTTATTATTTATACGAGACAATATAAAAAAATCTGTATGTCTTTTATAGAATTATGCATAGAACTTATGAAATAGCATATATATATTTGATCATAATTATTATGATTGACCTTAATAAGCAAAATTGTTGTACATGAACCCCTGAAGCTTCCTGAGTTAGTACGGCCAATCTAAGTGAAAAAGGGGGTTGGCCTCCCCACCCCCCTCCCGACATTTTTTTATCTTTTTAGACAAACTGTTTTTTGCATAATTTTATGTGATGTAAAACCAAAAGATACATACAACAATAATTTTTCAGGACCGGCCCTGGCAAGGTATGGTGAAGTTGTACTGATATTGTACTCCTAGTTTTTACTAAAAACAAGTGGTATTATTAAATAGTTTTTTAAAATTAAAGTGTTTATCTACTAGATACTACTACGTAAGTCATCTATACGTAATTATTACTTTATTATTGTGAAAAGAAAACGTCAAATAATAAATATACACCACCGTTCAATCATTTTGTGAGGTTAGCTAGCATGCGGTTGGTTTGTCACTTACCAGAGCCGGACTGAAGCTTTCGCCACCGCAGCTAAAATGACTTCACACAATGTAAACACACCTTCCGATCTAACCAGTCCAGTAAATCAACGTTCGAATATCACAAACAGTTATGCATCAGCCGCTTCAAACTCTTTTCCGAGTAAGACCCAAGCAATTGTATTTAGTTGTATCGATAATGCTAAACTGCAGGATTATTTAATTCCGTTGGGCACAATAATCAACCCAAAAAATATTATTTTTTCATCTAGATTATCTCATAATAGAATCTGCATGTATTTGGCAAACAAAACCGTAGTAGATAATTTCATGCAACAACATGCCTCTATAGAAGTACTCGGCGAAATTGTAACAGCACGGAGACTTGTCTCTCCAGCAGAAAGACTAGTCTTGTCTGGTGTCTGCCCGTCAATTCCTCATCAAGTATTAGTTGAAGAATTACAGAATATTGGTTTAAAGCTTATTTCCCCAATAACATTTCTGAAAATTAGCTCAACTCTTCCCGAATATAGTCACATATTGAGCTTTCGGAGGCAAGTTTATGTAAGCCCTATAGCATCACCAATTCCAGATTCTATTCTAATAAATTTCGACCAAACACCTTACCGCATATTTTTGTCACAAGGTACACTCACCTGCTTTATTTGCAAAAATACAGGACACATATCATCCCAATGCAATAACAGTTCAGTAACGGAATCAACTCATATTGATTCAAACAATGAAGTACCAAATCAAACAGATCCAACAAGTATATTACAAAAGTTACCAAACACTCAGCAGTCATCAAGTTATGCATTATCAAATCCGAGCATATCACCTACACCTACAAATCTCCGTGACCAAGAAATTACTAATACTCCTACTCATAGCAACACTTTCAGTCATCCACATTCAGCGGCAATACCGTTTTCACAAACTCCTAAAGCAATATCCTCCAATCTATCAGCACCTCTTCCATTAGATGCAACTGCGGAAAACTCAAATAAAACTGATACATCACCACAATTCTCCGAAACAACCATTTCAACCAATCTTACAATCAAAACTTCAAGCTCGACTTCTGTCATTACCAATGAGTCTGCTCCAGTACTTCCAAAGGTAATAAAGCCACAACAGCTAAGTGAAAACTCTAATAGCACTTGCGAAAACGCAAGTTCTTCCATAAAACGCAGTATTGGTGAGATCGATACTCCTCCTTCAGACTCAGCAATTTCATCACAAAATCTGTTTGCAAAACCCAAATCTTCTAAACCAAAAAAACCGCGCTCATCTAAAGTCCCATCTACACGGGAAACTCTTGAAAATTTTATTGATAATCATACCCCACCATTCGTTTTAAATTACCACCAATTGTCCTTACTGATTGATAATGTCCAAGGCTCCCCCGACACTATTAGCGTCGTTAAAGAATTTACAACTGATATGCCTGGTTTACTCTATCTTTTACAAAGCAGCTATCAATATGCAAATGATAGATCTACAAAAACTAAGTTTACAAAACTTCAAAAGAAACTTCTTAACCATTTAGGGAAAGAGATTTCTGACTTAGACAGTGACTCTTCTGTAGATAATTGCTCAGTATCATCTAACTCCGAATCTGTTAACAACACTCAACTCGATACTTCAATGGAACATTGATGGATTTTTCCATCGTCTCCCTATGCTACAGCTTCTTTTATCTGAATATTCTCCAGATATTATTTGTCTACAGGAGACAAACTTAAAGACCAATCAGTTGTACAATTCAAAACATTTCACTTGTTTCCGCAATCCGAAACATCCTTTTGAAAAGTTGCTAAAATACCAGCTTTCCCAAGCTCATGAACATGGAAGAAGCGTTCAATTTGTATGGGTTCCCTCACACGTCGGAATAACAGGAAATGAAGAAGCTGACAGGACTGCACGAGAGGCAATTTTAAGTGATTTTTCGGAGCCGATAGACAAGTGTGTTTCCAGTGACTTAAAAGCTTATTTTAAAAATAAAGTGTTGTGTTTGTGGCGAAATGCGTGGTCTCAATCTAATTCTAAGTTAAATAAAATAAAAAATAATGTGTCTCAGTGGTTTCCATCGTCGCACAATAGACGAGAACAAATTGCGGTTGCGCGTTTACGTCTAGACATACCAGGTTAACGCACTCTTACCTTTTCACAAAGAGTAATCCACCTATATGCGATCAGTGTAACGTCCGATTAACAGTCGAACACTTTTTAATGGTTTGTAGTAAATATGACCAAGAAAGACAGCGCTACAAGATCCCAAACGCTCTACCACAGGCTCTAGGTCAAAACTATTCCTGCGACAATATAGTTAATTATCTAAAATCCATAAACATTCTATACAACCTGTAGTTGTTTACTTTTGTTATTTATATTTTGTTCCGTCGCTAATAACCTTTTGGTGGATGCGACTTCTTTTTCTAATAAAAAAAAAAAAATAATTTTTCACTTTTCTATCACCAACCCCCATTTTTGTAATAGCAATCTAATTATTTTCCTGTTCTCTATAACATATAAAAATGAATTTTTGTCTGTATGTCCCTTATAGAATCGTAAACTATGCATTTAATCATATGATGACCTCAAGCAAAGTTTTTGTACTTACATGACCCCAGGAAGGAGTTAATACTTAATAATATATACTTAATAATAATTAATAGAGTTAAAAGAATTAATACTTTTTTATTATTAACTAGCTGACCCGGCAAGCTTCGTACCGCCTTAAAACTAAATAATGTTTGAATTAAATGTTTAATACCTAAAATTACCAGAAAGCCAAAAAATACTAAAAAATATTGCGTACCCATACTTTTTTCTACCAAATGCATAGTTTACGATTCTATAAGGGACATAGGTACAGATAAACATTCATTTTTATATATTATAGAGAATAGGGAAATATTTAGATTGCTATTAAAACATGGGGGTTGGTGATAGAAAAGTGAAAATTTAGGGTTGTATCTTTCGGTTCTACAACATATAAAATTAAGAAAAAACAGTATGTCCAAAAAAATAACAAATAATATCTCCCTTTTCACTTATATTGTTGGTCTTACCAACTCAGGAACCTTCAGGGGTTCATGTACAACAAATTTGCTTATTAAGCTCAATCATAATATTATGACCAAAAATGCATAGTTTGCGATTCTATAAAAGACATACAGATTTTTTTATATTGTCTCGTATAAATAATAAAAACGTGGTATTATAAAAATAAATATTTTTCAAAATAAAATGTCAATATAAAAACAAAACAAAAATTTCCGCGCCAGGATTTGAACCCCGATCTCCTGAGTGAAACGTAGGAGCCAAGTAAGCAAGTCTATTAAATGTTCTGAGTAACGTATATAAATACTTGACATTTAAGCTGTAGCGTTGGTCCATCAACTTTCATGTTTCATCTTTTCTTGACTAAAATCCCCGGTTTTGGGCCAGCTGACACATCATTTGTTAATAAGCTTTGGAACACCTACCTAAATAATAAGAAACCAGCCATGCTAAAATGCTCCGGTCAAATTTGACACTACGTCCCTGGCTATATTAATTTACATTATACTTATTGTTTCCAACCTTTAGACCTATCGGAAGAGGTTGGCAACTGCCAATCTGACAGTGGCAGTTTTAGTTGACATAATTTTCTGATACTTCTAAAGGTGGGAAACAAGAATGTAAGTTAAAGGTGGGAAACAAGAATGTAAGTTTATAGGTTTTTTAACTAAATCTCCCACTTCCAGTAGGTTCATTTCTTTTTATCTCACAGCTTAATATGTCTTCCATCTTTTGCGTTACTTTGCCGGTTATAAGCGCGCTCATCACTGATGTATTTGGAAATAAATAATAATTGCGAATATGTATCTGAACATAGTATACAGGGTGAGGCAGATAAAGTGCCTATTAGAAATATCTCGAGAAATAAAGGTAAGAAAATCATAAAAATTGTTATACAGGGGTTTTGAGGTGTGAACTATTTAATGAAAATATTTTCGTCTCTTTGCTACTTCCAGTTATACCGGAAGTTGATTGTAACTTCGTTTTTTTAAATAGGACACCCTGTATATTTTTAAATTTTTGGATTCTACTCGATTTCTTCTTTCTCTAAATATAAGAGGGCGTTCTAACCTTACTCCGGTATAAATAGTTTTATTGTATACCGAGAACTACGAAAGTTTTGATTTAAATTTGTCTTCTTGCATAGCCTCCTTGACAAAAGGTAGACCTAGAAATAGCGCTATCGGGGGATGGCAGGAGACAGATTTAAATCAAAACTAAACCGTCTATTTTTGTATTTTTCTAAATATAAGGTTTTGTAATATTTTACAGGGTAGGTTAAAAGATAATTACGTTTTCTTATTAATTTCGTAGCAACATTCACACCCTGTAGGCTTGTAGTAATTTGACATAATAAACTCTATTTATGTTCAAATTATTTTTACTATAATATACTATTGTTAGGAATTATTAGTATAGTTAAATTTTTCGTTTTATTATACAGGGTTGGTCGAAACTCGGAATGAGTATTTTCTGAGTTTTCTTAAGGGGTGGGGGGTATAGTATTTTTGATTATTTTTTCGATTTTTTTTATTGGCTTGTTTGATTGTAAATATTTTCAAGAGTATACCATTAAAATTTCAAGTTAATCCGAGCAAAATTGACGGAGATATGGATATATACAAAAATTTTCTTAGTATTATATTGACAAAACTACATTTTTTTAACGCGTTTTCTGAAAAACATGTTTTTTTGAGGCGGTGTACATCATAACTCAAAAAGTAATGCACCGATCTTTCTGAAATTTTGGCACACTTCTTTTTAGATATTTTACTAGGTAGTGACGTCGAGTTTTTGCTTATTTTAATATTTTTTTTTTGTATATATTACCATTTTTCTCGTTACCGAACACACTTTTTTTTGTTTTTTTCGATTTTTTCACTTTAAAGTTATACCATGAATTTAAAAATCAATATAATCATAAAAACTTGACGTCACTACCTCAAAAAACTCTTAAACTAAAATAGTCCTTTTGGTATATATGTTTCAAATGATTCTGTCCAAAGATATGGTGTACACCGCAAATCATCTTCTTTTTTTGATCATCTACTTAAAAATGACGTCACTGCTTCATTTTTTAATATTTTTCAATAAAAATTTAACTGAATAATCTTTAAGTGTTTTTCTTTAAAATATCCTTTTACCCATTTAATTTAACCCTATAACTTTCAAGGGAAAACGTTTTAAAATTATGCAAAAAAACGTAGAATTAACTATACCCCCCCCCTTAAATGCAACATCCTATATTTTAGTATTGTATTGAAATTTTGTTTTATGGTACATTTTAATTACTTAAGCACTCCCTATACCTAACTGCTTTAACTTGTGATTATTGGTGATTCAACAAAACATTAATTGCAACACAAAATATGTGAAATTGTATTAGGTTGGCCGTGAAAATATTCAATCACAAATAATTTTTTGGAAATAAATACATATTAATCTAGACTGCTACTTAAAATTGCCAATAATGGTTGAACTGTCAAAATACCCTCGAAATTAAGATTGTTGGTGCGATTAACAATTAAGCACAAATTAAAGCAGTTAGGTATAGAGAATGCTTAAGAAATAAAAAAGTACCATGAAATATCATTTCATTACAATACTAAAATATAGGGTTTTCCATTTAAGACAACTCAGAAGATACTCATTCCACCCTGTATACTAAAATTAAAAATTTAGCTATACTAATAATTGCTCACAATAGTAGACTATATCAAAAATCATTTGAACATAAATAGAGTTTATTATGTCAAACTACTACAATCCTACAGGGTGTGAATTTTGCTACGAAATTAATAAGGAAACGTAATTATTTTCTAACCTACCCTGTATAATGTTACAAAACATTATATTTTAAGAAAGAAGAAATCCAGGAGAATACAAAAATGTCAAAATATACAGGGTGTCCTATTTAAAAAAAAACGAAGTTATAAGCAACTTCCGGTATAACCGGAAGTACCAGGTAGATGAAAATATTTTCATTAAATAGATCAGTCTTCAAAACCCCATTATTCCAATTTTCATAATTCAGTTACCTTTAGTTCTCGAGATATTTCTAATAGGCCCATATCTGCCTCACCCTATGCCCTATATATTAAGCTATTTTTAACACGATCAAATACATTGTGTTGTTAGGCAACACACATCATCTTTACCTAGTTATCTGGAATCTTAGAATAAAATACAAATACACAATTAGGTATACAGTGATGAGCGCGCTAATAACCGGCAAAATAACGCAAAATATGGAAAAAATAATGCATTGCGATACAAAAAAAAAGACGAAAGTAGTCGTGGTGGAAATTATCGTTATAAACATATAAAATTAACATTACATTACACAGTTTCCCACCGTTAAACGTCTGTGACGGGGGTATTTTATAACATTCTACGGTCACGGTGACAGTTGTCATACTCCTCTGATACGTCTAAAGGTGGGAAACTATGTAATGTAATGTTAATTTAAAAATTTGTAGCCATAATTTCCACCTCCACTAGCTTCATCTCTTTTTGTTTCGCAATGTATTATGTTTTCCATCTTTTGCGTTATTTTGCCGGTTATTAGCGTGCTCATTCACTGTATGAATTCAAGTAATGGTAAAAAGTATTTAAAAATCGTATCCTTTATTTTAAGTCGAATATATCTATCTACTAAGCAGGTTGAGCAATATCTTTCCAGGATGGTGGTTTTCCTTTGCCCCCTTTATAAGGTTTGCTGGTCACCTCCCTTCTGCGTCGCCAAAGTCTTTGTAGATAGGGATAGTTGTTATTGAACCAAGGAGGATAAAAATTCTCCTCCTTAAGTACGGAGTGGTTTTGTACGTGTTTTAAACGGGTTGGTCTTTTGGATGGAACAGAAGTTAAAGTTGCTGTATTTATGGATTTTTCAGTTGAAACAGAAACAGATCGTGATTTTCGAGTTTTTGGTTTGGCCACTACTGTTGCAGATGGTTTTGGTTTGCGTCCTGCATCTGCGTTGTTGAATAAAAAGCAGGCTAAACCTAAAATACAAGGTACAAAGCTTTAGATTATCTTCTAGTTCAATGATAATATTTTTTGTATTATCTAAAATGGAAATAGGTTCCGATGTAGTAATTATTATTTAATGCCAGCCATGCTAAAGTATAGGTAAAAATAAAATCAAAAAACCCGTATATAAAACTATAGATATGCCATATAAATGTGTCACAATTGAATGTCGTATTTACATCTCCACTTGAAAGTGTATATTAATGGGAACGGAGCAAAGTGCAAAATTTTAACGCACGTCAAAATTGTCAATGTGTTTTAAATGTATTCATCTCTTTCGAATCCTCAGAAAATTAATAAGTATTTTTCAAAAATTTAAACGCAGAATGAAAGACTAATTTATTACCGAGGGTCGAAAGTCCCTTCGAATAAATAAAAAGTTTCCTTTGAATGAAATATTTTGCAATTAAAAATCACACTTAATTTTATCTTTTATTTTCACCCCTGTAAACTATTAAAATAAACAATATAGAAGTTTTCAGGGACTTTCGGCCCTCGATAATAATGTAATCGTTCATTCTGCCTTTAAATTTTCCAAAAATATTTATTAGTTTTCTCAGGATTCGAAAAAATGAATACATTAAGGGGATCGGAGCAAAATTAAGTAAAGGTTTTCCAAGAACATTTAAATACTGAACGAAAATCTCTATAACGCTAATGGCAATGTCATTGTCAACTACTGATATCTGCATTTTCCACACCAGTGATTATTTGACTACGCGTAATTTGCCTTGTAACGGAAGAAAAAGTAGGGATAGCTCCATAAAATATTTGCCCCGACACTCTTAATAACACTGCCAGACAGGTAAATCTTACCACGATTAAAGACAGACAATTTGTTAACCGATGCTCATTTTTGTAGTCTCCCATCTCCCGTCTCTTGCCGTCTTTACTACTATATTTGTTGACATTCTCCTTATTTTATATGACTGTTCTTTCAACTCTTGTACTTCTTTCTTAGTCCTTAATTTTCTCCACCTTGCATCTCTGTCGTATAATATGTACCTACTTCTAGCTCTGTCTTTTCTTGTATACTAAATTTACAATAAGTTGCAGTAGAAATAAACAAACCAAGATACGTTAAATGCTGCTAGGAGTACTCTCGAATCATAGTTTACAATGTATATACATTGTAAATCCCAAATCATGATTTCCAAAGTTTATACATTGTAAATTATGATTCGGCAGTACTCCTAGTAGCATTTAACATGTCTTGGTTTGTTTATTTCTACTGCATCTTGATTGTAAATTTAGTATAGTGTCATCGATTCTTCTAAGGGATTTCGTATCTGCTCTTTCCAGCATTATTTTTGTTTTCTCTGTGATAGATCGAGTTTCTGCCTTGTAGGTTTATTATTGGTCTGATTATTGTTTTGTAAATTCTGCCTTTCATTTTTACCCACATAACAATGATGTTCGCATCATGTTCAAAGCATATACTACCAACATTCGTCGGAGTATATTCTTTTTAGTATATGCGTAATACAGGCATAGCATATACTTCGAAGAATATTCTCGTATCGAATACACTGAGCACATTCGTGTACATAGTATCTCGGAATATTCGTAAAAGTTTATTCTTAGAATATACCTTTATCGAATATTCTTAACACATACTTATAAGTAGATACTTTTAAAATATTTTAAAAATAATATGTATGTATAGTAAGTATAATATTAGCCTTATAGATCATCAACTTCGTTATTTTTTAGAATAATTAATCAAATTTATGTATGTAGTCAGGGGTGGCCAAACCACGGCACGCGTGCCACGGTGTGGCACGGCGGTGTCTTAGAAGTGGCACGCGAGGACTTTTTGGAAAAATAAAAAAAAATAAAAAAAAATTAACTTAGTAAAAAATAAAAAATTCGTCTTTTATTCTACGCCACTCTTTTATTGTACGCCACTGCCTCGCGCTAGACACGTTCACGTCATTCTCTACTCAGTTGATTCTCAACTTGTGTGCGAGACGCTTCAAGTCTGTTTGCCTTGTGAGATAGTGTTTTTACAGTTTATTTCCTTTTAAAACAATTGTTTTCGAAATGACCACGAGTAGTAGGGATGGGAAAAACCTACCGGTTTAAACCTAAAACCGGTTTTTTTACTTCGCAATAACCGGTTTTACCGGTTGTTTATTGTCCCGGTTGTAACCGGTTTTTTCTTTTTAAATTAAAAACCGGTTATTAGGTTTTGTTACGGTGATTAGGATTAGGCTAGGTATTATTTTGGATCCCAATCATAATTATTATTTTCAAGTAATTATGCCAAATAAAACCATAATTCAAATTTTATTTCATTTTATAAAATACACAAGCAAACTGAAAGTGCAATCTCACATCAGCCAGAAACAATTATTAAATTAAGTTTAATTAAAATATTTCCTTGAAAAGGTATTTGTAATCATATTATTTACATAAGAAATGATCTGGTTGAATTAGACGCAAACATCATCTATTTTTCACACTTAACTCTTGACATTGAAAGTGGGTGAATGACTTTTTCTGATTACCAAAAATAATGCTCTGACTATGAATATCGAATTACTGATTACGAATACGAATCTCCAAGAATTTCGCTACGTTTTGAAAATGATACACTTATACAGGAAGTATTAAATGAGTTAAAATGTTAAAATACCTATTCTACAAATATACAAACGTGTTAAAAGTAATACATATCCTTTCGATAGTACTAATTCTGATCATATTGATATCCAGTCGAATGGAGTATCGCAAACTAAAGTGTATTGTAAATGTAACTTTGTAACCTATTGGATGAAAAAAACCGAAAACCGGTTTTTACAAAAACCGGTTTTTTTTGGCCGGTTATAACCGCCAGGTTAAACCGTAAGCAAAAAAAACCGGTATAACCGAAAACCGGTGTTTTGTCAAAAACCGCCATCCCTAACGAGTAGGCCATCAACTTCAAAACGTAAATATGAGGACGATATCGCGATTCGTGAATTTAAAACTGAATGGAAAGAACAATTCTTATTTACTCATCACAAAAATTCCAAGTCTTGCTGTTTGATATGTGGAATTTGTGTGGCAGTGCCAAAAAAATTTAATCTGGAGCGCCATTATAAGCAAGTTCATGGTGATTTCACCAACAATTATCCTGTCGGATCACGCCTACGAACCGAATTCTTCGCCAAGAAAAAAAATCTTTGGCCGGGCAACAATCTTTGTTCCAAAAAAAGAAGTAATGAAATGGAAACAATGGTGAAGACTTCATATAAACTCTCGCTGTTATTAGCACGCAAGAAAAAGCCATATTCCGACGGAGAAGAGGTAATTAAAAATAGTTTACTAATATTCGCTTAAAATGTCAGTGATTCAAACATAAAATATATGGTGGACCAAATCGCTTTGTCCAGAAACACCGTCATGTGCCGAATTGATGATATGGGCCAGGATGTTGAAACACAAATTATCGGCGGACTACGAGACTGCAAATATTTTTCACTGGCTTTGGATGAAAGCTGTGACATCACAGGTAATGCGCAGTTGAGCATATTTGTACGCTTCGTGACAGATAGTTTCGATGTTGTGGAGGAGCTATTAGATTTGCGCCAACTGGTCTCCACAACAGGACAGGATGTCTTGGATCAAGTGAAAAATGTTATTGAAGGTAGCAAAGTGGAGTGGTCGAAATTGGAGTCGGTTTGTACAGATGGAGCGCCTTCCATGGTTGGTCGAATCAAAGGATTTGCAACGCTACTTGAAAACTTTTTAGGAAGAAATATTTTCAAATGCCATTGTATCAATAAAATACATGCTCGAGCTAGTAATCGACGACGATTCCGAGAACTTTTTCAGGAAGAAACGGAGGAGGCAGGTGAATTACTACTTTATTGCAGTGTTCGATGGTTGTCCAAAGGGAATGCACTGGCAAGATTTTGGAATTTGAAAGAGGAGAATGAGGAATTGCCAAACGAGTGCTCTCTGTTGAAAAATGAAGTCTGGCTATGGGATTTAGCTTTCCTTGCGGATATAATGGGACATTTGAACATATTAAATTTAAGATTCCAAGAAAAAGATTGTATTTTTCCAACCTTATTTAGCCACGTAAGCTCGTTCAAAAACAAAATATTACTTTTTTATTCAGATTTTAATGAAACAAAAACCCACTCATTTTAAATTCATGAAGGAATTAGCCATCAAATTAAATAATGTTCCAAATTACGCTAAGTTTAAAAATTTAATGTCAACATAACGAGCTTGTTTCAAGTACAAGTAATTCAAATTATATTGAATTTTGGAAATACGTTTCCACAGCTGATTTTCCATATCTTCACAATTTTGCTTTGCGGTATTGTTTTCGTTTTGGTTCGACGTATGTTTGTGAAGGAATGTTTTCAATTATGAATGTTATTAAATCACAATATCGTTCAAAATTAACCAATAATCATTTGAAAAATCTAATTTTATTAGCTGTAATAAAAATTGACCCCAACATTCAAGATTTAATTAAGAAAATTCAGATTCACAAGCCACATTAATCACATCAACCATAAACGTGTACTGTACTACTAGTAATAAATTAATAAACAATCTCCAGTAGTTGATAATTATATTTTTTACTATTTAAAATAAAAAAAGGTCGTAGAAAAAGTATAGTATTCTACTCGCATGTAATGGCTATTACTCACTTTGATGAATTACGACACTCGCTTTCGCTCGTGTCGCAAACTTCATCATCGTGAGTAATAGCCATCATTACATGCTCGTGGAATAATATACTATTGCAGCTACATATATTTTTTGTTATTTCATACAAATTCCACCTACCTATTGAATTTTTTGTTAGAAAATTTTTGGTGGCACGACTAACTTTTCATAAACAGATAGTGGCACACTGTTAAGAAAGTTTGGCCACTCCTAATGTAGGTAGTATTGGACGAACTTCATTTCAAAATTGTTGTATGGTAAAAAAGTTTTAAACATTAATTGTATTAAAGTTTATTATTAAAAATTCATTTTCATAATTGAAATGACTTTACCATTTCGAGTTTATTATGAGTATTTTTACATCGGTGGAATTTGAATTTAGGTACATTCAATTCAATATGGGCCATTCCAGCACCAAAACGTGCCAAAACCCACAACCAAAGGCTTGGGTGTTGCCAACCGTCGAGTAAGCTTTTTCCGTCAACTTACCTTAAAAATTCCCACTTTTATAAAAAAATTCCCTCCTGTTTACAAAATCTGAGAAGACATGTTTAATTATTCTCAAATGTTTTGATTTTTTTTAATGTTTTACAATGTTGACTGGAGCAAAATTCCCTTTTGAGTTAACTGTTTCCTTTTGTCACATTTCATGTTGAAAATTCCCCCAGAACGGGAAATTTCCCTCCGTTTGGCAACACTAACCACCGATGCACCGATGTTGTTCGCTAACCAAACTACAAACGGCCACACGGCCAGTCTTTTAATACCTGGCCTGAATAAGGATTAGGAATGTGAAACAAAAGTAAAATATGAAAACGAAAACAGGCATTATTTGTATCTGTATCTTTGTAGTGTTAAGGATGAAGACGAATGATAAAGTACTAGGACTAGAGAACATACATAATCTCTTTATTTTGATTGTGGTGCTTTAAAATGTAATCTAGTTTGGTAACTCAATATTACTTAAATAGTAGGTATCTAAAATATTTACTTACTTTTTAAGTAATATTGTAGAATGTAGGTACTAATTACATTCTCATATGCAATTATAATAGGTATAATTGCATATGAGAATGCAATTACATTTAAATATGTAAATATAATAGGTATTTGGTAGAACCAGTAGAACCAGTAGAACCTAAGATGAGATTAGGTGATGCTGAAATCATACTTCTGAGCAATATAGCACTTGATAACACTTTCTTAGAATATTCTTAAAAATATATTCTCCCCATACAAAGATGTGCCGTAGTACGTTCTAAGTATATAAATAGAAGTTTTATAGCACTTCCTTGGAATATTTTAAAAAGTACGTTCTTGGTATAAACTAAAAAGATTTGCGGTAGTATTCCAAGTATTCCACGAAAATAAAAATTACCATCATCAATATAGCCTACCTATTGAATGCTCAATATACACAGCAGAAATGATAGCAGTAATGTTTGCTGTTCAGTATGTACTACTGAATCCAACTAGCAATTATGTTATATTTACTGACAGTAAAAGCGTGGTGGACATATTAAGTAACATTCAAGCAGTCAAACACATAAACCACATTGAATTGAATATACTTAAAACTCTGTTTGAAATTATACAATTAGGAGTAAATGTAACAATTGCTTGGATTAAGGGTCATTCGGAAATAAAACGCAATGAAATAGTTGACAATTTTGCTAAATCAGCTTATATGATTGGAGAAAAAATAAACAAAAATTTAATTCCAGCTTCAGATATTGATACTTTTAGCAGACAAAAACTTAAAAATAATTAGCAATTGCATTACAGAGAATGTAATACTGGCTCAAATTTTGCTCATTGTAACCCTAGGATATTCTCAAAAAGATGGTTTTACACATAATATAACAGACATTTTATAAAGACCATTAATCGGCTGAGAGCCAATCATGCTCTTACGCCATATTACATGCATACGATCGGCTTGTCAGATACTCCCAATTGTACTGTGGCAAAATCGGAGATCTAACACATGTCATATTAGAATGTCATTTAAACATAAATAACATAAACGGCCTTTATAAGGAATTAAAAGATTTAAAATGTTTTTCCCAATAAACCTTAACACTTTAATATTTACAAATGGTATGGAAATTCTTCATCTCATTTATAAACATGTTAAATTATGTAAATACAAGTTGTAAACGTAATGTAATAGGCATAATTTGTTAATGTGGTTTGAAACAATTAAAAAAAATATATAAAAAAACATAATAAAATAATAACAAAAAATAATAAATAAAAAAAGAAAAAAAAATAGAAACAAAAATAAAAAAAGAATAGAAAAAAAATAAGTAAAAAAAAGTGTTTCGCACAAATTAAAATATATATTAAAAAAACAGTAAAATAATTAAAAAAAACAAAATACAAAAAAAAGCTACACAATGTACCAATGTATCTATAAAAATAATATTGTAGAATGTTTATAAGAAATTTATGACTATGAATCTGCAATCAATCACAAACAAGTCTGGCTAATTGGCTCTGCCAAAGCCATTTTTCAAAAAAAATGTGCGGTAGTACTGTTCTAAAAAGTATATTCTTGGTATATACTGAAAAGAAGTGCGGTAGTACATTCTAAGTATATACATAGAACGTTTAAGTACTGTAATGTAGTATATATTCAGTATTTGCTCTGCACATTCGCAATGGTAATTACGCATATTCTCTGTTTATACTTTTTCTGAAAAGTATGTTCTATGAATCTACTAAGAACATGAAATTGTTATGTGGGTATTCCCGCATTTCTTTTCCGTTGTTTTGTATTTCTCCCTATTGTTTGATTCGGGAAACCTGCCGCTCTGTTTGCTCTATTCACTTAATCTTCCACGTATATTTCGAGCTTTCCCTGAGTGGTTGAAATGCCTAGATATTTAAACTCTATTACTTGTTCTATTACCTGTCCCTTCAGCTCTCATATACTTCTTACTTTTGCATTAATAAACATGCATTTTGCCTTTTTTACCGTTCTTAGGCGTCAACGCCCTTCGGTAGAGGCCTATGTAGGAGTATCGCCAAGCGGCAAGCCCTTATCCCTTTCCGTATCGCTCCTCCATAGACCGATCAGACGCCAGTTATTCCAGACCAAGTCGTAGATTCTATTGAATTTTCTACTACGGCGTTGGCCTTTTATTAATTTCATGACCTGGCTGAGGCTCGAACAGTCGATCGCAAATTCACTAAACTTGTCGATCGACTGCGCCTCTGCCAACTGGACTGTCTAAACCGACCATTTGGGAAATTACCGTGTTAATTTTTCTGGCGGTTATATTATATTGGTGCAGCATACGTTGTATTATTTTAAGTTGTTTTACTTCCATTTGATATTCTTTTCTAATTCTTCCTTTATTCTTATTTCATCCATGATAAGGTTTAATAATATAGGGCTCAGTTAATATTTCTGTCTTATCGCATTTCCACCTTCAATTGGGTACGACAAAGTTGACCCCGCTAATTGACTTTTAAAGGTTCACGAAACATAAATATGGTGATTTGTTTTATTTTACTGATTTCTCTTGCACTTCCCTCAATATAAATATAGCGTCGTTATGATGTTACCGAAATAAAACCTTATTTTTCTGCTGCTAGTGTTATAATTTCATTCATTTAGTTGCTATCACTTTGGCTGTTAAGTTTAGTGTTTTTTGATACATTAATTAATCTGTAATTATTTGGGCCCTACTTGTCTCTCTTTTTAAAGAGAGGTATTAGGATGCTTGATCTCCATTCCTGCGGTACTCTGTCTTGTTCTATTATTTTTTGGATTTTATAATATATACTCAAGTAATAATAACAATACAAAAAACGAAAATACAAATTCCATCCCCATTAAAGGAAGAGTTAGACAAAGAGACGTACCATCACCAAAACTTTTTAATCTAGCGCTGGAAGACGCCTTCAAAACTACAACATGGTCAACATATGGTATTAATGTTAATGGTAACAAGAAAAATCGCCCCAGATTCACTGACGACATCGTGATTATAGCGAGCATATTCAAAGAAATACAAATTATGATGGAGGAATTCGCAGACAGCTCCCAGTACGTCGGCCTAAAATGAATATGGCAAAAACAAAAACAATGACAAACACAAATGACCCACGATGTATAAATAAATGGCAGTGAAAACAAGTCCATGAATATATCTACCTTGGCCAAATTCTGAAATTTGACAAGGAAAACCAAAGTGCAGATATTACTAGAAGAGCAAGACTGGCATGGGCAGGATGTGGTAAACTTAATTGCATACTTATGAACCACAAAATACCTCAATACTTGAGGAGCAGAGTGTTTAACCAGTGAATTCTTTCTATCATGACATATGGATGTCAAACTAGGACACTAACCAAGGCCAATATGAATAAACTAGCCACAACAGAATGAGCAATGGAATAAAGCAATGCTAGGTATCAGATAAAAACAGGAACGACTGGGTAAGTTAAAAGAAAGTCAACGATATTACAACAAAAATTGCCAAACTCAAATGGAGTTTCGCATGCCACACTGCTAGACAAAAAGACCAACGTTGCATTGCCACATTACAATATGGGAGGCCTTATAAAAGTAGACCACCAAGCGGAATGTACAGTAAGGCAGCGTTTCTCAACCTTTTACCCTTTGCGACCCAATCTTCCATAATTATTTTCACCGCGCCCCCCCCTCGTTCAATAATTTTGACAAAAAACAGTAAAATCTTACTTTTTAGTATAGTGCTCTTTATGATTATAACTCCTATTCAGTGTTCATGTGTATTTTATTTTTTATTTTATCAGAATTTTGTTTTGCTTTGATTTTAGTAAATTGTTTAACGATATTGGTGTATTTTTTTATATGCTCACGCCCCCCATTACTAAAAGCACGCCCCCATAGGGGGGCGCGTCCCACAGGTTGAGAATCGCTGCAGTAAGGGAAAAACCCCTTACTGTATAATATAATATTTATCAAAAAATGTATATAACTTTAAGTAATTTAGGTTGTTACAAAAAGATATTGTTTCTAAATATGCAAACAAAACGAAGGTTGATTAACGCAGTTTTGTTTATGTAACCTCGTAGAGGCTCATGTATAGTTTACTTTTTAAAGTCCAAATTATAAGGAGATATAAATAGCCCAGAGAGGGATTATCATTAATCATTATAGTATTGTTATTATCAAGATCGTTACTATGCTAGTGAGCCGTCCTACGAGAAGGGTGTCCTGAAGGACCACCCCGCGAAACAACATCTTAGTAACCTTATGTTGAATGATGGTGTAAGCCGTAAATAAAGTTATAAAGTTAGTCAGTGTTTCAACTCGACATTCCAACCCTGCAAGATTATCATGGCAATCTACCAACGTAGCACCAACGTAACATGGCGACCCTTAGCCCTTTAAACCTGGACAGCTGAGACGACAGGACGCTGAGAAGAAATAGTTATGTAAAACAACAGCTGGAAATTTACATGGAAAATTGGGGTAAAGTATCCATCTCCCCTTTAGTTAGCTGATTTATGGAGCCTGCCCTAAATGGAGCTGCCTCACGATGGAAGAAACGACTGGACCACACCTCGCATGTGTATATTTAATCATTATACAGCTGACTAAATATATTTCATTTTTAATTTTATTATTAAAAAACTTTCCTTTCCAAAAAAAAACTACAATCTCTAAATCTAAAAATAAAAGCAGAAACATTAAACGATCTATTATTTCATTGTTTTAAATACATAAACTAAATGCATCATAATATTATAAGGCAGGAAAATTTTTTTTTTGATGGGTAAGCTAAACGATTATTAATAACACTTCCTACTGCATAGTGAACTTGAATTTAATACATGAATCATATTGCATAATTTCTACATTTCGTTAGTTGCTAAATCTATTTATAGGTTTTATTTATTTACTTTAATGATATACACGGAAATAGTTATATATAGTAATTGACCGATAAAAAAACCATCGGTAAATATTTCATTTATGTTCGAAGAAAAATTTCGACAAATTTTGGAGGAACTAAGAATATTGGACAGGAATTTGGGAAAAGACACGATACAACGACAAAATAGCGTGCATTTTACAAACAAATGGTTGGAAAAATTAAAATATTGCACAGACAAATTTAATGCAACGCTTACAATATACAATTTAGAAGAACAAAGCGAAAAAGAAGAGATAATTGTCAGGGGGATAATTAAAAGAACAAAAGAAATAATTGAAGCAGTAAAGTCGTATTAGATAAAAGAAAGGAGAAGCATAAAGGCGATACAATGGCAGAAAAATTTGCAGGGAATCTGATCCCACATATTGGAAACACAGAAGAGTCGATCAAGGCATTCTTGGATGCAATCGAATTATACAACGATTTTTTGGACGAACTAGGAAAGAAGCAATTGATTACATACCTACGTATTGAAAGCTAAACTGACACAATCAGCGAAATTACGACTCAAAGGTCCAGGGAAAACCCCTTACTGTATAATATAATATGTATCAAAAAATTTATATAATTTTAAGTAATTTAGGTGGTTACAAAAATATATTGTTTCTAAATATGCAAACAAAACGAAGGTTGATTAACGCAGTTTTGTGTATGTAACCTCGTAGAGGCTCACGTATAGTTTACTTTTCAAAGTCCAAATTATAAGGAGATATAGATAGCCCACAGAGGGATTATCATAAATCATTATAGTATTGTTATTATCAAGATTGTTACTATGCTAGTGAGTCGTCCTACGATAAGGGTGTCCTGAAGGACCACCTCGCAAAACAACATCTTAGTAACATTATGTTGATTGATGTTGTAAACCGTAAATAAAGTTATACAGTTAGAGTCAGTGTTTCAACTCGACATTCCAACCCTGCAAGATTATCATAGCAATCTACCAACGTAGCACCAACGTAACATGAAGACCGCAGATGAGATGGGTAGATGACATAAAAACAATAGCCGAAACAAATTGAAAGTAGGCTGTTCAGGATAGAGATCGATGGAAGGAGTTGGGAGAGGCATATGTCCATACATGGACGATAGAAGGCTAAGAAGAAGAATAATAAAAATCATTAAAATCATGTTCTTTATTTTAAGTCAATGATCTACCAACTATGCGTATTAATATTTTCGAACGATAGTGATACAGCACGTCCTCCATGAGGTTGGCCATATCTATCTACCAAGCAGGTTGATCAATATCTTTAAATGATGGTGGTTTTCCTTTACCTCCTTTTTGAGGTTTGCTGGGCACGTCTCGTCGTCGTCGCCAAAGTCTTTGTAGATGGGGAAAGGGGAAGGGATTATTGAACCAAGGAGGAATAAAGCTCTCTTCAACTGCAATTAAAACTTTGGGATCAATGCCAACGTATTTTGAACGGGTTGGCCTTTTTGATGGAACAGAAGTTGGAGTAGCTGTATTTATGGATTTTTGAGTAGAAACAGAAACAGGTCCTGGTGTTGGTATACTTCCTGCATCTGAGGACACCTCAGGCAGAAGTCCAGAAGAGACGAAGCCTAAAATACAAAGCTTAAGATTATCTTTAATTTCAATGATGTTTTTTATATAATATGAAATGGAATCATGTTTCGGTATAGTAATTATTATAATATGCTATCAATGCTAAAATATATACAGAAAATATAAAAAGTGGTATAATATATATACACTATACAGTGCTAGTCAAAAGTCCGTTCCCCCTCGTATCTTTTGAACGGTTTTACTTATAATAGTGAAATTTAGAAGAAAGAAATGAGCAGACGTAGAATTCTCACCTAGCCATAACAGGTGGCGTAATAGCGACAGATGACGTTACAGAGCCACTGTGGCCGATATTTTTAAATGGAACCTTTCCAAGAAGCAATTGGACGTAATATTACGACGTCTTAACGTTGGATTAAATGCTCCAACGTTAATACGCGACGTTGCGACGACGGTCAGAAAACCGCTATTTTCACCTAAGTGGGGAATAGAAATACGGGTTGCCTCGACGTCCCCCTCTCGACTTCTCAGCTCGAGATATTTTATCATCAAATTACGTTAGTTTTTAGGACTTTGGTCTTGTAAAGTAATAGTATAAAATTCTCTACCACAGAAGTACGGCCGACACACTTCATTTTTACCAAATAGGTTAATAATCTTGGAGGATATTAAATCATCAGAAACTAAGATGCATGACGGCCTGTTGATACTTATTTAAGTAGGTTCCTTACTCTATTCAGAATATAACCTAAGTTACTTGTATAATTATTTTATTAATCATCTGCCTCATTGCATAATGCGGTCGAAAATTTACAAACGCAAGGAAGTGTACTATTAAACTAGGTATAAAAATTGCTAAAAACTGAAAGCGCCTCAGAAATTTACAGGTTAAATCGAACAAAACGGTAAAAATAGAAATAACCATCGTAATTAAAAAAACATATTATGTCTAGACCCATACAAAATTATCCTTGATTTATATAGAAACAAAATTCGTTAATTAAAATCAAATACTCATTAAAATCTAGCAAAAAAATTGCCAAACATTATGTTTCAAGAAATGGCTGAACCATGGCGATCTTTCATTTATGGCGGATTTGACTCGCGACCTAAATTGCACTACATTTTAACTGATTTGGACAAGGACACCCCCTGCTGACCTTTAGTATAACCTATTTTTACCTTGCTTACCTCGAATTTACCTATTGGTATACCTAATACGTCCTAAATTTACTTTACGACTTTGGATAGTCGTCAACGTTTTTGAGTAAATTACAGGTATCTTATAAAAAAAACTTTGACGTCAGGCTAACGTATACAAATTTACTTAAGTACTACGTTGTTATTACCTACGTTGTATTGTCGTTCTCACCTTCCCGCAAGTACACGCAGCAATCTACCATATACTTACTGAGAAAACACCCGACGTCTCCTGAACGTTGGGTTCGATACTAATAAAAATACTCTATAATCCCCGACGTTGAGCAGTCGTTAAATGTCTTTCAGTAAATTACATTGTAGTATAGAGGTTATACCCGACGTCAGCTTAACGTTAAACCTTAACTTAATCATTAACGTTGGTATTCTCAACGTTGGATTGTCGTTGTCGTCTTCCCGAACAATACGTCTACCATACTCGATAAAACACCAACGTCCTCTGAACGTTGACATCTATCCTAAAAATACGTTGTAATTCCCGACGTTGAGTAGTCGTTGATGTATGCCACTTAATTGCACTTATACTACAGATAGGTTAAGACCGACGTCAGCTTAACGTCAAACCTTATCTTAATAATTGACGTCGTTATTCCCGATGTCGGTTGGTCATCAGATTATATTACTTATTAGCAGCAACGTTGATCCATAGGAAAAACAGACGTTGTCCTTGGTTAAGGCTTATTGTGAACCAATTTTGTCCTTAAATTTAACGTCCCATTAGGACAAAATTGGTTGCAGGTCGTAAAATTGATACTTGGGTTATGGCAAGTCGTACCTGGTTTGAACGTTATTCAACATACCTATTCAGGCATACTATTTTTTTGCTTTAAGTTGATTTTGATTTTGGTGAATAAATTAAATATAATATATAACATTGTAGTTTCGCATTTAATTAATAAAAATTCAAATGTCCGCCTATGGTTTTTTGTCAAAAAAGTTGACGTATTTCAGTTCTTTTGTAGTTTTTACATCAACGTCAACCTTTTTGACAAGTAATCATAGGCGGAAGTTAGAATTTTTATTTATTAAATGCGAAACTACAATTTTATATTTATGTTATTTATTTTTCAAAATGAGCTCCAACTCAAACACAATTAGTATGACTGAAGAGGTATGGTGAAGAGGTAAATTAGTATGTCAATATCTTTCAAACAAGGTATCACTTGTTATAAGGTCCCATTTAAAATTGTCTGTCACAGTGGCGCTGTAAAGTCATCTGTCACTATTATTACGTCACCTGTTATGACTAGTTAAGAAGCCTACCCTACGTCCGCTTATTTCCTCCCTCCAAATTTCACTATTATAAGTGATTATAAGTATAACGGTTCAAAAGATAATAGGGGGGAACGGACTTTTGACTAGCACTGCATAAAACTATATATGTCATATAAGTGTGCCACATTTGAATGTCGTATGCACATATTCGCTTAAAAATGTGTATTAAGGCCTTGTTTGTTAGCTTCAATTGCGATTTCCTGCCAATAGAGCAGACTCTCGAGAAGGACTGTATTGATTTGGCTACTTTTGATTTTGAAATATTTGCAAAGGGAAGAATTATACAATATCCCATCAGATATCAAATTTTATTAGTTGTATATAACTAATGCAAGACATTTCAATAATTATAAATTTAATAAAACAATTCTAAATACCATAGAGTGCGTCCATAAAGTAAAGCATAAATTCATTATTTCGTAAACCGGCAACTTTGACGAAAAATCCCATATCCCGATTTTTTGGCATATATATCATACTAGTGACGTCATTCATCTGGGTGTGATGACGTAATCGATGATTTTTTTAAATGAGAATAATAGTGGTGATGTGATAGCTCATTTGAAAGGATATTTAATTCTCCCTTCAATAATATAAACATTAACATATTTATTTATACAGAGTGTTTAAACACATTTTTTTAAATTAAATTATTTGAGACAAAAAGAAGAATACATGTAATTTATTTAATTCAAAATACGTTTTCCTGTTTCCGAAAAACTGGAAAAAATGTTTATTTGACAAATAAATGTTCTTTTTTGCTTAAATTCAATGCTCAAGCTGCCACACACATGCCGCATAGCAGTTTGAACATATTCGTTTAAGCGAAAATCAATGTTTATTTTTTAAATAAACATTTTTTTCCAATTTTCTGACAATAGGAAAACGTACCTATCTTGAATTAAATAAATTACATGTATTCTTCTTTTTGTCACAAATAATTTAATTTAAAAATTTTTTTTGAACACCCTGTATAAACAATTATGTTAATGTTTCTACTTTTGAATAGATAATTGATTAACCTTTCAAATGAGCTTTCACATGACCCCTATTCGTATTTAAAAAAATTATTGATTACGTCATCACGCCCAGATTGATGACGTCTCTAGTATCATATATATGCCAAAAAATCGCAATTTATAAATAAAAATCGACCTTTTCAGGATTTTTTCTCAAAGTCGCCGGTTTACGAAATAATGAATTTATGCGTTACTTTATGGATGCACTGTATACAGTACGTAAATCGCTCAGCTGGACATAGGGAACATATGGTTCTTTTCATGAGCATTTTTCAGTGCGTCACAAATGATAGAAAAAAAGGTTAGTCTGTGATAATATACATTTACGACATTTATCCTAATATGACACCTTTTATTTGTTGTCACCTTTTATTTGCAATTTGGTATAAAAACAAATCAATTATTGTGTTTATTGCATTTATAAAATGGTATTTTCTTTGATTTGTATAGTCTTATAAATTGTACAGATTAAATTTTTTTTATATAGAATAATATAATATTATTTAATGTTATATTATTAGCGCCATCTATTGACAACTAGATTAAATGTTATAAATGTCACCGAAGAAATGTAATCAGCGGCGTGCGCTTTTTTCTGTCACATACAATTTAATGCGTTAGAGGGAAATCGAAAAACTGTGACGCACTGAAAAATGCTCATGAAAAGAACCATACATAGTATATATTTAGATACGTAAATTCATACATTGTATTATATTGAGATACTTGTGGCAAATGAGCTCTCTCGATGACAATATAGTTATTAACATTAAGGGCATTACCCTCAAAATTGCCAATTCATTTCGACTGACAAATAAACGTCAAAATATGACAATGTACTAGCTAAATATTTTTGGCCTAAGGAAATGTGAAAATTGTTTTATTTTGAAATTAGTGTTTAAATAAAAAATACTTTAAAAATTAAAGTAAAATTATAAAGTCATTAATCATAAACTTTGTTTTTGATTTTTTTCAAAATCCTTGCTTCAAAAGTCACTCATTATATTCGTTCTAACAGCTCTATTGCACCAAAAACTCGTACTCGAACAGAAGCCTCAACTAACACAGGTTAACGCAGTTGCCACAGTTAGCTAAATGTATATTCCCTATGTCCAGCTGAACAAGTTACGTACTGTATTATAAATTATAACCTAGATCAAACAAAGTGCAAAAACATAGAGTTAAATATTAGCATAGAGAGAGTGTCATTCAGAGCGAAGTGACGACACCATCTTTTTTATTTGGATTAGTGCTGTTTCACTCTTACGCATAGTAAAGCTGCTACAGTTGTCCTCCTCTTCCGTGCCTATTATCACACTGAATGTCATTATAGATTCTCGATACAATGTGTTAGAAGGAGATGCAGCAAACCAGTCCCCGAGATCTTGTCGTCAGGAAGCGCGGAAGGTAGGCTCCCTCTATGTTAATATATACCTCTATGTGCAAAAAGCATGTATTTCACGGGAAACGTAAAAAAGTAAATAGACACTAAGTTAGCCGCAGTTTTAATTACGAAAATCTAAAGGAGTAGAATAGGGCTTTTCAACAACAGTCATATGTTTCGAGCTTCTGTCATATTTCGTATAATCCGTGTATATTAATATTATACACGGATTATACAACATGTGACAGAAGCTCGAAACAAATGACAATCGATGAAAAGCCCTATATAACCATAAATATAATATCCAATAGATAAGGTAAGGTATGCCCCGCTTTGTGTATCGATGTGTAACGCCAATATCCAACTTTGAGTGGTCTAGCCATCTTTGTCTGTCATATATGCGGGATCGGTTTGTAAAAAGAGATAGAGGGACCACCGATCGATTACCAGCGCGTTACGCTGTTTTGCTCAGTATGCCTTGTCTATCCTTAATAATATATTATGACGACCTCTCATGGATTTCGGCTGAACTAGCTTTGAGCAGTGGCGTAGCTGAAGGTTGGGGGGCCCTCCCGCGGCAATTTTTGTGGGGCCCCATATTATAAACATAGCGACAACTAATAACAGTATAATTACTAAAATATATGTAAATGGCACTATTTGGCCTTTACTTTTAATAAGTCTACATCAGTTAGTGTTAATAGATTTTTTGAGAATAGACATGAAAACCTATTTACATGTCTCTTAATCCGACAAACCTATTAGTAAGTTGTGGCAGCATTTTATCTAAATTTACATTGAAAACATTAACTTCAAAAAATTTTTTCTACAAGTTATTTTTTCGTCGCAACTGAGCTCATCGTAAAAATTTTTTTATACGTTTTATTCGTTTATTTTTAAATTTTGATATAATACCCCACTATTCTGCTATTCCTGCTGCTTCTGTTAAAGTTTCGGAAAAGGAATTTCTCATTTCTCGAAGAGTATCACGAGTTTTTTTTTCAAAAAATTGAAGGGTGATCGTTAACTCTGCCGTTTCAGATTTCAAAAGTTTTGATGTTAGATTAATGAAGTTAAGTATTTTAGATTGAATAGTAATGTTAACGGCAAATTTAAAATTATTCATATGCTCTAATAATGCATTAACTTCTAATTTTTCATCATTTTTTTACATAGCAATGAAAATCTCGGCGCAAAGCCATAACAGCATCATGTCTGCAGTGGCGCAACCAGGGGGGGTGGTTTTGGGAATTGTAACCCCCCATTGGGATGTACTTTGAGCTCTATACGCTTAACATCATTACTATTCCATATCCCCTAGAGACCCTCCAGTAGTTGTAACCCCCCCTTAGGATCATCGGTTACACCGTTGCATGTCTGGATGAACACCAGGTCTCACACAACCTTCTAAGTGTTGGCAAACGCGATGAATACAAAGTTTTAATAGTACATAGTACATCTCATCTTATAATAGTGGCACTAAAAAAAACATATAATTAATCTCTTAATTATATCGTAAAAAAACCAACTCCTGTACACCGGCAACGGCATCATTCAACACTAGGTTCGGATTATGGGATGTAACACAATAAACATAGGAATCTGTTTTTTCAACGTCAGTTATGCGCCTTTGTACGCCTGAATATATACCACTCATAACGCTTGCCCCATCATACCCCTTTCCTCTGCAGTTGTGTGTGGAAAGGTGTTTTGATTGTATAAATTTTAAAAGTTCATTTACAAGACCTTCCCCACTTTGGTCTAATATGCGAATAAATCCCAAAAACTTTCAACAACTTCTACTGTGGAAGGTAAATTATTTTTTTCTTCAAACGTCAAATAATGATGACATTACTTATCTAACTTCATCCTGTCAAAGTTTGATGTCTCCGCCGGCAGCAGTTTTTTTTCCCATTTCTTTACGGCGGAGGGAAAAATGTTGTCATGGCAACAATATGAAACATGTCACAAAGCAACAATACAAATGTCATTAACAACAATTAAACATCATTTTTATTTATAGTAATATTAAAAGTACAATTAGTTAATGAGGCATTTTCAAAATTGAAACCGTGCAAAAATGTTCCCGACTCTTGATACGCATTGGTAATTGTTGATGATACTGATGGTCGAGCACAACTTTCAGCAATCATTCCCGATGTTGGCGAATCATGAGGGTTTAAAATTTTTTGAGCATTATCGTTCTTATTTCTTATTGAATCCTCTATATATCCTTCGGCAACCGTGCTTGATTTCCAGCCCCCCTGTCGTTTGAGGCATTCTAGATTTCCGCCTCCATCAATTAAAAGTGTTGCTGAAGTTCGTCGTAATAATAATTGCAAACAACTGTCAAACAACTGTAACCAGGGAGACGCAAATCCCACCGACGACTTAATTATTTTAATTTCTAACATCTAGACGACTTTGATAGTTGTCACAGTTAATTTCGAGTAAAAATAGCGTATGAATTGCACTATTTATGGTTGAAAATTGCTACGTTTGAAGAAAAAATAGTATACTTTATTCGGCAAAGAAGCGACTTTTCTTGACTTGCCCTCTATTACGCGCCTCACTTCGTTCGGCGCGTAATATCGGGCGCGTCAAGAAAAGTCATGCTTATCCGCCTCATAAAGTAATATACTATTATCGCAAGTTATTTTTACATACCGGAAAATAAAACTAAGCTGATCGTGTTTTGAAACATTTTGAGTGGTATCAAGAATTATTAAATAAAAACAACTTTTTTTAATTAAATTAATAAATTTGTTTTCAGTGTCTTGAGTCAGCAAATTTATAACTTCGTTTTGAACTTGGGGGCTTAAGTAATTTGTTTTTAAGTTACTGTTTTTATCGAATAATTTAGCTAAAACAGGATCATATTTAGCTAGTAAATGAACCACCTACAAAAAATTACTTTTTTGGGATTCACTTTCATCTAAACTACCAACATGTCCACGAAACGCTAAATTGCAACCGGAAAGAGTAAGAGTTAGGTATATTACCCGCTTCAGTACTTCCTTCCAAATTCCTTATCTTGATGCTTATTAGGAAAATATGTTTTGGCCCCAATTTAAAGAATGTAGAAGTATTGAGCATGAAGGCTGTAAGGGGCTTGCGGGCCCTGCGGGTCTGTCAGCTACGCCACTGGCTTTGTGGGTGTTTTCAATGTCAAACGCTGAGCGCACATGCATTTGAAACAAGTAGGTAATATTTCATTATTTATTTTTACATGTCTTTTTTTTACAAATTTTATATACAACAGCAAGGCCAACTTTTATTTAAACGTGAAGATTTCATGTTAATCTTTTTATATTACCCAATAATTAATTTAAAACATGTAAAAATAATTAATAAATATTACCTACTTTTTTTTTCAAATTCATATGTGCGATGTTGTCGTATTGAAAAGTCATGTTTGGTTTGTATCCTAATAATTCTTAAATCTAGAAAATTTATGGACTGATTATGTTCTGCTTCTATTGTAAATTCAATAGTACTATAGTACTATTTATAGTATTATGCTATACTATAGTAGGACAGACTATACTATAGTAGGACAGAACATCTCCCTCGTATACCTGTACTTCTAACTATATTTCATCATGTCTTACAACCGATTTTTTTTATGAGTTTTCATCTGTTCTGTTTTAGTATTCTTTTTGTTCTCTCTAAGTTTCTGCCGCAAGTTATTATTGGCCAGATGACTTTTTTGTAAATTATGCCTTCCATTTCTTTCTCAATATTTTTATTTCTCCATATTGTTTCAGTCAAGCAACCTGCGGCTCTCTTTGCTCAATTCGCTTGATCTTCCACTTACGTTTCGAGTTTTCCGTAGCTAGAGATAGGTCTGGATCCCGCGTATGAAAATAAAGTTGACCAATAGCAAACTGAAAATTTGTTAATAGCTTAAGGGTCGGACAAACTTTGATGTATGGGAACGCTGGAACAGGGGAAGTTTTAATTGTGGAACAGGTTAAAAATTTGCAACGTCAGACTACGAAAACGTCCCATGTATTTTGTCGGAGAGAACTTCCAATTGATTTGTTACCCTTTCATTAAACTCTCATGCAAAAAATCAGACTGCTATTTGTCATCTGTCATAATTCCTGTCATTTGACATGTTTTACGTGTTCCACTCATTAAAATGCCCAGTTGGTGATAAATAGCAGTCTGATGTTTCAGGACAGTTTAATGAAAGGGTAACAAATTAATTGGAAGTTCTGTCCGACAAAATACATTGGACGTTTTCGTAGTCTGACCTTCCAAATTTTTAACCTGTTCCACAATTAAAATTTTCCCTGTTTCAGTGTTTTCATACATCAAAGTTTGTACGACTAGACACCCTTAAAGCTATTAAAAAATTTCAGCTTTCTATTAGTCAACTTTCTTTTTCATACGCGGGATCCAGACCTAAGAGTGTGATGCCTAGATATTAAACTTAAAATGGGTAGTTTTATTAACTGGCCCTCCAGCTCTACTTTTACTTTATCGTACTACATACGCAGTGTGAGTATAATAGATAAAGTTATAGGATCGTGCAAAAAAAATTTTTTCAGATTTCACTTTTTTTCGACGATTTGAGTCCCCCTGAGTCTAAAAAGCAAATAAAAAAAACATGTCGGAAGTATGTACGTACGTACGTATGTACGTACGTATGTACGTACGTATGTCGCCACCGCCCAGCAAAAACTACTGGACCGATTTCGATGAAATTCGGTATGAGTAAGTTTAAAAGAATTTTGTCGAGAAACTAAGCTTTTGAAAAAAACCTCTCAAAGGGGGGCCGAAATAGGGGGGTTATTTGGGGCCCATTTTTGCAAATTTTGACCAAAACGAATGAAATTTAACTTAAAGTTAGCTCATCGACAGGTAAATAGAAATACGGAATTTGACATTTCCAAATCCAAAATGGCGGCCAGCATGGCCGACCGCCCACCCGATACATTTCCCTACCAATCTAAAAACTTGTTTAAGATAAATTTAATTTGAAAAAACATTTATATAGCCTAAAGATGGGGCTATAACAAGAATATTATCGTTTTTCAGAAAAAATTATGGGTTGCCTATATTTAAGGGGTCAAAATTTGACATAAGTTTGAACTAGATTTTCTCAAAAATGACTCCAAGGAATTTGTTTATTCTTTGATATATTTTTGATATCCTATCGGTAAACTGAATAACATTAGTCAGATTTCTTAACTCCTCATAGGAGGGGAGTTATGAATTTTTTATAAAAAAATATTCGAGTGCCCGTAACTTTCTCTTTAATAGAAACTAAAATTTGAAATGTGGTAGACATATATAGTACTTTATTATCTATTAGCACAATAAATTTTATCCACAATATGGCTTCCGGTTAAACCGGAAATGAAAAAAAATCTTAATTTTTTAGATACGCCCTGTATATTTTTACATATTTTGAAAGAATGTAAAATTACCTTTCCAATGACATAAAACTCGTTGCTGTAGCTCAAAAACTCGAAAAGTTACAGAAAATTTAAATTTTGCTCCCCCCTCACGCGAGAGTGTGTCCCCTCTCACGCGATCATAGCAGAGCATTATTATAGGGCAGTCAATGAGGGTATTTGGCTCCGAATTCCATCCTACTACATCGATGTACTTGATATTTTCACAGTAAGTAGGGAATAGCTCAAGAAACAAAATCTACCCTATATACTATGGCGCTTTTTATCTTGGGGCAATTCCCACCCCTTCAGGGGAGTGGAAAATTTGTTGGTCAAAATAAGCATGGAAGTGGCTAGAGAACCTATTTTTAAGCAAAAACTGATCTATACTTTTTTTGAGAACTCAATACTTTTTGAGTTATGCGTAGTTGAAAATTGACCATTTTCATTAAAAAATGACACGTTTTAGGACGGTTTTTTTGTGAATACCTTGAAAACTATGCATCAAACTAAAAACACTATATAAAATTTTTTTAAGATTATAAATAAAAAAGAGATTCGTTCCTTCGTAAATTTTCTATTTATAATACAAAAAGAGATATGGTAGGTAAAAAGAGTTTGTTTTTTTTTTTGGTGCGTGCTCAAATTAGTGTATTCAACTTGAAATAACAGAGAATCGGTCGATTTTAGGTGTATAATGCTACCAATACCTTTTATTGTGCTTGAAAAGTCCTTTCAAATAAGCGCTATTAAATGTCTATTACATTCAAACTAAGCGAGATATGCTGCAAAAAATTGATGACCAACGAATTTTAAGAAAAAAATTGAGAAGTAGGTATATTTAACCCCTCTTCCACAAGAATTTAAATGCATCGTTTTCCTTCTACAATACATTTTACTACAGTGTTATTTGATGCATGCTCAAAGCGCTCATGCTTTTGTAGTGTTTGAAAAGGCCTTTAAAACGAGCACCGTTAAATGTCGGTTACATTCAAACTAAGCGAGATATGGTGGAAAAAAAGATATGACTAATGTACTTTAAGGAAAAATGAGAAGTACATACATTTAACCCCTCATTCACCAGAATTTAAATGCATTGTTTTTCTTTTGCAATACCTCTTAATATAGTGTTATTTCTACTTTCAAAAAGTTGGACGGGTGAAAAAAATAAGATCAAATTATAGAGCGCTTTTTTAAATTTTCTTAAAATTCTTTCTTTTGTTCCATGCAATTCGAAAATAAAAATGTTCTATCCCCGAGAAGTGGTGGGAACCGCCCCCATGATGAAAGCGCCATAGTATATAGGATAGACTTTGAATTAGGAGATTGGGCTTTGGGCTACTCCCAAAATTTCATTACAATCCATGCAGTAAAATGCAAATACTGTAAACTATTAATTTCTCTATGAAAAATGAACTAATTTGAAATGAAAGTATGACTAATATTCTATTGATTTATGCAATAATCTATAGTGTGTCCCCGAACATTTTCTCAAATGCAGGAATTAATGATACGTAGAACCATAAAATATTTTCAAGTATACAAGGTGTTTCTAAAATATCAAAATAACGAGTAACTTTGTTATTTTTATAGAATGCCAGTATCTAGTACGATAACGATAATAGATCGGTACGATAAAGTTCTCGGGCGGCCCTTCCGTCCAGCGTTTCTTCTTAGTAGATTAATAATAGTCTGCCGTGGCTCTCACGTGGCTTTGGGAGTGTAGCAGGGTAGTCTGCTATATCTAGGGCCTACGGTATACAAGGAAGGTAACAGGGCCAGTGCTACGCTTCAACCGCCTATTATTACCACTGGTTTTACACAAGGTACTCATTTTATTCGGGCTGAGTCGATCTGGGGCCTATAAACATTTAAAAATGGCTAGTTGTCCTTGCCGGCGGTAGGATTTGAACTCCGGCCTACCAGCACGCGAGCCAAGTACACTGCCGCTTAGCTACGCCGGCCCTTAGGAGATTTGCTCGGCTACGCGATGGGCTACGCCCATCTTAGTAGATTTGCTTTTAAAATTTTATGCATTTTCTCTTTTTTTTTGCGGTTGTAATAAATGAGTGCAGCACACGTTATAAATGATCTTTACCTTGAGAGATTACTTTTGCGTGGTGTGCATAGCATATTATTATTTTAAGTTGTTATTCTCCCACTTGGTATACTTTTTTTAGTTCTTTCTTTTTTTGTTATTTTACCCTTTATCAGGCTGAACTTCTATATTCATTAATCAGTCAATTGCGTCCACTGTTGGATATAGGCCCCCTCAGTTATTTTCCAGTGTCCTCTAGACTGGGCCGCTTGTAGCCGTTTTATTGCTACTCTTTTTATGTCGTCGGTATCTAGTCGGTGGTCGTCCTCGGCTTCTTTTATAGCTCCTGGGCCTCCATTTCATGTTTCGTCGTGTCCACCGTCGATCTTGTGTCTAGCTAAGTACTCTGCCCAGTTACAATTTACACAAGCGTCGTAGCTCTTGTGATGACGTTTTGAACTCCTGATCTTTGCCTGATTTGTTTGTTTGTTTTGTAGTCTTGAAGGCTTACGTTTAGCATTGCACGTTCCATGGCTCGTTATGTAACTCTGAGTTTATTTTTGAGTCAGTGTTCTGACCATAAGTTTGTACAGGCAAAACTTTGGCAATGGAATAAGACAGAAGTTTGTACAGGGAAAAGTTTTGCCAGTACAAACTTGTGTCTTATCCCACTGCCGCCTTCAATGGGGTCACTTAATTACTTTTACTTTTACTTTTGTTGTGTTGTTTTGGTAGATTTTTTCAACCGTTTTTATTACTCTCTAAGGCTCTCTGTTACATCAAAGAAACATGAAACGTAAATCACGTTTCATGGAAATAAAACACTGCTAAACAAATAGACGTCGGGCCATTTATGCGACTCTCCGAAAATAAAAATGTTTTATGAGCATGAATCACACTCGCTTCATTGGTAGGCGGACTTTAAGATTTGTTTAGCCGTGTTTTATTTTCATGAAACCTGAGGCAGGCCGCAAATCAAAGAAACATGAAACGTAAATTACGTTTCATGGAAATAAAACAGTGCTAAACAAATAAACGTCCGCCCATTTATGAAACTCTCCGAAAATAAGAATGTGTCATGAGCATGAATCACACTCGTTTCATTGGTAGGCGGACTTTGAGATTTGTTTAGCAGTGTTTTAGGTTCATGAAACATGTTTTTCGTTTCATGTTTCATGTTTTTCGTTTCATGTTTCTTTGGTGTGCGGCTTGGCTTACGTTTCATGTTTAATGTTTTACGTTTCATGTTTCGTTGGTGTGCGGCTCGCCTAATAGAAAACGTTTAGCAAATACCTTGTTGAGGTCTTAACCCATTCGCTACCTATGGAAGAGGATGGAACTCGGCTAGGAGCCTTTCTGTTAAGCGGGGCTAGACTGAATGAATCATATCACTAATCATCCACAGGGAAGAACTTCCTGTAGTTGGCTGTATACCATTAATTACAAGTGAAATTTAATAAAAAATTTTCCTCTTGGTAAAAGGTATATTAGTTTAAAAAGCCCTAAAGGGCTACAAACATATAAACAAAACGTTTTCGCTCTGTAACAAGAGCATCATCAGTGTTACAAGAACATAATGAGCCAACCAAAAAATACAAAGGTCAAAGTCTTTCAAAAAACAGACAAAAGTCTTATATAAATGAACACATCGAAAAATCCAAAGGATGGATAAAATTCCGAAGGATACGGCCCTAGGGCAACATATGACTGCCACACGTGGTAAATGGGTCAAAAGGTAACTACGTCATTATGTTATAAGAGGTTGCCTGCCACAAATTTCACATATCACTAATCGTTAACTAATAATGATAATGATCTTACCGATCTAAAACCTTGTTGTTGTTATCCTAATGTTACATATAATTTTATTAAGTGTTTTTTTATCACTTTGATTGTTTTTTTAGTGTTGTATTTAATGCATTAATAATTATTCTATACTTCTCCTGGTCCGATTTGTCTCCCCTTTTGAGTAGAGGTATTAGGATGCATGATCTTCATTATTGTGGTACTCTGTTTTGTTCTATTATTTTTTGGATTATTAATACTCAAGTAATAGTAATAATGACTAAAGTTATATTATCATTTATTTTACGTAAAAGAGCTACCAAGTATATGTCTTAACATTTCCGAACTATAGTGAGCCACTATGTCTTTCATGAGATTTGCGTGTTACATCCCGTCACCAAAGTCTTTGTAGATGTTTCCATTGATGGCGATTAAAGATCCAAGAAGGATAAAAAATCTCCTTTACTTCAACTATTGGACCTGACTCAGTTGTGCCAGTGGTTACTGAACTTGGTGTTTCTACAGGAAGATAAGTTTGGGTTGCCGTATTTATGGATTTTTCAGTGGAAGCAGAAGCGGGTTCCTCTCTTCTTTTTCTGAGTAGTGCTCTGGGATATGGGGTACCGATTGGTAAAAAAAATCGTGGTTTTGTAGTATGAGGAACTACTGTTGCAGATGGTTTTGGTGTTAGTCTCGCATCAGCGTAGCATAAACAGCAGGCGTAGCCTAAAATTCGAACCTTTAGATTATCTTGTAATTTAATGAATTCTTTTTTATATTAGACAAAATGGAAACACGTGTAGCAATTGTAGCAATTGTACCAATGTAACAATTTTTGTAATATGCTAGCCACGCTCAAATATATTGCATTTATACCTATACTCTGTCTAATATACTTACCGTTGCAAGTTATCCGCGTCATAACCCGTGATGTCACATAATAGGCGGTAGGTGTGTTCTTTTTTAGAATCATTTTGACGAGTACACTGGAATTGCAGCCACAGATATATTTTATTATAAATATACGCATAGAAATAGTTTTTGAAAATTTCTGAAAGTTAACTTAAAGAAATACACAAGAATATGTTTCATTTGACTTGTATAAATGGATTATAAAGTGTTTTTATGAAGCACATTTGTTCGGAACACACTGTAACTTTAATCGGACGAAGGTGACATTTTGACACTTGAGATTTGTTTTTATTCTTTACTATAAATATTTGTTTTATTATATTTATTGTTTTTAATATTTAGTTTAACGTAAGATTATAACTTAATTCTTGTTTTCTATTTCTAATGTTTTTATTTATTTACATTGAATATTAATTTGCTTTGTTGTATAATCCACTTCGCAAAAATTATGTGATATATTTGATTTAAAATGAATTCAAGAATGTTTTGTAATTGGGCAACAATGTCAACTTTGACCTCTTACGTAGGTAATGACGTGCAACGGTAAATATATTAGATGGACATTCTATTGTTAACTATGAATATATATGTTGTTATTTTTAGCCGTGTTTGCACATTATTTTATACTTTGTTTATAGTAGAAAGTATACATTTTAGGAAAAATATCAGACGCTATATTTTGCCCTTTAAAGATAAGGGGAGATATTTCATGGCGGTACGTTTTTCTTATATATACAGGGTGAGTCACCACTAACGGGACGGGAGATTACAGCGAAATGGTAAAATATTTGAAGAAAATTTTAAATTAGTAGTTTGTAAGTTGATAAAATCTACATTCTAAAATTATTTTGTAATATATAGGGTGTCCTAATAAATGGCGGCGTATCAAAGTTATATTTTTTCTTATGGAACACCCTATATTTTATTGCATTTTTTAATTTTTTGCAAAAAATAAGGTATAGTTTCATAAGGTTTCCCTATACCTGTGTACAGAATGTTCTGAGTTATGTTGACTTTTCTTAAAATGTAAAGTTTTAAAAGAAGTCTTATTCTCAAGTTATTTAAGAAATTATAAAAAAATTACTTTTACATTTAAATATTTGGCTATTGGTTGAATGTATTTCATGATTAATTATTACACATTTATTTACAGGGTGTTCAAAATTTACAGTTTCATTATTGGATTATTCAATGTGTCATATGATTCTTATTTTAAATGGAACACCATGTATATTAATAAATAATTATACTAAACAATTTTACCTCTTTCGAATGGTATAGGGATGTACTATACCTAGGTCTCATAATTTTTGCGCAAGTTACAATTATTTAAATTCTTAATCTGTAAATCGATTTTAAAACAAAAGATGTAGTTAATTAATGGTATTGTATGACATTGTCACCTTATGACAGTACGGTCTGGTTTTTATTTAATAACTAATGTATTCCATGATTGATTATTACACATTTATTTACAGGGTGTTCAAAATTTACAGTTTTATTATTGGATTATTTATGTCATATGATGTTTATTTTAAATAAAACATCATGCATATTAATAAAATTATTGTACTAAGCACAGGTTCCTCTTTCGAATGGTATAGGGATGTTCTATAACTAGGAGTAATAGTTTTTGCGCAATTTACAATCTTCTTAAACGGTAAATTGATTTTAAAATATGTACATAATTATGATATAAATGTTAAAAGTACACGTTTAAGGCACGCATATGAAAGTTTGCAGAATGAGCGATAGCGAGTTCTGCAATTCACATAAGTGCCTTAAAAATGAACTTTTTAACACGCATATCATCCAATATTTTTTCTACACACGTAATTACAGGACAATATCTACAAAAACTTTTACTTAAACTTGACTGATATTCCATTTTTATATTTTTTTGACATTACAACAAAATTGCCTATACGGTCAATACAAACTGCAGTGCCTAAACTTTTAAAGCATTAGTGCCTTAAAGTAGCATTTTTAACGCTCGTATGGAGTGCTAAAAATTGCATTTTTAACACGGTTGTAGAAAAATAACATTTAATAAATAATATTTATTTAAACTGTACGAAATAAATGTTTGTTTACTGTACGAGACCATTATTATGAAAAGTAGGTATATTGGTCTGTATACAATACATTAAAAAATCAGGATCTTCTATAAAGTCTAAAGTCCATAAACGATAAGTTAAATATTTATCATAATCCTGTTTGGTCTAATACTGGTGTAGTTGAGACGTGTTAAATCGTGTTGTCGGTTTCTGACGACACATCACAATAATATGTGTAGATCTATTTAAAATAACGTAATGGATATTTCAATGACACGTGTTAGTGCGTGTTAACACGACACGTGTTAATAATTTGTCCTTAGCTTAACAGTTTTACCTACTATACTAAATTCAAATAAGTCATGCAGTGCATGTAAACAACAATTTTAGTCTACAGTATATATGGTACTCGATTATTTCCTACTACGTTGTATTAATACAAAAAATTATCTACAGACACTTTTTAACAAATTTTCTCTACCAAATTTGGTATGCATAAATTAAAAATAACAAGTTCTTTTAAAATCTGCAAAAATACACAGGGTTCCCATTTAAATTAAATAAGTTAAGGGTATTTCCGGTGAAACTGGAAGTGGAATACCTAGTAACAAGAAATATGCGTCACTGTACTTGCATGCAAAGTTTCATAAATATTGTTCTTTTCGTTTCAAAGATATTTGCTTGGTTCCAAACTTTATCCCAACCCAGTATGTACGTCACTTTATTTTTGAACTAGATACTTTGTTTTTATTTCTGGGGCTCTAGCTCCCATAAGAAACCTACAGTTACAATATTTTCAATTATTAATGAAACACCCCAGTGACGGATCTACCAGGAGGGAAATAGGGGAAATTCTCCCCCCCCCCTAACAAGACCCAAAATAAAAAAAAATGTTGAGACATAAAAATATTAAAGGTGACATGAAACTTAAACCACATACAGACCAAATGAACCCAATAAACACGTTAGTTAGGTAGATTAAGGGAACTTAATGCATGTAAGTTATTATTTATGTCTTTTATGTAGTTGGGATTTATATTTTTTAGGTCTTTTGGTTGGTATTTCACGGAAAGTTCTCCCCTAACGCAAATTCCCCTCCCATGGCATATGTCTAGATCTGCCACTGAAACACCCTGTAATATATACCTCACAATTTTTAAATTAACGCAATAATGATCAAATATGATATAAAAATTTAAAATATACGTTCGTTCGAATTAATTCGAATACAGATTACTTCTTTTTCCACTTAAATTATCTTTTAACTTTCCTTACTTTCTTAATTCGTACTTTATATGTAAACGATATCGTTTAAAACGAACCTTTGCTAAAACATCTTTCTTTAAATACTGCCAAGAAGAAAAGGCGCAAACCTGGTTTAAATTTTGATAGTGTGCAGCGTCGGTATAAATTTTAAAGAAAAATTATTATTCTGTAATTAAATTCACTTATTTGGCAAATTTTACACTATTAATTGAATATTTTTGGTTATAATTACCAAAGATACTTGAGCTGTCCATACTTTTTTAAGTTAAAAACTGTAAATTTTTGTAAAAGAATATTTTACTAAGACACAAGTGAAATTTTTATTGAAGTTATACTTCTTTAGGCGCGATTGAGAGTGAATTTTTATTATTCTGCGCGCATGCGCACACAGACAGTATGGAGTTCGTTGCTAAATGTTTTAAGTTATGTAAGTCTTATTCTTTATAAAATGTGGTGTGTTCGTTGGAGAATTGAGTAACGTAACTACTGAAGGAAATGCACAAATTTATTGAGATGTTAACAGTTAGAGATACAAAACGATACTAAAATTAATGAATACAAACTACATATTTCTTAAAACCTTTCATAGTCCATGAACATTTCGCTGACACCGCGAAATTACAAGCGTTGGTGTTTATCATGTCACGTAGTCTAAATATTGAAATATAAACACACACAGTGGCGTGCTCGCCATAACACCTCCCTCCTGAAAACCGAAGCTGGGGTGTCCAAGAAGGGCTTCTTTGCAGCTTCGAAGTTTTGGGCTTGTAGTGTAGAGCCTCTCTGGATATGCTCCGAACAGGGCAGGTAGGGCCACATGAAACAAAGAAACCAACCGGCAATAACTCATTCTATTTTTGTTGTTGTGAGAAGGCCGTAGATGAAGTGTACCACAAGGTAATCGAATTATAAGTTGTAGTCATTGATTAAAATCTCTTCATAATATGTATAATAAAAGCTCATATCTACTACTTGCTATGTTACACTTCAACTTCGTTTAAGTAATCGCATCATAAAATTGTTTTACATTAAAATGAAATTTGCGAATAATCTCGTTATCCAACTTAAATGTTAGACTTTTATTGGTTTCATTAACTTCAAGAATGAATAACATACGGTCCTGTGTTTAATGGTGATTTTGATGTATTTAGAATTTTATCAGTTAAAATAAAGCTTATAACAGTGTGATTTTTTTTTTGTTTATCAAAAAGGAAAAGTTGTAAATATTAAAATTTTCCAGGCAGTGGTGTTGTTTAGTTTTAACTATTTTCCAAAATCTGAGTCACCAATACCAGAAGAACTATCAATTATAATTTCAAAACAATTTCTCGTTATTCTCATTATAAAGATACAAAATATTTCTATTATTAATATCTTGTTGTAATTATTAAGGTATTTAAAGACTTGCTCGTTAAAATATAAAAAAATATTTAAACCCAGGTTAGCTTTAACCTTCTGAAATTCGGCAATTTACTTTCCTGTATGAGAGATATGCCATATGGTTTATGGACGCACTTAACAGGGCGTCTGCCTGTTTGTTTGATTTAACCAAAGGCGAAATATGCTGAATATCCTTTATTTTTGTTTGTAATATTTTGTCCAGATGGTCTAATTTTAGTTTACGATATTCAATTTTTTCAGTGAACTTGATAATATTACTTCGGACTATATCATTTGACTAAATGTATTATGTTCACGATCAGATAAAAATAATGTGATTTCCTTTAATCTGCTTATTACAATAAAAGGTAAAATTGGCAATTCTGGGTCACATTTTGTACAAATCAAATAAACAGAAACTATAAAATAATGTAATTTTGAGGAGGACCCATTAAAAACGTTTATAAACTTGATAGCTTTCTCACAATTAATATAATTATTAGAAGTACTGACTGAAATTGTTGCTGTTACATTACTAATTGCCATTGTATTAACCAAAAATGAATTAAATAAATAAAAAATGCAAATACTAGATATGATATCTTAAAAGTTGGAAAATAGCGAAACAGAGTAAATAAAAAAATTAAAACAAATACAAAATGAATATAATTCGACTAACCTCAAGTACTTCCGTGAAAACGTGACTTTACACCGGAACGGGTTGAAAATGTTGCAGCTTCCCAGATCTAGTCGCTTTACACTGGAACGGGTAGAGAACGGGTGGAGAACGTTGCAATTTCCCAGATCAAGTGGTCTTACACTGGAACGGGCAGAGAACGGGTGTGAGCACGTTTTGTACCTTCCAGATCAAGTGGCCTTACACTGGAACTGGTCGAAATTCTAAACTGTATGTAGCCGGTATGGTAGCCGGGATGTTGTTGCTTCTTCTGTGGAAATGCTTCACCGTTTCCAGGGTCGAGTGGCTTTTCACTGAAGCTGGTGGTTGAGAAGATTTCACGAAGTTACTAGTTGCGCCTCTCCAGAACTTCCGAATTGCTTTGTGGCTTTACACAACAAGTGGCCTTACACTTGGAATTCTTCAAGTTGCTTACGGGTTCCTTCAGTTTTCCTTCCTCGTGGCCTTACACTCGGAACTCAACTACTAAGTCACTAATTCTCCAATTTCCCAATTAACGATTAAAATCGATTAGAAAAAAAGGCTTTACTTTTTCTAATTGGAAATTTCTACTAACTGCGCCAGTCTTATTCTTTATAAAATGTGGTGTGTTCGTTGGAGAATTGAGTAACGTAACTACTGAAGGAAATGCACAAATTTATTGAGATGTTAACAGTTAGAGATACAAAACGATACTAAAATTAATGAATACAAACTACATATTTCTTAAAACCTTTCATAGTCCATGAACATTTCGCTGACACCGCGAAATTACAAGCGTTGGTGTTTATCATGTCACGTAGTCTAAATATTGAAATATAAACACACACAGTGGCGTGCTCGCCATAACATGTATGTATTAGTCCAAAAATGGTGTGGAAAGAATATATTAGTGTTTTTAGTAAATATATTTATTATAATTTTTGTATCTTTGGATTTGCATAAGATAATAAGTGATTAAAGTGTATGTATTTTTATACTTCACTTGGTCTATTTGGCACTATGTCTGTGAGATATTGTAGTCCGCACAAACAAAAGAAGTATAGCTCAGTGGTAGAGCGTTCGACTGGAGATCAATAGGTCCCCGGTTCGAATCCGGGTGTTTTCTAATTTTTTTTTAATTTTTGATATTGTTTTAATAAAATTTTTTGGAAATTAGTAGGTAAAAATTAGTTTAATCTTTAAATAAAATATAAATAAACTGTTCGAAAGTATAGTTATTTGGTTGAAATCATATAATATAAGTATAACTTCTTACGTGCGTACAAGGTACACACATATTCATTTTTTATTAAATTTTTATACAGCACAATACAAAACTTATTTATTAAAAAGTTATCAGTGAAAAACCAACTGTCGTAATTTTCAACCTATAATGGAATCAAAATCAATAAGAAGTGATTTAGGAAAATTAATAGAAAGACTAACCAATATAATTCGATTATAAAAAAGGTTTGAAAGAATAAGTATTAGAAGATATAACATCATCATCATCATCATCATCAATGGTGTTACAACTCTCCGTGCGTCTTTACTGCGTTTAATTTTGCCTTTCATATTGTCAGTCCTGTGCCACTATTTCCCATTATCTCACTCCCATTTTCTCCAGATCTTCTCGGACTGCATCTTTCCACCTTTTTCGAGGCCGTCTACAGACCTTCTCCCATCTGGCCTTTCCCATAACACATTGTTTATAAGGCGATTTTCATTACTGCTTATCAAATTAAGGTGAAACAGTAGCGATCAACAGGTAGCGAAAACGGGTTCCAAGATTGCGGCTGTAATTTTGAATATTTTTTCGAGATATTTGGCACACGTATCCGTAATATAATAGAGAATGGCGGTACAGACGTACAGAGCCCAATTTGAAAAATATATTAATATGTGGAAATTACTCTGTAATTAAATAAAATATTAAAAAATCGAGCCTGTACCGCCATTAAGAAGAACAAAAAAATACACTTTCTTCAAATAAAATTTTTTATCCGATGCCTAGATTTTGTGTCATTTTGGAACTACTAATGAAATAAAAAATTTTAGTAGTTCCAAAATGACACAAAATCTAGGCATCGGATAAAAAAGTTTATTTGAAGAAAGTGTATTTTTTTGTTCTTCTTAATGGCGGTACAGGCTCGTTTTTTTAATATTGTATTTAGTTACAGAGTAATTTCCACATATTAATATATTTTTCAAATTGGGCTCTGTACCGCCATTCTTTATTATATTACGAATACGTGTGCCAAATACCTCGAAAAAATATTCAAAATTACAGCCGCAATCTTGGAACGCGTTTTTGCTACCTGTTTTAATGTCCTACCCATTTGAGTCTACTGGCCTATAAATATCTTACTATATTTTCCTTTCCGAAGAGAGACTTTAACTCGTTGCTGTCTCGAAGATATTATAACAAGCACACAAAATAAATACTTTTTAAACACATCAAAGTTTGATATTTTCCGATAGTTTATGAATAATAGCAAGACAAACAAGAAATCTTCGATTAATCGTAAGTAACATATTAAAGGATGTATAAAAACTTTTAGGATGAAAATAAACGAAGAAATTACAAATTGTATAGCTATACTTATATGACACTGACTGAAAAATTTCTTAGAAGTAAATCTGAATGAAGCTACTACTATAAATTTCTGAAGTATTAGATATACTGATTACTATTAGATAAATAGTAAAATGCACAGAATATCAAATATACCAAACGAAATCAGAACTATTAACGAATGTTGTTACGATATTCAAAACTCTATTTTAGAGTACGTAAGAGAATCTTTAAAAACACCTACAATGTTGGCAAAAAATGACTGGATGGACCAAGAAATTCTAGACCTGATGGAAGTTCGACGGAAATACAAAAATAAAAATAATATCAAATCCCCTGAAATCAACAAACTCATAAGAAGAAAAATTAAACAAGCCAAAGAATCCTGGCTCGGGAATTCCTGTAAGGACATAGAAGACCTCCAAAAAAACATCACTGACCTTTTTGACGTTGTTTCTCGAGAAAATGCTCCACATACTACCTGTGGCAACCAGTTAGACAGAGGGCACAGGATACCGAACTCCGAAGTCAGAAAAGCAATACAGCAAGCCAAAAACAATAAAGCACTCGCACAAATCCCTGCTGAGCTAATTAAACTTTTGGATGAGGAAAACATTACCTACTTAACCACTTTCTTTAACAAAATTTAAAACGAAGGAAAAATACCAGATGATTGGTTGGAGTCATTGTTTATAACATTACCAAAGAAAAGCAGGCCAACCAAATGTAGCGATTTTAGACTAATCAGTTTGATGAGTCACGCACTTAAGATATTTTTACGAACTATACAAAACCGAGTATTTCTTCTGTGTGAAAGTAGAATGGGTAATAAGCAATTTGGATTTAGAGATGGTCTAGGAACTAGAGAGGCACTATTTTGTATGCGCGTTCTTTTACAAAAAAGCTGTGAATTCCGAAAGAACGTTTATGTTTGTTTCATCGACTTCGAGAAGGCATTCGACCGAGTACAACACGATATACTTTTCAATTGCCTACAGGCAGCAGGACTTGACACTACGATATAAGGCCGAGGCCACATTATGAGTTTTGACCGGATGCGGTGAAAACGCATCCGTTTCCAACGCAACCGGACCGACCTGTCACACTATGCGTTTAGTCTGGTGCAGTTTGTAAGCGCCTACCGATGACTCAAAACGCATCCGTTTCCAACGCAACCGGACCGATCTGTCACACTATGCGTTTTCACCGGATGCGGCGGAAACGCATCCGGTCAAAACGCATAATGTGGCATCGGCCTAAGACTGCTAAAATACTTATATTACAATCAAGTAGCATCTATCAAAGTTGGAGACTACCCATCAAACGTGGTGTGCGACAGGGTTGTATTTTGTCACCCAGTCTCTTTAATCTCTACTCTGAAGAAATCTTTAGGGAGGCTTTGGACGACAGACAAGAGGGAGTAAGACTGGGCGGAGAAGTGGTCAACGGTATCAGATATGCTGACGACAGAGCCATTTTTGCGGAAAGTTTAGAAGATCTCCAGACATTAGTAAATATAGTCAGTGAAGCAAGTTATCGGAGAGGCCCAAAAATCAATATTTCAAAGGCAAAGTGGATGGCAGTTGGAAAGATAAATGTAGATCAAGGCGTGCTTTCTCTTGATGGAGAGGAAATAGAACGAGAATAAACCATTTTAAATACCTTAGCTGTTGGTTAAATGTAAATTGCGATTGTGATGAAGAGATAATAACCAGGATTGAAATATCACGTAAGGCTTTTATGACCTGGAAACCAGTTTTATGTAACCGAAGTCTGTCGATAAATATTCGCAAGAAGGTCCTAAAATGTTACGTGTGGACTATATTATTGTATGGTTGTGAGACGTGGACGTTAAAAACCACAATGCTAAATAAATTAGAAGCATTCGAATTGTGGTGCTATCGACGAATCCTAAAGATGTCGTGGGTTTCACACACTTCCAATGAAAATGTTCTCCAAATGATGAATTCAGAACGTCTGTTCATAAACATTATAAAGAGAAGAAAAACAGAATACTTTGGCCATATAATTAGAGGGCCTAAATACCATCTAATTCGCCTTATAATACAAGGAAAAGTGGAGGGAAAGAGATGAATTGGTCGAAAGAAACTTTCATGGTTATGTAATATTAGACAATGGTGTGGTTCCACAGTAGAAGAATTATTTCGCGCAGCAGCCGATAGACAAAGGTTTCAGGAATTTGTAAACATGATGACGGTCAACGTCTGAATACGGACACGGCACCTGAAGAAGAAGAAGATACTGATTCCAGTGTGACAATGATACAAAAACAATTACTAGAATGTGTCAAGAAAAAAATATAGATCTATATAATATAATGAAGTACTCTCTTGCCAACATTAAAGTATTGACGTAAAAATATAGACAATATCTAAAAATATTCTCATACTTAAAAAGACGGCAAAAACATTGATGACTTCTAAGTCAATCTAGACAAGACCTAAGTCAGTAGTAGTACAAAAAATACAAGATTTTTAACCATCGTTTGACCGATCGGGGAAAGTGATGTAAAAGAGGCATGTAGTTAAATTGTACCCCGAGTTAAATTTTAACAGAGAAAAAAACAATACTCTATACTTTTAATAATTAAATTATGTAATATAATTTCGTTAAACATTATTTGCTTAGTTTTACTAAAGCTTTATTAATTTAAATGTACATATTTAAGAAAATGAAGTTTTTAAAATATTTAATGCAAATACATAAAATGAAAGATAGTGGAAAAAGTTAGTTGTGCACTTCTGCTAACAGTTAGTAAACAATAAAAAACTGTAAATTACTGTCAAATAATAAAATATTTACCTAAAATCACCAAAGTACAAAGCACTGACAATTTCATGGTGGAAACCTTTTAAGAGCGATTACAGATACAATATTCTTTTATATACTTTTATTAAAAAAGACACTTAGCATAAATTATACAATACTTTGATAATATTTAATTTAAGTCGCCATGAAGTGTTAAGTGCAGATATTTTCCGTTAAGACGTCAAAATAGCATGAGAGCTGTTAGACATTTTTGGGTAGGTATTTTAGGCAATCTGAAAATTTTTCAGGTGACTCTTCCATGATAGCCTAATACAAAAATGCCGGTCTGGCTGAAGGGAAACAGTCATATTCCCCAAAAATCCCCAAAATTAAAAAAAGGGTAAAAATTGTTATTAAAAAAATATGTTTAAGGTTACAATAAATTTCAAATATAAAGAAAATAAACAAGCCAGGCGATTTGTGAGGCATTTTAACTCTGCAAGATGCTTGCATGGGCGCCCCAGAATTATTTTCAGGGGGTGCATCTGAACTTCAGGGGATTGCATCTGAATCTACACATACTATTAACTAGTAGTATTATACATATATACAACTATACATGTATAGCTATGTACTTTCTTCACAGGTACACAGTTTTTTGTGAGATTTTCTACGCGCTATAGGTAAGCTGCAGTGTGAGAAAGATCGTATTGTCGATAACTGTTTGCCGAGTTTTCGTCCACGTTTGCAGCGACTCCATTCGCTCGAGCAAAATCACGTGACCTGACGATACCCATTGACGGTTAAACTGCAAAACTTGGTAAGTCGATTTTTGGTCCATTATGACTTTTATATTTTGTTGGTTTATACTTTTATATGTCTTTTAGACAAAGGAAGCTTGTAAGTCAATATTTAAATTTAATTTTACTAGCGACACCTACAAAAACTTCATAAATAATATTTTAAATTACAAAGCCTTGTAAGTAGCGTTTTTATGAGACAGAACCTCGTAAGTTTAATGATAGTTTAAGATTTTAAGTTACAGAACCTCGTAACTCGCTTTTTGAAAAAAAACAATATTACTGAATTTTACTTAATGGTAATGGAATCGTTACCTAAAAAGACCCTACACACAAAAAACGAATAAATTCAATCTTACATAAAAAAGCCAACATGTTTTTCGTCTCTTCTCTAAAGTTACATAAAACTGACTTACGAGGTTTTGCAGTTTAACCGTCGCCATGTTGTTGTGCCTCAAAATGTGAGCAATTATTATATATTTTAGATTTGTCAGCTCTTTTTATTAATTAAAAAAGATAGTACATAGGTACCTACTATAAAATAAATTTTGCAAATATGATAGAAAAAGATAAATTAATTAATTGATTGGTTGACTTACCTGTTAAGGAAGGACAATCATAATTGTCCTATCTTACAATTCGAACATTTGTACTAATGGTAGTGGCATTTTCTGGCCGCTGATCACAGTTTAAAGAAGAAGAATAAGAAAAAAGAAGATATTAGGCTTCTTGACACGTGACGTGTGCACATCACTGTTTTTTTTTTATTTATTTATTTTGATCGCACAAAAACGGGTGGGTTCGAAAGAATCAAAGGGAGGGAGCGTACAAATGTTCGAAATGTAAGATAGGACAATTATGATTGTCCTTCCTTAACAGGTAAGTCAACCAATCAATTAATTGTCCTTCACATTACATTTCGAACATTTGTACTAATGGTAGGCTGTTGAAAGATTAAGCAATATTGTGCGATAAATTAACAAAACTACATTGCAATCCAAAAATCGATACTTTACATTTTTTTTATTAGGAACTTTACAAAAAAAGAGAGAATATATTAGAACAATTAAGAGTAATGTTTGTAAATAATAAGAAAATTAATGTTCTTATGTAATAATAATATAATAAACATATAATTACAAACGTATAACAAACAATAAACAAACGCAGAAGCATACATGGACTAAACAGACAATATAGTTTTTGCAAAGAGTCCGTAATCTTTTGCTAGAGGTTTATTATAAAAAATATTAAATACTTGAGAATTTTCTGTCCATCCCGCCGTCTCTCTAATAGTTTCTATATTTAATCCAGCCCTAGCTCGTGCTGACGTAGATGCTTATCTAACACTATACCCTTTAAAAATATTGGTGTCTATGTTACATAATTTTAAAATATCTTTTAGCCATCTACTCAAAGTCTGCGTAGATGCTGCTTTATATGGTTTTTTTTTATTGTTATAAACAACTTGTCCTCTGATTGAGGACGAATGTTTTTAGAAATCTCTAAATAGTGACATAAAGTCGATGCTACACACCACTGTGGTTTTTCTTTAAAATAGAGAAATCTTAAAATAGGTTGATTTTTATTTTTCGAAGAAGTCTTTATCCTATCTGGTATCAAAATCGCAATTTTATTTTGATCCATGAAAATATTTTGAATTTTTATTAGGGATAGGGTTTGCAACCTGTGAGCTGTAGTCAGAGCAATCAACATTACAAGTTTGTAAGTAAGTTCTTTCAAGGAAAGACCTGTGAGAGGAAATAATGTTTCTAAATAAAATAATACTGGTTGAAGGTCCCAAGTAAATTGATATTTGGGCAATGAAGGTTTGAGATTATATATACCTTTGTAAAAATTTTTAAACATGTTTTTATGATTTTCTGGAATATCTATTGAATGTTTATAGAGCTATATGTATAATCCTCATCTACGATATATGTATTTAATAAAATTAATAATATTTGATAATTCATAAGCAAAAGGGTCCATATTTTTTCTATACTATACCTCCACCATCTCTTGACAACTGTATCATATAAATTTAGTGTTTTTCTTGTAATAGATGCAATCATAATTGCGATGGAATGCTCAGGAATACCTTTTCTTAAAAAAGATTGCCTGAAAAACAGGCGATAGTCAGGGTAAGATGTTGGTGTCCCGGAGTTGGAAGCCTAAAAGGGTTCAAAATTAAATTTTTATCAGGTCCTAAAATTTTTTTTTTGCCTGATATCAGTTTATTAAAGGTTGGTTACCAAGGCTGATTTGGCCATTCTGCTACTGCCACAATTCCTACTGCTTTGTCACATATGATTTTTTCTAAAACTCTTGGAATAATAGCAAAAGGTGGAGTGGAAAAGCATAAAATTTTAATCCATGCCAATTTAGAGTGAAGGCATCAACTTTCTCCGATTCGGGGTCAGGTTTCCAAGATACATACCTTGCACATTTTTTGTTAAGATATGTGGCAAACAAATCGATTTCTGGAATATGAAGCTGCTTAAAAATTATATTAACACAATTATCACTTAAAGAATACTCTGTTCCTATTTTCAAAGATCTTGACTCTGAATCAGCAATAATATTTTCTTTTGTACTGATATAAGATGCAAATATTTTTAAATTTCTATTTTCACAGTATTGCCAAATTTCTCTGCAAATGATGTTAAGATTAAAGTATTGCACACTCCCCATCTTGTTAATACAAGATACAGCTGTTGTGTTATCTATTCTTACCAAAATATTACAATTCCTATATTCCTTGGAAAAGTAATTCAAGTCATTATATGCTGCCAATAACTCAAGTACATTTATAACTCCAAAAACCATGAGTTTTATTATCATTACAGCATGCTCCCCATGCTAAAAGAGATGCATCACAAAATATTTCAAGTACATAATTAGATTCTTTTATATTTTGTTCACTAAATTGGTATGTTATGTAACCACCAATTGAAATCGTTTTACAAGTATTTAGGTATGGTCAATTTTTTTGTTAAAACTATTAGTTTTAGCCGTTTTTCTTTTTTTAATTTTTTAAGTATAATTTTCCATATTTAACTGAAGGACAAACTGCTACCAACTGACCGATTAAAGCTGCAAATGATCTTATCATATATGTACTTTTATTTTTGATGGTCTGAATACTATTAATTATTTTTTCTTTTTTGTCAGCAGGTGAAAAATATATATCACTTTATTAGAATCAAACGTAAAACCAAGAAAAGTTATAATTTGTGTGGGTGAAAGTATACTTTTTTCTTTATTTATAGTAAATCCCAGGCGGAAAAACATAGAACAAGTTTCAACAATATTTTCTTTAAATTCTAAATATGATTTTGAAATCAGTAAAGTGTCATCTAAAAAAATGACAGAAGTAAAGCCTCTTGTTCTTAGATTGTTTAAGGCTGGTTTTAAGGTTTTCGTAAATATAAAAGGCGAGATATTCAAACCAAATGGTAAGCTGTTGAAATGATATAGAATATTTTTGGGTACTCAAATTTTAAATATTTTTTTTTAATTTTCATGAAGAGAAATAGCAAAATAGGCATCTTGTAAATCTACTTTTGCCATAACACAACCCTTGAAAATGAGCTTGAGAACTGACTTATAGTCTTCGAACTTAAAATGTGGGGCTTCTATAAAGCAATTTAACTGTTTTAAATTTAACTGTTTTAAATTTAAAACAAATCTATGACTTCCGTTCTTTTTGGGCACTAGAAAATATGAAGAAAGGAATTGCTCTCTTGTATGTGAAGAAGGAGAAATAGCTCCCTTATCAAGTAATTGCTTTATAGCTAAATCATACGACTCATTTGGGTCTATGAAAAACTTTTGGTGCTCTCTCTTGAGACGGTGTTGTTTTAAATAAAATATTAAAACCTTGGACCCAACTTAAAACTTTGTTGTCTGAGGTAATCTTTTTCCGGTTTTTAAAATAATTAGCCACATTTCCTGCTGATTTTTATTTACCTTTAATATGACCTCCTGGTTGTTCTGGTTGGGTTTTGGTGCTGTTGTCTGCTCGACTGTTTGTATCTCGATGTTGGTTGAGGATGATTTGGGTACTGGCTTTGTCGAAATCTTGGTCTGTTTGAGACTGGATTGAAGTTTAAACTCTGCTGATTGAAGTTGTTAGATTCTGGAAGAACTCTTGTTGGATGTTGAGTGGAAAAAACAGCTTGGCGTTGTGGCGCGGTCTTCGGATAAAAAGTGGCTTTTTGGGGCTTCATTATAGAGCTGACTTGAAAAGGTGCTGATCTTGTATCTTTGCTTTCTTTCAACATTTCAATCAAATTCTCCCCAAATAAATATTTACATATAGGTTGCTCGTCTAATAATTTTTTAAATTTTAAATTTAATGAAGAACTGAGCAAAAAATCTTCTGTGCAAGGACATCTTATAAAACACTTCTATATTGAAATTTATGGAATTGGCAATTGTTTCGATATTCCTTTTTTCGTTTAATCCTAATTCGACCTCTTTATAAAGGGACATAATACTTGCAGCTAAAATTGTTTGCATCAAGCATTTATCTTCCCTAATTTTATTTTTATCTTTTATGGCAGATAAAATCTCAGAATTCAACTGAGGTGGGCAAAGTCTTTCGCAGTTTGTAGCAGTTAAGAAATTTTCTGTAAGTTTACCCACAATAATTTTGTCTAAGCCTTTGGAAAGAGAATAGTTTAGCCTTTTTGCTACATCTGGCAACATTTCAGAAGCATTAAGGTTAGTTTTTAATGGGTCTTCCCCAAAGTTAATCATATTTAGAGAAATAGATTCTTTTTGTGTAGGTACCTCTCCTTCCCCAATGAAAAAATCTTCTGTCTGCTGTTGCGACTCCTCAATAAGTACTGCTGGTTGTAGCAGGCTGCTGGTAGCTGGTTGTTGCAAAATCTTCAATTATGCTCAAATTGCATTGGATCTCATTTTCTGCATTATTTAGTGAAACTGACGGGCTATGCACCTCCACAATGGTTTCTGTAATATTATTTTTAATATTTTGACAAAACCAAACAAAAATTTAGTGAAAGTAAACTTGCTACGCTTGAAAAGTGAAATCAAGGTAAAATGTACAAAAAAATATTTAAATAAATATTATGTATTCTATTTTAAATTTCTGGGCTATTATAAAATACCTCTGAGAAATAGGAGCATCTCAAATAAATCACAAAGATTTTCTGGGCTATTAAAAAATACCCGCTCCCATAGTATTATTGTTTGAAGACAAGCCAAACACAAATTTTGTGTAAGTAACTTGCTATTCTTGTGATGTAAATTCGAAGTAAAATGTGTAAAATTAGTTAAATAAAAATATATTCCATTCTATACTTCTGGGCTACTATAAAGTGCCTCTGAGAAATAATAGAAGCAGGTTAAATAATCATAAAGATTTTCTGGGCAACTTAAAAGTACCCTCTGATTTATTGTTATATCCTTAATTATTTAGTCTGTATTACTTTGGGCTACCTTAAGGCACACTTATTGAGACAAACAATATAATTTTTCTTTGCAAAATGTGACGTTTTTGCATGTCATTTATGTTAACCCATTTTCTACGAAATAAACATTAATAGGAAAACCAGTGCAGTCCGGCAACATAGTGCCTGTTTTATATTCGAACAGGAAGATGGCGAAGAAACAGGTACTATGGCAACAGAAAAATATATTGATAACAACAAAATAAAAGACTCCATGTTTGGATTTGATTAAAATTGTCACTTTGTAAATAATTAATAAATATAGCTCTATTTATTCACGCTAAATTTAATTTAACTACCATAAGAAAATCAAAATAAATATCATAATATAAATACCTGAGTCCTTTTCATCCATTTCCTCTCTCAACTTTACCAATTTCTGTTGCAACTCTTCATATTTCCGCCGCTTTCGGGATAAACAATCACTCTTTGATGACCTTTTTGGCATTTTAAACGCTTTTTAACAATTTTCATAAAATTATTTCGAACACGCGTGTGATCAGCCGCGCACAGAAAAAAACAGTGATGTGCGCACGTCACGTGTCAAGAAGCCTAATATCTTCTTTTTTCTTATTCTTCTTCTTTAAACTGTGATCAGCGGCCAGAAAATGCCACTACCATTAGTACAAATGTTCGAAATGTAATGTGAAGGACAATTATTATAAATATAACATAACATAACATAATCGATGATCCTGTTATACCGTAAGGTGTCGAGGTATAAATATATAAGTATAAAAGTGTAAAAATATAAATTCAATTAATTCTGTGTTCGAACCTTGTACTTTTTCTTCAAACTCTTCAGCTGAGCTAAAATACCCATTTGCTTCTTCTTTTTCGTTGGACTTTCTTCGATACTCGGATTCCTCTATATGATCTATAAATAGTTATATGTATTTATTGAATTAATTCAATCTTCTTCTTCTGCGTGTGCCTCATCCTTTCAGGAATGTGGCAATCATAACCGCCCGTTTTATTCTGTCTGCAAGGGTTCTGACGAGTAAGGTTTTTTTTACACTCCACTACTGTAAATTTGTCAAATAGGATATGCGTCGTCTTCCCGGTTTTGTTTTTCTTCCACTTTTCCGTGTATAACTAGTCGCATCAACTCATGGTTTGTATTTCTTAGTATGTGATCAAAGCAGCTCATTTTTTTTCCGCCTTCATAGCGTTGAGTATTTCTTTTTCCTTTTTTAATGTTTCTGTGTTTATTACGTGTTGTGTCCATGGTATTTTTTACATTCTTCAATAATACCACATGTCAAAAATGGCAAGTCTGTTTTCAGTTGCGTCCGTTATTGTCCAGGCTTCGGCTCCATATAAAAGAACAGAGAATACGTAGCAACTCAATTAATTAATTATTAATTCATGTTTAATTATTTCCATGAACACTTATAAATATTTACAGATAATATAGAGGAATCCGAGTCTCGAGGGGAGTCCGACAAAGGAGAAGATTAAATGAATATTTTAGCTTAAATGAAGAGTTTGAAGAATTAGACGATTTCAGCACAGATGATGTTTTTAATTTCTGCGAACGAGGACGAAACAGCTATCGAAAATAGGCTCTTTCTCATACTGCACCTTACCTACAGCGCTTTTCATTCCCTTCAACGCGTAATTTTCTTCACCACCTGGCAGGTAGAAAATCTTACCAAACAAAACCTCTGATTTTTTAGAATATTTATTTTTAATATTAAAAATTACCTTGTCAACATAGCAATTGCACCCCCCTGTATAAAAAGAAAGTACATAGCTACACATGTATAGTTGTTTATTTAATACTCGTTAGTAGTATGTAGTGATTCAGATTCACTCCAGTGAAGTTCAGATGCACCCCCTGAAAATACTCCTGGGGCGCCCATGCAAGCACCTTGCAAAGTTAATCTCCAGCCAGACCGGCATTTTTGTATTAGGCTATCGTGGAAGAGTTACCTGAAAAATTTTCAGATTGCCCAAAAAATACCTACCCAAAAATGTCCAACAGCTCTCGGACCAAAAGGGTTTACCTTTGGAAATTATTTAAACATTTAATAAATGAAAAAATTGCGCAGGAATGTTTATGTTATTAACGAATTCACAATGAGTACCTAATTAATAATTGCAGACAAGGCAGTTAAAGATACGGGTAGTTTTGCATATTATCGAGGAATGTAAATAATAAATTTGATAAATAGTCTTTTAAAAACCTTCTTTTTTTTACTCGCTAACCTGACGCAGGTATCGAATTATCATGAGTCATGAGATATATAAGTTGGTCTTGTCGATGTTCTTCCTCCATGCTTCTCGATTTTTCGTCAACATTGGGGATCTTGATAATGAAATACCAATGGTTGAAACAATGTGGTCAGTGTAAATTATAAGGGACCTCTACTAGAGGGACTCTTTTTTTTACTGCTCCATCATATACTTTGAGCTTCGTAATGCCAGTTCTTCTAAAAACGTGTCCAAAATACAGATGTACTTTGATCAAGATATGAATCAAGATGTATTTCAAATCAATATTTATGTTCTAAAAGCAACTTTTGGAAGCTGCAGATGTAAGTGTTGTAGTTTAAATTCTTACACTTACTTGATAAAGAAAATAGTTCGTGTTCAAGGATTATTGGACAAGAGAGAGTTACGAATTCCCGAGTTATTCAGGCAGCATAAGATTAATAATCGGTTAAATTGGTGTCTTAAACGCCAAGCCTGGAATATTGGAAATTGGTAAAATGTGCTATTTTTGTCAAAATTTTTGAACAGGATTTGTGTAAAATCTGATGAACGACGAATTCGTGTACTTAGAGGTAGAGCTTTACGATATTTGATAAAAATAACGATATGGTATTGATATTGTATCGAAAATTATTAAGATACCGATACAATACTTAGATTAGCAATACTAATGTCGATACGATACTCATTATCTGAAATCAATACAACACTCTTGTATTGTCGATACGCTAGCCTCGATTTTATTGAGAATATCAATATCGAGGGAAAAAAATAAAACACCAAATATTTATAAGGGTAGTTATAAGTCACACAAGCGCGTATGCTCGCTATTAGTGCGAGAGAGGAGGAAGATGAACCCAGTAAGTCAATCAATTTCGATATTTAATTTTTAAAATCATTAGATAATATCGATGTTTTTGAAAAGAAAATTGAAAACTAATTACAATCTCCAAGACCTGGACCAGACACAAATATTATATTATAGTGGAAATCATATAGTAGTGTTTTCCCCGTTTTATCTCGGTTGGCTAGGGATACTTAGCATGGGATATTAGAGTTGGATAGGGTGACGTCTGTACCAGTCGAGCGGCTTTTTTCTGAAGCAGCGCTGGTACTAATAAATAAAAGATGCTCTTTAAAAGATAAAAGTAACAAAGAATTCATTTGTGTAAACAGATGGATAAAGAGCTCTTTAAATGATTATATTTTTAGGTTACAATGTAATTTATCGTATTTCTTATATAGTTTAATTATGAGATTTTTTAAAACAGATAGTGATAAATGAATTAAGAATCGTTTTTTATTAGATCCTTTTTATGTCGATATTCTATCGAAAATTGTATCGATATCGTATCAATATCAGTACGATATTTTTAAGACAGTATTGCCGATATCGATACACGATATGATATTTCATTGGCATAACCAATACAATACTCAATAGTTAAAATGTATCGATTTTGTATCGTATCGTGAAGCTCTACTTAGAGGGCGAGGAAGCCAAACAAGAACGAAATCTGTAAGATACGTTCACAGATAAAAATAAGGAAGAGTCATGTTTTGTGAAGGCATTATGATCAGTAAAAAGACCCTTTAATTTGTATCCAATCAATTTTAAATGCTCTCCTGTATGTTGATTTGCTTCTAGAACCTGTATAGTTGGGACCTGGAGAGGTGCAACTGGAGAGAGAAACTTTAATGTTCATGTAAAATAGTGCAACTCCACATACCAGCAAGGTGACCACAGACTTCTTTGAAGCAGAAGATATCATTGTTTTGGAGTGGTCCACGTGCTCACCCAATGGTAACCCTATAGAGTTTCTGTGGGAAATTATAGAAGAAAAATTAGAGCTCATTGCGATAATCTACAAAACACCGCACGGCTGGTACATGCAGTTCTTGAAGAATGGAACAATCTACCAAAACCAAATGTTGACAATTTGATTAGCAATAGCAGTATCAAAAACAATTGAAACATTTTTAGTTTTCCATTTAATTTTTCAATGCTCTTTATTTTAAAACAAATAGTTTCCATTTGTTATCATGAGTTTATTGGAGTATTCAATTTTTATGTAGGTATTAGTGATTAAATTGCTGTAAAATAAATATTGTTTAACTTCATATGTTAGTTTTTTATTTAAACTCACTTGAAAAAATGAGGAATATAAGATGATTCCATGTAAGTTTGTTTATTAACTGTCTGATTATTAATTTAGTATTATTTTGTATTTTGACAACGACATCCGACTTAGACGTCGAAACGTTAATAATATAATTTTTTTTGGTAAAATGGTGGCTTATTTCCCATTGAAAATAGTCGATTATAAAAAATGCCACAGGAAAATAACTTCAGAACAATATTGACAGATATTGCTTGTGTAAAAATTCGGCTTTATTTCTTCCAATCAGCAGGCTTTATTTTTCGCGTTTAAATCACTCCTCCTATTTAAAAAATGGACCATAGTAACCCAGTAAATGACCGTATTGAAGTTACTTTTCAGTGTCAACTCCGAATTGCATGAAAATTTGGTTTTAGGCTCTACTTATATACCCTCCACTCCAAAGTTGAACTTGTCTCATTGGTAGCTTTTACTTGGAGGGTGAAAGTCCGTTCTCTGAGGTGAAAAAACATACGTTTAAAATAAGTCTGGAAATGGATAAACTGACCAAATCTAAGCAACTCTTGCAACTCTTGCTTTACAGAGTTTTTTAACTAAGCCAATACTTTTTGAGTACAATCGCTAATAACTCGAAAAGTATTGACTTAGTTAAAAAACTCTATGGAACGAAAGTTACTTAGAATTAGTCAATTTATCCATTTCCGGACTTATTTTAAACGTATGTTTTTTCACCGCCTAGAAGGGATGACTGTAACACCTAAAGTAAAAGCAGCCAACGTCTTAATTTCAACTTTGAAGTAGAGGGTAAGTAGAACCTAAATCCAAATTTTCATGCAATTCGGAGTTGACCCTGAAAATTACACGGTATCGCAGTAGTTCACGTTCATTTACTGGGTTATACACGCTCTGAGCTTCGCTGGTGTCGCTACTAGCGGATTACTAATGCAACTTTCGCCTGTAACTTTAAATTTATTATTTAATTGTTATCGCTTAATATTTACAACGCAAAAAGGTAATTAAATTGTAATCGATTTTTTTTTTAGATTTTGCTAATCATTTAAACGTTCTATTAATGAAATATTAATTTCTTGCTTCGGATACTTTCACAATTATCGTGTAGATGGCGCTTAGATTAATTTATAATTACATATTAGGATAGATTAAAAAAACTTAAATTCAGTATTTAAAACGTAAGTATATTTAAGGTAAAAATATACACCACAGCTTTGACCAACTAATATTTTTTCCTATTAATGTTTTTAATTTCAATGTTTTAAATTAATCACTTTGATATTTATGTCAAATTTCCACCGAACGTTCACTGATTTGTCACTATTGGCGCTCGCGATATTTTAAATATCCCCTCTACCTATGAGCTCACAGCGTATAGGTCATCTACTAAAAAATATGTCATTAGCAGAACTCAGGTGGTGTAGTCTTTCCCAGTCGACACTTATCCTTTCATGATCCCAAGCTTTGCTTTTCCTAGCTAAAAGTATTTCTATTAGACTTGACCGTTTATACGGGGTGTTTCAACAAAAGATCACACCGTCTCTAGGATAGGTAAAAAACTGAAAATGATTGGGGTTTACTTAGTATAAAATTTTTGTAACGCCATCCGTTTTCACGCCATAAAAATTTTGAACTTTTATGTTGAAGAAAAACAAATTTTACATATTTTGTACGATATTGCCGCAACTACTAGCAAAACTGTAATAAAGTTTGGTGAATTTTAAGGGGTAGTTATTGTTTTTCTATTGTGTATGTCTTTTCTGACATACACTAATTAATAATTTTATATTTATCATTGGCGCGCATACAGTTAACGGTTTGAGATTTTTAAAGAAAAATAAAAAGTACGCCACTGAGATATTTCTAATTAAAAATCATTTTTGAATTCCTCGTGCAATTTGTGACAAAAAAATCTTTTCTCCTTTTTTTTCATACTATTTTTTTTGTATGCAAATCTTAACGCTTTCAAGTATTCGAATTAAGTTCCTGTATAGGGCAGTCAATGAGCGTATTCGGCTCCGAATTCCATCATACTACATCGATTTACTTGATATTCCCTACAGTAATTAGGGAATAGCTCAAGAAACAACGTCTATCCTATATACTATGGTGCTTTTATCTTAGGGGCGGTTCCCACCCCTTCTCGGGGGTGGAAAATTTTTTGGGCACAATAACCAAGGAAGTGGCTAGAGAAGCGAATTCTAAGCAAAAACTGTTTTATAATTTTTTTTGAAAACTCAATACTTTTTAAGTTATTCGTGGTTGAAAATTGGCCTTTTTCATTGAAAAATGACACCTTTTCGGACGGTTTTTTGCGAATAACTTAAAAACTGTGTATCTAACTAAAAAAAACTATATCAAACATTTTTGTAGCCTAAAAAAACAAAGAGATTCGTTCCTTAACAAATCTTCTAGTTATAATACAAAAAGGGATGTGGTAGATGAAAAAAGTTTGTTTTTTTGGTGCATGCTCCAATCGGTGTATTCAACTTGAAATAGCAGAGAGACGGTCGATTTTAGATGTATAATGCTTGCAATACCTTTTGTACTGCTTAAAAAGACCTTTAAAATGATCAGTAGTAAATGTCGATTACATTCAAACTAAGCAAGATATTTTGCAAAAAAATTGATGACTAATGTATTTTAAGAAAAATGAGAAGTATAATAATCCTTCATCCACCAGAATTTAAATGCATCGTTTTCCTTCTACAATATTTTTTATTAGAGTGTTATTGCTATGTACAAAAAGTGGGACGGTTTAAAATTAATGGTTTTTATAAAACAAATAAAATCAAATTATAGAGCGCGTTTTTAAGTTTTCTTAAAAATTTTCCTTTTTTTCAATGTAACTTGAAAATGATAAGAGATTTGAAAAAATAACCTGTACAAAAAGTAGGGTTTTTGTAGATAAAAATTATTTTTTGTTTTTTATCTCTGTGTCTGTTATTTTCAAGTTACATGGAGAAAAAAATTTTTTAAGAAAATTTAAAAATGCGCTCTATAATTAATTTGATCTTGTTTTTTTCAAAAACCAACAATTTAAACCCTTTCAACTTTTTGAACATAGACATAACACTATAATAAAAGGTATTGTAGAAGGATAACGATGAATTTAAATTCTGGAGGATGAGGGGTTAAATATACTTCTCATTTTTTTTTAAATACCTTAGTCATCAAATTTTTGCAGCATATCTCACTTACTTTGGACGTAATCGACATTTAATTTTCTCATTTTAAAGGTCTTTTCAAGCACTATAAAAGGCTTTGGTAGCTGCATTATACACCTAAAATCAACCGATTCTCTGTTATTTCAAGTTGAATACACCGATTTGAGCATGCAATAAAAAAATCTTTTTTCACCTACCATATCTCTTTTTGTATTATAACACGAAGATGTATGTAGCAACGAATCTCTTTGTTTTTTTTTATAAGCTACAAAAATGTTTTATATAGTTTTTTTAGTTAGATGCATAGTTTTTAAGGTATTCACAAAAAACCCTCCAAAAATGTGCCATTTTTCAATGAAAATTTCCAATTTTCAACCACGAATAACTCAAAAAGTATTGAGTCTTCAAAAGAAATCATAGAACAGTTTTTGTTTAGAATTAGGTTCTCTAGCCACTTTCGTGGTTATTTAACCAAAAAAATTTCCACCCCTAGAAGGGGTGGGAACCGCCCCCACAGCGCCCTAAAAGCACACATCGGCATAGGGTAGACTTTGAAGTAGGAGATAAGTAGGGGCTATTCGTAAAATTTCATTAAAATCCAAATCCATGCAGTAGGATAGAATTCGGAGGAAATATCCTGTTCTTGCTCTTATTGACTGGCGTAGTATGAAGGTGTAGAAACTAATACTTTTTTAAGGGTTAAGATGTTTTATTTTTTGCATAAAAACGGCGCATTGTATAAAAAAAGTGAAGATAGATTTTTTGTCACAAATTGAATGACAAATTCAAAAATGATTTTTATTTGAAATATCTCAAATTGTATGTCAAAAGTTCACAATAAAATTCACTAAACTTTATTACAGTCTTGCTAGTATGTACTAGGCAAAATTGTAAAAAATGTGTATTTGTTTTTCTTCAACGCCCTCTATGGCGTAAAAACGGATAGCGTTACGAAAATTTTTTACTAAGCAAACCCCAAATATTTTTCAGTTTTTTACCCATCCTAGAGACGGTGTTACATTTTTTTGAAACAACCTGTATACTTTGCACAGAATTTGCAGAGAAATATCCTTTTATCCCCGAGAATAAACTAAAGTCGTATTTCGGCGTTCCTCCAGAAAATATTTTTTATTTAGTACGGGTTCATGCTTTGTTTTTTTATAAGCTACAAAAATGTTTTATTATAGTTTTTTAGTTAGATGCATAGTTTTTAAGATATTCACAAAAAAACCTCCGAAAAGGTGTCATATTTCAATGAAAATTTCAAATTTTTAACCACTAATAACTCAATAAGTATTGCGAGTCTTCAAAAAAAAATCATAGAACAGTTTTTGTTTAGAATTAGATTTTCTAGCCAATGTCGTGGTTATTTAACCAAAAAAATTTCTACCCACGAGAAGGGATGGGAACCGCCCCCACGATGAAAGCACACATCAGCATAGGGTAGACTTTGAATTAGGAGATTATTAGAGACTATTCGTAAAATTTCATTAAAATCCATGCAGTAGAATTCGGAGGTAATATCCTGTTCTTGCTCTTATTGACTGGCGTAGTATGAATGTGTAGAAACTTAATTCGAATACTTGTTTAAGATGTTTTATTTTTTGCATAAAAACGGCGCATTGTATGAAAAAAAGTGAAGATAGATTTTTTGTAACAAATTGAATGAAAAATTCAAAAATGATTTTTATTTGAAATATCTCGGTTGCGCATCATTTTTTTTACTCAAACCATTATAAAAACAATATAAAATTTTTAATTGTATGTCAAAAGTTCACAATAAAATTCTCTAAACTTTATTACAGTCTTGCTAGTACAGTCGAACCCGCTGATTGGAATAGCCTTCGTGCCAAGCAAAAGTATTTCTATGTCCGGGATATTTTGATAACCGGTCATTGGTGGCTAGTAGAAACGTTTCGGGACCTCAAATTTCTATTCCTTAAACCGGGATATTCCTATAACCGGTACTCTAATAAGCGAGTTCGACGCAATATTCGAAATTGTAAAAAATGTATATTCTATGGCATAAAAATGGATAGCGTTACAAAAATTTTTTACTAAGCAAACCCCAAATATTTTTCAGTTTTTTACCCATCCTAGAGACGGTGTTACATTTTTTTGAAACAACCTGTATACTTTGCACAGAATTTGCACAGAAATATCCTTTTATCCCCGAGAATAAACTAAAGTCGTATTTCGGCGTTTCTCCAGAAAATATTTTTTATTTAGTACGGGTTCATACGGCAATGAAGGTCCTTAATAGAAATCCCAGTGGGGTGTAACAATGGGATGATATATTTTAATCGAGGTTAGCCATCTAGAAAGTCTTTTATTTGCTTTTACTCGGAAAATATTGTCTTCCTTGAATGAACCTCATTTCCATGAACATGTACACTTGGATTATTTGACCTATATCTAACGGATAATCTGTTTCATTGTGCCGTAAATTTGGTTGTTTTAACCAAAAGATCTCGATTTTAGTCAAAGTAAAGAGGGAAGTAATATGTAAATTGGAAAATAAGTCATTAATACAACTAAGAAACGTTGATACACAAATAATAGTATATCTTTCAAGTCAATCTGGAGAATTAACTAGAACGAAAACGTAGCATTGAAAAAAAGTTCCATCAAAAAAAGAAACATCACAAAATTGACTGAGCTAGGCTTCTTTTAATCTTGTAGTGGATGAAACCGAAATGAAATTTTGGCTGCTTTAGTAAGAAAACAGGCTTGAATACGCTTGCAGCGACCTCTACAAAAACTTGGTTCCTTGTACTCAGGTAGGGGTAAAATACCTGTAATCAGATAATAGAAAATGAAAGACAGTTATAGTCTGTTCGCTAAACTCAGACGCAACTTTCTAGATATTTTAGTCGGTAATTTTGCCAATTTTAGCAAAATTGGCAAAAAATAATTTTTAAATAGTTAATAATCACTAAATATTTAGTAATTTTGCCAATTTTTGCAAAATTGTCAAAAAACAAAAAAAATATCGACTAAAATATCTAGCCAGTTGCGTCTGAGTTTAGCGACTATAATATTTCATTATGTTTCAGAGGTGACCATCTGTTCAATCACAAAATAATCCCTTAAGCGGTTACATAGGTCTTGCGGGTAAAAAAGTGACTTTTCAAAAAAAAATTATATCTCGAAAACTAAAAATTATTTTTATTTATAATGGGAACATGTAAAAGTATAGTACTTAAGGTAGTCTCAAAAAAATTTTCAGCCAAAATATTCATTTTTGTAGAGTTGACTGCAATGTTTCGACAATAGCTGTTTTGCGGTGGGCAGCATAACTAAATCCAGTCTCATCCGAAATCAAAAAATTTAAAAGTTTCTTGTAGTTTATACCTCTGACTAGTGAATGAACGAAGGAATTAAAAAAAATGAAATTTGAAGATTTTACATAAGTTTAAACACATTTTCGACCCCAATTTTTCTAATTTTCTCAAAAAGACCATTTTTAAAGTAGTTTTTTTTTATAAAACAAAGACAACTTCACCTAATAAAAATTCCTTCGTTCATTCACTAGCCAGAGGTATAAACTACAAGACACCTTGTAGATTTTTTGATTTCAGATGAGACTGGACTTAGTTATGCTGCCCACCGCAAAAAAATGGGCTGTTGTCGAAAAATTCCAGTCAACTCTACACAAATGAATATTTTTGGCTGAAAATTTTTTTGAGAGTACCGTAAACTATACTTTTACATGTTCCAATTACAAATAAAAATAATATTTAGTTTTCGAGATATATTTTTTTTAAAGTCACTTTTTTACCCGCAAGACCTATATAACCCCTTAATTTTTAATCTCACATCATTCTTAAATTCCTGAACTTTTATAGTTTCACCGTGTATAATTAAAACATTGTGAAACATATCGAGTAATATTTTAATAATTAGAGTCCATTCAACCTGCAAACCTGCAAACTTATTAAATTGCTAAATAATATAAATATTTTCTAATTGAACTTCCCAAGTGTTGCAATAACGGCCTCGATTAAATTGTATTGTAAGCTCATAGTTCAAAATTTGTTATTAAGATAGATTCATTGGCATCTGTGCTGATCTATACATTATTTGTGAAATTATAAATTGGGGATTTGACCTCTTTTGAGGGCAGTCTATTATAGAAAATAACCTAACTAATAGTGCAGTCACTGAAGGGTTTCACCTCCGATTTCGTTGAACTTTCATCGATTTTCATGAAAATTGGTGAGCAGTTAGAGAATACCACAAGGAACAAAGTTAATGTGATTCCAACTTGCGCTTTAACCCTGGGGGATGCCACCGCTTTTCTGGGGTGAAAATTATTTTATTAAAAATAATACCATAAATCGATAGAGGGACAAATTCTAAGCAAAATTTGTTATATTAAGTTATTAACATAAATCAATACTTTTTGAGTTATTAAAGATCAAAGATTTTATTTTTTCGTAAAAAATGCAAAGTTTTTCACGTATAACCCAAAAACTATTAGCTTTTTCAAAAAAGTTATGCTTACCAAAATTGAAGGCAATAAAAAATTGAAGAGACTGTTCACTCAAAGTACTAAACTAATTTTAATTCAAGGTGAGTTAGGGGTAATTGAATGTATATTTTTTTCGATGGGTACTCATATCTAAGTACCCAAGCTTAAATAACGGGAAAACAATGCATTTTATAAAATATGTCTGCTGAACACTTATCAAAGTACTTCAGAATACCTAAAAAATGAGCTTAAGAAGAACATAATAGCATCAAAATTAAGCAAGTTTTGACGAAATTAAGAGAACCCTTTCGACGTTTTTAGGAAAGAGTGAAAAATTAAACATACGCCATTTCCACAAAAATTACAATTTATAGTAATCCTTACAAAAATTTTTTTGTATTAGCATAAGTAATGATTTTAACAATTTTCACCGGTTTAAAATGCACATTTTTGAAAAAAAAGATGTAATTTAAAAAATCAGAATTTTTAAAATTAACGTCATTTTCATTTTCTTTTGACAATAACTATAAAAATACTCAATATACGTAAAAAATGGTAAATAACTAAATTTTAGTTTTTTCTATATTAAATATTATACCTGTTTACCATTTCTGTAGAGTGAAAAATAGCCGAGATAGAAACGTTTAAGACTTAAATTTTGCTGCGAGAACCATGTAACCGTGGCCATTTAATCTTTGATTTTTAAAAAAGTAAGGGGTCTAGAAGATTAAATTCGACGCACTTTAATAGCCTTTGGAATTACCTTTTATACTGTTTTAGGTGAACCTGATATCTTAAAAATTAACGGAGAAAAATGAAAGAATACCCATGAACGATCACATCAATCACTTATTTTGTATTTGCCATCTTTTTCTATAACAAGCGTTTGTTATTTATAGAAAAAGAAAGCAAATACAAAATAAGTGATTGATTGGATCGTTCATGGGTATTCTTTCATTTTTCCGACTGTAGTCAATATTAAAAGGTTCTTTAGTAAGGAGTTTATTTAATTTTTTATTAGCTTCAATTTTGGTAATAACAACTTTTTTGTAAACTTTTATAGTTGTTGAGTTATCGATGAAAAATAGGCTAAAAGCATGCATTTTTCTTAAGAAAAATTAAAATTTTTGATTTAATAATAACTCAAAAAGTTTTGATTTATTTTAATAACTGTATATAACAAATTTTACTTAGAATTTGTACCCCTATCTAATTATGGGGTTATTTTTAATAAAATAATTTTCACCCCGAGAAGGGGTGGCATCCACCCCCAGCGTAAATGCGCAAGTTGGCACCATGTCACCTTTGTTTCTTGAGATATCCTCTAACCATTCACCAATTTTCATGCAAATCGATGGAGGTTGAAAGAAATCGTAGGTAGCTCATATCCACCTTCAGTGACTCCACTATAACAACTATAGTGTAATTATCATTACCTGTCAATAAAACCATATTTTTTACCCCACACGTCAAACATTTATTTACCATCGTCGATCGAGAAGAAACGGACACAGGGCATTAGAAACTGATATTGTTTTCACCTAATTTTGAAAAAATGTGAAAACTTAAATTATGCCGTCTGTCCGTCCGTCTGTCTGCCTGTGATCACAACTCCTCCGTCATTATACCAGCTAGAATGACAAATGAGGTGTCAAATGAAAGCTCATAACTCAAGGATGGTACTAAAAGTGAGAAATTTTACCTAGGCTGTCTTTCGGTCTGTCCGTCCGTCCGCGAATATAATTCCTCCGTCATTATACCAGGTAGAATTACAAATGAGGTGTCAAACGAAAGCTTATAATTCAAGGATGGTAATAAAGGTGAGAAATTTGACCTAGTCTGTCTGTTCGTCTGTCCGTCCGACCGCAAATATAAGTCCTCCGTCACTATACAAGGTAGAATGACAATCGACTTGTCGAATAAAAGCTTATAATCCATGGATGGTACTAAATGTGAGAAATTTAACATACAACTTCCGGTTTTAGAAATGCGACCAGAAGTACTGTTTGAAAGCCAAATAGTACAAGTGATATATTATTCGACGCGCCTTCGCAAGACGAGAACAAATATATACTTCCGGTTTCATGACTCTCTGTCCGTCTGTCTTTCCGCTCGCGAATACAACTCCTCCGTTATTAATACAGATAGAATGACAAATGTGGTATCGAATGAAAGGATATAACCCAAGGGAGATATTTGGCATCGGACTTCCGGTTTTAGAGTTGCAACCGTAAGTACCGTTTCAAAGTCACCGAAATGGTATAAGAGCTATACCATTCGACGTGCCTTAGCAAGATGAGAACAAATATAAAATTTTGGTTTTATATCATTTCCTTTTAAAAAGTTCTATCCAGAAGTGCCATTATAGTCGCAGAAATAGTACATGTAACACATTAATCGAAGCGTATTGAAAAGTTGAGTTTGAATCTTTAGTTCCGGTTTTGAAGTCATTTTTGCTTAAACGATGTTTAAACAAAATTAGTAAAATCGTATATTAATCGAAGCAAAGTTACACGAAGAGTTCAAATATCGACTTCCAGTTCTACTTTCGATTACTTTGGGTGAACACATAGGACTTACGAAGTCCAATTACTTGTTTACATCGAATTGTCCACCATCATTCTCTCACGTAGAAGTTTTCATTAGATGCCGCTACAGCGTCTAAAAGCAAATTATTGTTTCCAATAATTTTGCTTAGCGAGACAGTTCGTTTTCTTTTTGGTTCAGGGCAGACCATAGGCCTCTCTGAAGATCTCAAAAGAGTATAACGTACACAAGAGGATGATAACATTCTGAAACAGATTAAAATACTTACTGTCCTTCATTGTCTATTAGTTTTACTCCTGCCTGGGTATAAGGAACCAAGATTCGGTGGAATTTTACCTAGATAAATAGAAGCGTTGTGGAATGAAATAGTCTACGCGCCAGAGGGGTCTCCGTGTAATTTTTAATTCTGATAGACAAACTCAAAGATTTCTTATGGATTTTTGGCTGCTGATTACGAATTTCGAGGGTGGATGTAGATCCGAGTGGTCAAAAAATTGTTCTAAACAATTTAATATATAAGTAGATAAAAAAACATATTTCAAATAAAATTTGTTTCTTAATAAAAAACGAATGAAAAAACGTTTACTAAACTTATAATATATACTTATTAAATCAAACAATTAGAACTCAAGATACCGTAAAACTAGTGCACCATGCAAATTGCATATTGCAAAATAAGTATTTTTCGAAGCTTTATCGATCGTAACTCGGCTTCTACCCGTGCAAACGAGCCTTCGAAGGTCTCATTTTAAAGCTTGATTAATAAGCTTCCAAACAGAGTTTTTTAAATTACCTGATCTTCATTTGTTTTAAAGTTATACCCGTTTAAAGTTATATATATTTTTTAAATTGTACATTAATTTGTTTATAAGGGTTTCAAGCAAATTTGAGCTATAAACATTTATACTTTAATTAACAATAATGATAGAAGAACTCAAAAGGAACAATTTGAGCGTATTAAATTGTTCGTAAGTTTATTTTTGGCCAGGATGTCGATATTTTATTGGCGTGCTATGAGGCGCAAGATCGGCTTACTGTCAAGTATTTTTCGACGCTTTATCGATCTTAACTCGGCTTCTACGCATTCAAATGAGGTTTTCAAGGTCTCATTTTCAAACTTATTTGATAGACTAAGCAATTAATGGGCACTTTCCTAACCTCAAAATTTTTTCTTTTGAGTTCTATTATTAATGTTAATTAAAGCATAAATGTTTATTGCTCAAATTTACTAAAACTCTTATAAACAAATTATTGCAAACATTTTTTAAGAAAATTATAACTTCAAACGAGTATAACTTTAAAACATGTGAAGAAAAATTATGAGACCTTGAAAAGCTCATTTGCATGTGTAGAAGCCGAGTTACGATCGATAAAGCGTCGAAAAATACTTGACAGTGAGCCGATCTTGCGCCTCATAGTGCGCCATTAAAATATCGATATCTTGGCCAAAAATAAACTAACAAACATTTTTTCGTAAGGTCATAATGTTCCTTTTGAGTTCTTCTATCATTATTGTTAATTAAAGTATAATTGTTTATAGCACAAATTTGCTTGAAACCCTTATAAACAAATTGATGTACAATTTTGTTTAGGAAAATTATAATTTTAAATGAGTATAACTTTAAAGCAAATGAAGATAAAGTAATTTAGCTAACTTAGTTTAGAATCCTATTAATTAAACTTTAAATCAAGACCTTATAAGGCACATTAGCTAGCGTAGAAGCGAAGTTACGATCGATAAAGCTTAGAAAAATACTTATTTTGCAATTTGCATTGTGCACTACTAATTTTAAAATATCTTGAGTTCTAATTCTTGGATTTAAGTGTAGTAAACGTTTCTTCTTCGTTTTTTATTAAGGAACAATTTTATTTGAAACATTCTTTTATCTCTGTTAGTTTATGAGCCAGAGCCTTATAAACAATTAAATTGTTTATAACAAATATTTGACCACTCGGATCGAAATCCACCCTCGAAATTCGTAATCAGCAGCCAAAAATCCATAAGAAGTCGTTGAGTTTGTCCATCAAAATTAAAAAGGACACGGTGACCTCTATTTGGCGCCTAGACTAAAATCTGGGGTAAGAACAGAACAAGGGGGTCGAGGTGGAGGTGTAGGTCGCGGTGGATGCTACTAGTTAAATCGCGGTCGATGTCGACAGCACATAGCAAGGAGGTCACCTGCGCTGTCAGTCGAGCCAGAACCATTATCAAGTGAAGTAGTTTAATGAAATTTGAATGACAAAAAGACTGTGCTTTTGCGATGTTGTGTCAGTCAATTGATGATAGTGATGAAATGTCAGCTGTATATAATCAGATCCTCCGTCATATTTCAAAAATTTTCTACATGTAAAACAAACTCATTTTATTTTCAAAAGCATCGATGTAAACCTCCTGGATGGCATCGCGCTAAACCTCCACCGCGACTTATCTGCTCTGTTCTCTTCCATTCACTACAATGTGTTTGTTGTACATGGATATCGACATCGACCGCGACCTCCACCTCCACCGCGACCCACTTGTTCTGTTCTTACCCTTAAGCTCCCTCTAGTCTCCTTGTTATTTATCGTTATTTGACTTGCAAATTTTAGAAGACACGAATTTGGGTTGTTACCAGAACTTGTTTCCAATAGATGTCTTTGATTTTCGAATCTAAAACTTCGAATTTACTCTGGACTAATTAGCAAAATACAAGGAAAGTTATTTACCAGCAATTTTATTGCTGGAATCGAATCTTATTATTGTATGTATTAATAATATAGATATATGAAGTCCGCAGATAGTGTGCTACTTTTTTTATAAACAAAATGGCGCCAGAAAATTGTGTTTTTTTTTTCAATTTTTGCTCTATAACTCCAAAGATTTTGACTTTAGACCAAAAACATCCAAATAAAAATTCACCGCAATTAAATTCTGCATAGAGACGTGTTTTTTTCCGATTTACTTCGACGAAAACTTTCCCCGGAAAAAGCGGGTTTTTCCAACAAAATCTTTAATTTTCAACTAAACTTTTAGATAAGTAGTTGTTACTCAATAATTAAATAACTTGGTAACGTAAAAGCCCTTTCCATATATATTATAATTCCAGAAGTCTATGGAAATTGAATGAACAGTTTAGCAACAATTAAAATGTTAATTAAAAATTTACGGTCGCTATAATAACGACAATAGTTATGATGCATGAGAATAACTATGATTTTTTCATAAAAAGACACTATACCTCTCTAATGTACTATACAGAATTGAAATTGAACTATTTAAGCGGCCTCAGAAATATTTTAAAATTATAAACAATTTTTTGGTTTATAAACAAATAGAATATCTCGGGAAATATTAAACTAAATTAAATTATGAAAACGGTATTCGAAAGTTAGTGGCAGGACGCTTCTTCTAAAAGAAAAAACGTTTAATTATAATGAGTGGTTCCTGAGATACAATCGGTCAAATGTGACCGGAATTTACGGCGAAGATATAAAGAATAGGATTATAATTTTCAAACCATCACCTTTTTATGTTTGTCGTCTTTCTCCACACCAATCTTCATATCTTTAAAATCTTCATAACATATATTATTGTAATAAAAACTATCGATAATACGTGTGAAAATTGCCAAAAATAGCAAAATTCCAATCAAAAATTAGGTTGGAGAAAATGTAACCCTCAAAGTTCAAAATCGGTATACGTTAACAAAATGCATTTTCTTGGCTTCCCATGGAGCAATTTCCTTCATTCTTTTTTTGTTCCCTAATAACTCGAGTAGAGCCATCGAACTAATGCATTATTAAATGTCAAACTTGCTTTTGTTTTGTTATAATAGATTAAGTTATTTATAAGAACAGAAAATTACAAATTTTTTCCAGTTGTAGGCTTTTTTTAGATAAACTTACTACACGTGTACCTTTTAAAGTTAAAAACATAAATATTCTCATTTGAAGGCTGTATAATTATTTAAACAATTTTTATTTAAACAAATTAAAATATTGTGTTATAATAAATAAATTAATTTATTATAACAAAACAAAAGCAAGTTTGACATTTAATAATGCGTTAGTTCGATGGCTCTACTCGAGTTACTTGGGAACAAAAAAAGAATGAAGGAAATTGCTCTATGGGAAGCCGAGAAATGCATTTTTTTTAACGTGTACCGATTTTGAACTTTGAGGGTTACATTTTCTCCAACCTAATTTTTGATTGGAATTTAGCTATTTTTGGCAATTTTCACACGTATTATCGATAGTTTTTATTATAATAATATATGTTAGGAGGAATTTAAAGATATGAAAATTGGTGTGGAGAAAGAGGACAAAAATAAAAAGGTGACGGTTTGAAAATTATGATCCTATTGTTTATATCTTTGGCGTAAATTTCGGTCAACTTTGACCGGTTGTATCTCAGGAACCACTCGTCATAATTAAACGTTTTTTCTTTTTGAAAGAAGCGCCTGGTGCTATCTTTCGGATATCGTTTTCACAATTTAATTTAGTTTAATATTTCCCGAGATATTCTATTTGTTTTTAAGCCAAAAAATTGTTTATAATTTTAAAATATTCCTGAGGCCGCTTAAATAGTCCAATTTCAATTCTGTAAAGTACATTAGATAGCTTAGTGTCTTTTTATGAAAAAATCATAGTTATTCTCATGCATCATAATTATTGTCGTTATTATGGCGACCGTAAATTTTTAATTAACATTTCAATTGTTGCTAAACTGTTCACTCAATTTCCATCGGCTTCTGGAATTATAATATATACGGAAAGGACTTTTACGTTGCCAAGTTATTTAATTATTGATTAACAACTACTTATCTAAAAGTTTAGTTGAAAATTAAAGATTTTGTTGGAAAAACCCGCTTTTTCCGGGGAAAGTTTTCGTCGAAGTAAATCGGAAAAACACGTCGCTATGCATAATTTAATTGCGGTGAATTTTTATTTGGGTGTTTTTGGTCTAAAGTTAAAATCTTTAAAGTTATAGGGCAAAAATTGAAAAAAACACGATTTTCGAGCGCCATTTTGTTTATAAAAAAAGTAGCACACTATCTGCGGACTTTGCATATCTATATTATTAATATATACAATCATAAGTTTCGATTCCAGCAATAAAATTGCTGGTAAATAACTTTTCCCAAAAATGGCCTATTCTCCGATAATCAGCCCAGACTAATTGTTTTGTATGTTTGTTATTTATGTACTATGACGCGAATTAGAATGTGATCTCGACGAAAGGATGATGACGACTGTTTAAGAAAATGACTATTATTGTTGCTTTGTTTCACGGTTTTTGGTGCCCTTTCTTGCTTCCTAATATTTCTTTCGTAATCTGTATCACTTGTTTTTTAACTCCTACTGTTTAAACCCGTGTTTAATATTCTCCTGCATATTACTCTTACACCTATTGTTCGTAGTCACAGGAAATATGTTAATTTTTATTTTAAAAATAAGATTTTGTAGACTATAAGAACGAGTTAAAATAGAATTACATTACTTAACCCTTTCAGACCTGACTTTTTCTCTGCAAAAAAAATGTTTCTATTAATCTTAATGGAAGATTGTAATAGTCTAAAATCACTTTTTTATATTTTTCTTTAATAGGTAGGTAGTCACTTGACAAAATGTCCATTGTAGTGGACATTGGGACTATAATAAAAATTTAGGAAAATAATCACATACGATATTTTTTATTAAATATATTATATTTATATCAAGAAAATGTTAATTAAGTTAGATAAAAATTTTTATTCTTTATAAAACATAAATGTGCTGTTATAAAACTGACTTGACTTTTCTATGATCTTTTAGGCACTAATGTTTAATTTTAGTTGACTTTATTTATTTTTTAACAACTTACAACTAAACACATGAAAATCAGTGAATTTATATCTTTTATTTTACAAACTACGATATCTAATTTATTTATTACACCAAATCTACTAATTTATCTAATTACAAATTCAAAAAATATACCGCGCCCGTTACATATCAAAGTACACGGACGGTTTCAAATTCACAACTGAACTCTAATTCCAAAAATGTCCATTTATATAGTTATGCACAATTGGTCTACTGATGTGAGCGGCCGTGGAGTAACGGCATATTCGCTGGCCTCATACGCCAGTGTACGTAGGTTCGTGCCCTGCCAAAGACAAACCATTTTCATTTCCAATAATGACACGAGCCGTCTCACCGTGCCTCGGAGAGAACGTTAAGTTGTCGGTCCTCCTGGGCTAGTGTACATCGGCACTAGTTACTTCAAACAGGGTTAAAGATGTAAATGGCGCCGGAACTGTCCGAAATGATCTCCCCGGCAAAAATGCCATACGATATTATTATTATTGTAGTCTACTGATTTCCAGAAAAATCGAAAGCTAAATATTATTTACAGAACAATAAAAAAGGTTTATCGATGGCCTTCTAGATACGCCGATTGTAAACAAGTTTCTTTTGTCTCGCCCACAGGATGGGTCTCAGACAGTTCGCCGCCAGAAGCTTCTGGAATTGACAGAGCCGGCCTGGGACCGTGACAGTGCATTAAATTTTTCACAAAAAATATGAGCTCTCCCTTTACACCTAACATTTTTGTATCTGGATGTTTCCTTTGTGTTGTCGTAATCTGATAAATGATCTATTTTATCTATGCCTATTTCCCTCAATGGTCTAATTGAATCGTTTATTTCAGAAATGGGTCAAGTCACAAAAACCTGCTTTTGAGAAAAACAAAAAAAAAAACGTGTTTACATTCAACAAAAATTTTATTTATATAAAATAAAAATTCTCACTAATAACCTGTAGTGTTTGTCAAAAAGTATTGTATTTTTCAAAAAATTATCTTGTTAATTTGTTTAAGAAAAAAATAAATAATTTTTTGCACTTGACCCCTTTCTGAAATAAAGTTGGTGTTTACATTCAACAAAAATTTTATTTATATAAAATAAAAATTCTCACTAATAACTTGTAGTGTTTGTCAAAAAGTATTGTATTTTTCAAAAATTTATCTTGTTAATTTATTTAGGAAAAAAATAAATAATTTTTTGTACTTGGCCCCTTTCTGAAATAAAGTTGGTGGTTTCACAATTTTTAAGCAAGGAGGCATGCGTTGCATGGCTCCTTTCTGCACTAAACGCTAATTTCCCTGCGCTGCCAAGGCAACACCTATGGCAGCAATTGATTCCTTTCTGCAACAAAAGCTGTATTTACGTTTAAATTAAAAAATTCCACCAAAAAGTCATTTTGTCAAAATTAGTCACTTGACCCCTTTCTGAAATAAACGATTCAATTTCAACTCTGGCTCGTTTCGGAGAGCGGGGAGAATTTTCAGTTGATATTTTGGGACGATAACGACACCTGATATGAAAAACATTGTAACTCACTTTTGCCTAGTTTACAGGAGAGCGATTTAAAGAAATTTCCAAAACATTTTATTTTTTTACTGGGTCAGCTTTTATATTTTTTTGTAATGTTATTAATCCATATTTTATAACTTTTTCTCAGCTTTTCACTTTTACATATCACATTGTTGTCAACATTAATGGTCCTGATTTAGGTCGAGTTACAATAGCAAATTTTTTTAGAATTTTGGGTGAAAATCATTGTAAGTGGTTCATACAATGATATTTCAACACAGTATGTTTCTTTGGTTAGGTGCATATAAATTGTAACTAATCAGTAAATATCCAAATAAAGAGATTATAATTAATTCATTTTATTGGTTTTACTTGAAACGTGATTTTTTTGCTCAGACAAGTAGTATTTAAGAATTCACGTCATACATACTAACAAGAAGTAGGTAAATAAATAATATCTTTTAGATTTATTTATTACAAAATGAATATTTACAAATTATAAAACAGTTTATATCCTATTAAAAAATAAACAAAATTAACCCCTTGCAAACTTTTATTCAGAGTCATCATCCGAATATTCCGTTTGTTGAGAGTGGGGAGATTTAAATAAAAACCGCAATATTGCTCTGGTATAGCTTTACCAGAGTACAAAGCAACAATATCTTTATATTTTGAAGTGGTTATGTGAAGTAACCCATTATATGCTAAAGGAATTTGTACTTCCCATAAATCGTGTATATTTTTATTCCTGGATTTGGTAGCCCTTTTGCTCGATTTTGGTTTGCATTCTAAGTTTATAAACGATAATTGATCAGATATAAGATCGTACTGAAAACTAATAATATGTGGTTGTTCTTTATATATTTTTACGTATTGTATTTTCGACCAGAAAACTTGGCGTTTATCTATATCTAAATCCCAATTCGGTATTTTCTTTAACATTGATTTAAAGTCCAAGATGTCATTTTGACTTAGTTCTTTCAAATCGTATGGTTTTCCTGTGAATTTAGCACACCTTATCAGTGTATACCACTGTTGTGGTACATAAACAACTTGGTTTTTTTTCTTCGCTCAATAAGGGCGTGCATTGAATCACCCTCAAATTGAGAGTGGCCCACCTCAAAAAACGTGTGTGTAATATTAATATTCATGATCTTAGCTGCATAAATATACATTAAAAATATTATTCGATTTCGATTTTGTCCTCCACAACAATCTGAATAAAATTTAAACTCTAATGCTCCACCAGCAACTTTTCTCTTAATAAAATCAAATAGCGCACTACTTATTTCATTAGGCCCCTTTTTACCTGTGGTTTCATCCCATGCATAACAATAACCTTCCGCAGATCCAAGATCAAAGATAGTAAAGTTATACACTTTAAACTTCCTTTTATAATAAAACAATGATACCTCTGATTGGAGCGTAGTTAATATTTTTTGCAAATCAAAGCAAGCAGTTACAACCGTTTCTGTTTTCTTAGAAACCTCTTTATCGCGATTTTTGGCTTCACGTGCAACACGTTTATTTGCAACATGTAAAGCATATTCTTTTTCTATTTGGTCTTTCTCTGCTTTAGTGTTATGTAGATTGCAACTAAGACACATATCTTTTTCGGTGCAAAAAAACCGATATTAAACTCAGTATTAAATATGTTTCTGTACTGACTTTTGGTGGCTGGTTTATCGCATGGGTGATTCTCTAACATCCATTCATTATAATATAGTGAATACAATTTGGGAAAAGTTAAAGACTCATCAAAATACATCTTACTTGTTCTTTGCCTTACGTAATGGAATTATTTTGCTGGAACAGAGTTTATATGCGCATGAATCGAATTTTTAATACTTTCGTCTACAGAATTTGCCCTGTTGCGACCACGCATATCTCCAGGTATACGGCCTCCGCCTTCATGACTATCAATTTTTTTGAATAATGTAGTTAACCATATCTCTGTTATGTTAAAAGTGTCTTACAAACTTGAAGTCGGTGTTCTGCCAACTGCAAATTATATTCATATGTCCAGTGTCTTCTGGACTCTTTTAGCTTTGCAACTTTCCTCTCTTGTTTGAGAACATAAATCTACATAAATCTTCGCTTTGTTGGTCATGATCAGCTATTGCCCAAAAATTATTAAATAAATTGAGTCTATCATTTTCAGATAATTTCGATTTACATTTTCTGATACATTTATCGTTACATCCAGGTCCCAGTTCTCTAATTTTCGTTAATTTTCCAGTTTTGCCAGTATATTCTTGGCCAGAGTTCCTCAGTTTCTTCAAGACATTCATTTTCCAAACACTAGGATCCCTTTGTCTCTTCCTTCGAAGATTTTTCTTCTTGGGGTATTGTTTTTTCTTAGCAGACGTATCTAATGGTGAACTTGTATCTTCGGTGCATGTAGAAGTTTCCACTGTCGATTTATCTTGAGCGTGCAATCCACTGTGACCATTGATTATCGGAGTTTCATCAGTAGAAGTTAGTTCAGCAGTGAATGATATAGGTGTTATTATTTTTGTTTGAAATTCTAAACTAGTATTTTTATGTGAGTTTTTACGATTTGAGGCATGCTTACTATGCTCAGCAGTTAATAATATAGAATTTACCTCCTGACTATATTGACTTACAATGTTGTTCATCGTAATATTCCACTACCTTGCTTTCTTGTATCACAACTTACAATGCAGTTATAAAAACTTACTCAATAAATGTTTCGAGAAAAACATTGTATCCCATGTTACAATGTTTAAGTAAAAAATTTTTATCAATACAGTGGAACCTCGATAACTCGGATTAATCGGGACCGCGGCCTATCCGGGTTATAGAAAATCCGGGTTAGCAGGAGAATATGGTAAAAATTAATAAAATACGGTTACAGATAAACTCTGTTATAATTGAGATAACATGAAATATATGCATAGTACATATCTAAATCACTAAAAACACGTAAACACAAACCTAAGCAAACGGAAGCGAACAATACAAGACTGTACTACACACAGTACAGTCACAATCGGAAGGATGATATGTTATTTTAGAACAGTGAAGACCAAGACCATTGTTTCAAAAATAATTTTTTAAATAGTGTTTTAGTCTTTTTTAAACAATGTTAAGACAGTTTGATTGAAGTAAATAAAGGAATGCTACTACAAGTGCCTGTTGTTTCCGATAATTCAAGCCAATGAACGCCGCTCTGCCATGCGGCCGTGTGCCATGAGTCATTTTTATTATCGTATAGTGCAAATTACATAAATACACATTATCTCTCAAATATTATATTACATACATTTTTATTTTGAATTGTTGAAATGTTTGTCTGATGAAAAAAATCGGTCCGGGTTAGCCGGACTTCCGGGTTATCGGGGGCCGACTTATCGGGGTTCCACTGTACTAAAAAACTTTAATATTGTAACATTGGTTACAACGTTTTTTCCACCCAGTGATCAAAAATTTGCACTTACAATGAGGTTATTTTGTTAAATAACTTTATAATTACATAAGATAGGATAAAAGTTCTCACACCAAATTGAAGGTTATCGTTTATAGATGCTATTTAAGCCATAGTTGAAAAACATTGTAAGTGGAGATACAATGTTTTTCATATCAGGTGTCGATAAATGCTCCCTATTATGGGTTTTCCAATTTAATTAGATTGATCTCTGATTGATCTTCAATTTGGGGAAGCACATTATTAGCTAATTGTTATAATTTATCATCATCATCATCATCATCATCATCATCATCATCATCATCATCATCATCATCATCATCATATAAAAAGGACATTTAAATCTCTTGATCTTTTGGACTATCCGGATTAAAACCTGAAACAAAAATATCAATATAGATCTGTATTCCATTGCAATGGACATAATATTTTATTTTATGTTTTTTAGGAACAAAAAACAAAAATAAAAATTATCTATGTCGAAATAGTAGTACATAAATTGATATGTCTAATAATATATAAAATAATATTTGGTTACATATTATTATAATGAATTTAAAACCTGAAGAAACATGGTATTTACTTTCTCTTTGGGGGATATCCTGAATTCGCCATGTCACACTATTTTAACAGCACTTACTTGGCTATGATTTAAAGTAAACTCTAAATTAATAGTTATTATCTCTAGTAGTAACTGAGATATGCAAAATAAAAAATTTGTTGTTGTCAGCAATTTACAGGAGTTTAATTTTGTTGTAAACGGCTTACGTAAATGTATGTCCATTGCAATGGACACCGGGTCTGAAAGTGTAAAATATACGCATTACACTACAAATCGTTAACCACTATAAAGCAGTAAAGTCTTTATCAATATTACGTTTTATGGTACTTTTACGACGAGCAATAGTGTATGTTAATGGTTTGTTGCGTTTTCACGTTCTTTTTCAATCATAAAATTTATCGCTGAACTTAAAAGTATCATCAGCTGCATGCGTTTGACAGCAATAATAGAGCATGTTAACTCCTTGGAATATTTGGTTATGACTATAGGTACAACAGTAAACGGTGCTTTATATGGACTGTGAAATTTGATAATACAGTTTTAATATTCTATTCAAGTTTATTGAACTATACAGTATTTACAAAATTTGTCAAAAGATGTAGAAATAAATAACCTATACAGGAAATTTTATTGAACACTTAAAATTTAAAAACCTATGTAGCTCGATCAAAGAACAATCTGACCCAAAAAAATAATGCAAGGACTAAAATTTGGGAAAAGGTAGTTGATTTGTCTATTATTATATAAGAAAAAGTTTACAATTCTACATCCCCTCCATTTTACAAAATGGAGGGGAAATACCCCTTCTTGGGAGTGAAAAAATATACATTCAAAATAAGTCCGGAATTGGATAAAATGACTAAATCTAAGCAACTTTTGTTCTATAAAGTTTTTTCACTAAGTAAATACTTTTCGAGTTATTTTCGAGTGAACGTGTTCATTTTAAACAAAACAAAAACATATTTTGGACGGTTCTTTTTGCAAATAACTCAAAAAGTAAGTATTTTATCAAAAACAAAAATATTCTTAGTAAAAATATATCTTATAATTTTTTTTTAAATGGTGTATGCATGAAGTCTCTACATACCCACTAGAAGCGATGTTGTAGCTAATAAAAAGTAGGTTCTTATTCGTCCTATTCCAAATCGAATATTTGAACGTGAAATAACAATAAAACGGAGTACTTTTCGGGGAAACCTCATTATAACTTTTTTACAGTGTGTAAAGTGTTTAAAAAAAGGTGTATTTTTGTTTTTTTTTAAACTTCTCACATTAAAAATAAGTGAGTTACGCTCAAAATATTGTTGGTCCCTTTTATTTTTTGGTAAAAAGATCACGAAAATTACCCCCTAATTAGCATCCCAAATAAAATTAATCGTTACCGCTTCACAAGTTATTTTGCTTATATATTATATGATCTGTAACTTTCATTGTTTCAAAGTGTTCGTTTTTGAAAAAAAATTGGTTTTAAAATATGTAAAAAAAGAATGTGTGTGTACTTTGTACGCACGTAAGAAGTTATACTTCTATTATAATATAATCTAACTTCATATTATGATTTCAACGAAATCAATATACCTATCTACTTTAAACAGTTTTTTTATATTGTATTTAAATATTAAACTAATTTTAGAAAGAACAAAAAGAATACCAAAAATTAAAAAAAAGATATGACTTTGTCAGGATTCGAACAGGGGACCTCTCGATCCCTAGGCGAATGCTCTACCGATCAGCTACCACCGTTTTTGTATTCAGTCGATCATTTCTCGGACATAATTACAATCACGGTGAAAGATACATTAATTGAAAATAAATATTTTCAATAATACTGATAAAGAGGAAGACAAATCCACAGACATAAAAATTATAGTAAATATATTTACTAAAAACACTAACAATATTATTCTTTTCACGCACACCTTATTTGCGCTACATAACTTAAAAGATGTAGCGACTAATACCTTACTGTCGGTGTGCGCATGCGGCAGGGAATGTAAAAATTCACCCTCGTGCCTAAAGAAGTGTTACTTCAAAAAAATTCTAATTTTAAAACAAATTAAATTTTTTATTCAAGTTACCTTAAAAATTATTAGTAATATCAAAAATCTCAAAGAGTAATAAAATGTCCGTTTTGCTTTTCTGAATATTTTGGATTTTTTGTTTTCCTGGTAGACAAAAATTGGTTGTGCTATGACTGTTCAAAATTTTCATACACTCGTGGTTAGTGACTTGTTCAAGCCATTTTAACTACAGCCTTTTCAAAAACAAGCTCTTTAAACCAATGAAACTTACAGATCATATTAAAGAATACATATAAGCAAAGTAACTTGTGAGGCGGTAACGATTAATTTTATTTGGGATGCTAATTAAGAGGTAATTTTCGCGATTTCTTTACCAAAAAATAAAAACGGCGGAGGGGATGTAAAAGAAAATAGAAGAAAAAATATCGGACTCACTTTTTAAAGTAAATACCGGTCTTGGACCAAGATCAGTTGGATTATATCATGTCACAAAGCTCATTCCCATGCTTACTGACTTTTAATTTTAGCGACTAAATTTTACGAAGAAAATTTGCACTTGGAAAGGGGGTGATGTAAGCTTTGTGGTGATATGTACTGACATTGGCAATTTGTCATTATTTTTATATGAATGAATTTGCTTTAATTTTAAAAGTTCAAAAGACTATTTAAATTTTTATAATAAGACTTGGAAAGGATGAACAATTAATTGTCGATTCTTTGTTTTTAGGTTAGTATTTCAAAAGTTGATATTATTTATGTAAAAATTAAATAAACTTCTGTTTTAAGACGAGAATCACATTGTGTTGTGCTCCAAGAAAAATACTAATCTTATATGTATAAGTTTTTAGTCTGTAAAAACTCTCATTATAGATAGCCGTGCGTAAAGGGTTTAATGTGTGCGTGAAGTAACAATGCATTTTAAATGGGATTTACTTTTTCGCACTGTTTTTGGCACACTTTCATATATAGTCTTTTTACTACAAAAGCAAGATTACGTAGGTCAACATTTCTGACGTAAGAGCACTGTCAAAACATTAGAATGTAAATTTTCGTCGTGGCCACGTTTATAGAGATATTTTTCTTTTGTTTTTTTTACTCTACAAATAATATCTATACTCCGTCCCAAACACTTTCTTCAGTGCATCACAAATTATCGAATTCTCTCAAACCATTACATTTACGACAGGTAAAAAGCGTAAACAGGGAGGAAGCGACAGAAAAAAACGTACCTCTGTGATTATTTATACATTGAACTTAGAAAATTATGTGTTGTTTGACGGGTATTTGCATATTAAAACGGATTTATACTTATGGATGTATAATTGGTTGGCGATGACAATACTCTAAATAGATAACCAATCAATGAGACGGGTAAGATAATTTGACACAAAAATAATCGAATATATGGTAAAATGGCCATTGTAATTTTTTGGTTAGAAATTTGTCAACTCCGTAAATATAAATATTTTATGTCATTGGTATATTCGGCCATTCTATAGTGAAATTTAATAATATATTTATTTAATTTTACATTAAACTAATCTTACGTGCATTGAAATCGGCCCACCTAAAAATTTGGTCATTTTTGAAGTCTCGTATTTCCTAAACTTGTTGGCCGATTTAAGTGATTTTTTTAATATGTTATAGCCCTATTCCTCAGCAATATCGCTTTAATGATATTATTGCTAAGCAGGTAAGTGTTATTTTATACCGGGTGTAACAATGATAGTGTGTTTTTTCCTCAAAGTTCGGAACACCCTGTGGAATATTCTAGCGTATATAAAATATTTAAATTAAAACTCAACTGTAGCCTTAGGCTTTCTTAACATTTTGCTTTTTGATTCATTCGCTTGTGTTGGATAACAAAAAAGTTAGGTATTTTAACATCTAGCAACGTTCTTCATCAATACAGGGTGTTTCAAAATAAGTGCGACAAACTTTAAGGGGAATTCTGCATGAAAAATAATGACCGTTTCATTTATAAACATATGTCCGCAAATGCTTCGTTTTCGAGATACGGGATGTTGAATTTTTTTTTTACAAACTGACGATTTATTTACTGCTCTAAAACCGGTTGAGATATACAAATGAAATTTGGTGGGTTTTAAGAGGTAGTTATTGCGCATATTTGACATACAATTAAAAATTTTATATTCACCATTGGCGTACATACGGGTCATATTACCCGGTCATATTACCCGTATGCACGCTAGTGGTGAATATAAAATTCTTAACTGTATGCCAGAAAATGCGCAATAATTACCTCTTAAAACCTACCCAATTCCATTGGTATATCTCATGCGGTTTTAGAGCAATAAATAAATTGTCAGATTGTACGAACAAATTCAACATCCCGTATTTCTGAAACGAAGCATATGGAAAAATATGATTTTAAACCTAACGGTCATTATTTTTTCATGCAGAATTACCCCTTAAAGTTTGTCGCACTTATTTAGAAACACCCTGTATTGATGAAAAACGTTGCTAGATGTTAAAATACCTAACTTTTTTATTATCCAATATAAGCGAATGGATCAAAAAGCAAAATGTTAATAAAGCCTAAGGCTACAGTTGAGTTTTAATTTCAATATTTTATATATGCTAGAATATTCCACAGGGTGTTCCGAACTTTGAGGAAAAAACACACTATCATTGTTACACCCGGTATAAAATAACACTTAACTGTTTAACAATAATATTATTACAGCGATATTGTTGAAGAATAAGGCTATAACATATTAAAAAAATCACTTAAGTCGGCCAACAGGTTTAGGAAATACGAGACTTCAAAAATGACCAAATTTTTAGGTGGGCCGATCTCTATGCACGTAAGTTTATTTTAAATACTAATATTCTGGCAAATATTGGCACAAATATGGATGTTGATATAAATATAAACATTCTGACAACTGTCAGTGTCAGATTTAACTAAAATGTCATGTAATGATTTGAGATAATAATAAACTCTTTATTACAGAGACAAAATAAAGAAGTACAAGTACCAAATATAACATTATAGATATTCTTAAAATCCTATATGACGTCAATATTAATGACGCACGAAAAAAAGGCGATGGTTAAGAGGACAAATATTGTATGTCCATTTTTGTTTAAAATGAGATAGCCCCTGGTATACACCAGTCGAGATAAAATCTTTAATGTGCTCAAATATTGTATATCCTCTTAGATCCGTTTGCTAGTTACTAAAGTAGCATTAAAGACATATGTTCATTAAGGCAAGCCGCACACCAACGAAACATGAAACGAAAAACATAAAACATGAAACGTAAAACACGTTTCATGAAAATTAAACACGGCTAAACAAATCTTGAAGTCAGCCTACCAATGAAACGAGTGTGATTCATGCTCATAACACATTTTTATTTTCGGAAAGTTTCATAAATGGCCGGACATCTATTTGTTTAGCAGTGTTTTATTTCCATGAAACGTGATTTACGGTTCATGTTTGTTTGATGTGCGGCCTGCCTAACAGTACCATAAACTTAGAGCACACATATTTTATGTCCAATAATACAATATTTGTCACACAAAATGCTGTTTACAAAATTAAAACCAAACGACTCTTTTATTGTATGTCCAAAGATACAATATTTTGTCCATATTATTGGAGGTCGTCAACCTATGATATGTGTTGCACAAGTCTGCATATGTACTACTTGTACCACTAACACTATTTTAAACCTGATTTTATGATAGTTTCACAATTGCAGTGTGGAAATAATATATTGTATGTCCATGCTTTACTTCATATTTATTGTATGTCCATACAGCGGGTTACTTTAAGCTTGTTAAAAGTGATTATTTAACCCTAAAAGAAATAGAACTGAATAAGATACAAGAATAAAAAACCGCTAAACGCCGTAAAAATGAGTGGCGCATAAAATATTACAGCTACAAAAGATCTGATATGAATGTTACGTGGCGCGAAATATGTAACACGAACTTAACTGTAATTTTGTTACTTTAAAGTATGTATGGTTTGTCACGGATAACTCAAACTTTTAAATGATTTTACCGAAAACATCAATTTTGGACATATAGGGGAGTGCAATTAGAACGAAAACATGCATTGTTTCGGAAAAATTCAAACAAGCTTATATTTTTCTAAAACTTTTCTTGTTAGTTTATATACTTGTTAAAGTAAAAAGTTCTACTCGCAGATTTGGCCGCTATTTGTTTATTAATTGTTTAAACAATAACAATTATTTTGTATAAATAATATTAAAAATATCGTTAAATTCATCATTTAACTTTGATCACATATGTTTCTATTTTGTTTTTGATTATGCTGAATACGAATATGGCATTGCAATTTGAAAATTCTTATACAGAAGCTCTTATACAGTATGTCTGCCTAGCTGGGAACCACATGGAAAACTTTTTTATTATCAATTTTACGAAAAAAAGTTATTCTTCATAAATTGCTCTGGATAGTCAAAAATCTAAAACTCAAGAATCAGATATCAAATTTTATCAATTTTATACGAGTTATGTCAAAAATATAAATTTCGTTAAAGAGTAGTAAAGTACTTTTATATTCCAGAATATCAACAAATGATATTAATAAAAGTTGTTTGAAATTAAAAACTATGTTTAAATATACAAAATTACATAATTCTAATCGAAAAAAAAAAATTTCAATTTTTTCTTAAATGACTGATACTCATCATCATTTTATTACAATTATGTGAACTATTTTATTATCACTTTTACGAAAAAAGACCCGTGTTGAGCTGGCCCCCCCCCCACTTGCAAAAATTAAAAAACAAATAGCCCTGATTTATGAGCTATTTATGAGCTCTCATATTCCGCAAACTAAAAATTTTGAGCTCGTTCCACTGAGCAGGAATTTAATACCCTAGTGGGGGGGGGGGGGCTGAGTCAGCCCCCCCCCACTACTTAAAAATAGGAATATTGAATCGGTTTTTGCGGCAGAATTACGAGCTATTTATGAGCTCTTGAAATTATATAGTTTCGATTTTTGAGCTCATCCCCTTCACCCCCAAACAACCCTTTAATTGATTTAACTTAAGAGAAAGATGCTGAGAAAACTTAAAATATATCGTATTGCGGATATAATTCATATAGCTTATATACTCTAAGAATAAACTATTAAATCAAGAGCATTTCGATTATTGAGCTACAACCCCTTCGCCAGAAAAGCACCCTATCTTCCCGGCTTAAGAGAAAGTTGTACTTAAAATGCATTAAACTAATTATTTGGCGACTACATATCATTTAATAATTTATAAGCTTCCAAATTACGCGCATTTAGATCAGTAGATTGCAATTTATTTTGTATAGTGCAGTCACTGAAGGTAAAAATCAACGATTACCTTCAATTTCGGTGAACCTTCATCGATTTTCACGAAAATTGGTCAGTAGTTAGAGGATACGTCAAGAAACAAAGGTTACATGGTACCACCTTGCGCCTTTACCCTGAGGGTGGATACCGCCCCTTCTCGGGGGTGAAAATTATTTTATAAAAAATAAATGCACAAATCAATAAAAGAACAAATTAAAAGCAAAATTTATCATATAAAGTTAATAAAATAATTCAATACTTTTAAGTTATTAAAGATCAAAGATTTTAATTATTTGTGAAAAAAATGCATGTTTTGAAAAGGTTTTTTGTAAATCACTGAAAAACTTTAAGTTTTTACAAAAAAGTTAATAGTAGTTTAATTCGTATAGCTTATATTCTAAGAATAAACTCTTAAATCACGCGTCTTTCGATTATAGAGCTACAACCCCTTCGCAAGAAAACGACCCCATATTCCCAGCTTAAGAGAGAGTTGTTCTTAAAATAATTTAAATTAATTATTTGGCGACTACATATCGTTTAATAATTTATGAGCTTGCAAAATATACGCATCTCAATTATTGAATTGCCACTTTCTTTCTATAGTGCAGTCACTGAAGGTAAAAATCAACTAGTACCTTCGATTTCGGTAAATCTCCATTTATTTTCACGAATTGACAATAACAACTTGGGGTTTTAGCCTGGGGTATATGTCACCCCTTCTCGGGAGTGAAAATTACTTTATTAAAAATAACCCCACAAATCGAGAGAGGGACAAATTGTAAGCAAAATTTGTTATATAATGTGATTAAAATAAATCAATACTTTTTGAGTTATTAAAGATCAAATATTTTAATTTTTGGAAAGAAAATGCATGCTTTAGAGCGATTTTTCATAAATGACTCAAAAACTGTAAGTTTTTACAAAAAAGTTTTCATCACTAAAATTGAAGCTAATAAAAAATATAATAAATTGCTTACTTGAAAAACCCTTTAATGTTAATTTAAAGTAAGTTATTGGTAATTAACTGTATATTTTTTTCCGCGACTGTTAAAATCTAAGGGTTCAAGCTTAAATAACGGGAAAGAGATGCATTTTATAACACTTACTTATACCTATGAAAAATAAGATGCAGAAAAAGTTGATAGTATCAAAATCCGCTCACCAATTTTCGTGAAAATGAATGGAGATTTACTGAAATCGAAGGTACTAGTTGATTTTTACCTTCAGTGACTGCACTATAGAAAGAAAATGGCAATTCCATAATTGAGATGCGTATATTTTGCAAGCTCATAAATTATTAAACGATATGTAGTCGCCAAATAATTAATTTAAATTATTTTAAGAACAACTCTCTCTTAAGCCGGGAATATGGGGTCGTTTTCTTGCGAAGGGGTTGTAGCTCTATAATCGAAAGACGCGTGATTTAAGAGTTTATTCTTAGAATATAAGCTATACGAATTAAACTACTATTAACTTTTTTGTAAAAACTTAAAGTTTTTCAGTGATTTACAAAAAACCTTTTCAAAACATGCATTTTTTTCACAAATAATTAAAATCTTTGATCTTTAATAACTTAGTATTGACTTATTTTATTAACTTTATATAATAAATTTTGCTTTTAATTTGTTCTTTTATTGATTTGTGCATTTATTTTTTATAAAATAATTTTCACCCCCGAGAAGGGGCGGTATCCACCCTCAGGGTAAAGGCGCAAGGTGGTACCATGTCACCTTTGTTTCTTGACGTATCCTCTAACCACTGACCAATTTTCGTGAAAATCGATGAAGGTTCACCGAAATTGAAGGTAATCGTTGATTTTTACCTTCAGTGACTGCACTATACAAAATAAATTGCAATCTACTGATCTAAATGCGCGTAATTTGGAAGCTTATAAATTATTAAATGATATGTAGTCGCCAAATAATTAGTTTAACGCATTTTAAATACAACTTTCTCTTAAGCCGGGAAGATAGGGTGGTTTTCTGGCGAAGGGGTTGTAGCTCAATAATCGAAATGCTCTTGATTTAATAGTTTATTCTTAGAGTATATAAGCTATAGGAAATATATTCGCAATACGATATATTTTAAGTTTTCTCAGCATCTTTCTCTTAAGTTAAATCAATTAAAGGGTTGTTTGGGGGTGAAGGGGATGAGCTCAAAAATCGAAACTATATAATTTCAAGAGCTCATAAATAGCTCGTAATTCTGCCGCAAAAACCGATTCAATATTCCTATTTTTAAGTAGTGGGGGGGGGCTGACTCAGCCCCCCCCCCCACTAGGGTATTAAATTCCTGCTCAGTGGAACGAGCTCAAAATTTTTAGTTTGCGGAATATGAGAGCTCATAAATAGCTCATAAATCAGGGCTATTTGTTTTTTAATTTTTGCAAGTCGGGGGGGGCCAGCTCAACACGGGTCGAAAAAAGTTATTCTTCATAAAATGCTCTCCCTGGTCTAAAATCTAAGATACAACCACCAGATATCAAATTTTTTAAATTTTATACGAGATATGTGAAAAATATGAATTTTTCTTAAGAGTTAAGTGCCTTTATTATTCACAATATTTCAATTAGAAGAATGTAATTGAACACTTAAACAAAATTTTTAATTCCAAACAACTTTTCTTAATAACAATTTTCGATATTGTGAAATGTAAAAGTATGTACTTTATTCTTGAGTGAAATTCATATTTTTTGACATATCTCGTATAAAATTAATTAAATTTGATATTTGATGATTGAATCTTAGATTACATATGATGTATCGTATTTTATAAAGAATAACTTTTTTTCGTAAAACTGATAATAAAAAAGTTATCAATAGGTTCCAATTTACGCAGACATACTGTATAAGAGCTAAAAAAAAATTTTTGTTGAACATTTATTTTTGTTGAAGCTTGTTATTAAATGTATTTGAGGTAAGTTTTACAAAAAAAAGTTTTGATCATTTTGTATAAACATTTTTTTAGCTGGTAATTTTCGGGTTTGGTATTACATTTTTGTTATCTTTCTTAATTTTCTCAAAAAGAAATAGTGTATTTTATTTCAAAAGTAAAATAATTTAGTGCATTTAAAAGACTACATCCTAAGCTTAAAAAAACACTTATAAAACTGTAATAGATCTATTCAAACTTGAGTAATACCGTCTTAAAGTGGTGGTAATTCTATAAAACTACGAATATTTCAAAAATTACATTTTTTGAGACGTCATAATATGATTTGAATTAAATTTTTGAGATTTTTTTTGAATGAAACATCATTTAGTAAGATGCTTGTAAGGTAAGTTGTGCAAAATTGAGGGTTTTATAAGAAAAATTGTATTAGTTACACATTTTTAAATCATTTTTAAACAAAATTCATGTAAGGCTTAATTTTAGCCCACACCGTACTTATGCCCATACATTTTATTTCTCTTTATTATAACCATAAGATAGCTTAATTATTCTTCTTTCATGTTCAATTTGTAAAATTTCATTTGATTTATTAGTTAAAGAATTACATTAAAATAACTCAATCGTGCACTTCGCCGTACGCTAGTTTACAGTGCGCCAATGTTTGTGAGAAGGGTGACTTTAGCGTTATAAATAAAAAATTATAGAAGATACAGATTTAATTTTAGAAAATTCTTTATATAAGGTTTTTTTTGTAAAATTTCCTGAATTTTTCAATGGTCAAGTCATTTTTTTTAATTCATATTTTCGGAGTTATTTAAAAAAAAAACATCCAATTTTGTAGTTCATTTGTTTAAAATAAAATGAAGCACCCACTTCTCGAGTAGAACTTTTTGATATGGTGTTTATTAAACATTTCTTAATTAAATTACAAAAAGTTCTGTCTTGTTTGATTTTTTCCGAAGTGAAAATCTATACGCACTCCCCTAATACAATATTTTGTCCTTTTAGCCATCGAAGGGTTTGGGATAAACTGTACTATTCAGTATAATATTATATCTGTAACTGACAGTAAATAAATAGTGATGAGAATGGGGTCTAGATAGACCCCCATAGACTGTTATGAGTATAACATACATATATCGCGTAATTTCCTTTTGTTCACGTGTATAGTTACACAGTTTTAATCAAACACCAATGCTATGAAGAGACCGAAATTTTATCAGAGTAATCAAATTTTCAATAAAAACAACAAAGGGTAAGTCATATAGAAATTTGCATTTTCCCGTTGTTTTGCAAAATACAAATTATATCGGCCGATTGATGTGTTTTCGCGTTGGGAAAATCATCACGTGCTTGGATACAAATCGGCATAAATATTTGAACCGGATCAAATGTGAATCTATTTCGAAATTTGTATTTATGATTTATTCATATTTGAATTATATATTATGCTAAATACATATCGAAGCATGCCGAAAGAAAAATCTTATACAGAGCTGTGATACATTATGGAACCAAGTATATAAATATCCTTGAAACGAAAACAATGATATTCCTGAAACTTTGAATGCAATAATTACAATGTCATATAACAAACACAATTTGATGCTACATTCTTTTTTTGACATCTATTTTATTGCGATCTATTGTATACAAAACAGTAAATACCTGCATATGATTTTTAAGAAAGTAACAGTCAGTATTCGCCCCTTGGTGAATAACTAAAAGAGTAAAATAATAATTGAATGAATACAGTTATTTATTAATAATTAATTGAATTAATTTGAAGAGTACAAAAGTAAATCGAATGATTAATAATTAGTTTTAAGTGTTGAGATCAAGAGTGTCCGGTCGTTTTAGTCTTGTGTTTTATAGGGTTGTCAGGAGATTGGTGACCAATATGATTGGGTGAACCTGTAGTCTATTGTGGTACTTGGAGAACAGAGAAATAATTTCCTCTTTAACCGTTTGGTCTTGTAGATCTCTATAGATAATTATAAAGAACTGTGCTCCTTGTGGAAATATTTAAAGATAGTGCACGATAAGCCAAGGCACAGGCAGTCACAAGGATCTGTTGCGAATAAAGACATTGAAAATATACTAAGTTCCTGATTGGAAAGCAACCAAACAAACCAGTCAGAGGGTCTTCGATCTGTACAATTCGCCAAGAACCGAGCTTACCCTTCTGGCATCAAGTGCAGTCCCTATGAAGCTATGTTTGGGGTTCCTGCCACAATTGGTTTCAAAACTTCATCACTGCCAGAAGACGCCTCAGAAAATATTTTGACTTAAGAAGATTTGGAAATAAAAGAACAAGTAGAAGAAACCCAGTCAGGTCCTGATTCTGAAGAACGTGAAGAAGCAGAAGTGGATGAACTAAATGAGCTTTTAATAGAACAAGAACCAGAAAAACCTGAGTAATCATCAGTAAATGAATCTAATGTGATTCTAGAAGAATATTTTTCTAATCAAATTTCAGAGTGGCGAGATTTTGTTGCAATTTTTTTTTTTTTTTTTAACATCCCATTTATTTACAATCTGTAATAATGATTACAATAAGTAAATTGTTTAACAATTAAAAGAGACTTGCAGGAGACTGTCCAGTGACAATAACCTATAAAATCATAATTTTAGTACTTAACAAAATTATTTGTGACTAATAAATAAAACCCTATAAATAAAACTCTATAATAAATAAAATATTTTTGAAAATTTAAAATTTAAAATCTTGTTCGTAGATCGCTTGGAGTGTGGCGCTTTAGCCTTCTGTTTGCCTGGGGTCTCATTAGGTTCTTCGCTAGCCTGTTGGGGTGGTTTTGTAGTCGGATGTCGTATTTTTGGGCGTAACTGGCAATTTCTTCTTTGACAGTCTTCATTTGGAGATCACGATTGATGTGTTCATTGGGCATGTACCACGGTGCATTTGTGATAATGCGCAAGGTTTTCGATTGGAATCTCTCCAGGATGTCGATATTGGATCTCGACGCAGATCCCCACAGTTGGATACCATAGCTCCATATTGGCTTAATCACTGCCTTGTATACTAAAATTTTATTGTACAAACTCAGTTGTGACCTTTTTCCTATCAGCCAGTACATTTTATTGAGTTTCAGACCCAACTGTTTTCTTTTCGTGAATATGTGTTTCTTCCACGTTAATCTGCGGTCCAAGTGCATACCTAGGTATTTTACGTCATCCTTTTGTTGTAGTACTTGATTATTTATTGAGACGGTTGGGCACGTATCTTTTCGATTAGTGAACGTTATATGTACTGACTTGCTTTCGTTTACTTTAATTCGCCATGTTTGTAACCAGATATTTATACTGTCGAGATTTGTCTGGAGCAGTTGCGAGGCGATGTACGGGTTTGAGTGAGCTGCAATGATTGCTGTGTCATCTGTATATGTGGCTGTGATGATGTTTTGGCTTGTAGGAAGATCTGCTGTGTAGAGTAGGTAGAGAACTGGTCCAAGGACACTACCCTGAGGTACTCCAGCGTTGATTGGATATAAGTTAGTGCACTGATCTTTAACTTTTACAAGGAAATGGCGGTCGGAGAGATAGGACTTGAGGATTAGAAAGTAGTTGAGAGGAAGGACTTTTCTTATTTTGTATAGCAAGCCAGTGTGCCAGACTTTATCAAAAGCCTGCGAGACATCCAAAAAGGCTGCAGAGCAGTATTGCTTCTCTTCTAAGGCTTTGTTTATGGAATTGCAGACTCGATGAATTTGCTCGGTGGTAGCATGTTGTTGTCTAAATCCAAACTGGTGGTTGGGTATTAGCTGCTTTTCCACGAGGATTGGCTGTAATCTGTCTAGTAAGAGTTTTTCAAAAACCTTTGACATCACTGAAAGTAGACTGATAGGTCTATAGGACTTAACTTCTTCTACAGGCTTGCCTGGTTTGGGTATTAAGATGATTTGTGCCACTTTCCACAAAAGGGGATAGTAACCAGTTCTTAAGATTGCGTTAAAAATCTGTGTCAAATATTGCACGCCTTTCTTGGGAAGTTCTTTTAAAATTCTTGCAGTGATTAAGTCGAACCCTGGGGACTTTTTCGGATTCATATCTGTTTGGATTTTGTTGAAAACTTGTTTGGCTGTGAATTTCTCCAACGGTGCTTCTAGTTGGTATGGATATTCTAAATACAATTGAATATTATCTTCTGCATCAGAGTTGTTGTTTTGGGCATGTGGTTGGAACACTTCCTCCAGGTATTTGGCAAAGACTGTAGCTTTTTCGTTGTTACTTTTAGCCCATCGTCCGTTACTGGCCCGGATAGGCGGATTAGAGAGTTGTGGTCTGTTAATCTTTCGCGTTGCCTTCCATAGCGAGTATTCGGAGGTTTCCGTAGCAGATAGATTTTGTAGATATCGTTTTATGTCGTTGTCTTTATTGTTGTTTAACAAAGTTTTTAGTCGCGCTGTAGCTTGGTTTAATCTATTTTTATCCTGGGGTGCACGGGTTCTTTGCCATACTTTCCTTAGTCTTCTTTTTTCTGCGATTTTTTCTTTTATTTCGTTGGGTAAATCTTTGTGTATGATTGTTCTTGGTTGTTTAGGTGTTGACTGCCAGCCAGCTTTCTGAATTATCCTACTTAATTGATTTACTGCTTCGTCAATTTCGCCATCCGATTTTAGTGGGATGTTTAGGTCCAGTCTCTCATCAAGGATAGCCCGGAATTTAATCCAATTGGTATATTTACTACTTAGATATGGTGGAGGTTGTGTTTCGGATATTCGTAGATATCATGACCAAGACAGGAGAGTGGTCGGATGAAAGATCGAAACAAGATTGTGCTGTCTGGGATTCAAGTGGTATTCCTTTAGTCACACAGAAATCAACCAGTATTCGCCCCTTGGTGAATAACTAAAAGAGTAAAATAATAATTGAATGAATACAGTTATTTATTAATAATTAATTGAATTAATTTGAAGAGTACAAAAGTAAATCGAATGATTAATAATTAGTTTTAAGTGTTGAGATCAAGAGTGTCTGGTCGTTTTAGTCTTGTGTTTTATAGGGTTGTCAGGAGATTGGTGACCAATATGATTGGGTGAACCTGTAGTCTATTGTGGTACTTGGAGAACAGAGAAATAATTTCCTCTTTAACCGTTTGGTCTTGTAGATCTCTATAGATAATTATAAAGAACTGTGCTCCTTGTGGAAATATTTAAAGATAGTGCACGATAAGCCAAGGCACAGGCAGTCACAAGGATCTGTTGCGAATAAAGACATTGAAAATATACTAAGTTCCTGATTGGAAAGCAACCAAACAAACCAGTCAGAGGGTCTTCGATCTGTACAATTCGCCAAGAACCGAGCTTACCCTTCTGGCATCAAGTGCAGTCCCTATGAAGCTATGTTTGGGGTTCCTGCCACAATTGGTTTCAAAACTTCATCACTGCCAGAAGACGCCTCAGAAAATATTTTGACTTAAGAAGATTTGGAAATAAAAGAACAAGTAGAAGAAACCCAGTCAGGTCCTGATTCTGAAGAACGTGAAGAAGCAGAAGTGGATGAACTAAATGAGCTTTTAATAGAACAAGAACCAGAAAAACCTGAGTAATCATCAGTAAATGAATCTAATGCGATTCTAGAAGAATATTTTTCTAATCAAATTTCAGAGTGGCGAGATTTTGTTGCAATTAAACGAACACGTGCAAAGAAAGGTCTTGAAAAGCAAGCAAAGAAAATGCTTAAAATATCAAAAACGTTTGGCTGTTTATATGAGTGTTTAAAATGAATTATACGAATTGGGTACTAAGGAAGAGCGACTGTCATAGTTGTATAGCAGAAATCAATTTTATGATCTGCAAAGAGTCATTCGTTTGTTTAGACATACCTAGTTCTAAAACTAAATATTCCATTGCGCGAGTATGTTAGAAAAACGTCTTGCTTGCAAAAGTAAATAATGTAAAACAAATAAGTGTAAATGTAAAAAATGGAAAGTTGAGTAATTCCAAGTTCCATGAGAGTTGGCCAGGTCACAACAAATAGTAAATAAGTAAAGTATGTAGTAGTATTAATTCAGACAAAAAGCTGAATTCAGGTTAACAAGACCTCTTGTGTTTTTAATTTAGTTCAATAAAAATCACACTTCTTGAATAGCTGTTGGAATTTATTGTTTTTAATTCATCATTTTACTTACTTTTACAACTGGTCCCTGGTAATTGTATACAATTACCGATAAAAGTAGACAATTGAAAATAATTTCCTACATTTACCGTGGGCTCTGGTAATTGTATACCATTACCAATTATCTACTTTTACCGTAACATATACAATGTAAATCCCAAATCATGATTTCCAAAATTTATACATTGTAAATTATGATTCGGGAGTGCTCGTAGTAGCATTTAACTTGTCTTGATTTGTTTATTTCTACTGCATCTTAATTGTAAATTTAGTATAATACCCATAATACTCATGAAAGTATATATAAAATGAAAGTCTAGTTTCTTATTTTAGGGATAATGTCAAATCATTTTATTTTTATTAACAGACGGACGTAGTTTGATTTTTTCGGGTCCGTTTGAACACAAAATACAAGAACAAAACATAAAATAATCAAAATGAAAACAACAATGTTAATCCGTAAATTATTGATACATATAACTTTAAATCTCGCTGGCAATTTCTGCTGTTAATTAAAAAAATATTCGACCACTATTGACGACTGCAAGGTGAAATATTTACAAGCGATAACCAACCTTTAATTATTACAGCTTTGTTAATTTCAGAAGTATGTAAAATTACATTCATCATACAACCTCTTCTGTCCACTGCTGGACATAGGTGTCTCCCATTTTTCGCCACTCTCTACGGTTCTGTGCGTCTTGTTGCAATTTCTTGGATACTCATTAAATGCCGTCCATCCAGCGTGTTGGTCGTCGTCCTCTGCTGCGTTTGTCTGCTCTTGGGCGCCAGTCAATGGCACCTATGTACGCCGTTGCTCCCGCCTGGTGGCGCTAGTGTAGTTGGAGGTCAAAGTTTTGACTATTCGTGAAGTTTGTATATGGTGTTTTTGATTACGATTTAATCAATAATAAATTATGGCCGAAATATACGGATCTTGGATACTGTTTGTGCGTTGAAAAACGAATTGAGAAGGGATGCGAGAGATACTGGAAAAAGGAAACACTTATCGAATGATAAACTATATTAATCATCGTCTCAATGTTTTATTTCTAAAGCTCAGAGGGTATTTATTTGGTATTGATTAACTCCCCACACGAGTCTGACAACTGTGTATAATATGATATGTGCGATCTGCCTTACTTTTTTTATCAATTTAAAATTCACAATTAAGTGCGCTCAGCATTAATTTTTGTGGTTATCTTATTTAAAAATGTGATATTTTCAAAATATGGCTGCCATGACAGTTGCGCATTTGGTGTAAATTTGGTTTAAGCATGGGGTGAGCGCAGTTGATTCTGCAATGTTGTCTTATTTAAAAAAAATTATAATTCCTTATGGAAATATAGAATGTGTTAATTTAATTAAGTATAATTATTTGGGTGTTTGTCTACGTGAAACGCGACCTTAAATTTAAGGTGAAATTAAAAAAAATTAGGGATAGGTTTGATCAGGTTATGTTTTAGTCACTAAAGAATATTTGAATGGTACTAGGTCACTTTCTAGGTTTTGTAAAAACCTAGGACCATATCAACAGGGATTTAGAAAAGGGAGATCAACAATCGATGCAATCCACGTTTTAACGCAAACAATCGAAAAAAGTTACGAACATGGCATAGAACTGCACATATTGTTTATTGATTTCCAACAGGCTTTCGCCAGCATCTACAGAAAACAGCTATTAAAAGAAATGAAAAATATGAATATACCTGCAAAATTAATAAGATTGACCAGAATGACAATGAAGGACTCAACAGCAAAGGTTAAAACAGTGGATGGTGAAACAAAGAATATCAACATAGAACACGGGGTAAGACAAGGCGACAGCCTATCAACAACTCTCTTTAATATAGCCTTGGAGGGAGTAATTAGAAACACAGGGCTAACAAAAAAGACAATAATCCAAAGCTCTACACAAATAATAGGGTATGCAGATGACCTAGGATTGATAGCCCGCGACAGGAGAAGCCTAGAAGATGCATTGCTAACATTGAAAAGAGAAGCAAAAATCAGGGGGTTAATAATTAACCAGAAAAAAAACAAAATACTTAATAAGTACGAGAAATCAAGACCAAATAAATAGAATAAAAGAAATAAGAATAAGTGATAATGTATTCCAAAGGGTTGACTGCATTAAATACTTGGGAGTGATATAGTATAATATAGTTGATCCAAAAGATGGCATAACCCAGACATCCAAAGTGAAAGTTATCATTCAACACCAAATTGTTCTATATGGTCCACACAATGTCCAGAAAAAAGTCCCACCATTTTGAGCGTCGGGTTTGGGGGGGAGAGGGGGGAGAAATCGGTAAATTCGTAGTTTTTTAAGTTTTTCGCCAAAATTTCTAAAACTATGCGGTTTAGCATGAACAACCTTCTATACAAAATTGTTCTACATTAAATTTGAAATAAAAAAGGCCCTATGGATAATCTTTCTAAAATGAATGGTTCCAAAGTTACGGAGGTAGTATTGTATAACTGGTCCAAAAAAAGGCCTAACCCAAACATCCAAAGTAAAAGTTTTCCTCCAACACCAAAATGTTCTATATGGTCCACATATTGTTCAGTAAAAAGTTACACCGTTTTGAGCGTCCGGTTTGGGAGGGAGATGGGAGAGAAGCCGGTAAATTAGTAGTTTTTTTAAGTTTTTCGTCAATATTTCTAAAACTATGCTTTAGCGTAAACAATGTTCTATACAAAAATATTATACATGAAATTTAAAATAAAAAATGTTCTATACATAATTGTTATAAAATCAACGGTTCCAGAGTTACGGAGGGTGAAAAGTCGAGGTTTTCGATACTTTTTATATTTTTTGGGCAATATTTATGATATAACTATACCAAAAACCCAGACATCCAAAGTGAAAGTTATCCTCCAACACCAAATTGTTCTATATGGTCCACATAATGTTCAGAAAAAAGTCACACCATTTTGAGCGTCGGGTTTGGGGGGGGGGGGGAGATGGGAGAGAAATCGGTAAATATAAAAAGTATCGAAAACCTCCACTTTTCACCCTCCGTAACTCTGGAACCGTTGATTTTATAACAATTATGTATAGAACCTTTTTTGTTTTAAATTTTATGTGAAACATTTTTCTATAGAACATTCCGTACGCTAAAGCATAGTTTTTGAAATATTGACGAAAAACGTAAAAAAACTACTAATTTACCGACTTCTCCCCCATCTCCCCCCAAACCGGACGCTCAAAATGGTGTAACTTTTTACTGAACAATATGTGGACCATATAGAACAATTTGGTGTTGAAGGAAAACTTTTACTTTGGATGTCTGGGTTAGGCCTTTTTTTGGACCAATTATACTATACTACCTCCGTAACTTTGTAACCGTTCATTTTAGAAGGGTTATGCATAGGGCCTTTTTTCTTTCAAATTTAATGTAGAACAATTTTGTGTAGAAGGTTGTTCATGCTAAACCGCTTAGTTTTAGAAATATTGACGAAAAACTTAAAAAACTACGAATTTGCATATTTCTCCCCCCTTTCCCCTCCAAACCCGACGCTCAAAATGGTGTGATTTTTTTCTGAACATTATGTGGACCATATAGAACAATTTGGTGTTTGAGGATAACTTCCACCTTGGATGTCTGGGTTTGGGTCTAACTATACCATACTAATAGTAGATGGTCAAAACAGAAGAAGCATTGAGATAAATTAAAGAATTAAAGCAGGGAATAGGGCATTCTGGAAATACCACAAGCTACTTAAAGATAAAAACCTGAGCAAGAAAACAAAAACAAAGATACATAGAGCGGCAATTAGACCAGTCATCACCTATGGAGCATAAGCAATGTGCCTTACAAAAAAAGATGAAGAAAAACTGAGAATAATAGAAAGAAAAATTATGAGGAGAATACATGCTCCAATTAAAACAGACCAAGGAGAAATACGAATTCTGATGAATCACGAAATAGGAAATCTAATGGAAGGAGAAGACATAGTGAGATTTATTAAACCACAAAGACTAAAATGGTTTGGCCACATCCAAAGAAGAGGAGTGGATGAACTAATTAGGCAGATAACAAATTGGACGCCAGTAATAAACAGACCTAGAGGAAGACCGAAAATAAGATGGGAAGATCAACTGCGAGAGGATATATCCAATATGGAAATTACAGGCTGGAGAGAAAAAATACAGAATAGGAAAGAATGGAAACAGATCACAGAGAAAGCAAAAAAACACGAAAATCTATAAAGGATAATGAAGAGGGCTTATGCGGACCAATCCACCGCATGAAATGGATTAAAAGAGCTCATTAACCTGAGCTACCTATACTCTACTAGAGTGACCGGTCTATATATATATATATATATATATATATATATATATATATATATATATATATATATATATATATATATATATATATATATATATATACTAGGTCACTTTAATTTTCAGTTATTAACTTATTTATATTATTTTCGATTAGGTTAGGTTTGCTCAGACTATGTTTTAGTCATTTTAAAGCATATTTTAAAGATAATATATCACTAAAATGTTCAGTTATTAAATTTTTTATATTATTTTCGATGACGCTAGGTTAGGTTTGGTCAGGTTATGTTTTAGTCACTAAAAAATATTGAGAACTTGAGAAATATTTAAAATTAGTATTTCACATTTTTCTATATTATTACTTCAAATATAAATTTTTTACATGTTCACTCCATAAAAAGCGATTGTAGATGTGGCAACAGTGTGAATGTATATAAAATTGCATATCTTAATCCGTGCGTTTATAATAGGGCTTTTCATTCACAGTCATTTGTTTCGATCTTCTGTCAAATGTCGTATAATCCGTGTATATTAATATTATACACAAACTATACAACATATGACAGAAGCTCGAAACAAATGACAATCGATGAAAAGCCCTATAAATTTTGATCTGAATTTTATAGTGAAGTATTCTATTTTTTACAGTCGAATCTGGGGGCAATACTTAATCTGTTTCAACAAAATGTTTATTGCAGATACGTGCATTTATTCTCGGCACATATTTATCCCTTCTTATTGCTACAATCCACTTTCTTCTCAACAGAATATCTTTGGGAAAGCTGTGTCCTGATGTTCTCGATGAGCACAAATGCACAGCACAACATTCAGGGATTTTATTTTCTCAAGTTTTCACAGCGAAACAAATATGCAATATTTACTTGGAAATAGATTGATTTTAAGCGTTGACTGATAAATATACTGGTATATAAATATACTCCGATAAATATACTCCGTATTTATTAATCAACGTTTGAAGTATTGACGTAAGTTGACATGACCTCCAACTACACGAGCGCCACCTACGTTGAGCTTTCCAGATAGCTGCGGCTAAAACTCGCCCTGATGGAATACAGTGATGCCAGATTTACTGTTCCGTTCCGTCACAAATCATCTGTCATTCAAGTCATTCTGTCAAGAAAAAATTTGGTTTTGTTTTCAGTTTGTTTCAGTTTTGTTGAAGTTCTATTTTCTATTTGGTTTGGTTCTATTTTTTAGTCATGAAGTTAAGTAGTATCGTGGGATATTTGAAGTTCTTGGGTACTCAAAATTCAAGAAGTTTTAAAAGGAAAATAAGTTTTAAACTCTGGTCATCTTATTTTGGCTGGAAAAATAGAGGAAAGTTCTGAGCATACCATCAAAATATAATATGGTTTATTCCTTCAGTAAGGTCCAATCCCCACGAAATTAAAGGAACCCTATCTTTCACAAATGGCATGAGCATTAGCCAAATGTTATGTTCTTGTAAAGCAGAAAATAGTGGAAAATGTAAACATGTCTCTACTCTTGTTAAATGTAAGTATAAGGTATGTAAAGTTCCAAAAATAAATGCAATCATGAAAGGAATATTTTTGATTTTACATTGATATTGTTTTAGGGAAAATGTGAAATTAATGGAACATTCAGTACATGAGTTGAAAAAATGTTAACAGATTGGCAAATGAAGACCATTTTTAATTGATCTAAACATTTATAGAAACAAAGTACCTATATGGTTAATATAAAATATTACCTGCCTGAAATAACTTGATGTACAAATCAATAGTAACCATAATTTTTTTCCCAGGGCCAGTGAGAAACAATGTGCATTTCATTTCTAAGTGTTGTAAGGAAAGATCTCATAAGAATAAATAGATCTGTACAATGAAGATTAACCTAATCTGTTTAACCATCGAAATTATTGTATTGTTATAAAAATAATCTCCATTTCATATTATTTACATTTACAAACATTAGCCTGGAATTTCATTGTGTCTACATTAGTGGCCATAGTCCCAAACCTACCCTAGTCAACGGAGGTACTGTCTTTCGCAGATGTGGTAATGCCGGGTTTGATACATTATTGCTAAATAAACTTTGTGAATAGTAACTTTTCACAAAATAAACAGAGTTTTAATAGTTTTCACTGTACTTAAATATTTTTTACATTCAGTGGTAATAACATTATATTTTGTTTTGGTATTTAAATTTACCTAAATATTTATAGAAATATACTATACTAAATTCAAGATGCAGTAGAATTAAACAAACCAAGACACATTAAATGCTACTATGAGCACTTCCGAATCATAATTTACAATGTATATACATTGTAAATCCCAAATAATGATTTTCAAAGTTTATACATTGTAAATTATGATTCGGGAGTGCTCCTAATAGTAGCATTTAACTTGTCTTGGTTTGTTTATTTCTACTGCATCTTAATTTTAAATTTAGTGTAGATGTGGCCATCATAGAACTCTTACTTATAGATGCAATAAAATTATTGGTTTATTTTCATTTTAAATGTTATACTTCCAGTATTGTATGTAGTACCTAGTATTAAAACATATATTTTTAATTAAAAATAAAAAAAAACTTATTTCTATAATGAACAACATTAAATTTACTTCTTGCGGGAGTAGAAAAAAGTTATAGTAAATATTTTTAACTTGTTTAGCTTTTGATGATATTTGCCATATGTTTGTGTAAGACATGTTTAACAAGTAGTCTAAGGGCATATTATTATACTGTGTTATACAAAATATACATAAAATTTTGAAACTTTCAGCTTCATTTTTTCATTGTTTCAATATTAAATCCCAAATTTAGACTCTCCACCATTTTCTCATAAAAAAGTATGTTCAGTTTTTACCCCAGGTAGACCGAAACCACCAAAAAATTGATGTTACTTAAGTTTTTAAGTACTAAAAAAATGCATTTCATCAGATACACAAAATAAATGCAACTGATTATGTTCGGATAGTGGGGTTACTCTTAATTTTTATTCCTAAAAACTTTACTATTAAACCAAAGTTTTAGTTAAAAAAAAACAAAATGTTTGCTTCTGTGTGGAGTTACAAAAATAAGTTGAAATGCTATTTAAGTTCGTATTATTTCCTGGTGATCCTCTGCCATACTAATTTTACACTGTTCTTACATGCAAGCATTTGTAAATTAATTTACCATTAAAGGGCGGCCCAAGGTATATTCATCTTAAATGGGTGGTTGTAGTTTTGTATATTTTATTTTCATTTTGTATTATTTTTATTTTAGTTTTGTAATATTTTTAAGAACAAATAAAATAATTATAATTATTCTGAACTGTTGTTTCTTTATCGAACTTCTTTTTTTTTTGAAAAAAGTATCAACAAATCCATATATTTAAATTCAATATAAATGTAAATTTTATAGATAGAATTTACATAAAACTAGAATTTTTCATGAATGTTTGTTCAGTTTATCTATTCTTGTCTTTTTTCCTTATACCTATTACGGTGTCGGATTATGGTCCGTTGTTTCTTTCACCCATTTTTCTATGCTTTTCTGTTTTTGGCTAGGCTTTTCATTTCTTCTTTCGTTTTCCCTCGTACATGTACTATATCCTCTATTTGATCCCTCCAATTCTTTCGGGGATGTCCTCTTCTCCTTTTTGTTGCGTTTCCCATTTCCAGAATTTTCCTGGCCATCCTTTCTGGTTTCATTCTTATGATATGTCCATACCATTCCAGTTGTTTATTTTGGATGTGATATACTATTGGCTCTATTTATGTTCTTCTTCATTTCTTATTCTACCCCATTTTCATTTTCCTGCAATCGTTCTTAAGTGTTTCATCTCCATTGCTTCTATTTTTGACTCATGTTTCTTCTGTATTGTCCAATTTTCACTTGCATAGGTTATAACTGGTCTTGTGTTATTGTATTATGCATCTTCCTTTTCACTTCCATTTGTATGTCTTTATGTCCTAGTATGGGTTTATTTAAGGTATAAAATATTCGTGTCGATTTGTTTCCTTCGTTTGCAATTTCAGCGTCTATTTTCCCGTCGTGAGTTATTATATTCCCTAATGTTGTTCTGAAGCTATTTCCTTGTGGCATTTTTATAATTACGTATTTTTTATGGGAAATAAGCCACAATTTTACTAAAAAATGAATTTATTAACGTTTCGAAGCCCAAATCGGGTTTCGTTGTCAAAATATTTTTATAATTACTTATGTTTGTTTATTTTAATAGTATTTTGTATTTTGACAATGAAACCCGATTTGGGCTTCGAAACGTTAATAAATTCATTTTTTAGTAAAATTGTGGCTTATTTCCCATAAAAAATACGTAATTATATTCCCTACCTAGGTATGCATAGGTTGATACTTTTTTAATGTTATCTGATTGCACTTTATTTCTCTGTTGTTTAGGCCTTCCTTGTTATTTATTATCATTGTTTTGGTTATCTCTTAAGCTTTCGTTTCATTTTTCTGTACGCCTTACACCTTATTACTATTAATCCATATCATGTATTCCTTTTTTGTTCTTCAGTTTTACTACATCCTTCCTGGCTCTTGGCATTTGAACACTCCAACAAAAAAATTATAGACATCAATTTCAATCCTATTCTTTAATGAATGTATGGTATTATATCTCTGTTATTTATAGTCTAAAAACAATCATACAAACAAATATTTGCATATTATACATAATAATTACATACAATTGAACACATCTAATAGTGTAGGAAACAAAGGTTGAACCTTGCAAAATGGACACAAGTCCGGTTTTATTTTTTTTCTGGTATATCAAGGGGTGCTTATTATAAGACTAACTTTTTCTGAAAAAATTTCGCCCCGGAACCTCCCTTTTCACCCCTTTAAAGGGGGTAATTTGTGGTTTTTGCGGAACGTAGCCCTTCCTGTAACTTTTACAAAAAATTTCTTTTATAGAAATATGAAGAAGACTATATTTTCTACGATTTATTTCCAACACCATCTCTCTATCATCCACCGTTTAGCAGGGGTGGCGCCCTAAAGTTGACAAGTTTTTAAAAAAGATGTTTTAAAAAAAATATATTTTTCCCTAACTGTAACGGAAATTAAGAAGAAATCCTGCGGCATTTATTGACGAATAATTGATTGATTTTTTGGTATAGGTTTTACTTAAGGGTAATTGCCCTTTTTTTAATTACAGGGTGTTACATTTTAAAAAACCTCTTTTTATACCATCTGAACCGTTTATGCTAGAGTAAAAAGACTTTCAGCAATTACCCATGTACCGGTGCTATTTACAAATTTGTATAATGCACCCCAATTTTTTCCCCGGAACCACCCCAAAAAAAGAAGAATTAATAAATAAATTGATTTTCTTGGAATCCTTCACACACAATGCCCTTTATTAATATGCTTCATACATCATTTTGTGGACGTTATTATTACCCATGCATGGACATCAAAAGCAATTTCCTAGTGCAACCCCTGAAGCAAAAAAAAATAAATAAAATGGGGGGTTGAAATTTTTTTTTGTTTTTTGCTTTTTGATCCATATTGGCATATGCTTCATCAATAGTGTTTTCAAAAATATATATGGTTATTGCAACATCTCTGCGAAAACTACCCCTATCCTTGAAAATATACTGCAGAAACTACCCCTATCCCTTGGCGAGCATGTTTTTACGATTTTCTCATTACCTATGTATTATTTTTAAACAAAACTTATACAAGGTTAAAGACCACTATTTACTCTAAAAATTATGTCATATTCATTTTTTCGTATAAGCAACCGTTACGGCACAGTGGCGCCGTAAACCTCATATATGCTTTGGCGGGCTCCAGTTTTTGTTTTTTTTTTCGTCATCTGTTCGTTTTATTGATAAAGTACTTATGCAAAATAAAACAACACAGTGTAACCTACAAATTACGACTTATGCACATTTTACATTCTTTGCTCCCCAAAGCCACAGTGGTGGCCCAAAATAAATTTTTGCATATTTTCGCCACCTACATGCATTTTATTGCATTAATGCTACCTTAACAGCACAATATTTACCCTTAGGTGGTCGCTACGCAGTGGCGGATCCAGGGAGGGGTGATGGGGGTGATCACCTCCCCCCCTCTCAAACCAAGTGATATTATATTCAAAGATTATAAAAATATTCATTTATTTTATAGAAATTTAACCAATTGGCACCCCCCTCTTAACGATGCTGGATCCGCCACTGTCGCTAAAGCATAAAAAGTCATTCTTATAAAAATAATATTAATATAATATAAGTATTTCTATAAAAATAAATGAATATTTTTATAATCTTCAAATATAATATCACTTGGTTTGAGAGGGGTGGGGTTGATCGCACCCATCACCTCTCCCTGGATCCGCCACTGCTTAGCGACCACTTAGGGGTGAATATTGTGCTATTAAGGTAGCATTAACGCAATAAAATGCGTGTAGGTGGCGAAAATATGAAAAAATTTATTTTGGGCCACCACTGTAGCTTTGGGGAGCAAAGAATGTAAAATGTGCATAGGTCATGATTTGTAGGTTACACTGTGTTGTTTTATTTTACATAAGTACTTTATCAATAAAACAAACAGATGACGAAAAAATAAACAAAAACTGGAGCCCGTCAAAGCATATATGAGGTTTACGGCGCCACTGTGCCGTAACGGTTGCTTAAACGAAAAAAATGAATAGGACCTAATTTTTAGAGTAAATAGTGGTCTTTAACCTTGTATAAGTTTTGTTTAAAAAAAATGAATAGGTAATGAGAAAATCGTAAAAACATGCTGGATAAGGTATAGGGGTAGTTTCCGCAGTATATTTTCAAGGATAGGGGTGGTTTGCGCAGGGATGTTGCAATAACCATATATATTTTCGAAAAGCACTATTGATGAAGCATATGCCCATATGGATCAAAAAGCAAAAAACAAAAAAAAATTTCAACCCCCCATTTTATTTATTGTTTTTGGCTACAGGGGTTGCACTAGGAAATCGCTTTTAGTGTCCATGCATGGGTAATAATAACTTGCACAAAATGATATATGAAGCATATTAATGAAGGGCATTGTGTGTGAAGGATTCCAAGAAAATCACTTTATTTATTAATTCTTCTTTTCTTTTGGGTGGTTCCGGGGAAAAATGGGGGTGCATTATACAAATTTGTAAATAACACCAGTACATGGGTAATCGCTGAAAGTCTTTTTACTCTAGCATAAACGGTTCAGATGGTATAAAAAGGGGTTTTTTAAAATGTAACACCCTGTAATTAAAAAAAAGGCAATTACCCTTAAGTGAAGCCTATACCAAAAAATCAATCATCTATTTGTGAATAATCTCCGCAGCATTTCTTTTTAATTTTCGTTACAGTTAAGGAAAAATATATTTTTTTTAAAACATCTTTTTTAAAAACTTGTCAACTTTGGGGCGCCACCCTTGCTAAACGGTGGATGATAGAGAGATGCTGTTGGAAATAGATCGTAGAAAATATGGTCCTCTTCATATTTCTATAAAAGAAATTTCTTGTAAAAGGTACAGGAAGGGCTACGTTCTGCAAAAACCATAAATTACCCCCTTTAAAGGGGTGAAAAGGGGGGTTCCGGGGCGAAATTTTTTCAGAAAAAGTTAGTCTTATAATAAGCACCCCTTGATATGCCAGAAAAAAAATAAAACCGGACTTGTGTCCATTTTGCAAGGTTCAACCTCTGTTTCCTACACTATAAGATGAACGGAATTATCAATCAGTAGCCTCCGTCCTCCATAAATACTGAAATTACTGAAAATGAAAATATTTTTTAAAGTCTACTGTCCTTGAGTGACTTCCTGAAATTTGAATTGCCCGCCAAAAGTGACATTTCTCTCAGCCAAAATTTGGCAACACTGTATTCCATCAGGGCGAGTTTTAACCGCAGCTTTCCAGATTAGCTGCCATTAGCTTTCTGGCCCATCTTGAGTCTTTTAATCTCGCTATGTGACCTGCCCAATTACGTTTCGGCTTAGCTATACGTTCCTTCGACATCAGTCATACCTGTTCTTTTCCTTAGTTCTTGGTTAGAAGGGCACGTCCGCCGCCGCCCATCTTTATAGCTTCTATCACGACTCCATCTTCTCCTGGTGCTTTGTTGTTTTTTTATCTTTTTCATTGCGTCCTGGATTTCGCTTAGTGTTATCTCTGGCATGCGCTCTGGTTGATAATTTTGCGTGATGCAGCGGCTTCCAAGTTCATTTGGTCTTCTCTTTGACTTGTGTATAGTTCTTGATAGACGTCTTCATATATGTTTAGTAGTTATTCTTTAGTTGATGTGGGGACTTCTTCTTTGTTCTTTAGTTTGTGTATTTCACATTTTAAACTATTTAGCCGTCTTCTCAGGACTTTCACACTTTTATTTTCTTCTATAGTTCGGTGGACCTTTTCACTCTTAAATTTCTTTAAATCTTTCTTTATAGCTTTTGATATTTCTTTATTTTTTTTTTCATCAATATTTTCGTCTCCTTTAATTTTTCTTCTAGTTGCCTTATTTCAATGGTTATTTAAGATATAAGAATTGAAAAAGAAACATCTGAAGAAATGGAAATAAAGAGAGGAGTCAGGCAAGGCTGCATACTATCACCTCTATTATTTAACGCTTATTCTGAAGAGGTAATGCGAGAAACTCTGGAAGATGAAACAGTCGGCATAAGAGTAAATGGAGTCTTAGTTAACAACATCAGATATGCAGATGATACAGTAATAATAGCCGATAGTTTACAAGACCTGCAAAGACTCATGAGTAAAATAGTAAAGTGTAGTAGGGAGTACGGACTCTCTCTCAATATCAAAAAGACGAAGTTTATCAAAATTAGTAAAAACAACCATAATACTAACGAAATCTTGATAGTAGAGGGCCAGCAGATCGAAAGAGTAAAAAAGTACACTTACCTAGGAACACTTATAACAGAAAATAATGACTACACTGCAGAAATAAAAGTCAGAATCGAAAAAGCACGTTCTAATTTTATAAAAATGAAAAAGGTCCTATGTAGCAAAGATTTAACATTAGCTCTTAAAGTACGCCTAACAAAATGTTACGTCTACAGTGTTCTATACTATGGAGTGGAATCATGGACGTTAAATGTAGAGACAATGAGACGACTTAACGCCTTTGAAATGTGGACCTATAGAAAAATTATGAGGGTTTCCTGGGTAGATAGAGTTACAAACAATGAAGTACTGAGAAGAATAGGTAAAGAAAAGGAAGTTGAACTTACAATTAAAGAAAAGAAGCTACAGTATCTCGGACATGTGATGCGGGGCGAGAAGTATGGCATCCTACGACTCATAATGCAGGGAAAGATAGATGGCAGAAGAAGCATCGGAAGAAGACGAATTTCATGGTTGAAGAACCTGAGAGAGTGGTTTGGATGCAGCTCGAAACAACTATTTAGAGCTACTGCCTCAAAAATCAAAAATTAAAATAGCTATGATGATTGCCAACCTCCGTAGCGGAGATGGCACCTGAAGAAGAAGAATGGTTATTTTTTCGTCTTGGTGCCTTTTAGGGCAGCATTTTACTTGAGCCTCTCGAATAGCCTCTACGATATTTTCGTGTAGGCATATTGTCTTGGTATTCATTTAAATTCGTTGGGTCATTGCATATTGGGTTGGTTTTCTTCCTAATCATTTAACTAGACTTATTTAATAACAGAAAGAACCAAAATGATTAGGAAAATTACATTATTATAATTTTGATTTTCGAAACTCAATATTTATTTACATAAAAAAATAATAAGAAAAATAATTGTAATGCAGAGTACAATCCACATACCCTTAAACAAACAATAATTTCAAAGTTCAGAATGACATATTATTTTTTCTACGACAGTTTAATAACGTGCTCATTATTCACTATTTTTGAATACACCTACTATTTTAGGGGTGCATGCCACTTCTAATTAATTAGTCGTAGATAAAATGCAAATAAAATTAGTTTTTAATTTTACAATAATTATTGCAATTTATACCAATATCTAGTAAATATAGAGTTTATAAAAAATATATAGGGAATAAATATAATCAGATTTTTTTGACATGCCATTCCTATTAAAGCGAGCATTTTATTGACTAAGAAGTAGTGACGATTATATGTATTATATAATATGTAACGTCAGTATTATATTTGGTCATATTGTAAATGGTAACTGATATCTAACATAATATGGTACGCTAAATATAATGTCAAATTATTGTTTTCAAATTATATTTTATTTATTTAGTTTATATTTTAACAATAGTTAATTTTTTGACCAACTTCACTTTCTCTGCCCTATCCTTGATTGGTTTTGTTGTATGTTAGGTTTAATTAGGCGTTATTTTAAGAAATGTTGCTGCTCACGAGAGTGCCTACAGAAATGAAAATTTCTTATATATAAATTACGAGCTCAATGTTTTTTCCCCATCCAAAAAGGAGTGCTATACCTATATTATATTATACGCCTTTCGTACGTTCTATAATACTTATGTATACATACACATAATACTATAAATAAGAAGATAATATATTGCGCATGCTGAAGGGACGGGGAGTCGTGACGCAACTGGAGACCGGCACGTTCGTAATGGTTCGTAACGTCCGATTAGTTTGAATCGTTCGCGGTTGTAGGATAAGTGTATATTATATTTTATCTTTGTAAAAGTGAGATGTCTTTTATAAACAAATAATACAAAAAGTTGTTTAATATTATTTTGCTAATTGAATAATTTCATGACAGAATGCATACAAATCCCTAACTTCAACAAGAATTCAAATTCAAATTCAAATTGGTCTCCAGTTACGTCACAATGCGCGAAATCGGACGTATTTGGGCTACGGGAACATACTATCTGGTTATTTTTAGTATCATGTACACATAATATAATATTATATACGTACGAAATTTAGTTCGGCAAAGTGATGACGGTCTCGAACTCAATACTTTTTCCCCATCTAAAAAGTGTACAACGTTCCTAAAGAAGTTTTCACAATTTATTCCGTTGAAGCAATGACGCTCGCTAATTTAATACTTTTTCCCATCTAAAAAGTGCACAACGTCCCTAAAGAAGTTTTCACTTCAAAAATTTATTTCGCCGAAGCGATGACGGTCGCTAATTCAATACTTCTTCCACATCCAAAAAGTGCACAACGTTCCTCAGGAAATTCTCATTTCAAAAATGTATGTTGTCGAACCATGACGGTCGCCAATTCAACAATTTTTCCCATATACAAAGTGTAAAACGTCTCTAAAAAAGTTTCGCTTCAAAAATATGTTTCGTCGAAGCAATGACGGTTGCGATGGTGGTCGTTAATTCTATATGTTTCCTTATCTAAAAAGGGCCCAACGTCTCTAAAGAAGTTTTCGCTTCAAAAAATTATTTCGTGGAAGCAATGACGGTCGCTAATTTAATACGTTTTTCCCATTGAAAAAGTGCAAAACGTCTCTAAAGAAGTTTCATTTAAAAAAATTATTTTGCCGAAGCGATGACGGCCGCTAATTCAATAATTTTTCTCCATCTAAAAAGGGCACAACGTCCCTAAAGGAGTTTTCACTTCAAAAAATTACTTTTTCCAAGCAAAGACGGTCGCGATGACGTTCGCTAATTCAATACTTTTTTCCATCTAGAAAGTGCACAACGTCTCAAAAGAAGTTTTCACTTCAAAAATTGATTTTGCCGAAGCGATGACGGTCGCTAATTCAATACTGTTTCTTCATCTAAAAAGGGCACAACGTCTCTAAAGAAGTTTTCACTTCAAAAATTTATTTCGTCAAAGCAATAACGGTCGCTAATTTAATACTTTTTCCCATCGAAAAAGTGCAAAACGTCTCTAAAAAAGTTTTCACTTGAAAAGTTTATTTTGCCAAAGCGATGACGGTCAGTAATTCAATACTTTTTCCCCATCTAAAAAGGGCACAACTTCCCTAAAGAAGTTTTCACTTCAAAAATTATTTCGTCGAAGCAATGACGGTCGCGATGACGTTCGCTAATTCAATATTTTTCCCCATCTAAAAAGGGCACAACCTACCTAAAGAAGTTTTCACTTCAAAAATTTATTTTTATCGAAGCAATGACGGTCGCGATTACGGTCGCTAATTTAATACTTTTTCCCCGTATAAAAAGGGCACATCGTCCCTAAAGAAGTTTTCACTTCAAAAATTTATTTCGTCGAAGCAATGACGGTCGGGATGACGTTCGCTAATTCAATACTTTTTCCCATCTAAAAAGTGCACAACGTCCCAAAAGAAGTTTTCACTTCAAAAATTGATTTTGCCGAAGCGATGACGGTCGCTAATTCAATACTGTTTCTTCATCTAAAAAGGGCACAACGTTCCTAAAGAAGTTTTCACTTCAAAAATTTATTTCGTCGAAGCAATAACGGTCGCTAATTTAATACTTTTTCCCCATCGAAAAAGTGCAAAACGTCTCTAAACAAGTTTTCACTTCAAAAGTTTACTTTCCTGACGACGGTCACTAGTTCAATACTTTTTCCCCATCTAAAAAGGGCACAACGTCCCTAAAGAAGTTTTCACTTCAAAAATTATTTCGTCGAAGCAATGACTGTCGCGATGACGTTCGCTAATTCAATATTTTTCCCCATCTAAAAAAGGCAAAACGTCCCTAAAGAAGTTTTCACTTCAAAAATTGATTTCGTCGGAGCAATGACGGTCGCTAATTTAATACTTTTTCCCCATCGAAAAAGTGCAAAAGATCTCTAAAGAAGTTTTCACTTCAAAAATTATTTCGCCGAAGCGATGGCGGTCGCTAATTCAATACTTTGCCCCATCTAAAAAGTGCACAATGTCCTTAAAGAAGTGTTCGCTTCAAAAATGTATTTCGTCGAAACAACGATGGTCGCGATGACGGTCGCTAATTCAATACTTTTTCCCCATCTAAAAAGTGCACAATGTCCCTAAAGAAGTTATCACTTCAACAATATTACCATTATTATACGTACATTATAATAATATACGTACAAAATTTATTTCGTCGAAGCGATGACAGTCGCGAAATCAATCCTTTTTTCCCATTCCAAAATAGATATTACATTTATTTTAAATTTAAATACTCCTACACAATTTATATATACAATATACATACACATAATAAATATACGTACAAAATTTATTTCGCCGCAGAGATGACGGTCGCGAAATAAATCCTTTTTCCCCATCCAGAAATAGGTTTTACATTTATTTTAAAATTAAATACTTCTATACAATTTATGTATACATACACATAATATAAATACGTACAAAATTTATTTCGCCATATTGACATGATCTTGACAGCATGTTGGAATGGTCTATTGTCAGTTTGACACTTACATATATATAGTAAATATAGTTATCTTTGTTTCACACCCTTAAAGAAAAAGAGAAATAGAAATAGTGTAGGATGTAGCAACTTTGGTAAATAAATACGCGTTTTTTATTCGGCAACAGCACTGCTGTCGTGCAAAACTTGACGGTCGCGAAAAAGCTAATATATCAGGAAAAATTTGTTGAATTTGTTTGCCGTTAAGTCTGTACCGGTGGGTTATGATGTCATTAAATCTATGACTTGCATTCCTAATTGTTTGACTTCTAGTTTACCTAGATTTTTTACGTTGGAATTTCATCATTATTTGAACATTTATGATTGAGGTTATCTTTTTTTATTTTTTTTTTATTTAGGTAATGCCTCGACAACTAATGGCCATTGTTACGGTACAGTGGATTTTTGCAATTAGGTACCTAGTGTAATGTGTGGTGTGTGTGTTGAGTAAGTGTCTTGTTACTTTGCCAAGTCGACGTCATTGTCTTTGCTAATTGTATCCGAACCTCTGCGGTCCCTCCGGTTGAGGTTATTAAAAGGTAAACACAAACAATTTTAGTTGCGTAAAAGAGTAAACTGTTTACGGATATGAAAGTTGTATTAATTCTGTTGCACTTATTGATGATTGTACAATAGATTTTTATTGGGTCCACACGTTTGTGGTCCACATGTTTTAAGTCTTATTATCCGCCATTATACAATGAAACAATAAGAATTAACACTAATGGTAACTGTTTCATAAGCTCAAGAAGGGTAATTCTAACAGTGTTGCCATAGTTATATAAAATATGTTTTCTTGTGAAAAAGAAAATCTTTTGGCTATTTAAATAGGATAGTAGTTGATAATTATGTTTTTCTACTAACTAAAATAAAAAAAGGTCGTAAAAAAGTACAGTATTCTACTTTCATGTAATGGCTATAACTCAGTCTGATGAATAAACTTCATAATCGTGAGTAATAGCCATTATTACATGCTCGTTGAATAATATACTATAAAAATATAAACAATTCCGCATTATTTACTTCTTCTCTTTTTTTTCAGTTTCTCACTTTAATCAACAAGCTCACAGTCATCGGATACGCAGTTTCTTTAGCAGCTCTAATTATTTCCCTATTTATATTTTTGACCTTCAGGTAAGAATGATTTAACTATACGAATTATAATAATCATTTGTGTATTTATAAAGACCATCACTTGGTGTTCCTAACTTATTGAATACTTATTATACTCTAATAATACAGTGATAAGTGCACTGAAAACCGGCAAAATAACGCAAAAGATGGAAAATATAATATAATATGTTGTGAAATAAAATGAGATGAAACTCGTAGAGGTGGTAAATTATCGATAGCAGCCTATAAATGTACATTACATTAAATTACCACTTTCCCACCTTTAGACGTTATCTTAAGAGCTAGTTGACTTCAGTCATAATTATACGTACGAGATTGAGTAAAATATTTTACTTGAAGTCCTCATTCGAAACACATCTGCGTTATCTAACCTCCCCTCTTTAATGAGACTACAAAGTGAATTTTTCGACGTTTTCAAATCTGGAGTTCTTGGAGGCCAAGGCCTTGGTATAGGACATTTTGGAGAACCTCGTCCAATCCATCGGTCCGGGAAGATTTTATTTGGGTCACCTGCAGTTCCTCAACTGTCATCAATACGCCTAACTTCACGCGTAACTTTTATATGAGAATTTTAAAAAAATATTTACTGAACTCGCAGATCCAGTCATTTTTTTAGCATTATAAAGTAAGAAGTGAGTACAAAGACATGCATAATTTTTTTTTGTAATTACACCTTCAATAATTTTTATAGTGCACTTCTAGTAGACCCGTGTTGAGAAACTGCAGCGCGACCATTTCATTCACGCGGTTGTGGACACTGAAAGCAAAATGGGGTCTTCTTATGTCAATAAAGAGTATCAGCAGATCCCTGAGCTCTCAATTGCGGTTCATGCACCGGCACGCCAACAAGCGTTGGTGCGGTGTTGAAACATTATTATTATTACTGTAAAAAAATATTATTACTGATTACTGTATTATTATTACTGATTCCTTCTACGTGGTCTCTCAACAGCGGCACTTTGCTCATACTGATCTAAATAGGTCATGTACTAAATAGACCAATGTTCTTAGCCTTTTCACTATAATGTAGTCTCATACATGATACTACGACAACCAGAGATAAAGCCACTTCGAGAACAACTTTTAACCGGTGCGCGCATGATGTCAGCGCCCGACAAACTTGTACGGAGACGGGAAAGCATAGAGTTTTATACGGTTTTATACATTCTCATGTTATTAAATAACTGAAATTGCCGTTCGTCTGTTCTGTTACACTGTTTAATTCATACTTTGATGAATTATTATTATAATCATACCAGTAAAATAATACAATATATTATGTAGGTACTGTACTAAAAAACGTAATAGTTTTTTCACAGCAAAAATTTAAGAGGTTTCTTGACATGTAGAAAACTTTAAATAAACCCCATCAAATAAAAGATGGTTTATTAGCCAATAATAAAAAAACTAAAATTTCAAAAAAGTATCAAAAATTACAAAAACAAAATTAAGTAGATAGATTTAGATGGATTTAAAGAGGTGACCGTTTAGCCTATTCCTCTGCTACCTTTTCAGATCCATTGTGGTCCTCTAATTCTAGATAACATTCTTTAGTCTGGCCCTTTTTAAAAGGTCCAATAAGCCCCAATTCTCAACGCACATTATTCTACATTTGCCCAAGGACATAGTAGCTTTCTGTGTGGTTTTTAAGATGTGAGTATTCCATTTCAGCCTATGATCAGTATAAACCCCAAGGTATTTTTTTTTTGGCAAATGAAATCTCCGTTCCTTCCAGCACCGGTAGTTTTAAGGCTTCTAGTGCTCTCATTTGGGTTAAGTTGGCGATTTGTTTTCTGAGCATTGACTATCAGTCTCTCTTATGTACACCGGTCGTCAACTATATTTGGGGCTGCTTACATTCTCCCAGACACCAGCTGGGCAAACCTGCCCCTGATGACGATTGATATATCGTCAGTGTATCCTAGACAAAAAAGTCTTTTGTGGAGAGATTTTTTAGATCATCTACCAAGGTTGCTCAAAGTAGAGGTGACAGAACTCCTCCTTGTGGACAGCCTCCATCTACTCTTGCTTTGATGGTTGCTTTAACAAGAGTTAATATTACTATCCTATTCTCCAGGTATAACCTTATCTATCTGCATAAAACCGCAGGGATTGTTTATCGACTATCTATGTAGTCTAGATCCGCTAAGTTTAGTTTCAACAGGGCCACCACGAGAGGGGTGCAATCAAAGATTACACACCCCCAATCAATGTTGGGAGTACCCAGCGGTCTTGGGATGGTTTAAGGAGGTGCAAAGTCGTAAGACTCTCCAAGCAAAACTCATCCCCTGAGATTAGTTCTTTTCCCGCTCAGCTTGACGCCGACTAGAAAAAGAGCACATCCCTCGGGCCCAAAAAAAAAACAAAACAATAAAAACAACAAAAAAAAACAAAAACCAAAAAAAAAACAATATTACATTTGATTCATTTTTTTTTGTATTTTAGACTTTTTTTTTCAACTTTTGGTTCAAAACTCGCATTTGAAAATATATCTGACATCTAAAAAATAGTTTTTTTTACATCACCAGATATTTTAACCTGATGTGATCTTTCCAATAAATATTTTTGATAATTTTTGGTGCCAACTTTAATATTGTCCCCATTGAATTGGCAAAAAATATTTTCTAGTTACGACAGTTTGTAAGTAATATTTCTGAAGACTTCACCAAACCCCCTTCTGAGAGATGATTTACCCACGAGGAAGAAGTGTTACTATTTGTAGAACTGCCCAAACTCTCTTCATGTCGTAGCTTGAAAGCTATGAAACCAGCTAAATTTTCTAATCCATCATGATACAACTCTTCCATTTCAAAATCTGTTTGATGGTTTTCATTTTCTGAAGTTACTGGAAGATTTAATTGACTAAAGAGTGCTTCGGTTATCATCACTGAATCTACTACGTCATTGTTGTAACAATCAAGATTCAAAGAGCTTCCTACTTTCATGTTCTGAAGCGACATGTTTTTTGTTTCTGGTAGGTTACTTACATTATCTGAGACTGAGAGTGAAATAACTTCATCGTTCCGACCCATAATAAAATTACGAAAACGGTATTTAAATTGCAAAGGAGACCGATAATCATGTAAACCTCCAATCGCACCTATTACTGAGAATAGTCCTTCTAAGCAATCTTGATTTAAATTATATGTTGTTATACATTATACATTATACATATAACTGATGTTGAAATCTTTTTTTTAATCTAGAAAGAGTAGTCGTAAAGATTTAATACTAACAATTCGAAAGAACTCAATTTAGCATCTTCTAAACTAACATATTTTTCCTTGTTCCAGTCTCATCTTCGATATGGTCTTCCTTTTTGGGGTTCTAGTACAGCTGCCCAATTAGATGTTATTTTTAAATTACAAAAAAGAGCAATGAGGTATCTGTTTGGCCTCAGAAGAACAACACATTGCAGAAATTACTTCAAAGTTCACGGAATTTTAACTCTTACATCTTTATATATTTTGGAAACTGTTTGCTTAATTCGTAAACACATGCATGTCTTTCCAGCATGGTCTTTTCATCATGACTACTCCACCAAAAATTCAAATTTTGATGTCTATTTACCGATCCCGCGCGTCCTCTGAGTTAGTAAAGAGATCTATATTATATTCCGCAAGATAACTATACAACCATCTTCCTTTACAACTCAAATCTGCAACATCTTTCCCCAAGTTCCGTAAAATGACAAAAGCTCATCTATCTAAAAGACCATATTATTCAGTAGAAGAGTTTCTTAATGACTAACTAAGAAATTACAGTAATGTGCTAGTAACCAAACTTATCTAGATTTGGGTGTCACATGCAGCAGCTTAAACTTATTAGTTCCTATGTCTATAGTTTACTTTGTTCTATGTTCATTTTGCAATTTCTATAAATGGTTGCAATATATCGATTTTTTTTTCTTTACTTTATTAACTTTTATTTTGTATTTTTGTATTTTTTTTTATATTGACGATTTATCAAATTTCAGGAAATTGTATTTGTTATTGTTAGATATTATTTATTTATTTTTTCTGACTTTATACTAAGCTTTGTCCATAAAATTTGTATAATTTTCAGTGACAATAAAGCATATTTCTATTCTATTCTATTCTACAGTAATACCATGCTGAAAGGGCAGTAATAACTATTTCTAATTATCTATATTTAAGAATTTTATCCCCAAAAAATATAGCTTTATGCTTTCCGAAAACCATGGCCTCATATTATATGCTATTTTTATTTGCTTTTCTGATGGATTGGCCCCATCAAATAAAATAGTTATTCTATGGCTTTTTTCTGCTCTTCAATGCACAATTATTCGGTTTCTCTTTTATTGACTTCTAAGCCCCATATCTGGTACTTTTAAATTAATTTTTGGGTCTGTAGTTTAAAAATCGTCATAATCTTGAGCCAACGTTATTTGATCGTCTGCAATGTTGAGAGTATACAGGGTGAGGCAGATAAAGGGCCTATTAGAAATATCTCGAAAACTAAAGCTAACAGAATAATGAAAATTGGTATACAATGGTTTTGAGGTATAAACTATTTAATTAAAATATTTTTACATTTTTGGATTCTCCTCGATTTCTTCTTTCTTAAAATATAAGTTTTTGTAATATTATACAGGGTAGGTTAAAAGATAATTACGTTTCCTTATTAATTTCGTAGGAACATTCACATCCTGTAGGATTGTAGTAGTTTGACATAATAAACTCTACTAATGTTCAAATGATTTTTAATATAGTCTACTATTGTTAAGAGTTATTAGTATAGTTAAATTTTTCATTTTAGTATACAGGGTTGGCCGAAACTCGGAATGAGTATTTTCTGAGTTTTCTTAAATAGAACACCCTGTATTTTAGTATTGTAATGAAATGATATTTTATGGTACTTTTTAATTTATTAAGCATTCCCTATACCTAACTGCTTTAATTCGTGAGTTATTGGTGATTCAAGTCAAACATTAATTGCAACACAAAATAGGTGACATTGTATGAGGTTGGCCGTGAAAATATTCAATAACAAATAATTTTTTGGAAATAAATACATATTAATCTAGACTAATACTTAAAATTGTCAATAATGGTTGAACTATCAAAATACCATCGAAGTTAAGATTGTTGGGGGATTAACAATTAAGCACAAATTAAAGCAGTTAGGTATAGGGAATGCTTAAGAAGTAAAAAAGTACCATGGAATATCATTTCATTACAATACTAAAATATAGGGTGTTCCATTTAAAAAAACTCAGAAAATACTCATTCCGAGTTTTGACCCACCCTGTATACTAAAATTAAAAATTTAGCTACACTAATAATTGTCAACAAAAGTAGACTTTATTAAAAATCCTTTCAACATAAATAGAGTTTATTATGTCAAACTACTACAATCCTACAGGGTGTGAATATTGCTACGAAATTAATAAGAAAACGTAATTATCTTTTAACATACCCTGTACAATGTTGTAAAACCTTATATTTTAAGAAAGAAGAAATCGAGGAAAATCCAAAAATGTAAAAATATACAGGGTGTCCCATTTAAAAAACGAAGTTATAAGCAACTTCCGGTAAAACCGGAAGTACCAAATCGATGAAAATATTTTCATTAAATAGATCAGGCTTCAAGACCCCCTTATTCCAATTTTCATAATTCAGTTGCCTTTAGTTCCCGAGATATTTCTAATAGGCCCTTTATCTGCCTCACCCTATATAGTCGTACTGTTGGCGAATGGTATCACCATTGTTCAAAATTTTTGTTTCCATCCTTTTTAAGTGCTCGAGGTATATTTTAAATAACGTGGGAAACAGGGAACATCCTTGCTTTATTTCCTTTGATGTTACAAATTCTGTTGTTATCTGTTTCCCAGTTTTTATTTTTGGTTTGGATTGATCGTTTATTACTTTAACGGCGTTTTTTATTTTATATTAATATTCTTACTTTTAATTGATTTTTCACGGCTTTTTCAGTGAGAGGCTATCGTAGATTTCCATTGGCCGACACACAGCACATGAATTTCTTGATTCCTTGCGAACTTTTTTTTATTATTTGAATCAGGAAAAAATATGGTCAATAGTGGATCGTTTCCTATGAAATTCTACTTGTTTTTCTGCTTCAAAATCTAAATAATATTTAGATATATCTACTTGACTCAATATTTTAAAATTTATCACTTTTTGGTTTTCGTAGTATACCGACGATATGTTTATTGTAATATAAACGGAATATTATGTACATCTCATCCGGAAATATTTTTAAGCATCGCTTAAGATTTTCTTCTGTAAAAAACCTGCCTAAATAATTTTCAGAAACTTGTTAACAAAGATTTTTATTTTTAAATAATCCAGAAAGCCACTGCGCATCCGCTAGAAAAAATATTCTAATTCGGATTTTTTGCACAATCTTACTCAAAAAGAACTCCTTTTAACAAATTTGCATGGTGCCAGGACCAAAAGGTGGTCAAAAATTTTTTAAACGTTTTTTTTTTGTTTTTTTCCTAAAATTATTTTTTTTTGCATGGAACAAAGTTTTTTTAGGTTTTTTGGATCATTCCAAACAGAAAAGATCTTTAGTGACTTTTCTCTAAAAATAATAGTTTTTGACATATAAGCGATTAAAAATTGAACAATTGCGAAATCGGCCATTTTTAACCCTCAAAAACAATGTGAAAAACTGAAAATTTGAATGTTGCCAAGGTAGGTAGATATTCTTTAAACATCAATTGATGAAATCCCGAAGAGTTTTTTGCAATATAATATTCAAAACTTCTTTGTTTTTAATTTCTAATCACGCGTGCGCGGCACTATTTTCCACTGTTGCATGTGTATACAGTATGGTGCAAATGAAAGGAATAAATTCGTTATTTCGTAAACTGGCTACTTTAAGAAAAAATCCGAAGCAGGTCGATTTTTATTTTTAAGTTATGATATTGTGGCATGTATGGTATACTAGTGACGTCATCCGTCTGGGAGTGATGACGTAATAGATTATTTTTTTAAATGAGAATAGGGGTCGTGTCGTAGCTCATTTGGAAGGTTCTTCAATTCTCTATTCAGTAATGTAAACATTTACATAATTATTTATACAGGGTGTCCAAAAAATTTTTATTAAATTAAATTATTTGACAAAAAGAAGTAGAAGGACACCCTGTATAAATAATTATATAAATGTTTATATTACTGAATAGAGAATTGAAGAACCTTTCAAATGAGCTAGCACACGACCCCTATTCTCATTTAAAAAAATCATCGATTACGTCATCACGCCTAGATGGATGACGTCACTAATATACCATATATGCCATAATATCATAACTTAAAAATACAAATCGACCTGTTTCGGGATTTTTCTTTAAAGTCGCTGGTTTACGAAATACCGAATTTGTTCCTTTCATTTGCACCATACTGTCGGTGGAAAATAGTGTCGCGCACGCTTGATTATCAATTAAAAAAAAAAGAGTTTTGAATATTATATTGCAAAAAACTCTTCGGAATTTCATCAATTGATGTTTAAAGAATATCTAGCTACCTTGGCAACATTCTAATTTTCAGTTTTTCACATAGTTTTTGAGGGTTAAAAATGGCCGATTTCGCAATTTTTCAATTTTTAATCGCTTATATGTCAAAAACTATTATTTTTAGAGAAAAGTCACTAAAGACCTTTTCTGTTTGGAATGATCCAAAAAACCTAAAAAAAACTTTGTTCCATGCAACAAAAATAATTTTAGGAAAAAAACAAAAAAAAACTTTTAAACAATTTTTGACCACCTTTTGGTCCTGGCAACATGCAAATTTGTTAAATGGAGTCCTTTTTGAGTAAGATTGTGCAAAAAATCCGAATTAGAATATTTTTCCTAGCGGATGCGCAGTGGCTTTCTGGACTAAAACCTTGAAACATTGAAATTTGTCTAATATTAATTTATGTTATATTTGATTAAATTTATCATCCCAGCGAAAGATATAATAGACCAAAACAGTTTATTAATAGCAAGCTGAAAATTTGTTAATAGCTTAATGGTATTTAGCCGGACAAACTTTGATGTATGGGAACACTGGAACAGAAAGTTTAAATTGTGGAACAAGTTACAGGTTTCGAACGTCAAACAACGAAAACTTTCCATATATTTTGTCGGACAGAACTTCCAATTGATTTGTTACCCTTTTATTAAACTCTCATGCAAAAATCAGACAACTATTTACCACCAATATAATTCCCTGTCATTTAACATGTTCTACGTCGGACAAAAATGTTTTCATATATTATATAAAGTTTACTATTGAATAAACTTTAAAACAACCTGCTAGTTTTCACCATCCTAAACTTGTCAGGATGAGACGTTCCACAATTAAAATCACGTTCCACAATTAAAACTTCCCCTGTTCGAGTGTTCCCATACATCAAAATTTGTCCAACTAGACACCGTTAAGCTATTAACAAATTTTCAGAAATAGTGTTAAGAAATAAAAATAGCGTTAAGCTATTTAAAACAGAAAAAATATTTAAGTTAGGCCATGATTTTCCTATCTTCATTGCTGAAGCCGTAGCAATTTATGAGGCCCTGCAATATTTTAAAGAATCAGAAGATATATCTGCAACAATTATTTCCGATTCACTCTGTGTTCTTCTTGCTACTCAAACTATAGATTTTCCCAATAACAATTCAAATATTTATATCCTACTAATTAAGAAAATCCTTTTTGAAATTCATAAAAATAAAAGAAGAGTGAACTTTTTATAGGTTAAGGCTCATATAGGACTAACGCATAATGAATATGTTGATAGTTTGGCTAAAAAAGCTATTGAATATGGTACTTCACATAATCGTAAGTTTTGCATATCTGACTTAGTTAACACTATTAAGCATCGAGTTAAAAATCAGTGGAGTCAATCATGGCGAGATCTTTGTAAACAATCTAAATCTCAGTATTCACTGATTCAACCTTCTGTTCCAAATATATATTGGTTTAAAAATTATGTAGTACCTCGAAGATATATAACAACATTAATTAGAATGAAGTTTGGACATGCATGTTTCCCTCTACATCTAGCAAGAATTAAAGTTTTTGATTCAAATCTTTGTACAGAATATCAGAAGGTTGGTGACTTAAATCATACTTTCTTTGAGTGCGCAAAATATATTCCATGCACATATAATTTAATCCAAGATTTAATAAAATGTAATGTTCTTCCACCTTTCAATGTATCCTATCTATTGTCTCTAAACAGCAAGAACATATATGATTGTTTAATGAAATTTATCTGTGAAACTAAAATTAACCTCTAAACTTATTAATCCTGATAATTTGGTATATTATGTACATATGAAAAAAGAAGAAGAAGAAGATACATAATGGAAAATGTGGTGAGCAACTTGGACAGTCCATAGCGGCCAGCTTTTGAACTGAGTAGAGAGCTGTAGAAGAGTTTGCTATGGAACTCTAAGGACCTCATTGCCTTCCTTATGTATGAACAGAAAACAAAAAAAGTTGTGACTGTGAAGCTATTTTCTTGTGGCATTTTTACAATTTTAACTATTTAGAATGGGAAATAAGCCACAATATTATTAAATATATTATCCTTTATCGTTTATAAATAAGGAATTGTCAAGATTAGATCGAATGGAACAGAACAACATAGAACGGGATCCTACAACATTCACAAGAAATAATACGAGGAAAATATCAATACCATACATAAAAGGACTATCCGAGAAACTTAAAACAATAGGAAATAAATTCAACATTTCAACAACATTCAAAACAACCAACACATTGAGATCTATTCTATCTAAAACTAAACCTAACAATGAACAAGAAAGGACAAAGAATTGTATTTATAAAATACCTTGTGAATGCGAACAGTTTTATATAGGTGAAACATCAAGACCATTAAACGTTAGAATAAGTGAACATCAATCTTATATTAAAAATAGAGAATTTGATAGATCTCAAATATGTCAACACGCATGGGATAATGAACATAGAGTTCAGTGGAGAGATTCAAGTATAGTCCTGAAAGAAACAGATAGTAAAAAGAGAAAAATCAAAGAAGCGGCTCTAATTATGCTAAACGAAACCAATTGTGTCGCAAATTCCTCGGTGGAATGCAGTAGGATGTGGATACCCATACTGAAAGAGGAAGTCAATAGAAAGAAAATACCACAATTAGTAAGTCAATAGTCGAGTTAGTACATATTTTATATTTTAGTATTACTTATATACCCATGTATTATTGATATTATTTATAATTTAAACAAAATTATAGTAAAGTCAGAATTTGGTATTAATTTTGAGAGTAAATTAAATGTAAGACCAAATACTTACGATGTCGGGATAGTATCACGAGGTTTTTCCTGGTTTTCCCTCGTGATTTACTATGAGATCTCTAACGCGAGAATTTTAATGTCACCGTTGCATGTGGTTGTCTTTTTAAAGACAGATCACATGCTATGATTTTTTTTGTGACGGATATTCTTGAGTTGGGGTTGATTTCATGTAATCGAATGAACTATCTTTCAGTAAAGTCGTCCCAGGAACGCAACTCATAAATATTGGCAATATCATTTTAAAGTCTTCTACTTTAAAATGTATCATATGTATCTGAATTGCCGATATAAATGAGTCAAATTAAATAAAATATTAGAAGAATTTTTTTACTAAGCAACAACATTTTTGTTTATATTAATAGTATTTTGTATTTTGACAACGGCACCCGATTTGGGCGTCGAAACGTTAATAAAAATCATTTTTTAATAATATTGTGGCTTATTTCCCATTCTAAATAGTTAAAATTGTAAAAATGCCACAAGAAAATAGCTTCAGAACAACATTAAGAAACCGGTATGGGCCTAGCGTGTGTCAAAATTTTAGGAAATTGGAAACCTTCTACGAGAAACTGGCACACTGTCAAAATTCTATCAAATTCTTAAAACGATGTAGAGATAACAACTTAATACCGAAGGGCTTGAGGTTACGGCCAGCATACTCAAGCAGAAGACTCCAAAATATTCTACATAGAGCCAGTTTATCAATGATCCGGGAAAGGTTACAATTTCACAGGTCAAATTTATTTTTTATTGAACAAGACATCGTGAGTATTAAAGATTTGCTTTTCGGAATGATATCAAATTCTGATTTTGATCGAATTATTTTTAGTTTACACATAATTTATCAAAATTCATATCAGAAACAAAGAAATATACATTTAAATAAATTTAATATTCTTTTAGAACAAAATAGTATACATACTTTTGATAACCTAAATAGAAATAATGACATATTAGCGACAGTTGTCAATCTATCAAATAGACAGTTAAATGCAACGGAGAATTTGGTATTGTCAAAGGGTTTAAACTATGCTGTTACTCATCCATCTATTCCAAAATTAGACATAATTAGTTCAGTGGAAAAAATATCACAGTGTTTACCAACTCATGAAAAAGAACAGTATAGGGTACTATGTAAACTTGAATTGGAAAAGACAAATCAAATTGAACAGAACATCAGTAAAGAGGAAATTAAAGCTTTAAAAACTTTAAAAAATGATGACTCCATAACGATCCTACCAGCGGATAAAGGAAATGCAACTGTAATAATGGATAAAATACAATACGAGGACAAAATTACAGATCTAATTACAAATGGACCTTATACCAAATTAACGAAGGATCCAACGAAAACACTGGAAAACAAAATCTATAGAACTTTATTCAAATTTAAAAATGATCTAACATACTATCAAAGAAAATTAATTACACCTCATTACAGTAAGTCACCACATTTTTATGGAGTACCGAAAATTCATAAAGCGAACATACCACTTAGACCCATTTGTAGTACCATCAGTTCTCCTTGTAGTGAACTATCAAAATTTTTATTAAACATTATAAAACCATTTGCTAATAATGATGACACATTTATAAAAAAATACAAAACATTTTCTAAACAAATTATCAACTATTGAGTTTAATCCAAATAATATTTTAGTAAGTTTTGACATAAACAGTTTATTTACAAATGTGCCATTAGATAAAACTTTAAACATAATCAAAACGAAATTAGAGAATGATGATACATTGACAACTAGGACAAAACTAAATGTATCAGCTATAATGGAGTTATTGACATTATGTACTAATAATACCTATTTTCAACTAAATAATGAATTTTATAAACAAAATTTTGGTCTAGCAATAGGCTCCTCTTTATCTCCATTATTGGCTAATATATTTATGGAGGATTTCGAAACTAATATCATTTCTAAACAAAATTTAAAACCCACTGTATGGTGGAGATATGTAGATGATGTGTTTTCAATATGGCCTCATAGATCAGAATTGTTGGATACATTCCTGAATATTATAAACGATCAAGAAGAGACAATAAAATTTACAATGGAAAAGGAATATAATAACACCCTGCCTTTCCTCGATGTTTTAGTCTTAAAGAAGGATACTGGATATGAGACTCAAGTGTATAGAAAACCAACACATACCAACAGATATCTCAATTACAAATCAAATCACAATATCAACGTTAAAAAGGGAATCATAAAATCCTTATATGATAGAGCCAAAATTACTTGTTCTAACGAAAATTCCTTTTTAGAAGAAAAACAATTCTTAACATCTGTTTTATTAAAAAATGATTATCCTTTATCGTTTATAAATAAGGAATTGTCAAGATTGGATCGAATGGAACAGAACAACATAGAACGGGATCCTACAACATTCACAAGAAATAATACGAGGAAAATATCAATACCATACATAAAAGGACTATCCGAGAAACTTAAAACAATAGGAAATAAATTCAACATTTCAACAACATTCAAAACAACCAACACATTGAGATCTATTCTATCTAAAACTAAACCTAACAATGAACAAGAAAGGACAAAGAATTGTATTTATAAAATACCTTGTGAATGCGAACAGTTTTATATAGGTGAAACATCAAGACCATTAAACGTTAGAATAAGTGAACATCAATCTTATATTAAAAATAGAGAATTTGATAGATCTCAAATATGTCAACACGCATGGGATAATGAACATAGAGTTCAGTGGAGAGATTCAAGTATAGTCCTGAAAGAAACAGATAGTAAAAAGAGAAAAATCAAAGAAGCGGCTCTAATTATGCTAAACGAAACCAATTGTGTCGCAAATTCCTCGGTGGAATGCAGTAGGATGTGGATACCCATACTGAAAGAGGAAGTCAATAGAAAGAAAATACCACAATTAGTAAGTCAATAGTCGAGTTAGTACATATTTTATATTTTAGTATTACTTATATACCCATGTATTATTGATATTATTTATAATTTAAACAAAATTATAGTAAAGTCAGAATTTGGTATTAATTTTGAGAGTAAATTAAATGTAAGACCAAATACTTACGATGTCGGGATAGTATCACGAGGTTTTTCCTGGTTTTCCCTCGTGATTTACTATGAGATCTCTAACGCGAGAATTTTAATGTCACCGTTGCATGTGGTTGTCTTTTTAAAGACAGATCACATGCTATGATTTTTTTTGTGACGGATATTCTTGAGTTGGGGTTGATTTCATGTAATCGAATGAACTATCTTTCAGTAAAGTCGTCCCAGGAACGCAACTCATAAATATTGGCAATATCATTTTAAAGTCTTCTACTTTAAAATGTATCATATGTATCTGAATTGCCGATATAAATGAGTCAAATTAAATAAAATATTAGAAGAATTTTTTTACTAAGCAACAACATTTTTGTTTATATTAATAGTATTTTGTATTTTGACAACGGTACCCGATTTGGGCGTCGAAACGTTAATAAAAATCATTTTTTAATAATATTGTGGCTTATTTCCCATTCTAAATAGTTAAAGTTGTGACTGGCTAAATGACACCCAAGTCTATGCCATAAGAAAAAAAAAACAAATTTTCAACTTGTCATTAGTCAACTTTTTTTGGTACGCCGGATCCAAGCCTATAATTCTTTTTGTTTTCGGTAATATTTCCTTCCCTTGTTCCAATCCCAATACACTGCATAATACTTTTGGTATTACATAATTTTTTAATTTTTAAGGAAAGAGGTTCTTGAATATAATATCAATTTCCTAATTTGTAATTCGAGCTAAAGTATTATCAAATTAAATCTCTGACTTGCTGGAATTTAACTAATTTTTTAATTAAATTTAAACTTGTCTCGAAGTAATTAGGACGGACTCATAATGTTTGTTATTGAAAAAGCCGAAACTGAAAGCAGGTAATAACAATCCATATATAATGAGTAATAATAATCTAATAATCCGTAATTTAATAAGAAAATCAGTAATCCGTAGAAAAACTAATAAACCAGAGGCGTAGCTACCGCCGTATTAGCCGTATCAATTATACGGGGCCCCCGACATTCAGGGGCTCCAGCACGACATGTCGAAACCAAATTCCATTTAAAATAATTGCACAAAATATTCTACAATTATTTCACTATTAAAACGCTTTGAAACAGTGTATATTGTTTGGATATCGACATTTTTGTGTAATAGATTCTATATCTATATAAAACTATATTTATGTACAGATACCTACAGCAGGAAAAATGAAAGAATACTCATGAACGAACATATACAACACGCTGTATTTTCCTGTCACCGTCTCACACAAAAAATTGGCCAGCGCAAGTACATGTAATAATTATCGTTACATGTAATTGCACTGGACAATTTTCTTTGTGACACGGTGACAGGAAAATACAGCTTGTTTTATATGTTCATTCATGGGTATTCTTTCATTTTTCCGAAAGTATCTATTTTTTGCCGTTTGCCTTTATTGCATAACAACAGAGCTTTTTTGTTTTTAAGCTACTGTTTATTGTCTATTCACCTTTGACTGTGTGTGAGACATTATATATAAAGTTAAATGCCAAATTGCAATTTTTTTAATCGCGTTATGTTTGAATACATGAAACATATTGTTTGCGTATATTTTCGTGTAATCGGTTCTTTATCTATAATTTGTATTTAGCTATACCTATTTACCGGCCGCTTGCATCGTAAGAACAGAGCTTCTTTGTTACGCTTATTTCCAATGTCCAATAACTCTGGGCTTGAAAAAACTGAATCTATTTTTAAACAATGGTTTAAATTTACAATTCAAATTTATTTTTCGACTTTGGTATATTAAGTTTCTTAGGTTTATTATTTATATCTATATTTGGGTGTTATACGCAGAACTTATTAGTTCCTAACGTTGTATGTATTATGCAATTTATTTAAATTTTGCACTATACGGGGTGTTTCATTAATAATTGTAAATATTTTAGCTGTAGATTCCTGGGCTCAAAATATTAAAATTTAACCCAAATCACCTAGTCCGAATATCCTTCCTAGGGGAGATAGAGCTCTTTGAAGAAAGCCCCTTGTAATTAGTTTTTGAAATACCTCCAGAACGCTTCAATTTAGAGAAACGAAAACTGGTACGCCTATTTATCTTCCAGAGATAAATCGATTCCATAAATTTAGAATTTCTAGTACCGGTCATAGGCATCCGTCTTGGGTAGGGCAATGATTATTTTTTATCGCATAACTTTTTTGTCTTTAAACCTAAAGTTTTTTGATTGGATTATTCAATTGTGAGGGATTATAGTAATGAATGGTACTCTTGCGTCGGTAGTATACATCGTTCTCTAGAACCGACGATTTGAAAATTTGGCTTTGTTTAATTTGAAAAAAGCTATGAAAGTAAACACGGAAACTGGTTCGTTTATTCCAGAGATGAATCATCATCATCATCATCATCATTTGGCTCTACAACTCTATGTGAGTCTTGGCCGCGTTTACTATTTCCCTCCATTGTTGTCGGTCCTGAGCAGCTATTTCCCATTGCTGTACTCCCATTTTGCGTAGATCGCTGGCTACTGCGTCCTTCCATCTCTTTCTTGGGCGACCAACTGACCTTTTTCCATCGGACCTTTCCCAGAATGTGGCGTTTAGAAGTCTTTCGTCGCTTGATCTTAGTACGTGACCCGCCCATCGTATTCCGTTTGATTTAATGTAGCGTACTATGTTTTCATCTCCGTATATTGTCTGGAGTTCATCATTGTGTCTTCTTCTCCAGTCTCCTGTTGTCTCTTCTCTGCAAGGCCCATAGATAGTCCGCAGTATCTTTCTTTCAAGTACCAGTAATTTTGTTGTTTCCCGCTGATTCAGAGTCCAGGTTTCGCTTCCATACGTTATTGTGGGACGAATTATTGTCTTATATACTCTTATTTTTGCTGGTCTTGAGAGTATTTTTGATTTAAGTAGGGTCCTTAACGAGTAATATGCCCTGTTTCCTGCAATAATCCTGGCTGCCACGTCCTTTTCATAGTTATTTTCAGATGTTATGATCGCTCCCAAGTACTTAAATTCTTTGACGACTTCAAAATTGTATTCATTAATTGTTACGTTTTGTCTAACCCTTGGTCTTGGGTTCTTCGTAACCACCATGTGCTTGGTCTTGTCCTCGTTGACCTTAAGACCAACTTCTTTGGCTCCGTTCTCGAATAGGGTGAAAACTTCTTTTGCATCTCTGGTGGATTGTGCAATTGTGTCCACGTCATCCGCAAAGGCTAATAGTATTTTTGATCCTTGGGCGGCAAATCCGTTTGTCAGTTGTGGCTGAGCTTTCCTTACTGCATGTTCCAGTGCGAAGTTAAACAGCAGGGGGGCGAGAGGATCTCCTTGTCTAAGTCCGGTGTCAATGAGGAATTCCTCTGACGTGTTGCTGCCAACTCTGATTCGTGCGGAAGCGTTCTCCGTGCTCACCTTTGCTAATCGTACCAGTTTTCCAGGTACTCCCATTGCTACCATAGTCTCCCACAATGCTTCTCTGCTAACAGAATCGTAAGCTTGTTTGAAGTCCACGAAGATTTGGTGTACATCGCGGTTGAATTCCCAGTTTTTTTCCAACACCTGGCGTAGGACGAAGATCTGGTCTATAGTCGACCTTCCCGGTCTGAATCCGCTTTGGTAGTCTCCTATTATTTCCTCTGCGTATGGAGTTAATCTTCTAAACAGTATTATAGATATAATCTTGTATGTTGTATTAATTAACGATATTCCTCTATAGTTCCGACATATTTGTTTGTCTCCCTTCTTGTGAATAGGTATTATATGGCTTTCATGCCAGTGTTTCGGTATTTCTTCTCTTTCCCAGACTTCTCTTATAAGATGATATATCTCAAGATGTAGTTTGTCTCCCCCTTTTTTTAGTAGTTCCGCCTGTATGCCATCTGGGCCTGGGGCTTTATGGTCTTTTAGGGACGAAATTGCGGACTTTACTTCAGCTAGTGTGGGCCCTGGTATTTCAGGTTCGGCTAACTGGTACTGTCTTTGTTGCCCTGTCGTTGTGGGGTTTTCTGTATTTAAGAGTTGCTCAAAATACTTTCTCCATTGGCTGCTTATCTCTTTGTCGTCAGTGAGCAATTGTCCTGCATCGTCTTTTATAAATCTTGGGCTGTTGATCGTGTTGCCCGTCATTCTTTTTATGTCCCTATAAAACTGTCTAGACTGACCGGTTCTGTGTTCCTCCTCGAGTTGCTGTATTCGTGCTTCTAGGTACTGTTTCTTTTTTCTTCTCAAAAGTCTTCTCGTTTGAGTCCTTACTCTGTTGTAGTCTTCCCTGTTCTCTTCTGTAGGTCGCGTTAGTAGCTCCAGCCTCTTGATTGCTTTCTGCTGTAAGCTTTGTTCGCACTCCTGGTCAAACCACTGGTTTTTCTTCTTGTTATTCTTTTGTTTCCCTATCGTTTCCGCTGCGGCGCTTTCTATGGCGTTTGTTATATTTTGAAATTTCTGGTCTATGGTCAATTCTGGTGTTGATGTCTCTTCTTCTTCCATTGTCTGCAATTTATTTTGGATCAGTGACTGATATTGGTGTTCATTATCAGGTAGATCGAGCCTTGAAATGTCCCATCTGTTTCCTTGTTGGCGTTGCTTTGGATGTCTCGTGTTTAGCCTTGTTCTCATTTTTATTCTGACCAGGAAGTGGTCAGAGTCACTTTCTGCTCCCCTTAAACTGTGTGCGCCGATGATATTGATGATTCCAGAGATGAATCGATTTCATCAATTTCGAATTTCTAGTACCGGTCATATGCGTCCGTTTTGGGTAGGCCCACGGTTATTTTATCGCATTATTTTTTGTGTCTTTAATTTTTAAGCATTTTTGACACTAGATTATTCAATTATGAGGTATTCTAATACTAAAAGTTACTCTTGTTTTAAGTCGGTAAAATACACCGTTTTTTTTTTTAATTTTTTTTTTAATTTTAGTAATAACTTTTAGTACTAGAATAACTCACAATTTAATATTCCAGTGTCAAAAATAAAAGTTAAAGACAAAGAAGTTATGCGACAAAATATCCCTACCCAAAAAGGACACATATGATCCATACTAGAAATTCGCAATTTATAAAATCGATTTATCTCTGGAAGATAAATGGGCATACCAGTTTTAGTTTTTCTAAATAGAAGCGTTCTAGAGGTATTTAAAAAGAAACCAATTAAAAGACACCATCTTCAAAGAACTCAATATCCCTTAGGAAGTATTTTCGGAGTAGGTGATTTGGGTTATACCTTAATATTTTGAGCCGAAGAATCTACAGTTAAAAGATTTCCAATTATTAATGAAACACCCTGCATTGTTTTGTTTTATTTCATTATATTTTTTTTTGTAATAATATTGATGATTTATGTAATTTTAGTAAACTGTATTTGTTATTGTTTTTTTTTTCGACTCTTTGTAAGCTTTCTTTGTCCATAAAATTGTAATATTTTCAGTGACAATAAAGCATATTTCTAATCTATTCCATACAAACGTTTTTGCTTCTTTTGTTTAACATTTTTTTAGCACTATCCCACATCAGTCGTCGAAATGGGCCCCGCAACAAACCTTGATATGGGGCCCCTGTGGGGCTAGCTACGCCACTGTAATAAACAATATTGAATCTATCAATTAAATCTTGTGTATTAGTTGTAATCTGTAATAGGCGAAGCAATAAAGCACTAAAATCGGCCTTACCTCCGAAAAAAAAAACAACAAGACGGATCTTAATAATTATTCTTTTTGCATTTGATTTGTGAATGCGCCAGGAAACTTTGTGAGTCCTGCCCTAACCATGAGATAATATTATTGAAAAAATGCATACAGAAAATGCATTCTAAAAGTGCATCTCAAACAGACAATTAAAAAAAATCAGATTTCGTCAGTTATCGGCGGAAATGAGTTCAATTTTGTTACACGGGGGTTTTTGGAGTCGATGAAAACGAACATGACGCCATAAGTCAGCTCCGGAGTACCCGGTGCCCAGGCTACCTACTGTTCATCTCGTCTTCTGGAGTTTTCGGAAAATTCATTAAAAAATTAGTCAAAGATCATTACTCGAAGGTTTTTAGGCTCGCTTAAAAAGAAGATGACATTGAAAATTATTTCCAGACTACCTGGTGCCTAGGATACCTATTTATTACGTCAACTTCTGGAATTTTCGTTATACAGTGTAACTTCGGAAACCTTTTTTGGATGGTGCTAGAAATGTCACCAATCGGGACACTGCGAACTGCAGCCAGATGGTTGGTGGAAAGCGAGTCGTGGGTTTGAAACTAGCTTTTGGAACGTGGAATGGGCGCCAATAGAAGAAATAGGTAAAGATAAGACAAGAGAAGGTAGATTAGAGAAGGGAGAAAAACAGATAAAAAGATAAATAGGTAAAATTACCATAGAAAAGAAAAGAGATACAGGACGCCACTTAACTTTTTGGGGTTACAAGGGGAAAATTAAGAAACCTTAGAAACGGAAACAGGTAAGGAAAGATAATTAGGTTCTGAGACCAAATACAAGAAAAGATATGAACGTAAATATTGTCAACACACTACATAAAGAAATAATAAATATATTCGGTGACAGTCGTCCACCTACTTACCTACAAAACTTATTCTACGTGATCTTTCTCCTGGTAGAAGATAATATAGTGATTGGTTATGTTACTTAGCAAATATTTAGAGGTAATCTCTTATCAGGAAACTTATTAGGAGTAGATAAATAAAAATCATGGAATAAACAAAAAATCAATATATTGAGCAAATGGTTCATCAGAAGTGTGAATCCCAAAAAACAAGAAATAAACAGGAACTATATACACAAATGAAAACTGCTCGAACGATCAATGTGTAGTTGGAAACATGTAGAAAAAAACAATAAATATGATAAAAGAAATACATATATCATATGGTAAAATCAGGCAAAATTAAAAGCACAGTAAAGAGAGCCTGGTCATTAGTTAAACAAATTCAATCAAGCTTCTACCACAAAAAGTACTCTCTTATCTGTTTAGGGCTTATCTCGAGATAACTAATATTAAAAATTTAACGATGGATAGAAAATATAAAGAACAAATATATAATAAAATTAAATGCAAAGCATACAAAGTAGTTATCAAAAGTTTATAGCCCAAAATTCAAAAACCACCCGCACTCGGTTTTATAAAAGAAGCCCTTCGCACAGCTTATAATTAAATAGTGAATGTTTGTAATTAATGCTTGATAATGAAAAGTTTTTATTTAATGAATAAAAAATAAAAACTAGATTACATCGGTGGTTAGCCTTAACCACAGATGAAGAAAAGTTTGAGGTAGATAGCCCGTAGATTAGCTCTACTTTTGGAGATAATTGGATGTACGTTTAATTAAGACACTTACAGTAACTCTGATGATGTTGCCCCTTTAATTGCACTGAATCTAACTTTACTTTAGCTAGTAATCAAGCACTGAAGTTACTTTTGTATATTGAACCTAATCGGATATTAGATCTAAATACAGAAAGATAGAGTGAATTCTGACCCACAAGATATATTATAGATAAGATATTAGATACGAGAGACACACGTCTGCATCCGAAGATACTCAGCCACCCAGTTCTTTCCTATCCGCAATCTTTTCGATGCTTTTTCTTAAAAAAAATGGGGATATATCCCCTCTCAAAAAAAATTAAAACTTTGCTTTCGCCCGAACCAGGTTGTTTCTCGGTAATCTAAACAATATAACGGAACATCAAAGAAAATGCCAAAAAAGCAGAAGACGGTAAGTTATTGAGTAAAAAGGTTTCCTTTGAAATCGATAGAAAACGGAAAGCAGCAATAAAACATTGCTATACACATTCCCGCTTTGAATAGAGTGGAGTTCCTAACGGGATCTTAGTAGTAAACTTTGGGAGGTTTTTTAACAGTACCTTTTATACTAAACAGATTACAATAACAGGAGCTACATAAAATAAGGGACTTTCGGTCTATTTCAAAAACATTGTGTTTCGACAAAGCTGCAATAAAAAAAAATGGTCCCGTTTATAATAATAACCTCAGTTGTTTCTCGGTAATCTAAACAATATAACGGAACATCAAAAAAATGCCGAAATAGCAGAAGACGGTAAGTTATTGAGTACAAAGGTTCCCTTTGAAATCGAAAGAAAACGGAAAGTAGCAATAAAGCATTTCAATACACATTCCCGTTTTGAATAGATTGGAGTACCTAACGGTATCTTAGTAGTAAACTTTGGGAGGTTTTTTTAACTGTACCTTTTATACTAAACAGATTACAATAACAGGAGCTGTAGGGACTTTCGGTCTATTTCAAAAACATTGTGTTTCGACAAAGCTGCAATAAAAAATGGTCCCGTTTATAATAATAAACTCAGTTATTTGCAGATACGACCATAGGCGTACCCGTAATTAGTGCTAGTGGGCTTAAAAATTACTTCAAAAGGTATATTAATTATATACTAATCCTATTATATAAAAAAATGTTACAACAGTCAGTCAAACCTTTAAATTTGGAAGATATTGGATTCACCGAAAGTCAACAAGGTATATAATACAGATTACATATGCAGTTGGTTTTAATGCGAATTCTTTGATTTTGTATTATAAAAATAACGTTATTAAAAAAACAACTAATTGGATGACTACATACATATATGTTTATATTTCAACATTTTCTTCTTCGCTTTTCAATGGATTTATTAGACTATCTGTATTAGTATAATTTACTCTTGCACAATTTTTACATGCAACGGAGCATTTAAGGCCATGTTTCCCGGACCCACATGAATTTCCGCAGTCCATCTTGCAACCATCGATTTGATAAAGATTCGTCAATGCTACCAACAGAATTTTAAGCGACAAAGAACCCCGCAGAAACCTTATTAGAAATGGCTCTCTGTCAAATGCTCTGAAACTTTGGGTTCTGGTAGTCCTTGATGTGTAGAACAAAAGACTCAATGGGCGCGTAGCTCCAAAAAATCATGGTTTTAAGATATAAGCCTCTGAAGTTAGTTAGTACAGTGAGGACGTTTGGGTTGGAATAAATTAATGTTCTCGAGATTGGGCAACTCTGGAGAAAAAGTACGAATTAAGTCAATTTTTATTTTTAAATTGTAATTTTTTGGCATAATATATATTATATATCATACTAGTGACGTCATCCGTCTGGGTGTGATGACGCAATCGATGATTTTTTTCAATAAGAATATGGGTCCTGTGATAGCTCATTTGAAAGGTTATTAAATTCACTATTCACGAATATAAACTGTAACATAATTATCTATACAGGACGCCGAAAAAAATTTTTCGATTTAAATTAATGGAGACAAAAAGAAAAATATATATAATTTAATTAATTCGAAATAAATTTTACGGTGGTCCGAAAACAGGAAAAAATGTTTATTTGATAAATAAATATTGTTACTTACTTACTTAAGCCGTCCTCTTGTACCTTACGGTGTCGAGGTATATAAAGGTACAAAGGACACAGAAGGATTTTGATTTAACATTTTACGAGCGGTAAGTGATTTTTTAATTAGTAATGGTTTTATTTATTTTTTATAAATATTGTTTTTCGCTTAAATTCAATATTAAAGCTGCCACCCACCTGCCTCTTAGCAGTTTGAACATTTAATTTAAGCGAAAAGCAATGTTTATTTAAAATCTTTTTATATACTTGGCTTGGTTGGTGTCACGAACTCCGCAAATTTTGTAATCCATTTTAAAAATAGTTCTAGGCTACCTAGACACCTGAAATTTTCAGGATAGCTTAGAACTAGCTAGCAATGCAATATTTAACTACTATTATACAGGGTAATTAATTATATAGTGGGGTGAAGGTCCGTAGATCCGTTATTTTAATGTATAGCGATAAAACTTAATAACAAAAATTGTAGCGAACTTTGAGCTTTATATTACAAAATTAGTTAGAATGTTACAGGGTGTTCGATAACATAGTGGCAGACCAAACTTATGTTTTTTTAAATAGAACTCCCTGTATTTTATTTTATATTCGAAATCTTTGTAACTTTTCGATTACAAAAATATAAAGGTTTGGTATATTATACGGGGTATTTACAAAGTTATAACCAATTTTCTATGAAAATCGTAACAAGTTTAACTACATGTATAAATAAGAGCAAGCACAATTTTAATGGTTTATTGACGTCATATTTTTTTATTTATTGTCAAAATTTTCGTAAAGGTTTGTTTTGCTAATTTTCTTTATATTGAATACAGGGTGAGTCAAAACGCAAGTACATTATTTTCTCAGTAATTTTAAATAGATTACCCTGTATTTTATATCATTATCGAAAAGTACTATTACTATACTATAATTTTTGTATAACATTCCCTATGTGTAAATTTATTAGTTTTCGAGATATTTTCATTTTTCAGAGCAAAATTATTAGAGCTCGGAAAATATGCAAAATGCGTAGTAAATGCATATTTGCATATTTTGGAAAAATTTTGTAAGAGCATATGCATTTATTAAAATTGCATATTTTTGGACTTTCTTGCATTTTTTTATAGATGCATTTTAAAGAGAAATGAGAAGTCTCAGATCTAAACAATAAATCCGAAAATTCTCGTGGAACCACTTTCTGGTAATATCCTTAATATCTGCCTTTTACAATTTATAAGGCGACGAATAAAGGAGACGAAGGAGACTCTACAATATGCAGTCACATTTTGTTAGTGAAAACATTTTGTTATTGTTAAGTGACGCTGCGCCCTATGACCAAAAGTGGACAACATTTAAAAATATTTTTTCAAATTTATTACTTTTCTAGAGCACGATTCTACTACAAATAGAGTAGCAGGAGGGTACAAACTGTAAGAATGAAATTTCCAATGGTCAATACCCTTCTACCAAAAATAAAAACATATTTTTAAAAGCCCTTCTGCGAGTATAGGTAGTGTATAAAGATCGTTTACCTAATGTGTTTCAGGTGGTAACTGAACCTGTGATAACTAGATGGAGAACATGGTTAAATTCTGTAAATTTCATAACTGATATTTTGAGGGAATTAGAGACGTCATTTGTAGTTTTGATGTAGACGTAACTCAGGTGCTATGAAAAATGTGTGGATGTTTAAAAAAAAACCGTTATTAAAAAGTAATTTAACACATATCCAAACAATTTTGTAAATATTGCTTAACCAATTACTAAATTAGAAAAATGAAACATTTCTTTAAACCAAAGTATTGAAATTATCAATTCATTAAATGAAATAATTAAACACCTTGGTGAAACCAACAAAGTGTATCAAAAATTCTGTATGGAGTTAAAGAAAAATGAGGAATATCTCAAAATAATTAAAAAAAAAATATTACTAAGATGGGGAAATGTGAAGATAATTTAATTTTATAGGTAGAACCCTCAATTAAACAATATTTTAAGTTTGCTTCTTTAACTTCATGTGAAGTAGAATAGTTATTTTCCTAACTAGTGCGGAAAGTGATACTTTCACGCACGAGACTGCCGTTGACCGTTCACCCGAACGACGCGATAGCGGAGTTCGAGCAAGCAGTCGAGTGCGGGGAAGACACTTTCCGCATGATTTAGGAACAATATTTTTTCTAGGGCCGTACGTTTGGAAAAAGCCACAAAAAATATAGTTATATCAATTTTTATTTAGAAGTGAAAATACACAAATTAATTCTTTGACAAGGTTGTCAAAACCAAACTTTCAATATAATGGGTTACCACGACGACGATATTGGTTTTCATGACGACGATTCAAAAGCCATTGTAATTGTCTACTGATCTGACTTTTAAATATTATGAAAGTGGCTCTTTTAGCACGGCCGTAGAAAAAGAAGTTTTTCCGTGTGTGCTTAAACAATTACAATCAGATATACCTACGGCTGTTTTTCTGTAGAAAATTTAGAAAAACGTTTAATAATTAATGTACAGTTTTAAAAATAATTGTAATAGTAAATAATAAATAATGATGATAAATATAAAGAATAAATGAATATAATGATGTAGATTATAGAAATTTCAATAAATATTTTTTATGACTTTAGCATACAATAAATTAATATTTTTTTATTTAGCCTAAATACCTCGACAGTCCATTGGCATCAAATAAATAATTAAATACCTTCAAAACAAGGATTACCGTGTTGTTTATTTATATGCATTAAATGCATAAAAGAATATTTAAGTGCATATTTTAACTGTTTTTTGTACATATTTGCATGCATATTTTAGGGTTTTTTAAGTGCATATTTCCCGAGCTCTACTGATTATCAATCTGTAATCAAAGTTGGCTACAATTTTTGTTATTAACTTCTATTACTATCTATTACTTATAAATAACGGATCTACAAAGCTTTACCCCACTGACCAATCACACTGTATGGATAAATCGATTTTTTTTTAAATTCAAACTATTTTAAAAATGTGACGAATGCAATGATATTTTAAAGTACGTTAATAAATCGATATCTACAAATTGATGGTGCCTCAGTGGCAGGCCCGGCCCCAGGGGTGGGCGAACTGGTCGGCTGCCCAGAGCGGCAAATTTAGGGCGGCAAATTTTAGAGGACACTCAAATTTTAAATTGAAGAAATAATTATCATAGATTAACAGATAACAGATCATAACAGATAAAAGATAACATATATATTTACAACTAACTACTACATTTACAAAATGTGCAATGGTGAAAATGTTGAGAGAAAGTCGTTAATTTATTCTAAGACAAACAATTCTGTGTATTGTTTTTTCTGTAAAATATTTTCCAATGTCAAAAATAAATTTACTGAAAATAGATAAATAATTGGAAACATATGGCTGAAGCTTTATCCAGCCACGCTAAATTTCCAGCTCATCTACAGTCACAGCGACAGTGGGTAGAACGAACAATTAGACTAGAATCGGGCAAAACCGTAGACGAAGAAACACAAAAAGTTCTTAATTCCGACACTCATCATTGGAAAAATGTAATAAAACGACTTATCAATAATACAGTCTTAGCACAAGAATGTCTTCCATTAAGGGGCGATTGTGATAAACTGTTTCATCACAACAATGGTAATTTTTTAAAGCCTGTTGAGCTCTTTGGAAAAACTGATTGTTTTACAAGAGCACATTAGGAGAATAACGAACAGTAGTATCAAGCAGCATTACTACTTGGGAAAACGTATTCAAAACGAAATTATTCAGCTCCTCCATGACCAAATCAAAAATAAAATTTTAAACTTTTTGAAATCAAAACAGTATTATAGCATAATTTTAGATTGTACACCTGATATTTCTGGGGTGAAAGAGATTACTATTGTACGTTTTGTCAATTTAGGTTCCTGTTCCCAAAATGTTAAAATTGCAGAACATTTTCTTGCATTTGTGCCAGTGCTTGTACTGGAAACCACTGGCTTGGGAGAACAGAAGTTATTTTGCAAACACTCAATGAACTGGGAATAACTCTGGAAGATATGGGAGAACAAGGGTATGATAATTTTCAAACATAAAAGGGAAGATCTTAGGCGTTCAAAACAGAACTTTGAAAATGCTAGAGCATTTTTTATCCCATGTTCTAGCCATTCACACAACTTAGTTATGAACGATGCTGCTGAAGCCTCACAGTTTGCAGTTTCTTTATTCATCTTAGTGAAAAAAATTGACAATTTCTTGCAGCATCTATTCATCATTGGGCTGTACTGCAAAATCATATTTCTAGCCTAACATTGAAACCTTTGTGGTTCAAACTACGAAAGGTGAAACAAACTACGAAACTAGATGGGAAAGTAGAATTGATGCAATTACTTCCATCAGATACCAAATTAAAGAAATCTACGATGATCTTGTAGAAATCATTCTCAAAAAAACAACGATAAAATGGTTGCTTATGAGGCAAGCTGTTTGGCAAATCAAATCCGTGATTTTACTTTTCTTTGCTCTGTGGTAATATGGCATCCCATAGGTCTACCAAGGGGGGCGGGGGTTGCCGATCTTGCCCAGGGCGGCAAAATCCCTAGGGCCGGGCCTGCTCAGTGGCATTAGGCTGCACATCGAGAGGTCCCCAGTTGGAAGCCGGCTGTTGCGTATCTTTTTTTTTAAATTGTTTTAATAAATAATTAAAAGTTTATATACTTAAAATTATATATACCATTTTAAACAACCGTGGTATGATAAAAAATACTATTTTATACTAGTGTAATTGTTAGAATCATAATTATAAATAACAGTTAATACATCCAATAAAAATTCATATTTTGTCATGTTGTGTCCTACATATGTACATGTACAATAACAATACCTTGATATTATAAAATATTTATTTATGAAACAGTTCGTGAAGTATGCTTTTTGCGAACGCACGCAATTTTTAGAGCACGAGCGACAACGGAGCGAGTGCTATAAATTGCGTAAGTTCGCAAAAAGTACTTCACGCACAGTTTCATACAATATTTTATCTACGATAAACAAATAAAAAAAGCTGTAACTCTTCGTCAATGGAATTCGTTTCTATTCTACAATTTTTAGAACTTTAACATTTAAAAATTCTAACTACTGTCAAACCACAAAACTGTTAAAACTTTTGTTGTAATTCATTGCTCATATTGTCATCACCATGACAACGCAAAAGTTAAGGATTGTCACCATGACAACTCGAAAGTTAAAAACATTGCGAAAAAGTAAATCCCATTTAAAACACATTGTTACTTCACGCACACTTTAAATCCTTCACTCACTGCTATCTATAATGACAGTTTTCACAAACTAAAAACTTATACATAATACGACATAGAGAGTTACTTTATAAAGTACTTTATATTTACTCTATGTCATATTATGTATAAGTTTTTAGTTTGTGAAAACTGTCATTATAGATAGCAGTGCGTGAAGAGTTTAAAGTGTGCGTAAAGTAATAATGTATTTTAAATGGGATTTACTTTTTCGCACACTTTCAATGGGTTTTTTGGCACACTTTCATATAATCAAGTATCCTTAACTTTCGCGTTGTCATGGTGATGACAATATCAGCAATGACTTACAACCAAACTTTTGACAGTTTTGTGGTTTGAAAGTAGTTAGGATTTTTAAATGTCAAAGTTCTAAAAATTGTAGAATAGAAATGAATTCCAGTGACGAAGTGTTACAGCTTTTTTATTTGTTTATCGTAGATAAAATATTGTATGAAACTGTGCGTAAAGTACTTTTTGCGAACTTACGCGATTTATAGCACTCGCTCCGTTATCGCTCGTGCTCTAAATATCGAATACTTCACGAACTCATAAATAACTATTTTTATTAGAGTGTAATTTTTGGAATTTTAAGCATTTTATCGTTAAATCGTTTATCGTTAAATTATTTTATATTCTTTCCTATAAATAATAAAAAGGTTTTATTATAAAAGGTTTTTTTTAAAGTGTAATTATTTTTCAAATTAACATGTTTTTTCTGTTTTCTGACAGCAGTAAAATGTATTTCGAATTAAATAAATTATATACATTCTTCTTTTTGTCTCAATTAATTTAATTAAAGAAAAAATTTGGGCACCCTGTATAAGTAATTATGTTAGTGTTTATATTAATGAATAGAGAACTGTATAACCTTTCAAATGAGCTATCACACGACCCCGTTTCTTATTTAAAAAAAAATTCGTAGTTAAAGGTAAAAAGTGTTACAAAATGCCATGGTTCACTATCTTGTCAAAATAAAAATGATTAGCGTTCAAAAGCTATCTTATATAAAAAAATAATAGGACTTCTTCTTCTTCTTCTTCTTGTAATATGACTATGTCCTGTTTCTTCTGTTACAGTCTTTGCTGCGATCCAGAGCTCCAACTCTCGTACCATCGTTTTTTGGGTCTTCCTATGGGTCGCTTGGTGTTGGGCTTCTGTGTTTTCGCCCAATGCGCCATACGTTCAGGGTCCATCCGATCTACGTGGTCTCTCCACATGTGTCGTCGCGCTCTTGTCCATCTCACTACGTCTTGAACGCCTAGCTCTCTCAATGTGTCTTCGTTTCGTATTCTATCTCTGAGTGTGATACCTCTTATGGAACTTAGGGTTTTCATCTCTGTTGTTCTCATTATTTGTTTGGTCTTTGTTGTCTCGGCCCTTGTCTCAGCTGCGTATGTCAGTACGGGTCTAACACTTGTCTTATAAATGCGGACTTTGCTTTCGGTGCTCATATATTTATTCCGCCAGATTATATCCCTCAGGAAACCAGATATTCTCGCTGCTTTCGTTGCCTGCTGTTTTGATTCTTGCCACAGATGCCTGTCGCTAGATATTTCCACACCTAAGTATCTGCAATCTATTACCTGTTCGATTATATGGTCGTCCACTACTAATTTACATCTAATTGGGTTCCTGGATATTACCATCGATTGGGTTTTCTCTTTGGATAGTGTCAGGTTATACTAGGAAATAATACATCATACCTAATTTTATTTATTTATCAATATTGGCCATTTGCTGTTGGCCACTGTCGTTATTGACCGGTTATTAATGAAAACGCTAATTTTAGGTTATTTTTTTACAACATTGGCCAATAGCTAAGGTTATTGTCGTTAATGGCCGGGCATTGTCGTTAATAACCAGGGGAAATGGACATTCACGACAATGCCCGGTCTTTAACGTCAATGGCCAATTTACATCATTGTCCGTAAAATATATAGTACGATATCCAGTACGAAACTCACGCTAGATACCAAAATTTCACAGTATAGTGTGAATAAACATTAGTCCGGATACATGGATTGACTATCTAAAAAGGCTCTATAATAACACCAACCAGAAAGTCCGAAAACACTTGAAAAGCTGCAGAACAGAAAAGCTGTAGGTAGAAACGAAATACCAAACGAAATACTAAAATATAGTAGGGCAGCAATGACAGAACAATTAACAACATTAATTATTAACAAAATTATAAAACGCAACAAAATACCAGAAGGATGGAAAACTAGCAAAATATTTCAACTATTCAAAAAGGAGAGAAAAATACAGCCGGAAAATTATAGAGTAATTGTTAAATACTAACCACAAACTTAAAACTAAAATATTACTTATAAATCAGAGAATAATTCTAGCAGATGAACAACAGGATTTTCATATCGTGTACAGATGCAAACAAACAAACAAACAAGCATACTTTTGGGAAATGTACCAAAGAAAGGGTTGACTAATACAAATACCTGGGAACCTGGATTTCAGAGAAAAATGACCAAACAACAGAACTAATGACCAGGATAGAAATAGCAAGAAATGCGTTTTGTAAAAATGAAAACAATTCTCTGTAACGAAGACCTAAGTGAGAGATTAAGCACAAAAAGCAAATAGACTAGTAGGGTGCTTTAATAATACTATATGCCGAAACCGATGGTAATAATGAAGTATAGATGAAGTAAAGAATTTAAAAAGCCAGCGTAGGACCAATAATAACTTAATTATATGCATTAAGAATAACTCCCGATACTACAACAATACAAAGACTATTGGAAACGGCAGAAGTAAGAGTACTGAGAATTACAGAAAATACGCCGATGTATCGAAAGAGGAGTAAAGACATTAGGAGAAAATGTAACGTACAGTGTATATACAATGGAATAGCAGTATCGGACGACTGCGCAAAAAAAAGAGCGACAACCTTCAAGAAGAAGAGAAATAATTGGCTTATCATCCTTGCATATCGACAGTCAGTATTCAGCCATATCTCATTTCCTTAGTTTCTGAAACTTTTATTTTTGAAGTTATACTTCTTTACGCGCGATATGGGAGTGAATTTTTATTATTTTGCGCGCATGCGCACACAGACAGTATGAAGTTCGTTGCTAAATTTTTTAAGTTATGTATGTAACAGTCTAAAAAAGTTGTGGAATGAATATATTAGTGTTTTTAGTAAATATATTTATTATAATTTTTGTGTCTTTGGATTTGTATTCATCGGGAGAAAGATAATACGTATTATTAAAATATTTTTATATTTATACTTCACTTCGTCTATCTGTTACCGTGATTTGTCATAATGTCCGAGAAACCGTATAAATAGTGCGGTCGTGGGGTCATTGGTAGAGCATTCGACTACATTTCGAGAGGTCCCGGGTTCAAATGCGGACAATTGCTGTTTATTTTTTGGAATTTTTTGAGTTTTGCAAAGTGGTAAGTATTAAAATTAGTTTAATATTTAAATAAAATAAAAATAAACTGTTTAAAGTAATTTATTTCGTTGAAATCATATAATAAAAGTATAACTTCTTACGTGCATACAAAGTACACACACACACATTCTTTTTAGTGTTTACTATACAGATTTTATATCAGTAGTACCAGGTAAACGACACTACTTTTTCACATAAAACCTGCAACATCCGCATTTAATATATATTATAAATCCTGCATAAATAAAAGGAAATACTAAATATTTTAAATTGTCCGGGCCGTAAATTTATTAAATACAAAATTAATTAAAACATTTCTACGAAAATACAAATAAGGAAAGATAAGATTTTTGTTTGTTTGGGTTTGTATGGCATAAAAATGTATTAAAAAGTTTTAATTTGATGGACAGTCAGATAAATTATAATCCCGGGATTACACTTGTGTCGGAAAATACTTGCAGCATGGACCGCTTACGACTCACTGTTGGAAATGAAAACCAAAACATTTTTTAAATTCCTATATAGTCAGTGAGGGTATTTGGCTCTGAATTTCATCCCACTGTATCAATTTAAGAGAAAAGGAAGATTTTTAAGAAAATTTAAAAATGCGCTCTATAATTTGATCTCATTTTTTTTCAAAATCCAGTCATTTTAAACCCGTCCAACTTTTGAACATAATATGATATTTATTTTTTAAATACCACTATAATTAAAAGGTATTATATACAGGAGGAAGACGATACATTTAAGTTCTGGTGGATGAGGAGTTATACTTAGCACTTTATCGTAAAATAAATTAGTCATCAATTTTGTTGCACCACATCTCGCTTAGTTTGAATAAATATGATTGACATTTAACAGTGCTCGTTTTAAAAGTCTTTTAAGCACTACAAAAGATATTGGTAGCATTATACCCTTAAAATCGACCATTTCTCTGTTATTTTAAGCTGAACTCACCGATTGAGCATGCAATAAAAAAAGCTCTCTCACCTACCATTTCTCTTTTTCTGTTATAACTAGAAGAACCATGAAGAAACGAATCTCTTTTATTTTTAAAAGCTACAAAAATGTTTTATATAGTTTTTTTCGTTAGATACATATTAGTCCAAGTAATGAAGCTTACAATAGGACAAAACCTCGCAATTTTTACAGAATGGATCGATTTGCATGAAAATTTGAGAATAAGTAGTGGATAGTCCAAGGATCAAAATCTATATGAGGCCGAAATGCGCTTTTACCATGGGGGTGGTTGCCCAAAAGTTGGTAGAAACCTTCATTCTAAGCAAAAAACGTTCTATACATTTTTTTGGTAAAATTAATAGTTTTCGATTTATTCGCTATCGAAAGTCTTAGTTTTATATCGAAAAAATCAATGTTTTCACTCAATCTTCTGCAAATAACTCAAAAAGTTTTCGTTTTATCAAGAGAGCTTTGCTTAACAAAAATGTACCTTTAAAAAAAAATAAACAAAACCGTTTCTTTAATTTTCTTTAAGACCAATAGTTATCGAGCTATACTTTATTGTATGTTAGCTCTTCTTCGTCAAATGCTAAATATTGTAGATTCAAAGTCAAAAAACGGGAAAACTACTCATTTTTCGGGGATAAGTTGTTTGAACTGATTTAAAGTATTTAAAAATATCTATCTTCTGAAATAAAAAAAGTAGTTTCTAGCTCAAATATTAAGTGACTTACAATAAAAAGAATATTTTCTTCAGCGAAAAGTGATCGGAAACTTCTCTCCACTCACCACACTAATTAAAATTATTCATTGACCTTATTTGGTCTTCTTTATTGATATATTATTAATAGGTTACAGAGGTTTGACCGGCTTATAATGATTAGTTTTAAAGAAAATGGAGTTAAAAGCGAATAATGAATTTTTGTAGTTTGGTAAAAAGTGCAGTTTTCTTCATAATAGAAAGATTAGCTTCAGAGATACGAAAAAATATTTAAATGCAAAATTTTAGGTTATTTAATTTCTAATAAAAGGGTTTGAAAGACATTTTTTTACGGCAAAAATTTAGTGAGCTATTGGCAATTAAAACTTGTAATAACATGCAAAAACCACCTTTACCAACCCTTTCAAAGTCACTTCTTTTTGCGACTGAGGATTTTTAAACAATTTAGTCCTAATAGCCTTAGAGATCTTATAAAACCTACAAAATTCTTTTTTAACAAACTTTCTAGAATAAAAAATAAAAAAGTTACGGTTAAAAAATCAATATATTTTTTTGAAAAAAAAAAAGTAGAAATCTAATTGGAAGCCTAATAATGTATGTAAGCGGTGTTTTTAGTCATTGGCCTTATTTATTATTATTTATTTATGCATTATTAATAGATTCCAGAAGTACTGGCTTAGAATAATTCGTTTTAAAAAATTGGAGTTGAAAACGAATAGCGAATTTTTGTAGTTTGGTAAAAAATGCCATTTTCTTCAGAATAGAAAGATTAGCATCAGAGATACGAAAAAATGTTTAAATATGAAATTGTAGGTTATTTAATTCCCAAGAACATGGTTTGAGAAATTTTTTTCTACGACAAAAATTGAGTGAATCGTAAATGAGTGTAAGTATCAAAAAATATTGATTTTTTCGATATAAAGCTAACACTTTCGATAGCGAATAAATCGAAAACTATTAATTTTATCAAAAAAATGTATAGAACATTTTTTGCTTAAAATCAATGTTTTTATCAACTTTTGTGGTCAAAATATAATAAAAAATTTCCACCCCCGAGAAGGGGTGACAACCACCCCAATGGTAAAAGCGCCTTTCGGCATCATATAGATTTTGATTCTTGAACTATCCACTACTTTTTCTCAAATTTTTAAGCAAATCGAATCATTCTGTAAAAATTGCGAGGTGAAAAGCTTCGGTTACTGGACTATATGTAATTTGTAAGGTATTTGCCAAAAACCGTTTGAAAAGGTGATATTTTTCTATGAAAATAGAAAATTGTCAACTACGAATAACTCAAAAAGAATTGAGTTTTCAAAAAAAAAAGTTTTTTCTTAGAATTAGGTTCTCTAGCCACTTCCGTAGTTATTTTAACCAAAAAATTTTCCACTCCCGAGAAGGGGTGGGAACCACCCTCAAAGATAAAAGCGCCTTAGGATATAAGGTAGAATTTGTTTCTTGAGCTGTTTCCTACTTATATGAAAATATCAAGTAAGTTGATGCAGTAGGATGGAATTCGGAGCCAAATACCTTCACTGACTGCCCTTGACATTGGCATAGGGTAGACTTTGTAATAGAATCCATATCTATCATCTGATAAGTAGAGACTATTCTCAAAATTTCATTAAATATCGGAGGTAATATCCTGTTTTTGCTCTGATTGACTGTGTAATATTACTTTAACAAATTTACTGAATGTTGGTAGGATGGGGGAATTTATACAGGGTGTCCAGAAACTCTACAGACAAACGAAGACAGAAGATTCCTCAGATAATTTTAAGACAATTTAATCCAATTCATCTTGTCCGAAAATGCTTCCTAAAGGGGCTAGAGCTATTTGAAGATGGCGTCTGGTAATTAGTTTTTCTTGAATATCTCCAAAACGCTTCTATTTACAAAAACGGAAATTGGTAATACAGGCGAAGTCAATAATTGAAAATCAACAGTGGAGTCACCATTTATCATTTCCTGTTCGTAAAATGAAAGAATTTTGAAAATTTATTTTGTTATTGCGAAAAAAAAATTTGATGGTAATCTTTCCGGGACCTATTAAAATGCGGTCCCGAGGCAAGTGCCTCACGGGCCTAGTGGTAAAATAGGCCCTGCTGTTAAGCTATGAACAAATTTTCAGCTTGGTATTAATTCCAAAGTTGGCAAAGGACAAAGTGGAAATTTAGTAGGAACCTTTGGGCTAGGCGAAAGTAATGAACGTGGAGACCGTTTGATTGAATTCGCACGACTGAAGAACAGCTCGTAGTCACAAACACCTTTTATAATCTTCCTCCAAGACGACTGTATACGTGGAAATCACCTCAGGATACACCAGATCACACAGTAAGAAATCAAATAGACTATATCCTTGTCAACCAATGATTTCGAAACTCTATAACATCAGTAAAAACGTACCCAGGATCCGACATAAAATCGGATCACAATCCACTTGTCGCCAAAATGAAACTTAGTTTAAAGAAAATTCAAAGACCAAAAATTCGGAAATACGATATTAATCAACTGAAAAATAAAACAGTAAAAGAAAAGGTACAAAAACGCCTAAAAGAAGAAACGTGGGTTCATACAGAAATAGATAGCACAGAGTTAGAACTAGAAAAGATACACAAGGTAAGTCAAGAAATATCAGAGAAATACCTAAGACCTGAAAGAACAAAGCAAAAAAAATGGATGACAGAGGATATTCTATATATGATGCAAGACAGAAGAAAGGTTAAAGATAATAAGAATGACTACAACAAAATAAATAACGAAATTTAAAGGGCTATCAAAATAGCAAAAGAAAATTGGCTAAGCTCGAAATGTACAGAGATAGAGTTATTACAACAAAAACATGATTCGTTTAACTTCCATAAAAAAGATCAAAGAAGCTGCAGGCATATATAAACACAAGAACACTGGATTTCTGACAGATAATCAGGGAAACATAGTATTAGAAATAGAACAGAAAATGGATATTTGGATTAAATATATGGAAAAAACTGTTCAAGATATACGAAGTAACACTGGCATCACAACATACACCAATTGCGAATCTGGACTTCCTCTTACAGTTGAAGAAGTAACGTATGCCGTCAAAAGTACCAAAGATGGTAAAGCAGTAGGCCCTGATCATTTTCATTCCGAATTCTTAAAACTTATGGACTACGACGACATAAAACGTGTCTGAATTGCCGATATAAATGAGTCAGATTAAATAAATTATTAGAAGAATTTTTTACTAAGCAACAACATTTTTGTTTATTTAGTATTATTTTGTATTTTGACAACGACACCCGACTTGGGCGTCGAAACGTTAATAAAATCATTTTTAGGTAAAATTGTGGCTTATTTCCCATTTGAATATACTTGATTATAAAAATGCCACAAGAAAATAGCTTCAGAACAACATAAAATGGTTGCCAAAATATTTAACAATATATATGACACAGTCATAATTCCCCAAAAATGGCTAGAATCAACTTTTATAAATCTTCCAAAAAAAACCCGATGTGAGAAAGTGCGAAGACTATAGAATTATAAGCCTTATGAGCCATTTTCTTAAAACATTTCCAAAGGTCGTTCACAAACGAATATATACAAAGTGCGAGGAACAACTAACAAGAACACAATTCGGATTTCGTGATGCTCTGGGGACACGGGAGGCCCTTTTTGCTGTGCAAGTGCTATTTCACAGATGCAGGGATGTAAATTGTGATGTATACGTATGCTTTATAGATTACTAGAAAGCATTTGACAGAGTAAAACATGACAAATTAATAACCCTAATGCAAGAAATTGGAATTGACAACAAAGATCTAAGAATTATCAGAAACATTTATTACAATCAAACGGCCAAAATCAAAATAGAAGACCAGTTAACTAATAAAATTGCAATAGAACGAGGAGTACGACAGGGCTGTATTTTATCTCCACTCCTATTCAATATTTACTCTGAATGGGTATTTAAGGAAGCTTTAGACGGTTGTGCCAAAGAAGTATTAATAAATGGTGAATGGTTGAATAACATTAGATATGCAAATGACACCATAGTTTTTGCCGATAATCTCAATGATTTACAGATATTAACAAATCGTATAACAGAAGTCAGCAACAGATACGGACTAGCTCTTAACATAAAGAAGACCAAATTTATGACAATTAGTAAGAAACCAATACTAAACGCTCAACTTACAATCAACCAACAGAATATCGAAAGAGTTGAGCAATATACATATCTGGGTACGAATTTAAATAGCCAATGGGACCACTCAACAGAAATTAAACAGCGAATAATAAGGGCGAAAGCAGCATACGTTAGAATGAGACCCATTTTTAATAGTCGAGACATAGCATTAAAAACAAAATAGCGTCTGTTGAAATGCTACATATTCTGGCCCTGGGATCTGGTACTATAACTCGTATATAAACAATGGCCATTTGGCTTTTGCCGCAGGTTTGTAAATGTAAAATTTGTGGCGTTATGATTTTAAAAATTATGTCTTTTAATATTTTGATGCAAATGTTATTCTGCGGTAAATTACAATCAACTAAAATAGTTAAAATGATTTACTATAGAAATTCAAATTGTTCAGGTTAATTCTGACTTTTATTTTATGGCGCTCTAAAAAGTTCTCTCATTTTTTAATTAAAATTTATGTTGGTTAGTTCGGTAAAACTATAATTATTAATTCACCCCTGTTCTTAAAAAAGTTTTTTATAACTAATGGTAGGGGAGCAAAGTATGCTAAATTTGCAGTCACTCGAGCGTTATGGTGACCTATTGGGTTGTGATTTGTGATTGTTAAGTCCTAAAACCAAAAAAGTTAAGTAAAATTTTCCATTTTAGTGGGGACTTTCCACTTTTTCACTAAATTTTCCATTTCCAACAATATAGCGCCATCTGTTCATAACTCGAAAAAATGTCTCGAGTAAAAGTTGCTTATTTTTACGTAAAAAAATCCAAATCTGCAATAAAAAAGACCCCGCAGAAACCTTACGGGGAATGGCTCTCTGTCAAATGCTCTGAAACTTTGGGTTCTGTTAGTCCTCGATGTGTAGAACAAAAGACTCAATGCGCGCGTATCTCCAAAAAAATCATGGTTTTAAGATATAAGCCTCTGAAATTATAGGTACAATGAGGACGTTTGAGTTGGAATAAATTCATTTTCTCGAGAATGGGCGACCTTGGAGATAAATTACGAATCAGGTCGATTTTTATTTTCAAATTATAATATTTTGAAAGTGTATTTTGCAGTTTTTCGATCTGATGTTCATTTTGCGAAATATCGCGGGGTTTGTATTTAAAATTTTACATTTACCACCCACCTCTCTCCGTGAGGGGTCATGTTTAGTACCATTCGATCAATTTTTGAAAAATATTGAAGACGTATTTTATAGTTTTTCGATGTGACGTTCATTTCGCGAAAAATTCGTTTTTTTTTTGTGAATCTTTTTGACTCACCCATTTTCTTACGCCCCGCTCAAATGGTCAGATTTTTGAAATATTACACTCTCTTGCATGTACTTAAATTACCTTGTTTTAATCTGACAATTTCGAGTATTTTTAAGATTTTTTTGGGCCCTTCTTAACTAACTTCCCTGTGTTAAGAGCCAGTATATCGTAGAGGTACATCTGCAGGGTACCAGGTTTCTCTCCATATGATAATCTGACGCGCTCGAGTAACTGCAAAAATCCTTGCTTGGGCTCCTCTACAATAAATTATATTTTATATTTTGAGCTGTTTTATTGTGGTCGCTGTGGTACATTGTTTAATATTTAAAGTGATATAAATATACCGTGACTGTAAAAATTAACTGATTAAATACTCAAGTTAAAATATTTGCTTTTATTATGACAGTCCGTCATTAACAATTCAGGCAGCAAACATAAATAATATGATATATAGCTTCCACAACACTGTTAAATAAATGTGTAAAACAGATATACATCAAAAACAGTGATTAGAATAGTGCTTATATATGGGTGTGAGACGTGATAAAATCAGTGGAAAGAAAATGGATGTTTTTAGAAGAAAACCTCAGAAGAATTTCTGGACCTTATCAAGACCTAAATACTAACCAATGCCGAATGAGAATAAATGCAAGGTCAAACCTATGTATAGGGCTAGCGACGTAGTCCAAGAGATTAAATCACAACATCTAAGGGTTATGTCCATAAACTCTCCAATAACATTACCAAGTTAATCTGGGAAGAAGCCCCGAGAGGAAGAATGGCCTTAGGACGTTCACGAATCTGATGGAGAGATAACATATGGCCAGATTTAGGAACAATGGTGCTCCCCACTGACCCAACTATCGTGAACTACCATTCAAGATGGAAACGAGCTATAAGTATAGTCAGCCAAGACTCACCCTGGAGTTTAGTTCTGTTAGAATATCCAACATTAAAAGTGGATGTTGTTCTATAGATATTAATTTATGTATTTGACAATATAGACAGTTGTAATGAAATGTCAAGAAAAATATGGAAAATACAAAAAAATACATGGTGAAAATGTTTTATCCGAAAGAATGTTAAATGGTCGGATTTTATCAACTTTTACAAACTTTGAATTTATTGATTGAGAAATTGTGTGCCATTGAATTACGTGACCAAAGTGCCATAGAAACTTTTGCGTTTGTTGCACGCAATATCCCGACAGAAAAATGCAAACCGAGCCAAAGTATAACTACTACGAAATCAAAGATAAATGTACATGTCATAAATGCAAGACATTAGGACATTGAGCGAGAGAGTGTCGATTGTAAAAATCTACTGAGAATTTAAGTTAGAATGGAAGAAATGATACTGCTTTTTTCCAAAGAATTGTGGGCAGCAACATTCAATAGTCCAGTGTATCTTTTGAATCGCACAGGAAAGTCATCAATAGAGAATAAATGTCTCTATGAATTGTGGTATGGAAAACCAGTTGAAAGTTTGAAACATTTAAGAATATTTGGCACTGAATGTTATGTTCACGTTAACAAGAATCTTCGCAGTAAATTTGATGATAAGGCGATACATTGTTATTTAGTGGGTTACGTGAATGAAGGGATGGTTTAAAAATATGGATTCGCCAACGGTTCTATTCGCCGATGTGCTGCTCGAGGCATATCATTACAGTATGTACTCTTTATGACTGGTAAAACATTATGTCCAAACTGTAATGTGCTACATTGTTCTTCTGGTAGTCTGCTTTCAGTTAGAATGCTACCTATATAAATATGTTGCTTTTGAGTACCTAATATCCTCTTTTAATGAGTTTTTTAATTCCCGAGATTTCATGTGCCTGTAATCCTTAAAAGTTTGGATTGAGAACCCAGCTGGGGACTAGATATTGTTGTTTCAAAACTCATTTAGGGTATGTTAGCCGCCGTAACTTGCCACGCTGGCAAGACGGATTGTTGAGTGTCAGTAAAGAATATAGGGAAAGGATTTGACGTTGGCAGAGTTTAATACACTGAGGTTGGGCCTGCTTTCTGTGAAGGACACAGTAGGAGCTAGTGTAAGCAGGGACGCTAAACATCACTGAAGTAGGTCTACTCTCTACTCTCTTTTGGGATCATAGACCGGTACGTACCCGCTACCTAAATTTTATTAATTATTTGATTGATACAAATGATTCTGCCTCATGTTTATTCTATCCTAACAATTATCTGTTTTGCGACTTTTGCGTAGTAGGTTCTTTGGTTTTTATAAAATTCACAATAATGTAAGGTGATATTACTAAATAGACTGAGCAGCAAAATTAACACACCACCTTAAAAATAGGACATATTTGATCTCTCGAATTTTCTAAACCTGTTTTGTCCGATTTGAGTGATTTTTTAGTATGTTATAGCATTATTGCTTAAGAATATCGATGAAGTAATAATGTTGCTGGACAGGTAAATGTCATTGTATACCGGTTGTTAAAATTATACTGTTTTTTCCTCAAAGTTCGGAACACCTTGTGGAATATTCTAGCTTTTTAAAATATTTAAATTTAAATTTGATTGAAGCCTTAGGCATTCTTAACACTATTTTTTATTCATTCGCTTATGTTGGATGATACAAAAGTTATATACGTTAAACTCTAGCCATGCTTCTCATCAATTAATCCACATTTTCTGCTTAGTTTAACAAACAAGCTTAAAGTTGGCTATGAGAAATTAACAAGTTGGTAGATGTCAAATTGTTAACAGTTAAAAAGTGTCTGGTTTGTTGCGAAAATTATTAGATTTATTTCAGTTAAATCCGTAACTTTTTTTCTTGTTTGGTGGAAATGGAGCGTGCTACAAGGAATTTGACCTGTGATGAGTGGGTTCAAGCAAAAGAGATATATGTATATTTTTATAATGCAAAAACCTTCTATCCATAGCATGATAGCTAAGTCCTTTGCTGTGTAAGGTTAATGCTTAAACCCAATCATCACGAGTCAAATCTCTTGTAGTACGTTCCATTTCCACGAATAAAGAAAAATAATTACGGGCATAATTGAAACTAAATAATAAATCAACTAATTTTCACAACAAACCAGACACTTTTTGACTGTTAACAGTTTGGCATCTATCAAATTGTTAATTTCTCATAGCCTATTTTTCGCTTGTTTATTAAACTAAGCAGAAAATGAGGATTTATTGATAAAAACGTGACTAGTTGTTAAAGTACCTAACTTTTTTATTATCCATCCAACATAAGTGAATGAATCAAAAAAGAGAATTTTAAGAAAGCCTAAGGCTATAATTTGTTTTAAATTTCAATATCTTTTAAATGGTAGCATATCGCACAGGGTGTTCCGAACTTTGAGGAAAAAACACAGTATGATTGTTACACCCGGTATACAGTGACATTTACCTGTCCAGCAACAATATTACTACATGGATATTTAAAAAAATGTTATAACATACTAAAAAATCACTAAAATCGGACAACAGGTTTGGGAAATTCGAGACATCAAATATGTTCCATTTTTAAGGTGGTGCGTTAATTTTGCTCTTTAGTGTAGATTTAAGGTAAACCATCCTGTGGCTTTATTTTTTATACAAATAGTTAAACACGACATCAAATATTATATAAATTAAAATGTTCACGTCCTTGTTCTACGTCAAATCGAATCCGCAGTAGCCAAATTGTGTTAAGTTCAGAGCGTGATTAACATATAAACCAAGTTATTCCGTATTTTATAATCCGAAACACCAGCAATTTGATTAAAATTGCTTTAACGTTAGTTAATAGTCACAAAAGAACAGTAACGTCGGGAAATAATAAGAAAATTTCAAGGAATTAATTAAATGAAAAGATTTATATTCTACCTACAGAACGACACTGTAAAACAGAACTTGTGTCAGTTATACATACAGATAGACTATCATATAGATTGAGAGGTTTTATCGTGGTTTTAAGTCTTTTGGTTTAGTGTAAAATGGATGGGAGGGAAAGAAGAGGACTGCCTATACAGATATGCACGGAAACAAGGATTAAAGAAAATCCCTGAAGACTGGAAGAAAAATATATTTCTACCAATATACAAAAAAAGACCCCATAATGAATGTGAGAATTATAGAGCAATATGCTTGTCAATTGGTCGGCTTCAAGGTATATACGAGTATTGTGGAAGAACGTATCGATCAGTCATAGAGAAAGAAATGGAGGACGAGCAGACTGCATTTAGATCAAACCCTCAAACAAAAGATAACGTATGCATGTATATATTATAAGAAATCTAATAGAGAGATAGTTGTCCGAGATCCAATAGAGACGGACAATACACGACATCAGGATTACCACTGCACTCCCTCCGGGTTGTCAGGGCTGAAGAGAGACATTTAGTATCTCAGTCCATTCAGTTGTGTTGTGTTTTGGCCAATAAACCTGCTTTTTTTTCTAAAAATCACGCACCTTTTTTTGTGACTTTAAGAAACAGTTTTGGTAGGCTGTATAATTTTTTTCTTAAATGTACAAGATAAGACATTTCCAGTGTTTACCAATTAGTTCGAGAATCACTATTCTCTCACGACAATGGCGAAAGACTTATAGACTTATGCGACCAACTTCAGTTAAGAATTAACAACGGCTATTTTAACCACAAAGAGGTACATAAGTATACATGGACACAGCCGACAAGAAATTTAAGATCAATAATTGACTACGCAATACTAAAACAACAAACCTTATTGAAAGTTGAAGATATACGAGTATGCAGAGGAATATGTAACATATCAGATCATCATTTCCTAAGAGCTAAAATATTCTTCCCGATAAGACACCCAATAACGAAGACGAAAACCATCCCGGATGCAGACAAAAATACTTCAAATATAACAGACGAGAAATACTACTTAGAGAGCCTATTACATGATAGTGTTAAATATCTCTATCAAACGAGACTCGACAATTACATACTAAGCCCGAATAATCTAACAACAGAAGAGGTTTATAATAATATAGTATACAGATACAGCATAAAAGCAGCTGCAAAGGAAGCCCTTGGTATCAAAGAAATTAGAAAAAGTAACAAATACTGGTGGAATTCAGAGACAGAGAGACTAGTCAAGGAAAAAAGGTACTATAGAAAAGATATGGAGACTATACTATGGAAAAGAAAAGAAAACCAAGGCATAAAATCATTCAAAGTAAGAGAGAGACCTGGGATCGAAAGTGCCAAGAAATCGAAGCACACATAGGAGGACGAAAATGCAGTGAATCATGGAAATTTCTGAACAAGATCAAGAATAACGAAACACGCAACGACAAACTACAATTAATACCAACAGATAAATGGGTTCAACATTATAAGGACTTATTAACTGAACAAAGGCCCGAATACTCACAACCAACAGAGACGGAAATACAAATTGTAGGGGAAGAAATAAACATAAACAGCGTAGCAGTTAAAAATGCAATTAAACAACTAAAAAATGGAAGATCTCCTGGTCAAGGTGGGATCAATGCCGAACTACTGAAAAATGGAACTAAAAAACTTTTCGAATCTCTGTCATATGTATTTACAAAGTACATCAATGGCGAAAATGTACCCAGTGACTGGAAAATAGCTTACATATCATCGATCCATAAAAAGTGCAATAAACTAAAATGTATCAGATATCGCGGAATATCAGTAACAAATACAATAAGCAGAGTATATACAAAAATTTTAAGAGAACTGATTGAACAAGAATACTCAGGATACGAAGAAGAAGAATAATGCGGGTTTAGAGCTGGAAGGTCCTGTATGGATAATGTATTTTCGTTAAAACAAATCATCGAAAAAAAATTAGAACGGAATAGGCCAATACACCTAATTTTTATAGATTTGCAAAAAGCATATGACAATATACCGATACCGAAACTATGGGAAGTACTGCAATACTCCAACATTAACTTTACTCTCATAAAATCTGTCCAAAATTTATACAGTGACATAAAATCTACAGTAAAATTAGGAAACAAAATAACAGATTCGTTTACAGTCAATAAAGGTCTACGACAAGGATGTTGCATATCACCGAGTCTGTTTAAGATTTATGTCGCCAAAGCCCTTACAATATGGAAAAGAAAATGCAGTGGAATGGGCATCCAAATCGACAACACCTGCCTGTACACCCTTCAGTTTGCGGACGATCAGATAATATGTGCAAACGATAAAGAAGATTTGGAATATATGACTCCCAAATTGAAGGAAGAATACGAAAAATGGGGATTGTAGATGAATGTAGAAAAAACCCAATATTTATGCCTAGGTGAGGATTCAACTGATATGATATTGGACAATAATCAGAAAATAACTAGCTGTGATAAATATAAGTATTTGGGCATTAATTTCAAGAAGGAAGGTACCTACTGACGATGCAGAAATTAAGAGCAGAATAAATAAAGCAAGAACGATAATTAAATTATTGAACGGAGTTTTGTGGAGTACCGAGATAGGGAAACAAAGAAAAATGCGAATATACAACACCATGATTAAGAGCACATTAGTATACGGATCCGAAACATGGAGAATAAAGGAACACCAAAAACGAAAAATAGAAGCTACTGAGATGGATGCCCTAAGAAGAGCAAGTAGAACATCGAGATTGGACCGGATTAGAATTGTGGAGGTAAGGCGAAGAATGAATTTACAGGAAACGGTTGTAGAATGCATTGAGAAGAAACAATTAACCTGGTACGAACATGTTCAGAGAATGGGGGAGGAAATATTGCGAAATAAAATTATGAAATGGATACCTACAGAAAACAGAAAAAGAGGAAAGTCAAGAACGACATGGATACAAGGAGTAAGACGATCAATGAGTGAACGAGGATTAGAAGATGAAAACTGCAATGACAGAAGATATTGGCAACAAGGCATCGGACAACGTCGGAGGACGTTTTGAACCCGAATTTATATATATACTATTCTCTAATAATAATGAATTGCAAAGTTTAGAATTCCTTCCCTATCGTCTTTACTGCAGCATCCATATGACTTGCAAATTGTAGAAGTCTTGGAGGTGTATACATGGGGATGTACCAGTAAGTTTTCAATTTAAAAATCTTTTAGTAATTTTTGATATTTTTCAATATTAATTATTTGCTATTAGGATTGAAAGCTTGCTTCGTATTTTTATGGCCAGATGGCGCTAGCCACCCAATACCATCATTTTGGCTGCAATATTTGGAAAAACATTTCGATGCGATTTGATTGGATTAAGGAGAACAGTGCCTACGTTCCTTCTGATGAAGCTCCAATAAGAGCAGAAAATTGCAGTTAAAGGGACTGGCTGCACTCCTTATTCTAATTAAAAAGTAAGATTGTTTTTCCTTCGTATTGCAGCCGAATATATAAAAATGGTACACACATTTTTATTTTATTTTCTTATTACTCAGTAGAGTAACTATGGTGCATCTTTCAGTTCCTAACCGGCTGCAGACGGGGGATTTGAATTGCAAAGTTTAGAATTCCTTCCCTATCGTCTTTACTGCAGCATCCATATGACTTGCAAATTGTAGAAGTCTTGGAGGTGTATACATGGGGATGTACCAGTAAGTTTTCAATTTAAAAATCTTTTAGTAATTTTTGATATTTTTCAATATTAATTATTTGCTATTAGGATTGAAAGCTTGCTTCGTATTTTTACGGCCAGATGGCGCTAGCCACCCAATACCATCATTTTGGCTGCAATATTTGGAAAAACATTTCGATGCGATTTGATTGGATTAAGGAGAACAGTGCCTACGTTCCTTCTGATGAAGCTCCAATAAGAGCAGAAAATTGCAGTTAAAGGGACTGGCTGCACTCCTTATTCTAATTAAAAAGTAAGATTGTTTTTCCGTCGTATTGCAGCCGAATATATAAAAATGGTACACACATTTTTATTTTATTTTCTTATTACTCAGTAGAGTAACTATGGTGCATCTTTCAGTTCCTAACCGGCTGCAGACGGGGGATTTGAATTGCAAAGTTTAGAATTCCTTCCCTATCGTCTTTACTGCAGCATCCATATGACTTGCAAATTGTAGAAGTCTTGGAGGTGTATACATGGGGATGTACCAGTAAGTTTTCAATTTAAAAATCTTTTAGTAATTTTTGATATTTTTCAATATTAATTATTTGCTATTAGGATTGAAAGCTTGCTTCGTATTTTTACGGCCAGATGGCGCTAGCCACCCAATACCATCATTTTGGCTGCAATATTTGGAAAAACATTTCGATGCGATTTGATTGGATTAAGGAGAACAGTGCCTACGTTCCTTCTGATGAAGCTCCAATAAGAGCAGAAAATTGCAGTTAAAGGGACTGGCTGCACTCCTTATTCTAATTAAAAAGTAAGATTGTTTTTCCTTCGTATTGCAGCCGAATATATAAAAATGGTACACACATTTTTATTTTACTATTCTCTAACTTTTTCTTGGCCCACCTTAATACTTCTTCGTTAGTTTTTCGTGCCGCCAAGGTATCTCTAGCATGCGTATATGACGTATTCTCTTTAACTACTAATTTAGAGGCAATAGCAATAACTGCCTGGTGTCCTAATAAAATAGTCATTTGTAGTATATGCATCCCTCCTTACTTTAACCTACAGAGCTCAGATCTATCCTATCTTATTCAACAACTTCACGTTACCTTCATTTTAGTTGGCAATTTCAATGCCCGCAACACACTATGGCGATCACAACGAACATTTTTGGCCAAGGTCTTTGGCTGAAAATTTTGATTTTTATTTCTTTTTGTAAAGTTGTTCCATTTTATCGTTGTCCATGCGTCATGATTCATTTTCAAACAAATTAAGTCAAAACATAAAGTGAAACGTACGTCGTTGTGTATATACATTGTGTATACTGTATACTATATACTATACACATCGACGTACGTTTCGATTGAAAATGAATCATGACGCATTGGCAATGATAAAATGGAACAACTATAAATATCATCAATACTTTTAGGTTTATTTAAGAAAAATGCACTTTTTTATTATAAAAATGTCATTTTCTATTTAGTCAACTATTTTTTCTAAACTAAGCATTCCAAACCGGTCAAATCACATCTATCGTATATATTATATCTAAAAAAAGTTAATTTCAAGTAAGAAGCTATTCATTTCTATTAGGATTGTATTGACGAGGGTTAAATTTTTACATTTCAAAAAGAAAAACGCAGAGAGCGACTTTATTTGCGTCATAAGTTAGTTAGTTCATATGCAAAAAACTTTTGTCACAGCTTATTTGAAAGGTTTTTTAATAAACTTTAAAATATGGCTCTTAAATTTTCCCAAAGAATTTTACCACATTTAAGTTATTTGAGATTAAGAGTTTTCCATTTCGAGGTTCTTCGAAACTAACCATCCTTTAGAGAGCAATAACTCAGTCGTTATTGGGTTTACATAGGTCTCTCCGACGCAGATCTCTTTGTTTTTCATTAACCATAATTTAGTTTTTAATGATTTTTGAAGTTGTACTTCAAAGAATAAAGACTGAAAAAGCGGGAGATGCCGATGATGTAGATCAGGAGATGATGAAGTACGTGGAAGAACGAGGCAAGCTTTGGCTACTGAAAAAATGAGGGAAGCATGGAGAACAAAACAGATACCGAAAGACTGGGAAGAAAATTTATTGATACCAATACACAAGAAAGGAGATGAAGCGGAATGTGATAACTATAGGACTATATGCTTATCATCAGTGGCATAAAAAGTCTACACCGGGATAATAAAAAGGAAGCTCAGGAAAGAACTGGAAGGAAAATTAGAAGAAGAACAAGAGGATTTTAGGAAGGAAAGAGAAACAACAGATAATATATACATCCTGAGAAATATCATTGAAAGGAAAAACGAAATAGGAGAACACTTTTATATATATTACGTTTATAGATATTAAAGCTGCTTTTGATTCTATAAATAGAGAAGTAATATGGTCAGTAATGGAAGATCTGCAAATCCCGCAAAAGATAGTAAGAGTGGTAAAAAGTACATATAGAAACGTACTTGCTAAATAGCACAAATAAACGAAAACATATCGCCTGTAATAAACCTAAGGAGAGGAATAAAACAAGGGGACAGTCTCAGCCCAGTTTTGTTTGTATTAGTAATGGATAGAGTAATGAAGAGCGCTAACAGAAGTTCAAGGCAATTACAGTAAACAATAGGGTACAGAAATTTAGTACCAGTGAGAATGGAGGGATGACTATATGCAGATGACTTAGTAATAATAGCAGACAATAAAGAGAAAACGCAAAAATTAATCGATATCTGGGTGGAGGAAATAGAAAATTTGAAAATGGAGGTAAATGTAAAGAAAACGAAGACCATGATAGTAACCCAGAAGAAAAGGGAAGAAATAAACCAAACGATATTTAGGTGCAAAAACGAAATAAGAGAAGCAGTCTTGACGTTTGAATCAGAGCGACGTTAGATCAAGATATCTCATACAGAGCGAAAAAAGCAAATAAGATCTACTATGCACTAAATAAAACCATATTTGGAAAGGAAGAAATAGATAAAGAAATAAAACTGAAGGTATACAACGCAATCTCTGTAACTTTAATATATGCAAGTGAGACATGGGTAAACAATGCAAAAATAGACAGTACAATAAACTCAGCGGAGATGAAGCAGCTAAGAAAAATGGCAGGAAAAACGAAATTGGACAGAATAAGAAATAAAGATATTAGACAAAAACTGAAATAGGAATCGATAATAACCAAGATACAAAAAAGAAAATTAAAATGGTATGGACACATTAACAGAATGGACCAGGGAAGACTACCAAAGCAGGTGATGGAATCAAAAAGATATGGTAAAAGAAGGAAAGGGAGGCCAAGGAAGAGACGGATCGATCAGATTATAGAAGCTGGACAGGAAAAAAGAAAAACACATCAACAAATGAAAGAGTTAGCAAAGGACAGCAAGAAATGGAAGATATGGATAGAGGATGAATAAAACCTCCGACGCCCCTGAGGGGCATAAAGAGTTTCGAGAAAGAAGAAAAAGAAGAAGTTATACTTCTTTAGGCGCGTTGGGAGTAAATTTATATGTGCGCGAATTCATCAAAAGTTTTGGTCCTGGGCGCAGCTGAAACGTTAAATGTGCTCTGATTGGTTAATTACAATTACCTCTCAACAATAGTTCAATATGTGGGTTACTTTTATTAATACGTCAATGGTTATGGGTAAACAAATTTATGTATATTAGTTTTTATTGTTGTGAGGACACAGACAAAAGCGAGTTTATAATTGTAGTGACTTTTTAAATGGTTTTTAAAAGCAACAGGTAAATGTTTCAGTATTGTAATAGGTAAAAAATTATATATGTACTTACCTATTTGGATAATGCACCTACCTTGTAGGTAATTCTTTGATTTACATAATTTGATTACCAACAAAATTTCTACGAATCTTCATCTAATATATTGTTTTCGTACTCTCTGATTTGTTGTATTTTAATATTTTAATTCCACAAAAATCCAACTAATTTGATTACATTCAGAACTGTCAAACAGTAAAACGTGCAGTTGCCCTATCTTCCCACATGAAAGATATGGGTATTGTTCGTCCACTATAAGTTTTCCATGCGTCACGATTCATTTTCAAAACAAATTAAGTCAAAACATAAAGTGAAACGTAAGCCGATGTGTGTAGTATATAGTAAACAGTATACAAAATGTATATACACATCGACGTTCGTTTCACTTTATGTTTTGACTTAATTTGTTTGAAAATGAATCGTGACGCATGGGAAAAGTTATAGCGGGCGAACAATAATTGGGTAAATGAGTAGAGGCATCTATTACAAATCAAAGCGCCCTAAAATGCGCAGTTTCGAATCCCAATGCAAGTTTTTATTCTTTTTATTTTTTTTTATACATTTTATGATTATAAGTATACTTATTGTATAACTTTTTTTCAGAAAATGCGTATTTAGTTAAAAATTTTGTCAACAATTATTATTGTTCAGACATCATTTCTTTGTGGCATTTTTCAATGTGTTCGTGTGCGTTTTATTCTTTTAATTTTTTTAATTTTTGGTATTGTTTTAATAAAAATTTTTGGAAAGTAGTAAGTATTAAAATTAGTTTAATATTTAAATAAAATATAAATAAACTTTTTAAAGTACATTATATCAATTTCGTTGAAATCACATAATAGAAGTATAACTTCTTACGTGCGTACAAATTACACACACATTATTTTTTTTATAAAATTACAATTTTTTAAGTTGTTCATGAAGAAATGTTATAAAACATATGTTTTTCAATGAAAAATGCATAGATTCAATCGCTAATAACTTGGAAAGTATCAATGTTGCAAAAAAAATATAAAAAAAAATTTACTCAGAATTGGTCATTGTATCGATTTCCATAGTTATTTTGATTGAAAAAATATTCATCCCCTAGATGGGGTTGTTTTCACCCCCGGGGCAAACTTCCAGTTCGGCATAGGGTAAATTTTAAAGAAGAGGATCAACCGAGCTTAAACCCAAATTTTCATTAAAATCGGTGTTGATTCTCAAAATTCCATAGTTTTACACTTTTTTACCGCTGATGAGTGATCTATAACGGACTTCCCTTTATATTTAGCAGAATTAAATCTACGCTTCCATGTGTTTTATCCCTACTCGAAATATTTACTATTTCATAAGTTTCAATTTTTGCAAAAAAATTACAAAAATCTATTGGTTTGTTTAGAAAAATAATTTAAAGCTTTATGTTACTGTATATTTACCTACAATGTTTATTATCTTAAAAATTTAATTTTCAATTCTTTCGAAAGTTTGTTAATCCTAAAATTTTAAAAAATTTGAGTGGAGTGACTATGGGGCAAGTGATTGGATTCCCCGTCGCAAGACGACGGGCAATGTCACTAGTCCCATATTATAATATTTAATCGAAAACACTGTCATATTATAGACGGAAAGCTAGAGCCGAAAAATCATCGTCATAAGTAATATGGAGTTTTTCCTGTGAAATGTGTCCATTGTATATTGACAATTATGACCCCTTTTAGGCTGACACCTCAGTGGATACAGGAAGTAGCAATAAGGGATGAAAGGGGAAAGTTAGTGCAGTCATTAAAGGATTTCACCTCCTATTTTGTTAAACATCCATCGATTTGCATGAAAATTGGGGACTAGTTAGCGCATACCTCAAGCAATAAAACTGATTTGGAGCTAACTTGCACTTTTACCCTCGTGGTGAATACCACCTCTTCCCGCGGGTGAAAACAATTTTACTAAAAATAACCCCACAAATCGAAGAGGGACAAATTTTAAGTCAAATTTGTTATATCATGTTATTAAAATAAATCAATATTTTTGAGTTGTTAAAGATCAAAGATTTGTCTGTTTAAGAGCACATGCGTGAAGTTACGGATGATAAAAAGAACATATTAATTAATTGTATGTTATTATAAAATATTATTTTTATATTATTTCGATATTTGATTGAATTTTTTCTATCAATATAAACTGAATATGTCCAGAAACTGGGGTGTCCAATAATGGGTACATTTGACATATTCGAATACACTTTTCCAAATTTATAATATCGAAATAATATAAAAATAATACTTTAGTAACATACAATTATTTATATGTTCTTTTTATCATCCGTAACTTCACGCATGTGCTCTTAAACAGACAAATCTTTGGTCTTTAACAACTCAAAAAGTATTGATTTATAATAACATGATATAACAAATTTTACTTATAATTTGTCCCTCTATCGAACTGTGGGGTTATTTTTATTAAGATACTTTTCACCACCGAGAAGGAACAGTTGGAACAGTTGTACGTTCAATATAAACATTGTAAATAATAAATAGATATAATTAATATTACATATCTTGTATTTGATAGTAATAAAATTGTTAAAATATTGACTTTATATTAAACCTACCTAATATTTAGTAATTTTTTTGAGTTATGCTTCAGCTTCGAACTAAGACATGCAAAGCAATTGGGCATTAAAAGCACAGTATGTACAGTCGGAAAAATGAAAGAATACCCATGAACGATCGCATCAATCACTTATTTTGTATTTGGTGTCTTTTTCTACAAATAACAAACGATTGTTTTAGAAAAAGACAGCAAATACAAAATAAGTGATTGAAGTTCACGGGTATTCTTTTCCGACTGTATGTAAATTCAGTGCGAAAAAGTAATGCAGAAAATAATGCGGAAAAGTTAAACTTTCGTTTAGACTTTTTTGTACGCTCGTAGAAAATAGTTATTTTCCTAACAAGTGCGGAAAGTCATACTTTTTTGCACGTGATTGCAGTCTGCCGAACGACGCGAAGCGGAGTTCGGCAAGCAGTCGAGTGCGGAGAGACTTTCCGCAAGAGCTAGGAACAATAGTTTTCCTACGAGCGTTTTAAAAAATGACCAAATCTTAATCAATTAATTGTATTGATATGAAAATACATACACAAATTAATTCTTTGGCAAGGTTGTCAAAACCAAACTTTCAATAATATAATTGGTTAGCATGACGACGATCTTGGTTTCCATGACGACGATTCAAAACTACTATTTCTACTGATTTGACTTTCGAATAGTATGTCAAAATAATTTTATTTCATCGAATTGTCGTGTTAACTTCATTAAAACATGAACACAATAAGATACATTTGAAATAAATTAGTAAATAATATCTAAATATTAGTTTATTGCATGTATTACTTATAATTATTTTAAGGCTATATTAAAATATCTAAATTAAGTACGGAAAAGTAATGCGGAAAAGTAAAACTTTCCAAACTAAAACGCGTACGGAAAAGTAGACTTTTTTGCACGCTCGCAGAAAAAATATTGTTCATGCCAAATTTAATATATTTACGTATATCAAACCAGAAATATCAAAGAAAGCCTAACACACGAATTGTGGAAGCACGACACTGATTACAAGGCAGAACAAACATTGATTAGACACCGCCATTTTAAGCTGAAATTGAAGGAATTGAACAACTTCCTTAATTTATTCCACGCTGTTGAGAACCAATATAATTATCATTTTCTTCTGGAAACTTTCTCCTTAATATTCATCGAGAAATTTTCTTTGTGTATTATTCTCGATGTCGTTCGCTATAGGTTCGATATAAGACTCGAAGTTATTTTTTAAAACTAAATTATTTATTGGAAGTTCTTTGTACCTAGTTCTTGTATTGATTGTAAATATTATTTTTTAAAGTTGGCATTGAAAGACTTTTGCAGTGAAAAGAGAAGACTGGAAAATTGTTATTTTAACAAAGAGAAGGGAAAAATGGTCGGCTAAAGATAAAACACAGTCAGATTTATAGACACTGAAATTATAGATACTCAAAATACAATATCAGGTGTTCCAAAAGAATATTTTGGGGACGGTCTAATATTTTTCGTAATTAACATCAGATCGACAACATAAAAAACATGTGTTTAATATTTTTAAAATTCTATGGAATAGCATTAAACACGACCCCTACCCCATCTCCTGGGGTGGGGTGGGGGAACTGTGAAATCTGAAATGAAAAATCAAATTTTTTATTTCAGATTGTAATTCTAGTAATTCTAGACGTGAAAAACTAAACAAGTTTTATTAGTATGGTATAACCACAGTATAAAGAGGGACAGTAGAACCACTCTCCGAAAAATTGGAAGTAAAATCTGTAGTCGCGCATGGCGACCGCGCAATGTTATTAGTCGCCTTTGCCCCACTCTCGCATTGCTAGTCGCATAGAAACGTACAGATTTTAACAGGGAAAACCCGCATCCACCACTGGTGAATTACCAATTGCGTACTGCCGGTATTACTTCTTGAGATCAAAGCGCCGACAGAGGAGTGGTTTTACTGTGGAACCTCTATATACTGTGGTATAACTAGACCCAAACCCAGACATTCAAAGTGAAAGTTATATTTTAACCGTCGTAAGGCAGGCGGTGCTGGGTGCAAATGCACCCCAGACCTCGTTTTTCTCACCTGTCTTTTTTAATATTTTTTTTTATTTTTGTCCATTTTTTTATTGGCATTAAATTCAATTCTAAACGCATTCCACCCATTACACCGTTTAAAACTCTTAGCGTTTAAGAGCTTTTTTGGAAATATGACTGTAGGGTACAAATAATAAAAATTTCATATCCTGAAATTGAACGATTCTGATGTTCCACCTGGAGCTAAGAGAACTAAGGGACAAGGTCGGTGTTACTTATGTCAGAAAAAAAGACCGAAAGTTCCCGCTTAACTGTTAGACTAAGAGCCGCTATAGGTGAAATTTCTTAATCATCTTAGGCACGATGGGGCCCTATAACTTAAATAGTAGAACCTAAAAGAAAACGTTTGAACACTGTGCCGTCACTTTTCAGTGGCACATGCGTCGACAGTGGCGCATCAAACTTTACACTTATGGACGGGATAAATAAATTAAAAGTTACCCTCCCTTACTAACAGAATTTTTTTTATTTTATTTTTTTAAGTTCTATGTCATTAACACATAGGATTCAGCGTAATTTTAACCCACCACCCCGTTCCCCCTGCCCCCACCATCAAAAACTTCATTTTTGGTTTTTATTTTTTTTTTTGGTGGGATGCAATCAATTTTAAAATTTCAAAAAAGTCACACGCATAACTGAGGCTTTTATAAAACATGCCTATTTTTATAGACCTATAGGTAGAGTGTACATAACCTCAAAAAATTAGAAGGAATTTTTTTTTTTCAAAAAAGCGTATAACTTTTTTTGAGGAAGAGTTGCAGGTCTAATTTTTTTTAATCTTGTGTGTTTTATCAAACACTATATTTTTAATTTTTTTCAGATTTTTCCGTAAGGACCCCCACCTTCAAAAATCCGAAAAACTGTTTTTGGGAAGTTTTGGGGATTTTCCCTATTTTATAGACTTCATAATATATTAAATCCATTTTGTTTTTATAGGTTATATATAACTTGAAGTAACTGAGTCCTTTAGAATATTTAAAAATCAGAAAAACACGGTCAAACCCCCCAAAACCCCCTTAAAAACAATTTTTTAGATTTTTGAAGGTGACCAGCGTTACAGAAAAAGCTGAAAAAAATTATAAATATAGTGTTAGATAAAATACACAAGACTAAGAAAAAAATTAGATCTGCAGCTATCCCCAAAAAAAAGTTATATAGTTTTTTTCCAAAAAAATTTTTTTTAAATTTTTTGAGGTTATGTACACTCAACCTACAGGTCTATAAAAAATAAACGTGTTTTATAAAAGCCTTAACTATGCGTGTGAATTTTTTGAAATTTTAAAACTGATTGCATCCCACCAAAAAAAAAATAAAATCGAAAAATAAAGTTTTTGATGGTGGGGGCAGAGAGAAGGGGGTGGTGGGTTAAAATTACGATAAAGCTTATGTATTAATCACATAGAACTTAAAAAAATGAAAAAAATTAAATTCTGGTAATGAGCGAGGGTATTTTTTAATTTATGTATCCCGTCCATAAGTTTGATGCGCCACTGTAGACGCATGTGCCACTGAAAAGTGACGGCACAGTGCTCAAACGTTTTCTTTTAGGTTCTACTATTTAAGTTATAGGGTCCCGTCGTGCCTAAAATGATTAAGAAATTTCACCTATAGCGGCTCTTTGTCTATGTATTGTGTCTAACAAATTTGTGTTGCTCACTCTGAAAAAATTCATGTGTTTGTTTTGCAACGATAATATTTTTTTTAAGAAGAAATGAGTACTTTTTTTGTAAAATTATGTTTCATATGATAATAAACTAAACAAGTCCTAATTATGTTTTAAATCAATTGACGTTTACATATAAAAAATGGATATTCAGATGGGGTGCAAATGAACCCCGCAACGTTGTTTGCGTAAGAATCTAAGCACCGCCTTAAGAGGGCTAACACCATATTTTTCTATATGGTCCAAATATTGTTCAGTAAAAAGTCACACCATTTTCTGCGTCGGGTTTGGGGGGGAGGTGGGGAAGAAATCGTTATATTAGGAGTTTTTTAAGTTTTTCGTCAATATTTCCAAAACTATGCGGTTTATACGTATGTATACGTAATGTATTATACGAAAATATTCTACATTATATTTTAAACAAAAATGGTTCTTTGCATAATCCTTCTAAAATGAACGGTTCCAAGGTTACAGAGGTATTATAGTATAATTGGTACAAAAAAATGGCTAATCCCGTTATAACAAATTAAAGTTTTCCTCCAACACCAAATTGTTCTATATGCTTCACATATTGCTCAGTAAAAAGTTGCACCATTTTGAGCTTCTGGTTTGGGGGAGTGCAGGGGAAAAATCGGTAAATTAGTAGTTTTTACGTTTTTCGTCAATATTTCTAAACCTAATAGGATTAGCGTGAACAATATTCTATACAAAAATGTTCTACATTAAATTTAAAACGAAATTTTAACTGTTGAAAAGATATTCATGCGACATTGTCCATACAAAGTTCAGATTTTGGTGAGGTTGACGTTTCTTCTAGGGCTTATCAGTAATATACCATCGTCCAATGAAATAGAAAATTATATTTAGAAAACACATTCCTGTTAAAAAAATTATTTTCTTCAGTAATAATATTATAATTTGTACAAACAATATAAAACATATTATATGGAAAACGTCCAATTTACACCCTATGTAAGTCAGGAACCGTTGATTTTAGAATAACTATGCATAGGACCTTTTTCGTTTCAAATTTAATGTAGAACATTTTTGTGTGGAATATTTTTCACGCTAAATCCCTTAGGATTAGAAATATTGACAAAAACGTAAAAAACTAGTAATTTACCGATTTTTCGCTGCCCCCAAACCCAACGCTCAAAATGATGTAATTTTTTACTGAACAATATATGAACTATATACCACAATATGTTGTTAAAAGGAATATAACTTTTAATTCGGACATCTGGGTTATGCCTTTTTTTGGATAAACTTTATCATACTATATCTGATTTTTTTTGCGATTGGCGATAGATGGTGCTGTAACTACTGAAAAACGAATACAGACCGGAAGTCTGCAAACTAATTTTTATGGTAGTGTATATAATTTTACGATTTTTTTTACAGAACAAAGCAACTAAAAACTAATTGGTATGGTACTAAATACAGTTATACGAATTTTTTGCAGAATCCGAATGTGAAATAGAAAATGAGGTTCCTATTTAAGATTTTAAAATTGCCCTCATCCATCTCGATGTAAATTTTGCGAAATATTCAGCCGTCCCGCTTCTGTTACCACACATGGTATAATGGATCTCCAGGAAGAATATATAAGTCAAAAATAACATAATTTCTGTATTTATCAATATTAACATTTTAAAGTGCGTGAGTACATCTGTCAACCCTACTACTTAACAATGTCATTTATACATAGAGTTAAAATTTTAGAATATTTTAAAAAATAATGGTTTTCGTAGCGACCTTATAAATGAAAACTTTTTGCATGAAGAGTGGTGCAGTAGTACTTTGCAATATCTTTGTCAAGAATGGACCAATTTCAATGTTTTTTTTTTAGTTTAGGATAGCGTATAAAAAATAATAACATAATGACACTTTTTACAATAAGTATTCGTCAATTTGTTATAAACAATTTTTTTTCCTCCAGATGTGATAATTAAAAATGGACACAAAAAGATTTTTTATAAAAAAAAATAACAAAATAATACTGAATTAGCATTAAAAATGTGTTTAAAGACTCTTTTCTTTGTACAATATTAAAATATATATGTATTTTACATTTAATTTTATAATCTAGCAGGCAGTACACTAAAAATTGTATATATAATAATTGCTATTTTTAATTCACTTTAGAGGTTGTTCTCCATTTTTTATATATTTTCTTTTGAATTCACATTAATTTTGCGAGATTTTGCCCAAAATGATTTGTACAAAGAAATACGTTTTTATGTTTCTTTAACAAAATTTTACTATTTTGTTAAATTTTTAAAATAAGTATTTGTTTTAATACTTTTTGTGGTTATCTTTGGTGTCAAATTTTATTTATCACAATATTAGAGAAAACAAAATTTTTGAATAAAATATGGTTTATAATAAATTAGTGAATATTTATTGCAAAAAGTGTCATGCAGATGTTACTATTTTTATATGCTACCCCAAATTAAAAAAAAACATTGAAATTGGCCCATTATTAATGGATATACTGCAAACTACTCCTCCGCCAATTTTCAGGCAAAAAGTTTTTATTTAAGGTGCTATGAAAATCATTATTTTTCAAAATATTCTACAGTTTTTATGATGTGTATAAATGGCATTGTTAAGTAGTAGGGCTAATAGATGCACTCAGGCATTTTTGAATGTTAATATTGATAAATAAACAAATTATGAATTTTTAAACTTGGAAAAGCTATCTTGGCAAGAAAGTGGTTCTTCAGTTTTTTTTCTTTTGGTAATGTGTCAAAAACTACCAGGAACACGAATATCTAAAAATAATTTCAAAATATTCAATCTCGGCGATGTTATCAAAAAAAAACCATAGGTCTGGATCCCGCGTATGAAAAAAAAGTTGTTTAATAGCAAGCTGAAAATTTGTTAATAGCTTAAGGGTGTCTAGTCGGATAAACTTTGATATATGGGAACACTGGAACAGGGGCAGTTTTAATTGTGGAACAGGTTAAAAATTTGGAACGGTCAGACCACGAAAACGGCACATTTATTTTGTCCGACAGAATAAACTTAAACTCTCCGAACAGAGATTAAACTATCATGCAAAAATCAGACTGCTATTTATCACCTGTCATAATTCCTGTCATTTGACATATTCTACATGTTCCACTCATTAAAACGCCCATTTTGTGATAAATATGAGTTTAATCTATGTTCGGAGAGTTTAAGTCTGTTCTGTTGGACAAAATAAATGTGCCGTTTTCGTGGTCTGGCCGTTCCAAATTTTTAACCTGTTCCACAATTAAAACTGCCCCTGTTCCAGTGTTCCCATATATCAAAATTTATCCGATAGACACCCTTAAGCTATTAACAAATTTTCAGCTTGCTATTAATCAACTTTTTTTCATAAGCGGGATCCAGACCTACCAGTTTTAAACAAATTACACCAATTTTCAAACGCCATTTTGGAGGAGTGTTTAATTGAAATTTTAATTTGTGAATACATTCATCAAAAATGTACATAAAAGCAAAAAAAATGAGACCTTAAAAACTTGTATACTCTATCGGCAACAACCGCGTTAAACAACCAATTTTTTTTTCATTTTATACTGGTACCGTAGCGCAACTTTTTCTGCGAATCAAAATGTTTTATAGTGCTTATTTATAACGCAAATATTTCTTCTTGAAATTTTTTTTTTAATTATTTCAATTAGGTAAGTCTTATATACAATATTGTTTCTTCAGCTTTGCAGAAAAAAAATTGTAAAAACCTTAATAAAAACATGAATTTCCGCAGCAGGTAAAAAAGTAAATTTTGAGCAAAAATTGCCCATTATTAATTATTTAAACAATGATCCCCTCATAATATGAATCATATACTTTCTTGAAAATATCTTTTGTTTTGACCTAAACCTTGATAAAAAATTTATTCCAACCTGTACGGAATTACATTTTGATTAACATTTGTTGTAATTTTATTTGATCGGTCTATTATTTCAGAATTTACATTTCAGTATGGTATAACTAGACCCAAACCCAGACATCCAAAGTGAAAGTTATCCTCCAACACCAAATTGTTCTATATGGTCCACATAATGTTCAGAGAAAAGTCACACTATTTTGAGCTTCGGGTTTGGGGGGGAGAGGGGGGAGAAATCGGTAAATTCGTAGTTTTTTTTTAAGTTTTTCGTAAATATTTCTAAAACTATATGATTTAGCATAAACAGCCTTTTATACAAAAATATTCTACATTAAATTTGAAATAAAAAAGGCCCTATGCATAATCCTTCTAAAATGAACGGTTTCAAAGTTACGGAGGTAGTATAGTATAATTGGTCCAAAAAAAGGCCTAACCTAAACATCCAAAGTAAAAGTTTTCCTCCAACACCAAATTGTTCAATATGGTCCACATATTGTTCAGTAAAAAGTTACACCATTTTGAGCGTCTGGTTTGGGGGGGAGATGGGAGAAAAGTCGGTAAATTAGTAGTTTTTTTTAGTTTTTCGTCAATATTTCTAAAACTATGCTTTAGAGTAAACAATTTTTTCCATACAAAAATGTTCTACATAAAATTTAAAACAAATGAGGTCCTCTATACATAATTGTTATAAAATCAACGGTTCCAGAGTTACGGAGGGTGAAAAGTGGAGGTTTTCGATACTTTTTATAGTTTTTGAGCAATTTCCTACTGATTTTCTTTAACAGGATTGAGTTTTATAAATCAAATTTGCCATTTTAGTGGTCGATGGTATGTTAGTGCTAAGCCCTTGAAGAAACGTTAACCTCGCCACCCAAAGTAATTATCAATTGCCCAAAAAATATAAAAAGTATCGAAAACCTCCACTTTTCACCCTCCGTAACTCTGGAGCCGTTGATTTTATAACAATTATTTATAGGTCCCTTTTTTTTTAATTTTTTGTAGAACATTTTTGTATAGAATATTGTTTACGCTAAAGCATAGTTTTAGAAATATTGACGAAAAACGTAAAAAAACTACTAATTTATCGACTTCTCCCCCATCTCCCCCCCCCCCAAACCGGACGCTCAAAATGGTGTAGCTTTTTACTGAACCATATGTGGACCATATTGAACAATTTGGTGTTGGAGGAAAACTTTTATTTTTGATGTCTGGGTTAGGCCTTTTTTTGAACCAATTATACTATACTTCCTCTGTAACTTTAGAACCGTTCATTTTAGAAGGAATATGCATTGGACCTTTTTTATTTCAATTTTAATGTAGAACATTTTTGTATAGAAGGTTGTTCACGCTAAACCGCATAGTTTTAGAAATATTGACGAAAAACGCAAAAAATTACACGAATTTACCGATTTCTTCCCCCACTTCCCCCCAAACCCGACGCTCAAAATGGTGTGACTTTTTTCTGAACACTATGTGGACCATATAGAACAATTTGGTGTTGGAGGATAACTTTTACTTTGGATGTCTGGGTTATGCCATCTTTTGGATCAATCTTGTCATACTATATCACACAGGACGGGAACCCCAAACATTGTAGGAAAAGATTATGTTTATAAATACATAAAAAGAGCAGTAAAGTCAACTCGTAAAAAGATATAGCGGTAAAAAAAATTTAAAACAACTATGTAGAAAACAAAATATAAAGATATAGTGATCAGAAGAAGCCTACTGAGTCGGGTACATTAAACATTATTAAAAAACATTTTTTTTTTAAATTATTTATACCTGCTGACACAGAGTCTTCCAAAGGGCACCGCAACTAACACTCCTTATGGAAAAGTGGCCCCGGTCAAATTTAACGAAGATCGGTCAATGATAGTTCTCAGTGCGCAGGTTAAAAAAGTCCAGGGGACCTAGGTCTGAAAAACTATTATTCTGAAGCCACAACCTTTTGAAGTTATTGGATTTAGGTCTCAGTTTACGTTAAGTGCAGAAATTGACGGTCAAGTGAACGAAAATATTTATTATTGAAATAACAAAGATTTATTTTCTTAATGTTGTTCTAAAGCTATTTTCTTGTGGCATTTTTGCAATTAACTAGTTTTGATGAGAAATAAGCCACAATTTTACTAAAAAAATGATTTTATTAACGTTTCGACGACCAAATCGGGTGTCGTTTCAAAATACAAAAAATATTAATGAAATAAACAAAAATCTTGTTGCTTAGTAATAATTTGTTTAATCTGACTAATTTATATCGGCAGTTCAGACATATATTATACATTTTAAAGGGATCTAGGACGTTTCATCGCCGCAGTTTCGATGCCGGCAGTTCATCGCCGGCCGATTCATCGCCAGTCAGTTAATCGCTATCTGACATAATGCCTATATTTTCGACAGTTACATTTATTATTTATTTTTAGTAATAATTATGAATTCTAGGAAATGCGAGATATGATCATTACCGTTGCCATACTTAATCTTTTAATGGACTTTTAAACTTTTATAATATAAAATATATTGTAATGATGATCTTTTAAATTTCACGGTCAACATTTCTAACGAAGAGAAACTGTTTCTTAAATTCGAAAAGAACCCAAAATTTCTGTACAAAAATTTAGGGGAAGCAGAACAGAAAATATAATAATATTTTTTATCTTTTTAATTGTCATAAGTTTTGAACTGAATTTAACGTCGTGTCGTGTCATCTCCCATAATACAAAATCAACTGACTAACTGGCGATGAAACGGACGGCGATGAAATGGACTGGCGATGAACCGGCGGCATCGAAACGGAGGCGATGAACCGGTGGCGATGAACCGGCGGCGATGAAACGTCCCATTCCGTTTTAAAGTAGAAGACTTTAAAATGATATTGCCAATATTTATGAGTTGCATTCCTGTGACGACTTTATTGAAAGATAGTTCATTCGATTACATGAAATCAACCATAACTTAAGACTATCCGTCACAAAAAAATCATAACATGTGATCTGTCTTTAAAAAGACAACCACATGCAATAGTGACAGTAAAATTCTCGCGCTAGAGATTCCATAGCAAATCACGAGGGAAAACCAGAAAAAAAACCTCGTGATACTCTCCCGACATCGTAAGTATTAGGTCTTACTTTAGTTTACTCTCAAAACTAATACCAAATTCTGACCTTAATATGTACATGTTATTTTAAATTATCAATAATATTAATAATACATAGATATATAAACAATACTAAAATATAAAATATGTACTAACTCGATATGTTATTGACCTACTAATCCTGGTATATTCTTTCTATTGACTTCCTCTTTTAGTATGGGTAACCACATCCTACTGCATTCTACCGAGAAATTTGCGACACAATTAGTTTAATTTAGCATAATTAAAGCCGCTTCTTTGATTTTTCTCTTTTTACTATCTGTTTCTTTCAGGACTATACTTGAATCTCTCCAATGAACTCTATTTTCATTATTCCATGCGTGTTGACATATTTGAGATCTATCAAATTCTCTATTTTTAATATACGACTGATGCTCACTTATTCTAACGTATAATGGTTTTGATGTTTCACGTAAATAAAATTGTTCGTATGCACAAGGTATTTTATAAATACAATTTTTTGTTTTTTCTTGTTCACTGTTAGGTTTAGTTTTAGATAGAATAGATCTCAACGTGTTTGTTGTTTTGAATGTTGTTGAAATGTTAATTTATTTCCTATTGTTTTAGGTTTCTCGGATAGTCCTTTTATATATGGTATTGATATTTTCCTCGTGTTATTTCTTGTGAATGCTATAGGATCCCATTCTAAGTTGTTCTGTTCCATTCGATCCAATCTTGAAAATTCCTTATTTATAAACGATAAAGGATAATCATTTTTTAATAAAACAGATGTTAACAATTGTTTTTCTTCTAAGAATGAAGTTTCGTTGGAACAAGTAATTTTGGCTTTACCATATAAGGATTTAATGATTCCCTTTTTAACGTTGATGTTGTGATTTGATTTGTAATTGAGATATCTGTTGGTATGTGTTGGATTTCTATACACTTGAGTCTAATATCCAGTATCCTTCTTTGACACTAAAACATGGAGGAAAGGTAGGGTCACAGTATATAGAGTAGGGTGTTATTATATGCCTTTTCCATTGTAAATTTTATTATCTCTTCTTGATCGTTTATAATATTTAGGAATGTATCCAACAATTCTTTTTTTTTTTTATTTAACTAATGCCTCGACAACTAATGGCCATTGGCATGGTAGGTACGGTAATTTTGAACAGTTAGGTACCTAGTGTCATGTGTAGTGTGTGTGTTGAGTAAGTGTCTTGTTACTTTGCAAACTCGACGTCATTGTCTTTGCAAAGAGAATCTAATTGTATCCGAACGTCTGCGGTCCCTCCGGTGAGTACCGATACCACAAGGACAGAAACTATATTCATTTATTAATTTATAATAAATGAAAAATCTCTGACTCTGGTGAGATTCGAACCCACAACCTTTCGGATTTTTTCGATCCAAAGGCAGGCGCTCTTACCACTGAGCCACGGAGGGGGTTATCCAACAATTCTGATCTATGAGGCCATATTGAAAACACATCATCTACATATCTCCACCATACTGCGGGTTTTAAATTTTGCTTAGAAATGACATTAGTTTCAAAATCCTCTTTCAATAAAGTTGTCCCAGGAACGCAACTCATAAATATTGGCAATGTCATTTTAAAATCTCCTACTTTAAAATGTATAATATATGTCTGAACTGCCGATATAAAGGAGTCAGATTAAATAAATTATTAGAATAATTTTTTTACTAAGCAACAACATTTTTGTTTAATTCATTAATATTTTTTGTATTTTGACAACGACACCCTATTTGGGCGTCGAAACGTTAATAAAATCATTTTTTTTTTAGTAAAATTGTGGCTTATTTCCCATCAAAAATAGTTAAATTATTTTGTTCATGCATATTTCCGTGTTGCATAATAATTCGTGGTAAAAAACAAATGCATCGTATTTTAGCCTTCCGAAAACCTCCGCAAAGTCCTCAGAAAAGTGAATTAGAGAACTGATGTGAATTAGTGCACTTAACATAAACCGAGCATCTGAATCCGATAATTGCAGAAGGTTATAGCTTCGGAATAATAATTTTTTAGACCTAGTTCCCATGGGCTTTTTTTAATATACGCCCTATACATATAAATCAGTTAGTTATGGTATACATTTATTTGTAACCTAATAGTAACATTATGTTTTTTATTGCAGGACTTTAAAATGTACCAGAATTAGAATACATACCCAGCTGTTTATCTCCTTCATACTGAACAATATTGTATGGATACTCTGGTATGAGGAAGTAGTCCCGTATGCAGAAGTTCCTTTTGCTAATCCTGTAAGTATATGTACGTCAATAAAGCCGAGGCTACATAGGTTGCTCGGTAAATTCACTTTAACTTTATTAGTTTACCACGTTTAAGGTTGCTTGCACTCGTTTCTGATGACAACAGCGCAGTGAAACTCAATGAATGCAGGTGAATTCGCAATATTAAATTACCGATTAGTTGTATATTTTAGCTCGTTGAGTAAATAAGCGAAGTAGTCCGTTCTTTAACGGTAAAATATTGCAAAATCTCTAAATTTTAAAGAACCGCTTGGATTGACATGAAATTTGACATACACATAGCTAATAAGTTAAAGAAAAAAAGTGATATTGTGCCGATATGTGCTTTTGCCTGGGGGTGGTTTTCTCCCCCTCTCTTGGGGGTGAAAAAATATTCGTCCAAAGAAAGTCAGGAAATGGATAAACTAGCTAATTTTAAGTAACTTTTGTTCTATAGAGTTTTTTCACTAAGTCAATACTTTTCGAGTTATTTGGCAGTGAATATGTTCATTTTTTCAACAAAATAACCACGCTTTTAGACGGTTTTTCGCAAATAACTCAAATAGTAAGTATTTTGTCGAAAAAACATTCTTAGCAAAAATATAGCCTGTAAAAATTTTTTAAAAAATGGTGTATATATCACGTCTCTACACCTAGTAGAAGCAGAGTTATAGCTAATGAAAAATAGGTTCATATTCGTCAAACTCCAAATGGAATATTTTAACGTGAAATAACCAAAAATTAAGCACATTTCGGGGAAAACTCATTACACCTTATTTAAAGTGTTTACAAAAAGCTTCATTTTTGTTTTACAAGAAAATTTCTAGCATCAAAATTAAACAAGTTACGCTCAAAATAAAGTTAGTCCCTTCTGGTTTTGGTAAAAAAATCGAGAAAATCACCCCCTAATTAGTATCTTAAATGAACTTAATCATTACGACTTCACAAGTTTCTTGACTCGTGTATATGTTGTTTATATGATCTGTAAGTTTCATCGGTTCAAAGTCCTTATTATTGAAAGGGCTGTAGTTAAAAGGGGTTGAACGAGTTACTGATCACGAATGTATGCAAATTTAGAAACACCAAATCTTAATCAATTTTTGTCTAATAGAAAAACAAAAAAATACATGATATTCAGAAAAGCAAATCTGACTTTTTTTTGTTTTTCGAGATTTTTGTTATCTCTAACAATTTTTAAGTTATTTTGAAAAAAAGCATATTTTTCAAAATTTAAATTTTTAAAAATTTTATTTTGAAACAAAATTTTTTCAAAAATAAGCACTTTTTTGAATCGATGAAACTTACAGATCATATAAACACAATATAAGTAAAATAATTTGTGGAGCGGTAACGATTAATTTCATTTATGCTGCTTATTAGGGGGTGGTCTTCCCGATTTTTTTTTGCAAAAACAAAAGGGACCAACTTTATTTTGAGCGTAACTTTCTTAAATTTAATGCTAGAAACTTTCTTTAAAAACAGAAATAAAGCTTTTTTTAAACACTTTAAAAAAGTTATAATGGATTTTCCCCAAAAAGTGCTTAAATTTTTGGATATTTCACGTCGAAATATTCTATTTGAAATTTGGTGAATATGAATCTATTTTTCATTGGCTATAACTCTGGTTCTACGAGATCCAGAGACCTAATGCGTACACCATTTTTTTACTTTTTTATAAGCTATATTTTTGCTAAGAACATTTTTTTCGACAAAATACTTACTTTTTGAGTTATTTGCGAAAAACTGTCTAAAAATGTGGTTATTTTGTTGAAAAATGAACATATTCACTCGCAAATAACTCGAAAAGTGTTGACATGGCGAAAAAGCTCAATAGAACAAAAGTTACTTAAAATTAGTCAGTTTACCCATTTTCGGACTTATTTTGGACATATATTTTTTCACCCCCCAAGAGAGGGTGAAAGTCACACCCAGGCAAAAGCACACATCGGCACAATATCACTTTTTTTCTTTGACATTATAGCTGTGTGTATGCCAAATTTCATGTCAATCCAAGCGGTTCTTTAAAATTTAGAGCAAAAACCGTGAAAGAATGGACTAAAGTAATTTAATCATGTTTGTAATTTTGTATTCTAAAATGAGTTAAAGCAGACAGCCAAATCAAGGCTCCAACTCTTAACCAATATGGCGAAAGACAAAATAAGACAGAATTATTTCGTTTTTAGTGTATATTACCAGAGTTAGCTGAGTAATATAATTTTTTAAATTGTAAAATATTTTTAATAAAAATAAAAAACATATTGCTTATATATATTATATACAAAAGGTAGGTCATAAATTAAAATAAATTCTGGGACCAAAAATAGTTCGACTGAACCTAACTTATCTTACTACAAATGTGCATTTTTTTATTTGAAACTTGCAAATTTACAATATACTCTGTACAAAGGAGTATTAAGTAAAACTGATAAGTTTAAGATTGCACATTTGCAAATGTGCAAATAAAAAGTTACAGCTCTTTGAAGTCACAAATTAAAAAGAAAATTCAAATTTATCGAAAACTGTTAAAGATTTTTTATTGAAAACGATATATTATGGCTGCCTTTTAGAGAGAACATCTTGAAAAATAACTGTGAAATTTGTGCACTTCATAAAAAATTTATGGGAGATTTGTTCCTTTAAACCCACCCAAATGTTTGCGTACGATCCAATAAAATTATTTTTGTGGTACTATTAGTTAAACACAATATGTTTAAAACTTTTTTGCCTGTTAGTACTTTTTCGATAAGCCAGTTTTTATCGAGATGCAGCTTCTTATTTATTATGTTTGAAAATTTCTGTGTACTAACCTAAAAAAAATTTAAATTATAAATTTTTTATAATATTAATAGATCTCTCTAATCTTAACTAAAGATTGCAATTCCTGGACCCAGCATCCAGCAATCCAGCTGGATCCGGCCGGATCCAGCGTTTTATTTACATGCTGAATCCAGCAAACCGTGCTGCATCCAGCACCGCGGATCCTCAAACTAGTCAAATTCGAAATAAGTTACTTCATATCAAAAACATTAAAATCGTGGTTTTATTTTGATTCAACTTTTTGCTGGATACGCGCTTGATCCAGCTGGACTCACGCCGGATCCAGTTGGACTAAAAATGCTCCTGGATTGCAATCCCTATAGTTTTTACATACCATGTACAGATATGTGGCGGATTTTTTAAATGTTCAAAATGTCCCAATAAAAACTGGTCTATTAAAAAAGTACTAAGAGGTAAAATAGTTTTAACAACAATATGTTTAACTAATAGTAATACAATAATGATTTAATTGGAACGTACACAAACATAGGTGAGGCATGGGGGGGGGGGGGAAACAAAATCCCCACAAATTTCACTGTTATTTTTTCAGTATAAAATCTTTAACAGTTTTCGATATATTGGAAAAAATCGATTTTCGTTTTGTAACTTCAAAGATATATAACTTTTTTTGTTCACATTTGTACTACGGTAAGTTAGCTTCAATCACATTATTTTGATTTAATTTATTACCTATCTTTTTGTTACACTCTGTATATAAATAACAATTAATGAAGAGCCATTCGTTGCTTCCCATGAGAAATAATATGTTCCACAGCTAAATATATAGTAGATAATCTGAGCATTCAGACATTGAAAGAAATATTGTACTGTAACAAAAAGGTTCCTACTCTGCTGATGAAGGACAGATACCTATAGTAGGGGAGGAAAGTATGCTAAATTTGCAGATACTCGAGTATTATGAGGACCTATTTGGTTATAAAGATTAGGTCCTAAAACCAAAAGAGGTTAAGTAAAGTTTTCCATTTTAGTGGGGACTTTCCATTTTTTAATTTTCCATTTCCAACAATCGATTATTCCGATTATAGCGTCATCTATCCATAATTCGAAAAAATGTCTCCAATAAAAGTAACTTATTTTTACGCAAGGAATCCAAATCTTCAATAAAAAAATGGGTGCTCCTATTTAAGATTTTAAAGTAACCCCCACCCTCCTCCGTGGGGAGTCGTGTTTGGTGTCATTCGATATTCTTTCCCAAAAATATTGAATACGTGTATTTTGCAATTTTTCGATCTGATGTTCATTTCACGAAATATCGCGGGGTTCCTATTTAAAATTTTATGTTTACTCCTACCTCTCTCTGTAGGGGGTTGTGTTTGGTATCATTCGATATATTTTTAAAAAATATTTAACATGTATTTTATAGTTTTTCGATCTGACGTTCATTTCCTGAAAAGTTCGCTTTTTTCTTGTGAAACTTTGTGACTCATCCATTTCCTTACGCACCACTCAAACCGTCAGATTTTGGATAATATACACTGTTCTGCATGTACTTAACTTCCCTTATCTTAATCTGACGATTTCGAGTTTTTCCAAGGATATATTTTTTTTTTCGGGGCCCCCTTAATGAACTCCCCTGTATTAAGAGTCAATACATGGTAGGGGTACATTTACAGGGTACAAGGGTTTTCCCCATGTGATTTTCTGACGCGCTCGATTAACTGCAAAAATCCCCGCTTGGGCTCCCCTACCACTATAAAATAATCTTGAACTGGAAATATGGAAGATGGAACACAGTGGAATAGCATCACCAGTACAAAGGCAAACGGTAGAGCGAAACATTTTGGGCCAAAAATGTGGGAAACCATCCTTTATTTTTTGTTTATACGGGAAAAATATACTTATATGTTACCTAAATAGAATTTACCGAGGTGGTTCTGGGTACATTTTATAATACTACATTTATTGCCCCACCGATTTTTATAACCTAGTTGCAGGATGTTTGATCGATTTTGCCTATTTTTTGTAGACCCATAGCTTCAGAACCATCTTGTATATATTTTTGATATTAGGACGCATATCTCATTTAGCTCCCAAACCAACCCACGACTAATCACAAGAAAAATCCAGGTCCGGATTAACAAAAAAAAATAAATTAATTATGACCTTGAAACAACATCATTTATATTAAAATTTTCAAAATCCGTTTGCATGTTTTAAAAAGCACAAAAAACTAAGCTTAATGGTTTGCTTTAATTTTTTGCTCAGATAATTTAATGACTTTAATTTTGAAATTATATTGAAATTTTTAAGAAAAATTAAAACGCAGGTTTAACTGTTGATTATTAAAACCTTTTAATAATAAATTATTTAAGTTAATGAATAAATACCGGGTGTTGTGTATAACCGACCTTGTTTAAAATATATGTTGCAAAAGCATTGAAAGAGTGGAAACGAATATGCAGAGGCATGGGCGTAGACCTTGGAGAGATTTGCTTATATACATTGCAGTTTGCTGATGACCAGGTTGTTATACTGCCAATAGGTACCAAACTGTCGAACATCACATTAGAAAATAATGAAATCATCATGCCCTGCGACCATTACATATACCTAGGGATCGTTTTTGACACAACGCGGAAAGATGATGAAGAAATAAAGCGAAGAATAACACAATCCAGAAAAACAATAGGTTGTCTAAACAGCGTACTGTGGAGTCATGAAATAGGAAAAAGAAGAAAACACAATATCTACGAATATCTTATTAAAAGCAGTCTATTGTACGGAGCAGAAACTTGGCGGATAACCGAAAACAACAGAAGAAAACTGGAGGCAGTAGAAATGGACGCTTTTAGAAGATCAGTAGGAGTGTCACGCAGAGAGAGAATGCGTAATGATGAGATAAGACAACGAATGGGGGTTGACGGCTCTCTAACAACAGACATAGAAAGAAAACAGCTGATATAGTACGGACACGTCCAGGGGATGGATAACTCAAGACTCCCTAAAATAATTATGCAATGGGTACCACCAAACCGCAGAAAGAGAGGAAGACCCAAGAAATCTTGGAGAGAGGGAGTAACGAAGGCGATGAGCGCAAGAGATCTTAGAGAGGGCCAATGGGATGATAGAGTGTCATGGAAATTAGGCATCGGACAACGTCGCAAGACGTTTTAAAACCGATTGATATATAATGAATAAATACCGATTTTAAAAATAATCAATAATTATTTACTACATTGGAACCACCCACTTATTAATCACAAGAAAAATCCTGGCCCGGATTAAAAAAAACATCAAAGTAATTGTGACCTTGAAGCAACACTCTGTATATTGAAATTTTGAAAACTAGTTTTCACATTTGAAAAGAGTACAAAAACTGAGTTTATAGGTTTACTTCAATTGCGCAGAAAATTTAATGACTTTAATGTTGAAATTAAATATACTGAAATTTTTAAGAACTGTTATTTTAAGAAGCAGGTATTATTAACTTTTAATAATAAATTATTATAGTTAATGGATAAATATTTATTTTAAAAATATTCAATGCTTATTTACTACATTGGAACGACCTAATTACTAATCACAAAAAAAAACATAGGACCAGATTAGCAAAAAAATAGTAAGTAACTGTAACCTTGAAACAACACCATTTATATTATAAGTGTCAAATATAAAAAATACAGAAAATACAAAATGGTTCTAAAGTTAGGGACCTAGAAAAAAATTGGCAAAATCGATAAAACACCCTGTAACTTGGTTACAAAATGGGTGGGGCAATAAATATGGTATATTTAGAACCGCGTCAGTGACCTCTATTCACCATTCACAAGTATTTTCGTTTCCCAATGAAACACCCTATATAAGCTCAAAGAAAGTTTCAAATCTGTTATATATCCGAAAATATGTACCCTAATTCTAAGGAACACTAACCATCAAAGTCACGGACGAATATAGGCGAAAGTTTGCAAATAAACGTAAAAATTCAAACACAGCAGTCTCAAAAGTATTTATTCTATTTACTGGTAGATTTGAATGTATTTTAGAAATTCATGGAATTCATATTGCTGCTAACGTACATACAATAGTATGTATAATGTGTATTTGAAATAGAGAATATATTATTCCTTTAGTCTGTTTCGTACAGCTATATCTCGAAATTACTTTAAAATGTTTCTCGGATTTATTCTTAGGATATTCACGTCTTTACAACTTCTTTGCATTTACGATTATACTATAGTTGATGAACAACTGTTTCCTTATTGTTTCCTTTCTATAGAGGATATACCAAAGTTGCTCAGTATATTCGCTAAAAACCAACAAAACATGGAATCAAAACTTTTTGGGTATGTGATACAGCAAATTTTGATTCAAGATACTATTAGAAGACTATACACCGACAAATATCAATAGACCAGGACATTTAGCACTAAAATCATAGGAATAAATCGATTTTTAAAAACCGCAGTTAAAGACTTGCAACTTTTTGCATTACGACATCAGGAAAAAAGTCTACATTAGAAAAATGGGTGGAAATGCATAATTGCAATTTAAAGTGCATAACATGTACCCAAAAGTGCATAAACATCTCGGCTGTCCCAAGTAGAAACAATGTAAGCGCCAATTCGAAAAATGTTCACAAGACTAGAAAACGTATAGGACACAACTTTTCATATTTCTATTTTGTTTGAAATAAAAGTGAACACACATTAATTTAGTAAAAATACTCCTGTTTTTCAGTAAATATTTTTATGTCTGAATTTTATTTCCTGACTAGGTTTTGAACACATACAGTGTTTTTATTTGGGAAACCTGAATATATAGTACACAATTTCCCACTTTTTAAAAACATTAAGTACCACAAATGATACTTTATTCAAGTTCCTTTAACAAATATATAACAAATTGCAACAATTTAATGGTCAGTGTCTGGGTCATGTAATTGCTGTCATCCAGGGTTATGGAAAAGCTTGTCCACTAGTGTCTCTGAGACTGACCAAGTACGCCAAAACGATCATCCGTTTTCAGGCATTAAAGAAATTAAGTTTCTCTATTATTTCTGTATAGGTACCTACATATTTATACAAATTGTATTAACAATATTGTATTAACAATATATAAACAAATTATATTATGCAGTTTTTAATAAAAAATTCTCGTTTATTGTTATAACTTTGTATGTATAATATTTACCTATATTAAGGTTTAGTTTTACAGCTTGTAGTTTTGTTTTTATTAATTTGGGCTATCATAAAGTTATCTTACTCAAAATTCAGCCGACTTAAAGTGAAAAATCGACTAAATTCTGTAATTTTGCAATGTTTTTGCAGCATCTGTGTTTCTAATTAGTGGTCAAGGTCTACCAAACATTATTTTGTAGATTTTTAAGAACAAAATTAATTTTGTAAAGACTATTTATATTTGTTAGTTTACGAATTATAATAACTTAAACAATTAAATTGTTTATAATGAACTCTCGTCACTTCCGGCGCAAAAGAAAGGTATAAATTCGAATTCATCAGGTCAAAATATTATTCGATTTTTATTCATATTTGATAATTAATAGGTAACACCCAGTATAATTTTAGAAATATATTTTAAATAATTAATACAATAAATTTAAATATTTTATACACGACAAATTTCTACTGAACTTATCACAATAACCATCAATAACTAACAAAAAACTAAAAATTGCCTTGGAAATATCAATGGTCTTGGCGAATGTAAAATGTAAATCATGCGATTCCCATGGTAAATCACTGTAAATCCCAAAAGCCAAATAAAAACACTGTATATCCTGTATTAACAGTGTTTATACTTGGGGATATGGATATAATGTGTTTTAAATTGGAGAAGTGAAGATGGAATGTGATATAATGTGTTTCATAGCAATGTTAAAGTATGGTTTTACTAATTTTTTATTTTTTTCTTCCTTGGTAATTTGTAGATAACGACACCCTAAATCCAAAAATGCAATAAAAGTGACTTTGAAAAAAATGGATATACAGTGTTTCTACTTGGGGCAGCCGATCTGTTTATGCACTTTGTTGGGTACGTAATTGATGGACCACTTGTCATTTTTAAATAAATGTTTCAAATTGAACAAATAGTATATATAAATACAGTAGTTCAATGAATAATGAAAGTTTATCATAACAAAACATCAGAGTTGTTATTTCATAAGAACTGGGCCAATAATCACTGAGTAAAATCAAAATGGAAAAAAAGTGGTCTATCTAATCCGGAATTACCCTATGCATTATATTCTCGCCTGTACTTTTTGACATATTTTTCAAATTATTTATCATTATATATTATATTCATTTATTTTACCTATTTATTTACAATATTAACCCTTAAGAGTAAACAGTAGCGATCAACAGGTAGCAATAAAATATAACTTCGGGAGATAGTATCATAAACTTTGGCAACATTGGTAATCTTTGACATTATGTAAGATTAATATTATTGACAATTTAACTCATAGGCGCGCTAAATGGAAGTAACTGAAAACAATTTTGTTATTAGTAAATAAATATTTATAAAACTAAACCCAAATGGGTGAAAATTTTATGTTAACATAGGTATTTGTACGAAAAAATAATAATAAATAATAATTTCCTTGTGAAGCAAAACGAGAGCAGTCTTATTTTATTTAGTTCATAGAGCGCCAAAGGCACTCTAGAACACCCTTTAACCCTTCTTAGGGTCCCTTCAGAGGTGCATATTTCATTCTCTTTGAACTACTAAAATTCAGGCTACCGTTATCGGTTCACAACGAAATGATGGCATGAATGCCGTGGCGGTATCTGCTAAAGACGAACGAAAGTTTTACTTCTAATATTAACAATATCAAAAATAAAATAAAACTTAGAACTAGTCTTCTGGTTAAACCAATCGTGGCTTGTGGCTTCTAAAATTTGCAAGCCAACGAATTGCCGGAGCTAAGAAGGCCGAGGGAAATCTACCAGGTTAAGTCGTACTTCATGGAATGATTATTTATTATTTTGATTAGTTCTACTCGTAATCTGAGTATTCGGAACTAAGCTTTGTTGGAATTTTACCGTGCTGGACAGGCGGGAAGTAAGATGCAGCCTGATAGATCTTCCTCGGCATTGTTAGCTCCTGCACTTTTTATAAAAATACACTTTCTTTAAACTACTAATGAAATAAAAAATTTTAGTAGTTGCAAAATTAAACAAAATCTAGGCATCGGATAAAAAAGTTTATTTGAAGAAATTGTATTTTTTTGTTCTTCTTAATGGCGGTACAGGCTCGTTTTTTTTTAATATTGTATTTAATTACAGAGTAATTTCCACATATTAATATATTTTTCAAATTGGGCCCTGTACCGCCATTCTTTATTTTATTACGAATACGTGTGCCAAATATCTCGAAAAAATATTCAAAATTACAGCCGCAATCTTGGAACGCGTTTTTGCTACCTGTTGATCGCTACTGTATCACCTTTAGCAAAAATAAATTTTTTCGGGTTCAAAAATTGCAATTTTTCGATTTTAAGTTCAACCGCGTTTATCTCGAAAACTATGCATCCTACGAAAAAACTTGTCAGAACAGTTTTTGCTTAGAATGACCCAAAAAATACAAAAAAAAATGTTTTGTTTTGCGAGAAATCGCTCTTATGTAATTCCTCAAGTTCTTTGTTTATAACAATCTTATCGACATCCGGATCAACTGTTACCCAACAAATTCGTGTTCTACGGGTCAAGATACATAAAAAATCTTGGGTAAGACCATCTGAATAAAGGAGGCCGTTGTACCCCCTTGGCGACAGGACTATGAATATCTACCTAAAAAAAATTGGCATTTGTACTGTAGTCAGGATTTCTGTACCTAAACATAGATTTATTACGAATTTCATTTTCATGGGAAACAACTTTTCACACTTTTTTTATGTATGACAACAGTAGATTACTTCTCATAGGTACTTACATTGTTAAAATTTGTGGTGGCTCCAATTTCGATGTTCTCATAATTTTGGCACGGCTTTTAATGGACTTTTTCTTGGAATTATTCGCTTTATTTGTCGTTTGATTAACTTTTCCCATTTCGTTAAACTATTGATAATATGTTAAAAATAAAATATCCTCCTAAATCTTTATACTCGCATTAGAATTCGAAATGTTTTTATGTAAAATATACTACCTACCTACATAGAACTGAACTAAAACACAATTAACAACAATCTATTATTTCAAACAGGCAACAACTTATACAACAACAACAAAAATATAATAAATAACTATCAATAAACACTATTTTCCTATGAAACAACTATAACGAATTCTTAAATTAACACACTACTGCACTGGACTGATATCAATAAAGATGACAGAGCAAATTAGAGAAAATCTGACGCAGGTTTGTCAAAATGACACTGATAATTTCTCTATGTTGCCTAATTAGTTATTTAGTTATAATATGTTCGATTTCTTGTTAGAAATAAAAAATTTTAGTAGTTCCAAGATTACACAAAATCTAGGCATGCGATAAAAAAGTTTATTTGAAGAAAGTTTATTATTTTTTTCTTCTTAATGGCGGTACAGGCTCCTTTTTTCAATATTTTATTTAGTTATAGAGTAATTTCCACGTACTAACATATTTCTAAAATTGGGCTCTGTACCGCCATTCTTTATTATTGTAGCGTGATTAGTGTAATTACTTCTAATTACAATAAAACTAGCGGTTCGTAATTTATATACGACTTTATTTATATAAGTTACAGACGAATTTATCTTATACACTAAACTTATTCACAAAATATGCCCGTATTTATACCCAGTTGTTATTCTGGAACAATCGACTCCCATCTCGAGCTATCGGCTTGTTCCGCCTACGTGACGTACCTTCCAGAATTCTCCGGCGAGGCCTAGCACATCCGATTACGTCATTCTCGAGGTGTTTACTGTTATACGGGGATCGGCCAAGATTTCTCTTCCGCTACACTGCTCCCCTCTTAAGATCTGAGCGTCTCGATCAGCAACTCTAAATGAAGGCCCAGGATGGCGGAATCTACACGACTCTCCAGCTCTGCATACACCCTTCAAGAAGAAATAACAGTCTACTGTCTTTGAAGGGTACGACATCTTCGGGTTCATGCAACACACAGTGATTTGTACACCAGTTCCTCTGAAGACCACTTCAAGCATGCTTCTCACAATCTTCCAATCCAGATTTTCTACTGCATGGCCTATTTTTGGTAAAGCCAAATTTTTGATGTCATAATTACACACGATTTTCTTCAAATTAGTTAGAGCACGCCATATGTTCTCGTAGCTTCGCGTGTCCGTATAAGACTTTCTGGTCACCATATACAGCAAAGATCGAGGACCATCTTCCAATCGCAGTACTCTTCCAATTTTAGGCTGCTGATTTCTTAACTCGTCCAGGCGGCCGAACTTTCTATTGAATACGGACGATATTCCTTTAGTCATCTCGAGGTCTTGGGCAACACAGTGGGCCAGAGAGACGTTTACTGGAACACCAAACAGATCTTGCTGAACTTCTGTGGTCACGCCGAATCTAGCACTCTTTCTCGCTGCGTAATTTGACATAAATTGATTAAAACTTGGCTCTGCGACATCTTTCATCTCCTGTTGGAGGACTCGTGCTTCTTCTGTTTCATTTGATCCAGCATATGGTGCAAGACGATTTATGTGAATAACTTTTGGTTTACCGTTTGGCAACTTCTTAATTCTATATATTACGTCATTTATTTTCTTCTTAACTTCATATGGACCTTCCCATTGTCTTTGCAGTTTAGGACATAAGCCTCGACGACGTTGCGGATTATAAAGCCAGACAAGATCACCTACTTCGAAGCTTTCATTCTTGCATCGAGAATCATATTGATCTTTCATTCTGTCACTGGCTATCTGGATGTGTTGTCGGGCAAGTTCATGAATGTTGTTCATTCGTAATTTCAGGCGGTCAACGTAGTCTTCGCCTGCAACATGTTCCTCGGAAGGTCCGCAGCCAAACTCAAGATCGCAGGGCAACCGAACTTCACGACCCAACATCAGGCAGGTTGGTGTTTGACCTGTAGTTTCATTTACGGCCGAGCGGTAGGCCATCAGGAATAAATGAATGTGTTGGTCCCAATCTCGCTGATTTTCAGATACAACTTTGGACAAGTGTTTACCCATCGTTCGGTTCATCCTCTCGACCATCTCATCTGATTGAGGATGCAGGGGTGTTGTTCTGGTCTTATTGACACCAATCAATTTACAAACGTTTTGGAAAAGAGCTGACTCAAAGTTTCGCCCTTGGTCGGAGTGGATCTCCAAGGGAACACCAAATCGGCTGAAGAATTCTTTAACAAGTACCTCTGCAACGGTAGCAGCTTCTTGATTTGGTAATGCATAGGCCTCGGTCCATTTCGTAAAATAATCCATGGCTACCAGGATGTATTTATTTCCAGCATCAGTTTCTGGAAATGGACCTGCAATGTCGATTGCTACTCTTTCCATAGGACTGCCAACATTGTACTGTCTCATGGGTGCTCTCTTTTTACCAACTGGACCATTACCGGATGCACACAGTTCACATTTCTGGCACCATCTTCTTACATCATCTTTACAGTTCACCCAATAGAACCGTTCTCGAACCTTTTGCAGAGTCTTCGTAATACCAAAGTGTCCACCTGATGTACCGTCATGCAACTGACGCAATACTTCTGACACTTTACTTTTAGGTACAATCAACTGAAGCTTAGATTCTGTACCATCATCGTTCTCAAAGGTTCTGTACAGAAGATCATCTTTTAGTATCAGGCAATTCCATTGGCTCCAGTAGGCCTTGACTTCCGGACTACATGCACTAATGTTTTGCCAACTAGGTCTCTCACCTCGACGCATCCAATCCAATACTCTTTTTATACACGGATCGTCTTCTTGGGCTTCTTGTAACTGTTGTGGCTGCCATTGCTCATTAACGACGGTAGTTCGTCTCACGGGGCAAAATCGTTCCTCTAATTTGGCACAGTGATTACAATTTGCACTGCATGGTCGTCTCGAAAGGGCATCAGCATTTGAATGAACTCTTCCGGCCCTGTGTTCTATCTCATAATCATATTCTTGAAGTCGTTCCAACCATCTTGCCATCTGGCCCTCTGGATTACGGAATTGTATGAGCCATTTTAGAGCAGCGTGATCTGTTCGAAGAAGGAACTTTCTGCCGTACAAGTATTTATGGAAATGTTCGCAAGCCTTCACTACACCCAGCAGTTCTCTTCTGGTAACGCAATAGTTTCTTTCTGGTTTCGACAGGACTTTGCTGAAATAAGCGATGACTTTTTCCTGTCCATCCTGGATTTGTGAGAGAACAGCTCCTATGGCACTGTTGCTAGCATCGGTATCCAAAACAAATTTTCCTGCCTGTCCCGGGTAGCTTAATATCGGTGCACTGATCAGAGCCCTTTGTAGTTGTTCTAAAGCTTTTTGACACTCCTCACTCCATGTATATTCTTTGCCCTCCTCCGTCAACTTTGTTAGGGGCTTGGAGATATTGGCAAATCCTTTGACAAATCGTCGGTAATATGTACATAGGCCAAGGAAACTTCTAATTTCATGTTTATCTTTTGGTACTGGCCAATCTTTAATTGCATCAATCTTTTCAGGATCAGCTGTTACACCATTACTCGATACAATATGTCCTAAGTACTTAACTTCTCGTCGAAACATGTGACATTTCTTCGGACTTAACTTCAAGTTCGCTGCCCTCAATCGTTGAAAGACGTCTATTAGATTCTTGGCATGTTCATCAAAGGACCTTCCAACCACAATTACATCATCCAAGTAAACCAGGCATGTTTTCCATGTTAGACCTCTTAAAACTGCCTCCATTAATCTTTCAAATGTGGCAGGGGCATTACATAAACCAAACGACATAGCCGTAAACTGCCAAAGCCCTGATCCTATCGAAAATGCGGTTTTCTCCCGATCGGCTGGCTCCATGTCTACTTGCCAATATCCACTTTTTAAATCGAGTGTGGAAAACCAACGAGAACCGGAGAGAGTATCCAATGTATCGTCTATTCTGGGCAAAGGATAACTATCTTTTTTTGTTACCGCATTGAGCTGGCGGTAGTCGATACAAAAACGCGTTGAACCATCTTTCTTCTTTACCAGAACTACTGGTGATGTCCATGGACTGTTCGATGGTTCAATTACCCCTTGTTTGTCCATATCCTTGATAATCTCTTCGGCTTCATCTCTTTTCGCAAATGGAAGTCGTCTAGGCCGTTGTCTGATTGGCTGAGCGTCTCCGGTATTTATTTTATGCGTTACTATGCTTGTTTTTCCCTTATCCTTCGTGTCAATAGCAAAAACATCTTGATACTCTATCAGCATAGATGTCACTTTTTCCGTTCGTTCATGATCAAGATCTTGGCATCTTTCAATGATCATCTCAACAAGCTCCTTTGGATACTTCGCCTTCGATGATTTCTCATTGGTATTCACAGAGCAAATTGAAGCCACGGGAACACACTGCCCGATCAAAGCTCCTCTACTTAACTTGATAGCAGTTTCCCTTAAATTCATAACTCTTGCAGGGATCACATCTCGAACTTTTACCAAAGTTTTCGCCGTTAGGAACTCGACATTATCCACATCTTCGACCATCCTTAAACTTCCCTCTCGGCAGTGTCCATCAAGCATGGTCATCAGAATTTTCTCACTATTACCGGGTATGGTTACGTCGCATGTAGTAAGTAAGCGGATGACATCTTCTTTGTCGTCGTGAAAGGGCAACTCTTCACCATTGATCTTGAGAACTCCATTTTGAACATCCAATATTGCCCCCACTTTCCTTAGTACGTCCATCCCCAATATGAATTCGTCGGAGATCTCGGCAATTAATACTTGATGTTCAACTGTGGTCTGGCCAATGGATACTGACATATTAGCCTCGCCATATGTATTAATTAGCTCACCAGTCGCTGTTCTAAGCTTTACTGTTGCAGGTGATAATTTATTATGGTCTCGTACTACATCTGGACGTGCGATAGTTCTCGTTGCACCTGTATCCACCAAAAATGATCTACATCTATTACTGATACGACCTTCGATGTATAAGTTGTGGATTCCACCGGAGGACGTAAGGTTGACAGTTACTATGGGGGCTCTAGTTCTCGAGGTCGGCAGTTGCCCCTTGGTGTCGACCCGCTCTAGTTTTCCGACGGCTGTACGATCTTCTTACAATTACGACGAATGTGGCCTACGTCTCCACAATTCCAACATCTAGGCTCGCGTCTCTTTGGCATCTGATTACTTAATACTCTCCGTATCATTTCCTCCAGACGTTCATCGTTGTGTTCGTCACTTTCTTCAATGGTTCTTACTCTATGGCCTCGTGAAGTTTGACTAGCCGTTTCGTGTTCCAATGCAATAGCAAGTGCTTCATCTAAAACTTTCGGTCTTGCTAGTCGTAAAGCTTTCTGTAGTTCATTATCTTTCAGCCCATTGACGAAGGTATCTACTGCAATTTCTTCTAAAACGCTGTCTGGCACCTCTGGATAAGCCAACCGCACCACACGAGCCACATCTGCTTCAAATTCTTGCAGATTCTCACTTGCTCGTTGACTTCTACTTCGCAGTTGTGCTTTGTATACTTGTTGTAGATGGGCATCTCCATAGCGTTTTTCTAGACGAGTGAACAAGGTCTGGTAACAATTTTCTTGACCCTTGGGAATTGACCTTAATATATCTGCAGCATCACCTCGTAAAGCAGCAGTCAAGGAAACAGCCTTTTCTTGTTCGGTCCAATGATTGGCGGTCGCAATAGCTTCAAACTGTCTAAGATATATGGACCAAGAGGACTTTCCATCAAATGGTGGTAATTTGAATCTCATATTATGCGACGTTTCGTCTCTCGGTAGTTCATCTTTCACTAAAGGATCTAACGTTGCTGCATTAACTGATGGTTGTACTTTTGTATCGGTTATCCTGCTCTCTAGCTGTTTGATCTTTTCTTCTACGGTCTCTACACTTTTCTGCATCTTATCGAATGTTCTAGAAACTTCTTCAAATTTCTCATTGTTCTGTTTACAAACTTCTTCTAGTTTTTCGTTGTTTTGCCTACAGACCTCTTTAATTATTTGAGAAGTCTCATCGAATCTTTTAGCAACATTTTCGAATTTCTCGTCGCTTTTTCTACTAACTTCTTCAAGTTTCTCGTCGCTTCTTCTACTAACTTCTTCAAGTTTCTCGTCGCTTCTTCTACTAACTTCTTCAAGTTTCTCGTCGCTTCTTCTAGAAGTTTCATCGATCGTTTCAGAAACAGTTTTTAATTTCGATAAGATTACTTGTTCTGCTGACTGGAAGTGGAACGTCTTTGGGTCTTCTCCGTTCTTCGTGAGGACATCCTCGAGTCGTGCTTGTAGGACTATCTTGAGCCCACTGCTGTCCAGATCCCGTTCCTCGAGCTGTTCACGGAGCTGTTTTACTGTAAGTTCTTGTAGCAACATCTTTGGTCGGCACACACGTACTTTCCAAAATGTCTTTTAACAGTCTTTCCGAATACCGAACAATCAACGCACTTTAACTATTCCCGACGAATAAAGTCCAAAAGTATTTTAAAGTCTTTCCGAATACCGAACAATTAACGCACTCCGGTTATTCCCGACGAATAAAGTTCAAAAGTCTTTTAAAGTCTCTCTGTAATTCACTTATTTATATCGCACTAAGTTAACCGAACACCGACACCAACTGTAGCGTGATTAGTGTAATTACTTCTAATTACAATAAAACTAGCGGTTCGTAATTTATATACGACTTTATTTATATAAGTTACAGACGAATTTATCTTATACACTAAACTTATTCACAAAATATGCCCGTATTTATACCCAGTTGTTATTCTGGAACAATCGACTCCCATCTCGAGCTATCGGCTTGTTCCGCCTACGTGACGTACCTTCCAGAATTCTCCGGCGAGGCCTAGCACATCCGATTACGTCATTCTCGAGGTGTTTACTGTTATACGGGGATCGGCCAAGATTTCTCTTCCGCTACATTATATTACGAATATGTGTGCCAAATATCTCGACAAAATATTCAAAATTAGAGCCGCAATATTGGAACGCGTTTGCTGCTACCTGTTGCTCGCTACTGTAGCCTCTTAAGTACTAACATCTTAAATCAATGACGTATAAAAACTAACTAACCGCCTGACAAACGGGTTTAACATTTTAGTGATAATTTTTGTTTTTGTTAAATATTTTAATGCAAGACAATATCTCGATGACTTACTGAAAGTATTGATTATGTAAAAAACACAGTAATTAATCAATTTTTTCTGTATTTATTAAAATAAAAAACATTATAAAAATAATAGAAGGATTGTTTGTGTACCTTTTTGCTCCTGAAAAAAGTGTGATAAAAATTAAGCAAATTAAAGAATCTTAATAAAAATTTATAATCAAGTTAAAAAATGAGCAAGAAAAATAAAAGTAAAAAGGTTTTTAAAAAATGTTAAAACAAAAAAAAACTGACAGGTACTATAGTTAGTACAGTGTAGCAATGGTAGTCAGTGGCAATATTTTCATCACAAATTGATTCCACGTCGCTTATGTCGTCTTCTACCTCATCAAACCATTTCAAAAGAGTTTCCTCAGGGTCTTTATTCCCTTATTTGATGTTTTTTGAGGAACTGGGGCACATTATGTGTAATGAGGGACTGGGCACAAACACTAACACCCCGTCTATTAGACAGAAATCACACTTTGAGCCTAATATCTTTCGAATAACAACCTGCCGCAAATTGCCGAATTCAATACTACTAAAGAACAACCCAACTTGAAAAGTCATAAACGGGTGACCTTCAAAATTTTCTAGGAAGGGAAATATCCCACTTTCGACAAGCGATGCCGTCTGAGAGACGGGGTGTAATTACTTAAGGGTTAATATACAGTGAGCACGTAAAGGTTGGATTAAATTCATTTTCTCAAGAACGGACGATTTTGGAAAAAAATCCCGAAACAGGTCAATTTTATTTTTAAATTACGACTTTTTGGCATATATATCATACTAGTGACGTCACCCGTCTGGGCATGATGACGTCATCGATGATTTTTTTTAAATGAGAATAGGGGTCGTATGATAGCTCATTTGATAGGTAATTCAATTCTTTATTCAGTAATATAAATGTTTTTTGGCAAATAAATGTTGTTTTTTGCTTAAATTCAATATTAAAGCAGCCACCCACCAGCCCCGTGACAATTTGAACATTTAATTTAAGCCAATATCAATGATTATTTTTCAAATATTCATTTTTTTCTGTTTTCTGAGAGCAGTAAAAAATGTATTTTGAATTAAATAAATTACATATATTCTTCTTTTTATGTCAATAAATTTAATCCAAAAAAAATTTTTTTGGGCACCCTGTATAAATAATTATGTTAATGTTTATATTACTGAATAGAGAATTGAATTACTTTTCAAATGAACTATCACACGGCCACTATTCTCATTTAAAAAAATCATCGATGACGTCATCACGCCCAGATGGGTGACGTCACTAGTATGATATATATGCCAAAAAGTCGTAATTTAAAAATAAAAATTTACCTGTTTCGGGATTTTTTTCCAAAATTGTCCATTCTCGAGAAAATGAATTTATTCCAACCTTTACGTGCTCACTGTATAAATATGTAGTTCAAACGAAATTGAACTGTACATTAGTGTTTACGGATTATGTACAATACAAACTTTCAGTTATAGCTACATCATGTGGAGGGAATGCAGTCAATGCAGAGGACGCCGAAAATGTTAATACCAAGGAAAATAACAAGATAAAAAATTCACTTTTGGCAAATTAAAAAATTAATGCATGTATACTTAATTACAGAAAATGGTCGGTAATTTTTAATCACAGCATGGTAAAACTTATGGAAATATCATATATTATGTAATCATTTTAAAACAGTAGATTTCATCATATGATTTAATTAAAAACTTCTTAAAATGTCTTGCTTCTGGTTTTGGACTATATTTGAGTTAACTAAATATTTTATGAAAAATAAAATTAAGATTGAACTTTCTAATTATATAACTTGAATCGTAGTTTGCATAGCAACCAATTTTAAATCTGAACCTGAGATATTAACATAGACTGAAGTTTAATAACTGTTTTTTAATTAATTTTTCTTATAGTTGCTTTAGAAATAGATTATAATATATCCAGCTTCCGTTTTTCTTGTCAAGAAACTAATTTCGTTTGGGGATTTTTGTTTTTAATTTATCGTTTGTTTAATTTACTAAACTTTAAAATTTAACTAAACAAAAACCAGAAATACGATGAATGTGCAAGGATTAAATTTTAGGTCTGTTATTACGGAATATTTAGGATAAAATGTGATAAATTGTGATAGAGTAGAATCAGAGTACTTATCCGCTTAAGAGAAGCAGCCAGAATCCCAAGATACGTCGCAGAAAGATTCCTGTTCAGAGAACTTCAACAGGTGAGAGTCACCGAAATGATGACAGATAAAGCAAGGGTCAAATTCGCGGAGCTGGCGCACCACCCAAGTCACATACTGCGAGAGATGCTAGGATATGACGCGTTCCACCGATGGAAGCACAAACGTTCTAAACAGCAAATAGTGGATTAAAGTAAATCGAATAAAGCAAACAAAGAGTGACAAAGTAAAAGAAAAAGTAAAAGTGAAAGTAGTAGTCAGTTCGTAGCTCGAAACACCTAGTGCCGAAGAAACACGCAACCCAAGCGTAGGTCCAACACCACGACCAGGTAAGTCAGCCAGTAAGACAATAGAGGAAAAGGCGCAAGCCAAAAAAAAACACAAAAAAAACAAAAAAAGGCGTAAGCTACCAAAAAAACATAAGAAACACAAAAATCATAAAATTCTTGAGCACCAAGCCATTGGACCGAGCTCAGTGGGGCTTGGTATAGTGACTTGGGGCCCAAGCAAGCAATTTTAGTACTGTGGATAAGTAACTAGAAGATAAAGGCATAGAGCGCTTCACGCTGGCCTAGTTTTGTAATTCGATTAGGGCACCACATTGGAATCTTATTACCCAGGATTCCATTGTGAAGAGCATTTGGCTAAGATAGTTGTGCCCCCATCGCGCATCAGCATGCTATTAGGGGGAAAGGGATGGTCTGGGGCATTGGAGCGAGGTGGCGTGATCCCTGTTTTTACTCGGGTCAAAACACCTCGCCCCAATGAATTGTTACACCCGAATGTACTTTTTCGATAGGGTGGACATCTCCCACAGGTCGGGTTGAATCAAATTGCTTGCTTGCTTGCAGAGTACTTATCCAAGCGATCAAAGTAACAGTATGTGGATCAAATAATTTTATAATGTGATCAAAAATACTAATTTAATAACTTATATACAACTTAAACCATTCACGGACACGACTGCATATACAGGCAGTAATTATTTTTGTCATAAGTGTCTGCATATGCCGTCATGTCTGCGAATTGGTTAAAATGCTTAGAAAATGATTATACATTACCTGAATAAAGTATGTTACCTGAATTATGACTTTTTTAAGAATTTCAGAAAGCCGACATTTTTAAATTATCTACATCTAGAAACAAATTGAGATTCTGTAGTAACTGACTTGTTTGCCTTAAAGTATAGTCCATATAAGTATGTGTTTTACAAACTACTGGGCTGTTCAATAAGTTTTGTGATTCGATAATAAAAACAAAATTTTAAGGCACGAACTACACTTTATTATTGAATATGATCTCCCTGAACATCAATACACATGATCCAACCAGAAACCAATTCATAAATTCCATCTCTGAATTGAGAATATATAAAGGTTGCAAAATATGCTTCCACAGCTGTAATGACCTCATCATTTGATGAAAAATGCTTTCCATACATACCATGAGGGAAAACCAGGAAAAAACCTCGTAATATAGTATCACGAGGTTTTCTCCTGGTTTTCCCTCGTGATTTACTATGGAATTTCTAACGCGAGAATTTTACAGTCACCGTTGCATGTGCTTGTCTTTTTAAAGACAGATCACATGCTATGATTTTTTTTTTTGTGACGGATATTCTTAAGTTGGGGCTGATTTCATGTAATCGAATGAACTATCTTTCAGTAAAGTCGTCCCAGGAACGCAACTCATAAATATTGGCAATATTATTTTAAAGTCTTCTACTTTAAAATGTATAATATATGTCTGAATCGCCGATATAAACGAGTCAGACTAAATAAGTTATTAGAAGAATTTTTTACTAAGCAACAACATTTTTGTTTAATATTAATATGTTTTGTATTTTGACAACGGCATCCGATCTGGACGTCGAAACGTTAATAAAAACATTTTTTTTTAATTGTGGATTATTTCCCATTAAAAATAGTTAATTGCAAAAATGCCAACAAAAAATAGCTTCAGAACAACACTACCAAATTATGTTAACTAATCGTTTCTAGCTACTACCAGAGGCGTCTTCTTCTTTAAGTTCCATCTTCTATCGAAGGTTGGAAATCATCATAGCAATGCGGACCCTGTTGACTGCCGCTCTAAATAGCTCTGCACTACTGCATTCGAACCGTTCCCGTAAGTTCTTAAGCCAGGATGTTCTTCGTCTTCCCACATTTCGTTTTCCTCGGATTTTGCCTTGCATAACAAGTTGTAATAATGAGTATTTTTGCCCTCTCATCACATGTCCCAAGTACTCAAGTTTTCGTCTTTTGATAGTTAGTATTATTTCCGGTTGATTTCCTATCCTTCTAGTTACTTCCACGTTCGACATTCTTTGAATCCATGATATTCGTAGGATTCTTCTGTAACATCAAAATTCAAAGGCGGCCAACTCATTCAAATGGACTTGTTTCAACGTCCACGCTTCCAAGCCGTAAAGAAGAGTAGAGAACACGTAACATCGAAGCATTCTTAGACATAGTTCTAACCTTATATCCCGACAACAAAGAAACTTTTTAAGTTTAATGAATGATGCACGTGCTATTTCAATACGTGTCTTAATTTCTTTGGTTTGGTCTACATTTGATGTTATCCATGTTCCTAAGTATTTGTAGTTATCCACACTCTCAATCACAGTATCTCCAATAGTTAATTGGATGTTTACTTGTGCTGATTTAGTTATGATCATGCAGAGGCGTACGACAGGCTAAAGTGAATTATTGAGCCTTCCCAAATTATACGCCACTGACGGAACTTCTGTTTTAGCATAATTTTTAAATTCTCCAATAATTTCTATGCAAATAAGTTACTCTTCATTTGTAATGATAAAATCATTAGTTTTAGATATATTTGAAGTTAAAGACGAAGGGGCATAACACATTAATCAAAATAACTGTTTTGTTTCATTTTTAACTTCTAATATCTCGAAAACTAATTACTTTATTTTTACGAATAAAGAGTATATTATTTAGATAGAAAGTATTGAAAAATCCAAAAATTTCATCAAAATAATAATTTCGTCAGTGGCGTAGAATTTGCGAAGGGTTAACCATTCACTTTCCTCCTTCGTACGCCTCTGGTAGTAACCAGAAACGTTTGTTTAACATAATTTAGTAGGGTGTACAGTACCTACACTTGCTGAAAAGTATTACAAAGGTAAAATATGTCAGATGGTTAACACCCTGTAACTCAGTAAGGAGCCACATTTTATTTAAATAATTTGGGTCAAATAATTATATTTTGAGCCCAAAAACCTACAATTAAAATATTTCCAATTACTAACCCTCCGTTACTCGAACACGGTGTATGAGACCGGGCCTCTAAATAACTGCCTGTAACTCTGATTGTAGTGCATATTTTCAATTACTGCTGCATATACCTCTTCAGTCATCAGTCAACTGTGTGTGAAGTCCACGTGCAGTGTAAAAAAGTGTATTGTACTTTTATTATTAGGCAAGACCTATTAATTAGTCAGGTAATTAAAAGTAGTAAGTTTTAATTAGTCAGGTAATTTAAGGTCTTTTTCTTATTTTTAATGTTTATATGTTTGTTTATTTATATTTAGATATGGATTACGAGAAGGAGAAGCAAAGATTATTAAAATTATTTGAGGAAGTATCGACTGACGAGGAAACGTATGAAAATGATGATTAACAAAGTTACTTTTTGTTAAAGGAATATAATGTTGACACAAACGCATATTTACACAATTATATGATCATATATTCATTAAATAATATAATTGTACAAAATTTTGCAAAAAAAAATTTTTTTCAAATATTGCTGACCCATATTTTTGGACCCGGTCTTCTGCACCGTGCTCGAGTATTCGATCACAAAAAGTTGGCGCGAGTGACGGAAGGTTATGAATCACTCTGTATACTTCAAACTTCAAAATGACGCTAGTTCGGTTGATTAATTGTTATAAACAAAGTAGCAGTGACTTAATTCAAAAAAAGTGGCTAAATTTCACCCTAACTGATCTAGGTGGAAATATTTTTTGTAATAATTTTTGTAAAAATATCAGCTTTACAAATAATATGGAAGTGGATTTAGTTTGTACTCAATATTAAATAACAAGGTTATTCAAAGTATATATAAGCAAAACATTACTCTACTTTAGTAAAATGTTTTTGCAATGGTAAAAATGGCATTTATTAATTTTTTATTCAATACATTTAAAACATAGATCTTCTTCTTTTATTAGTACTTGCAAAATCGGTGTGCCATTATTATTTTATTGCAATATACAGCTCTGTGGGATAAACAAATTGAATAAAATTAAAATTAATTGAAAAATCGGCTTGAAATATTTTTGCCTTATAATGACTACCTACGCAACTTTTCGTGCAATATTAAAGCCCTAGGTTCATTTTTGCAAAAGTTATAGCAAATTTTTGATTTTCGAAATTTTAGCCTTTTTGCAATTTCCGAAACAACAAATGATCGAATCAAAATTAAAAAAACTGACGTTTTAAACTTTTTCCCGTCTACTAAGTGATAATACTCTTAGTGATATATTAAATTACACTATTGTTACATGTAGCGACTCCAACGAAAAAACTGCCATTTTTGACCCTTATTTATTTAGCTATTATATGCCTCCGAACTGCGACGGGAATTTTTATATTTATAGGTACTAGGTACATTTATATACTTAGTACTCAAAAATCCATTTTCAACCTGTCTGGGCCAGTGTCCCGAACATGATATATTTTTGCCTTATTTCCCTGGAGTAAAGATCTGTTTTTAGAACGAGTTCACAGTTGTTGTTATGCCAGCGAAACAATAACTATCTTTATGGAAGCGAGACCAATTTAGTGGGACGGAATTTTGAGTAACCTTATTGTTAGACCACTTTTCGTTGATATAAATCTGAATGAACCGAATTACCAAAAATGATTAGAAACTATCGTTGACCCTATCATTATGAAAATTTCACTCTTTTAGATTGTTTCTCTGTACTAGTTGGTCCTATTAATTACGTATTTTACCTAAATCCCTTAAAATATATTTCATTGATTTATTTCACACAGTTCTGTCTTTTCCGCTGAAAAATTATTGTTCTCAAATGTCAAGTTCCATGTATGAACGATGTAATAAATTTTTCCTGCTGACACCAAATTTTCTCCTGCTGTATTTTTGCTTTACGTTTGTAGATAGTTTCAATTTTAAAATTCCATTCCTTACCCACCTTAATGCCCTGTTTATGCCGCTGTACTTTCATTAAAAGCTTGGATGTTTTTATACGCATTCTTGAACCAAAACCGCTGGGAAAGACTAAATACTCCACAAATGGAAGAATTTACATTTGTGTGTTTTGTTGTGTTTAAATTTTTATAGAATATGTTGTTATATGTATATTAATTACTGAGGTTTGCATTAATTTTGAGTCTGAATTTTTACCTCTGATTTTGATTACTTATGCCTAACAAAAAAAAAAAAAAAAAATATCTAATAAAATGTGGCTTTTGTAGTTATCACAACCAGATTTAAAATTTTCTGAAAATGCACTATTTTTTAATTTAAATTATATTCAAAGTAAACAAAACTCTCTTATGATTAACAAAACTCTCTTAGCAAAAATAAAAATTAAAACAAAAATCACTAATACGAGGAGACGCAAACCAGAACCAACAATAGAATATGAACTAAAAGATGAGAATACCAGAAGAGAATTAATTATAAAATTAAACAAAGAACTAACAAAGAATACAAAATTAGAACTAGAAAGAGAAGTTAATTTGGATAACACATGGAATGCCATAGAGGAAACAATAACGGATACAGTTAAAAAAGAATTAGGTTATAAACAAAAAATACAAAAAAAAAGTTGGATGACTGACGAACTCTCGGCAATGTTCGAAGAAAGAAGAAAACATAAAAACCAAGGGAACCGAGACAAACATCGAGAACAACAACAAAGCATAAGAAGGGAGATAAGAACGGCAAAAAATAAGTGGCTAAAGAAACAGTGTGAGGAAATGGAACAGCTACAAAAACAACATGATTACCACAATCTACATAAAAAACTAAAGAAGGTAGCTGGAATATACAGAAAAAAGAAGTTTTCTAACTTAGAAAATGAACAAGGAAAAGTGGCACAAGATGATAGAGAAAGGAAACTCATATGGGAACAATACATCAAAAATCTCTTTGCAGACTAGAGGCTTGAGATAGAAGCCTTTCAGGAAAAAGTGATAGATATTAACAACCTATCTGGTCCCGAGATCACAATTGAAGAAATTACTAAAGCAATAAATACCGCGAAAGACGGGAAAGCAATCGGACCTTATTAAATTCCTGTTGAGTTACTCATATTGTTAGATAAAGAGGGAATTACGATACTCCAAAGATGTTTCAACCGAATCTATAAAAAAGGAAAATTCCCTGTCCAATGGCTTGTATCTACCTTTATCCCTTTGCCAAAAGGAACAACGCAACAAAGTGTCAAGACAACTAACTGATAAGTCTGATGAGCCGTTCTTTAAAATTATTACTCAAAGTTCTTCACTACAGAATCTCCACAAATTGCAATTTGGTTGCTTACAATTTGGATTTCGAAAATGCCTGGGTACCAGGGAAGCACTAGTTGCAACCCAAGTGCTAGCTCAGAACTGCTACGATCAAAGGAAAGATGTAATGATGTGCTATATAGATTACGAAAAAGCCTTCGATCGAGTACAACATCATAAACTCGTACATATACTAAAACAACTCGATATAGTTCAAAAAGACATTCGTTGCATAGAAGCTCTTTACTGAAATCAAACAGCTGTCGTGAAGGTGGATAATGAAATAACGCAAGCTCAAAAAATTCTCAGAGGTGTAAGACAGGGATGCATTTTCTCCCCACTACTGTGCAATTTATGTTCAGAAAGTATCTTCCAGGAAGCTCTAAATGGTACCTTGGTCAATAATATACGATATACGGATGACTCGATCTTAATAGCAGACAATATAGAAGACCTCCAAAACCTTCTTAATAAAATTGGAGAACATAGCGAGAACATGGGACTTAGCATCAACATAGAAAAGACGAAGTTCCTTATAATCAGCCGTCAATTACATTAACATCAAAATTCAAGACCAGCATAAATATAACAGGGGTGTAAAGTTGTGTTATAGAGGTAGCACCTTTTATCGGAACGACCACATCGAGCGTCATAGACGGGAGATGGTTCTTGATAACTGGTCCTCATAAGACAACTAACTCTCACTTATGGCTCCACGTGCCACACCCCGGGCAACTGCATTGGTCTGCAGGCTAAACTAAGTGAGGGTAGCCAGATATGGCGAAAACTCCATTGAGCGATTGCCGGTATAAGCAATCCCACACTTACTGACCAACGGCTTCAGGCGGATGAGTTGGTAAGTGGAAGGGCACTCTTTTGTCCTGGTGCTAAGAAATTTGCACCAAAGGCGAATGAATCAAGTAAATGATCAACGACATAAGGATACAGAAGGCAAGGAGAAACCACTGTATTAAAGATCCAATTGGATATCTCTAGTACAATTATCATGGCAATGAGTACTAAAAGAAAAAACAAACTGATCATGGGAATCGGAGCCCAAGATCCGGCAGGGAAGGAACAGAAAGGGGAGGAACAGACAAGGACTCCCAGGTCGTTAATCGGCGAAACCCTTGTCAAACACCGAAACAAGACAAATTAAAATTAACGAAAACAAAGATAGGTACGTGGAATGTCAAAAGCATGTATCAGCCGGATAAAATGGATAACATCCTTCAAGAAAAAGAAGAATAAATATAAATATAGTAGGAGTAAGCGAAACATGGTGGCCTAACTCAGGATGCCTTTCAACCAAATCCGGTACATTATATTACTCGGGAAACACTGACAACCAACATAGAGGTGGAGTAGCAATTATTGTCGATACAGAGGTCAACAAGTCAATAGAGGGTTTTGTCCCAATCTCAGAAAGAGTGATGCTACTAAAAATAAGGACATCACACACGAAACTAAATTTGATCCAAGTATATGCAAATATGCACCAACGATGGATGCAACAGAAGATGAAGTAGAAAGATTCTACCAACAAATTGAAGATGCACTTAAAATGAAAAAGAGCAGGGAAATCACGGTAGTTATGGGCGATTTTAATGCAAAAGTCGGCAAGGGAAGTGCTGGAACAATAATGGGAGATCAAGGACTAGGGGAACGTAACGATAGAGGTGATCGTCGAATACAATTCTGCCAAGAACAAAATCTAATAATCACAAACACGTTCTTTAAATTACCTTTGAGACGGTTATATACATGGCGCTCACCAGCAGATAAACCGGAAAAAGTGGTAAGAAACCAAATCGATTATATACTGATTAAAGAGAGATATCGTAACACCATCAAACCCGTTAAAACATATCCAGGAGCAGATGTCACATCAGACCATAACCCACTAATGGCTAATGTCAAGCTTAAGCTTAAACGTATTAGAAAACCTTAAAGAACTCCAAATATAGATGTTAGAAAACTGAAAGAAGTTGATATAAAAAACAAACTTCAACAGAAAATATACGAAAACCTTAATAAATTAGATACTAACACCTACGAGATAAACCATCAATGGGAAACACTAAAAAATTGCCTACTTGTTCCATGCGAAGAGATATTAAAAGAACCGATAAGAAAGAGAGACAACTGGATGACCGACGAGATACTCGGCATGATGAACAAACGAAGACAAGCCAATAAAAAAGACAATCACAATTACAAAATAATTAACACTGAAATCAGAAAAAAGATAAGAGAGACAAAACAAACTTACTATGAGGAAAAATGTGAAGAGATAGAAGATCTTCAGAACAAATACGATCTATTCAACCTGCATAAAAAGATTAAAGAAATGGCCGGGCTGCAAAAAAGAAACCACAACACAACTCTTTTAGACAAAAATGGAAACACTATTATAACGACTGACGAAAAGCTAAAACGATGGAAAGAATATATGGAAGAGCTTTTCGACGACGAAAGAGGAAACCTACAAGACATATCTTTCGAAAACAGAGAAACAAGTGTAGAAATTACAAAGGAAGAAATATTGTATGCACTAAAAAACACCAGTAATGGAAAAAGCCCGGGGCCAGATCAACTGCCTATCGATATCCTTAAAATAATAGAAAATGAGTACATAGATGTCCTCTCAAAGCTCTTTAATGAAATTTGTCAGTCGGGTGACATACCCAACGAATGGTTGATCTCAACATTTATTTGTCTCCCAAAAAAGAAAAGTGCTAGAGAATGCACCGACCACCGCACCATAAGCCTGATGTCTCACACACCTAAAATGTTTTTAAAGATCATTCATAAACGCATTTACCAAACACTTGATATGGATATTGAAGAAACCCAATTTGGATTCCGTAGAGGCGTAGGTACCCGTGAAGCTCTCTTTACATTCAACGTACTAATCCAGAGATGCTTGGATGTGAACCAGGATATGTACGTCTGTTTCATAGATTACAACAAGGCTTTCGATAAAGTCCGCCACAAACAGCTAATGGACGTCCTCAAAGCAATACAATTACAATACAATGACCTTCGAATTATAACAAATCTATGTTATAAACAGCAACCACACATACGCATTAACGAACACACATCAGAAGAGTTCGAAATTAAAAGAGGAGTGCGACATAGGTGTGTATTATCACCACTACTATTCAATGCATACTCTGAAGAAATTATGAAAAGAGCTCTTGAGAGAGAAACAGCAGGAAAAAAGGTAAATGGAACGCAAATTAACAACATTAGATATGCGAACGATACTATCATAATAGCAGATAACCTTAAAGACCTTCAAAAGCTAATGAACAAGATAGTTGAGTATGGAGAAGAATATGGATTATCAATAAACATCAAGAAAACTGAATTTATGAGGATATCAAAAACCCAAAATAATGATGAAAGCCTGACAATTAAAGGTAAAACTTTAGAACAAGTAGAAAACTACAACTATCTTAGCACAATAATTAATCACACAAACGATTACTCCAAAGAAATCAAAGTTCGAATAGAGAAAGCAAGAACAAACTTCAATAAATTGAGAAAGGTACTTTGTGCAAGAGAACTGAAATGAGACTTGAGAGTTAGGCTGGCAAAGTGTTATATTTTCTCGACTCTGCTTTACGGGATAGAAGCATGGACACTTAACGCATCGACTACTAAAAAGTTGGAAGCATTTGAACTGTGGGTGTATAGAAGAATCCTGAAGATATCATGGACCAAGCATATAACAAACAACGAAGTCATGAGAAGAGTCAACAAAAGACTGGAAATATTGGAAACCATCAAGACACAAAAGCTGCAGTACCTGGGGCATGTTATGCGTAATGAGAGATACAACATACTTCAGTTGATTATACAGGGGAAAATCCAGGGCAAGAGACGTGTAGGAAGGAGACGAATCTCGTGGTTGCGTAACTTGAGGGAATGGTACGGATGCACATCAACCGAACTATTCAGAGCAGCAGCATCTAAGATCAGAATAAAGATCAGAATAGCCATAATGATTGCCAACCTCCGTCGCGGAGATGGCACATGAAGAAGAAGAAGATACATATAACAACCAAGATGTGGAGGGCGTAAAAAAATTTAACTACCTGGCTATGTGAAGACTGGATGTCGGATATGGAAATCAAATGTCGGATAGAAACGGCCAGAAGTGCATTCATGAAATTCAGAAACGTCTTTACGAACTCTGACTTTGACCTGAACCTAAGACTAAGATTCACGAAATGCTATATATGGTCGGTGCTTCTAGTCCTATATGGCATGGAAGGATGGACTTTAAAAATAAACACAATGAATAAGCTAGATGCATTTGAGATGTCTATTTATTGACGAATCCTTAAAGTTCCCTGGACCGTACGAATAACAAATGAAGAAATCCTGAGAAGAATTGCTACAGAACGACAACTGCTATGCACAATTAAAGAGTTTCTGCAAACCTTAATTGAAGAAAAGATCGAAGGAAAAAGGGGAGTGGGCAGGAAGAAAATGTCATGGCTCCGTAATGTCAAACAACGGACAGAACTAAGAAACATAGGAGTCCTAATATATACTACAAGCGATAGAGAAAAATGGTCAAACGCGAACATCCATTAATGGATTGCATATGAAGAAGAAGAGAAGAAGAAGCAAAACTTTGAATTATATATTTTTATTAATTTTCATTATAAAAGATGGCATATATAAAACCCAAAAATACAAAAAAGAATACAAAACTTTAAAAAGGAACAGTTTTGATATTTCTTTCATGTAAACCAAGGCTGTCTCGTATGAGTCCCCAAACGGAGTCACCAATCAGGTTCTTCTTATATTGTCCTTGATACCGTCGTTCGCAGTTTATTATATCTTGGTTAAAGCGTTCCCCTTGCTCTTCTGAATTTGCACCCAAGTTGTCTTTAAATTGATATAAGTAAACAAGCATGTATTAGCATGTGTACTTTAAGAGACATCGTGCAACATATGACTTTGAAGCTGTCAAGCATATTAGAAAATAAGCTCTTTGTAATTGTCAGCCTCTGACAGTTTCGGTAAAATGATGTTAAATATGGAAAGGTCTCATAATGTTGACGATGAACCTTTACTATCTGCTTCTTCTTCTTCTTCTTCCTCTTTATAAGCAATTCTGCTTGTTCATTGGCGGATTGATACATCTATGAAAGGTTGTCACTCCATCTTTTACGTGGTCGGCCGATAGTTCTTCTACCTATTGGTGATTTATCTCTTGCTATTTTGACCACACGTGTCTCCCCCATTCTTGTTATGTGGTTATTCCATTCTCTTTGTTTATTTAGTGTCCATTCGTTTATACACTGTTTATTGTCTTATAATGTCTTCACTCCTCTTTCGATCTCCTGTAATTCCGTATTTCATGTAATTCTTCTCAGTACTCTCATCTCTGGCGTTTCCAGTAGTCTTTGTGTTGTGGCTGTAACGGGTTTTGTTTCTGATGCATATGTCATTATTGGTCTTACACTGGCTTTATAAATTCTTGAGTTCATCTCAGCATTAATATGACGTTTTCGCCAGATAGTGTTATTAAGTCATCCTGCCAGTCTATTTGCTTTTTTACTTGATTTCTCACTTCTTTGTCCAGAACTCCGTAACTTGAAAATGTAATTCCGTGGTATTTTACTTCCATTACTTATTCAATACTGATACCATCAATTTCTATTTTACATCTGTTTGATTCTTTACTTATTACTATTGTTTTCGTTTTCTGAGATGAAATTATCATATTGAATTCTTTTGCTGTTATGTTAAATCTGTGGACTAATCTCAGTAATGTAGTAGCAGAGTACTTTTACTTGTTTGTTTCTCATTCTATATCCTCTTCCTTTGGCGTTTTTGATGATTTCATCCATGATTAAATTGAAAAGCATAAGACTCAATGAGTCTTCCTGTCTTACTCCGCTGCCTATATCTATAGGTTCTGTAATTTGTCCATATATTCTGACTTTCATTTTGTTTTTTGGTAGATATTTTCAATAGTTTTTATTATATCTAGGGGGACTTCTCTATTATACAGAAGATGGATTACATCTTTGAATCATACTCTGTGAAAGGCTTTCTTCAAGTAAATCAGACAGAAATGCTGGTCTATTATACTCTAGTGATTTCTCAGTAATTTACTTTATGACGAATATTGCATCTGTATACGATCTTCTAGTTGTTGTTCATCTGCTAAACTTATCCTCTGATTCATTAGGTCTTGTAAAATATTAGTTGTAAGTTTTAGGCTAGTGTTTAACAAGTTGATACCTCTGCAGTTTTCTGGCTGCTTTTTATCTCCTTTTTTGAATAGTAGAATTAGTTCGCTCGTTCTCCATGCTTCCGGTATGTTATTGTGTTTTATGATTTTGTTAATTAATATTGTTAATTGTTCTGTCATTACTGCTTCACAATATTTCAGTAATTCGTTTAGTATTGCATCCTTACCTGCAGCTTTTCTGTTCTTTAGCTTTTCAAGTGTTTTTCGATCTTCCTGTGTACTACTATCTGCTTCATGAGATTATCTGCTTCATGAGACTGAATTGTATTTGGAATGGATACATTAAAGCATGATGGGGTTTCACAATTGAAATTCCGATGAGACCATAGGTGCTGCTGGTAGTGAAGTGCATAAGTGCATACTATCCCATAAGCAAAGGTAACACGGATATTTAGTGTATTCGCCGTGAATTCCCATCAGAAAACCAACCATTTTGAAATTCCCTATCACTGACCAGGCGTACTCTTCGTATTTTAAAACTTGAAGCATTATGTTAGCGCTGTCATAATTTTCTTTGAACATTACAGAATGAACCAGAGAAAGAAATGGAAATGTATTATCCACTGTGAAGAAGAACTGCTTTTAAGCTTCTTGTAGAGCCGTCAAACAATTTTTTTGGCTCTCGCTTTAATGCATTCGCCACAAATATAGCGAAAAGTCTCCGCGTCATTTTTACACTTCTTAAAAGAAATTTTTGGGCCTCACGACACATAAAATACGTTAATCTTTTACAATGTTCACGCGCACACTACCATGTCAGTCTGCCACTTCCCGCTAGGGATGGCGGTTATTGACAAAATATCGGTTTTCGGTTATACCGGTTTTCCCTACCTACGGTTTACCTGGCGGTTATAACCGGTCAAAAAACCGGTTATTCCATAAGCCGGTGTCCGGTTTTTTTCATTCGTAGCCAATACCCAATTAGTCCATTCTTTCACGGTTTTTGCTCTAAATTTTAAAGAACCGCTTGGATTGACATGAAATTTGGCAAACGTATAGCTTACATGTCAAAGAAAAAAAGTGATATTGTGCCGATGTGTGCTTTTGCCCTGGGGGTGACTTTCACCCCCTTTTGGGGGTGAAAAAATATATGTCCAAAATAAGTCCGGAAATGAGTAAACTGACTAATTTTAAGTAACTTTTGATATATAGAGCTTTTTCGCCAAGTCAACACTTTTCGAGTTATTTGCAAGTGAATATGTTCATTTTTCAACAAAATAACCACATTTTTAGACGGTTTTTGGCAAATAACTCAAAAAGTAAGTATTTTGTCGAAAAAAACGTTCCTAGCAAAAATATAGCCCATAAAAAAGTTAAAAAAATGGTGTACGCGTTAGATCTCTGGATCTCGTAGAACCAGAGTTATAGCCAATGGAAAATAGATTCATATTCACCAAATTTCAAATAGAATGTTTCGACGTGAAATATCCAAAAAATTAAGCACTTTTTGGGGAAATCTATTATAACTTTTTTAAAGTGTTTAAAAAAAGCTTTATTTCTGTTTTGACAAAAAGTTTCTAGCATTAAATTTAAGCAAGTTACTCTCAAAATAAAGTTGGTCCCTTTTGTTTTTGCAAAAAAAAATCGGGAAGACCACCCCCTAAATAGCAACTTAAATTAAATTAATCGTTACCACTCCACAAATTATTTTATTTATGTTGTGTTTATATGATCTGTAAGTTTTATCGATTCAAAGTGCTTATTTTTGAAAAAATTTGGTTTCAAATTAAAATTTTTAAAAATTTAAATTTTGCAAAATATGCTTTTTTTCAAAATAACTTAAAAATTGTTAGAGATACCAAAAATCTCGAAAAACAAAAAAAGTCAGATTTGCTTTTCTGAATATCATGTATTTTTTTGTTTTTCTGTTAGACAAAAATTGATTAAGATTTGGTGTTTCTAAATTTGCATACATTCGTGATCAGTGACTCGTTCAACCCCTTTTAACTACAGCCCTTTCAATAATAAGGACTTTGAACAGATGAAACTTACAGATCATATAAACAATATATACATGAGTCAAGAAACTTGTGAAGTCGTAACGATTAAGTTCATTTAAGATACTAATTAGGGGGTGATTTTCTCGATTTTTTTACCAAAACCAAAAGGGACTAACATTATTTTGAGCGTAACTTGTTTAATATTGATGCTAAAAATTTTTTTTATAAAACAAAAATGAAGCTTTTTAACACTTAAACACTTTTAAACACTAAATAAGTTGAAATGAGTTTTCCTCGAAATGTGCTTCATTTTTGGTTATTTCACGTAAAAGTATTCCATTTGGAATTTTACGAATATGAACCTATATTTCATTAGCTATAACTCTGCTTCTACTGGGTGTAGAGACGTGATATATACACCATTTTTTTAAATTTTTTACAGGCTATATTCTTGCTGAAAATGTTTTTTCGACAAAATACTTACTATTTGAGTTATTTGCGAAAAACCGTCTAAAAGCGTGGTAATTTGGATGAAAAATGAACATATTCACTGCCAAGTAACTCGAAAAGTATTGACTTAGTGAAAAAACTCTATAGAACAAAAGTTACTTAAAATTAGCCAGTTTATCCATTTTCTGACTTTATTTGGACGAATATTTTTCACCCCCAAGAGGGGGTCAAAACCACTCCCAGGGCAAAAGCACACATCGGCACAATATCACTTTTTTTCTTTGACTTGTTAGCTATGTGTGTGTCAAATTTCATGTCAATCCAAGCGGTTCTTTAAAATTTAGAGGTTTTGCAATATTTTACCGTTAAAGAACGGACTAAATAGGTTACATTTACATTGCGCTTTAGTTTGCGATACTCCATTCGAATCGATATCAGTTTATATCAGTATATAAATCAGTCATCAGTGTTGTTAAATCGGTTTCAGTCAGCTGAAAATTTCTCATTTACCCGCGGGGAGCGAAAAATATTCCCATTTTTTCTCTGAATTCAGTATTTTTTCCACTTATCCGGTTTTTCTCCGGTTATTACTTTAAAAAGAAACCACCGGTTATAACCGGTTAAAAAACCGGAAAAACCGATTATTGTCGAGGAAAAAAACCGGTTTCAGGCTATAACCGGTAGGTTTTTCCCATACTTACTTCCCGCTTCACACTCATAGTCACACTCTAGCCCCCATAACATTTTAAATGCAATGGCTCTTCAAAAAATCTGCCAAAATAAAATAAAATAAAACACCGTATTTTTATTTTTCATTATATATAAAGGTACAACTAGCAAACTTTATTTATTATTTGTGGAGTTTCTGCTTAGTTTCCGATGTGTAAAGGGTTTATCTGTTATCAGCATAATACATAAAACAAACACAAAATTTTATAGAGGTTCTCTTTGTTTAGTCTTCGAAATATTTTGAAGTTGGTTAGTTAGTTTGTATTATTTAAGGCTTAAATTCGTTTTGGTGCCTTGAAGATATAATTTAATTATGTATTTACAGGGATATACAGGTATACAGAGCACGTAAAGGTTGGAATAAATTCATTTTTCGTGATTGGGCAATTTTGGAAATAAATCCAGAAACAGGTCGATTTTTATTTATAAATTATGATTTTTTTACATATATATATCATACTAGTGACGCCATCTATTTGGGTGTGATGACGTAATCGATGATTTTTTAAATAAGAAGAGGGGTTGGGTGCTAGTTCATTTGACAAGTTATTCAATTATCTATTTAGTAGGTACTATAAACATTAACGGAATTCCTTATACAGGATGTCCAAAAAATTTTTTAATTCAATTAATTGAGACAAATAGAAGAACGCATGTAATTTATTTGATTTAAAATAAATTTTACTGCTACCAAAAAACAGAAAAAAATGTACATTGCACAATTAAATATTAAATTTAAGAGGAAACAGTAGCGATCAACAGGTAGCAAAAACGCGTTCCAAGATTGCGGCTGTAATTTTGAATATTTTTTCGAGATATTTGGCACACGTATTCGTAATATAATAAAGAATGGCGGTACAGAGCCCAATTTGAAAAATATATTAATATGTGGAAATTACTCTGTAATTGAATAAAATATTAAAAAAACGAGCCTGTACCGCCATTAAGAAGAACAAAAAAATACACTTTCTTCAAATAAACTTTTTTATCCGATGCCTAGATTTTGTGTCATTTTGGAACTACTAAAATTTTTTATTTCATTAGTAGTTCCAAAATGACACAAAATCTAGGCATCGGATAAAAAAGTTTATTTGAAGAAAGTGTATTTTTTTTTCTTCTTAATGGCGGTACAGGCTCATTTTTTTAATATGGTATTTAATTACAGAGTAATTTCTACATATTAATATATTTTTCAAATTGGGCTCTGTACCGCCATTCTTTATTATATTACGAATACGTGTACCAAATATCTCGAAAAAATATTCAGAATTACAGCCGCAATCTTGGAACGCGTTTTCGCTACCTGTTGATCGCTACTGTTTCACCTTAATGTTATATATGAATTAAATAACCTTACAAATATGCTAGTACACGACCCCCACGGTCTTTAAAAAAAATCATCGATTACGTCATCACTCCCAGATGAATTACGTCACTAGTGTGATATAAATGTGCCAAAAAACGATAATTTAAAAATAGAAAACAACCTGTTCTGGGATTTAATTCCTAAATCTTCCATTTTTAAAAGAATGAATTTATTCCAACCTTCACGTGCTCACTATGTAAAGTCCCGAAATAGGTTGCTTTTTATATTTAAATTATTTTTTGACATATATATCATATTAGTGACGTCATCCATCCTGTCGTGATGACCGTTATCCAGGATTTTTTTAATGAGAATAGGGGTCGTGTGCTAGGTCATTTGAAAAGTTATCCAATTATCTATTCAGCAATACAAAACATCAATATAAATATTTATACAGGGTATCCAAAAAATTTTCTTAATTAAATTAATTGACAAAAAATTAATTCTTCTGTATTAGTTTGACTCCCAGCTGAGTTTTGAGACCAAGTTTTTGTTGGAATTTTGCCGCGTGGGACAGGTAGAAAGTGAGCTGCCAATTACACACCTCCCCGTGCTTTCTTTTATTCGGCATTCATATGGTTTGCAAGTAATAGAAACCACGAAGACGTAAACAAAAACTTGGTCTCATTAAAAGATTAATTTCTCTGGATATAAAACTTCGAATTGATTAGTAGGGCAGTCAATGAGGGTATTTGCCTCCGAATTCCATCCTACTACATCGATTAACTTGATATTTTCAGAGTAAGTAGGGAATGGCTCAAGAAACAAAGTCTACCCTATGCCGATGTGCGCTTTTATCTTGGGGTGGTTCCCACCCCTTGTCAAGAGTGAAAAATCTTTTGGTTAAAATAGCCACGGAAAAAACTAGAGAACCTAATTTTAAGCAAAAACTGTTCTATGTTTATTTTTTGAAAACTCGAAATTTTTTAGTTATTCGTGGTTGAAAATTGGCCATTTTCATGGAAAAATTACACCTTTTCGGACGGATTTTTGCGAATACCTTAAAAACTATGCATCTAACAAAAAAAAACTATATAAAATACTTCTGTAGGTTATAAAAAAACAAAGAGATTCGTTTCTTCATAAATCTTCTAGTTAAAATACAAAGGTGGATACCGTAAAATGGGGTTACTTTGACCGCTGGGGTGAATTTGACCGAAAACATAGAAAAATATCTATTGTGATATACTTCAGCGACCCTGTATAATTTTTAAAATTATTTTTAACGATTCAAATTTATAAATATCTAAGAATTCATTTTTAATTAAAAAAAAAAGAATTAATATTCCAATGGTTGTTAAATCCACCGATATAACGAATTAAGAAAAAATGGTTTAAAAAACGGTCAAATTAACCCCACTTACAAGAAAAATAATTTTACGGGCAAAATGCATATACGGTCAACTTCCCCCCAGATGGGGTGAACTTGACCAAAGGCATTTTTTTTTTCTAAGTCATGATTATTTTCTTGTAATTATAATCTAAGCTACTGAAAGTAGACGCATAAACCCATAACATATTTGCATATAGAAAAATGTAGCAAAATTTAAAATATGATTTTTATAGGATTAAAATACAAAATCGGTCAAAGTCACCCCATTTTACGGTAGTGTAGGTAAGAAGAGTTTGCTTTTTTTTGCTGCATGCTCAAATCTATTTATTCAACTTGAGATAACAGAGAAACTGTCGATTTGAGGTATATAATGATACTAATAACTTTTGTAGTGCTTTTTTTTAATATGGCTTCGGCAGTTTGCCATACAGCCAGTTCCATGATCGTTTAATCTCATTAGGCGCAGTAAAAAAAAGTTTATTAATAGACTAGAATAGATACATTTAAATACACATTTGTGGTGCTTGAAAAGACTAATTGTCGATTACATGCAAACTAAGCGAGATATTCTGCAAAAAAGTTAATGACTAATGTATTTTAAAAAGAAATGAGAAGTGTATTTAACCCCTTATCCATTAAAATTTAAACACATCATTTTCCTCCTACAATACTTTTTATTATAGTGTTATTTCTATGTTTAAAAAGTTGGGCTGGATTAGAATGAATGCTTTTTGAAAAAAAAAATAAGATCAAATTATAGAGCGCATTTTTAAATTTTCCTAAAAATCTTCCTTTTCCTCCATGTAACTCGAAAAAGATAAGAGATATGAAAAAAAGGTACCACACAAAAATGTAGGGCTTTTTCAGATAAAAATTTCCTTTTTATTTTTCATTACTGTATCTCTTATCATTTTCAAGTTACATAAAGAAAAAGGAATATTTTTAAGAAAATTTAAAAATGTGCTCTAAAATTTGATCTTTTTTTTTCAAAAACCATTCATTTTAAACCCATCCAACTTTTTTAACATAGAAATAACACTATAATAAAAAGTATTGTAGAAGGAAAACCATGCATTTACATTTTGGTGGATGGGGGTTAAAATGACTTCTCATTTTTTCTTAAAATACATTAGTGATCAATTTTGTTTGCAAGATATGTCGCTTAGTTTTAATGTAATGGACTTATAATATAGCTCATTTTAAAGGCCCTTTCAAGCACTACAAAAGGTATACACTATATATAAATGTCTCTGTGTGAATTAAACATTTTTTCTATTTGCTGACAGCAGTACAATGTATTTTGAGTTAAATAAATTATACACATTCTTCTTTTTACGTCAATTAATTTAATACAAATATTATTTTTTTGGTTACCCTGTATAAGTAAGGATATTAATCTTAATATTACTGAATAGAGAATTTAACAATTTTTAAAATGAGCTACCGCTCAACCCATATTCCCATTTAAAAAAATCATCGATTACGTCATCACGTTCAGAGGGGTGACGTCACTAGTATGAAATATATGCCAAAAAATTAAAATTTATAAATTAAAAATCTATGTGTTTCGTCATTTCCTTAAAATCTGATAACTACTGCCAAATATCGAGGTGGAGTTGTTTTAGTTGGCCCACCCTGTATATTTAATCCATGCATGTCTCTTTATATATTTTTACTTTGAATATCATAGTTTGCAAATTCATTATCAAAAGATGCTTTCTGCTGAATTGACAAGATTTCACTGTGTCACCTAACAATGCGTGACACAGATCTCCTTACCTTGCGGGTGTGTTGTAATAATGTAATCAAAACAATATCGTAATAAATATAGAACTCTTAATCTTTTTATTAATATTTTTAAAGAAAAGATATTAGATGTTTTTGAGTACTGGGTTAAATCCCATTACAAGGGTTTTCCCCGTTTTCAGAGGTCAGTTTTGATGGCGCATTCGTGTTTTACAACCCCAAAAAGCCGCCGAGTAATTAATTTGCATCAAATTAGTGTCGGATAGCCTCGAAATTTCAGATTACGTGCATTTGTCACCCTTGGTACTAGGTGCTCCGAGGGTAGGTGTTTATAACGTATTCATGTTCAGCCGGGTAATCTCCGGGTAACCTCTTTTCATTAATTGATTGCCGAAAACCCTCGAAACTCCCGATGATGTACCTTAGCAGTAACTCTGGACACCAGGTGCGTCCGTGGTCAGTTCTAATTGCGGATTCGTGTTCAGTGTCCCAAAAATTCCCTGAGTAACAAAATTTGACTTAGTCCAGAAACCCACTGCGCATCCGCTAGAATAAAAATTCCGATTCGGATTTTTTGCACAATCTTACTCAAAAAGGACCCCTTTTACCAAATTTGCATGTTGCCAGGTCCAAAAGTGGGTCAACATTTTTTAAATGTTTTTTTTTGTTTTTTTTTCCAAAATTATTTTTTCTTGCATCGAACAAAGTTTTTACCCGTGTTGAGCTGCCCCCCCCCCCCACTTACAAAAATCAAAAAACAAATAGCCCTGATTTATGAGCTATTTATGAGCTCTCATATTCCGCAAACTAAAAATTTTGAGCTCGTTCCACTGAGCAGGAATTTGATACTTTAGTGGGGGAGGGGGGCTGAGTCAGCCCCTGCCTCCTACTTAAAAATAGGAATATTGAATCGGTTTTTGCGGCAGAATTACGAGCTACTTATGAGCTCTTGAAATTATATAGTTTCGATTTTTGAGCTCATCCCGTTCACCCCCAAACAACCCTTTAATTGATTTAACTTACGAGAAAAATGCTGAGAAAACTTAAAATATATCGTGTTGCGGATATAATTCCTAGAGCGTATATACTCTAAGAATAAACTATTAAATCACGTGTATTTCGATTATTGAGCTACAACCCCTTCGCAAGAAAACCACCCTATCTTCCCGGCTTAAGAGAAAGTTGTACTTGAAATGCATTAAATTAATTATTTGGCGACTACATATCATTTAATAATTTATAAGGTTCCAAATTACGCGCATTTAAATCAGTAAATTGCAATTTATTTTGTATAGTGCAGTCACTGAAAGTAAAAATAAACGATTACCTTCAATTTCGGTGAACCTTCATCGATTTTTACGAAAATTGGTCAGTGGTTAGAGGATACCTCAAGAAACAAAGGTGGCATGGTACCACCTTGCGCCTTTACCCTGAGGGTGGATACCGCCCCTTCTCGGGGGTGAAAATTATTTTATAAAAAATAACTGCACAAATCTATAAAAGAACAAATTATAAGCAAAATTTATTATATAAGGTTATTAAAATAAGTCAATACTTTTTAAGTTATTAAAGATCAAAAACTTTAATTATTCGTGAAAAAAATGCATGCAAAAAAAGTTTTTACAAAAAAGTTAATAGTAGTTTTATTCGTATAGCTTATATTCTAAGAATAAACTCTTAAATCACGCGCCTTTCGATTATTGAGCTACAACCCCTTCGCAAGAAAACCATCCCATATTCCTGGCTTAAGAGAGAGTTGTACTTAAAATAATTTAAATTAATTATTTGGCGACTATATATCGTTTAATAATTTATGAGCTCGCTAAATATACGCATCTCAATTATTGAATTGCCATTTTCTTTCTATAGTGCAGTCACTGAAGGTAAAAATCAACTATGACCTTCGATTTCGGTAAATCTCCATTCATTTTCACGAAAATTGGTGAGCGGATTTTGATGCTATTAACTTTTTCTAGAGCTCATTCTTGATAGGTATTTCTAAGTACTTTGACAAGTATTTAGTACCTAAGTGTTATAAAATGCATCTCTTTCCCGTTATTTAAGCTTGAATCCTTAGATTTGAAGAGTCACAGAAAAAAATATACATTTAATTACCAATAACTAACTTTAAATTAACATTAAAGGGTTTTCAAGTAAGCAATTTATTATATTTTTTATTAGCTTCAATTTTAGTGATAAACACTTTTTTGTAAAAACTTACAGTTTTTGAGTTATTTATGAAAAATCGCTTTAAAGCATGCATTTTCTTTCACAAAAATTAAAATATTTGATCTTTAATAACTCAAAAAGCATTGATTTATTTTAATCACATTATATAACAAATTTTGCTTACAATTTGTCCCTCTCTCGATTTGTGGGGTTATTTTTAATAAAGTAATTTTCACCCCCGAGAAGGGGTGACATATACCCCAGGTTAAAACCTCAAATTGTTATTGTTAATTCGTGAAAATGAATGGAGATTTACCGAAATCGAAGGTCATAGTTGATTTTTACCTTCAGTGACTGCACTATAGAAAGAAAATAGCAATTCAATAATTGAGATGCGTATATTTTGCAAGCTCATAAATTATTAAACGATATGTATTCGCCAAATAATTAATTTAAATTATTTTAAGTAAAACTCTCTCTTAAGCCGGGAATATGGGATGGTTTTCTTGCGAAGGGGTTGTAGCTCTATAATCGAAAGGCGCGTGATTTATGAGTTTATTCTTAGAATATAAGTAAGCTATACGAATTAAACTACTATTAACTTTTTTGTAAAAATTTACAGTTTTTCAGTGATTTACGAAAAATTGCTTCATAACATGCATTTTTTTCACGAATAATTAAAATCTTTAATCTTTAATAACTTAAAAAGTATTGACTTATTTTATTAACTTTATATAATAAATTTTACTTTTAATTTGTTCTTTTATTGATTTGTGCAGTTATTTTTTATGCACTTTTATGATTTTATTTTAGGCGGTATGCACCCTCAGGGTAAAGGCGCAAGGTAGTATTATGTCACCTTTGTTTCTTGACGTATCCTCTAACCACTGACCAATTTTCGTAAAAATCGATAAAGTTTCACCGAAATTGAAGGTAATCGTTGATTTTTACTTTCAGTGACTGCACTATACAAAATAAATTGCAATTTACTGATCTAAATGCGCGTAATTTGGACGCTTATAAATTATTCAGTGATATGTTGTCGCCAAATAATTAGTTTAATGCATTTTAAGTACAACTTTCTCTTAAGCCGGGAAGATAGGGTGGTTTTCTTGCGAAGGGGTTGTAGCTCAATAATCGAAATGCACGTGATTTAATAGTTTATTCTTAGAGTATATAAGCTATAGGAATTATATCCGCAATACGATATATTTTAAGTTCTCTCAGCATTTTTCTCTTAAGTTAAATCAATTAAAGGGTTGTTTGGGGGTGAAGGGGATGAGCTCAAAAATCGAAACTATATAATTTCAAGAGCTCATAAATAGCTCGTAATTCTGCCGCAAAAACCGATTCAATATTCCTATTTTTAAGTAGTGGGGGGCTGACTCAGCCCCCCCCCACCAAAGTATCAAATTCCTGCTCAGTGGAACGAGCTCAAAATTTTTAGTTTGCGGAATATGAGAGCTCATAAATAGCTCATAAATCAGGGCTATTTGGTTTTTGATTTTTGCAAGTGGGGGGGGGGGCAGCTCAACACGGGTAAAGTTTTTAGGTTTTTTGGATCATTCCAAACAGAAAAAGACTTTAGTAACTTTTCTCTAAAAATGATAGTTTTTGACATATAAGCGATTAAAAATTTAAAAATTGAGAAATCGGCCATTTTTAACCCTCAGACACTATGTGAAAAACTGAAAATTTCGATGTTGCCAAGTTAAGAGATATTCTTTGAACATCGATTGATGAAATCCCAAAGAGTTTTTTTTGCAATACGTTATCGAAAACTCCTTTGTTTTTTAATAGCCAATCAAGCGGGCGCTTGATTGGCAACCGTTACATGTATTATGTAACATGCGTAAATATATATGTGTGGAAAAATATTTCGATTCAATTTTTTTTCACCATTTTGCTTGAAAATATCCCCTCTTAACAAATTTGTATATTGCCAGTATCAAAAAGTCAAAAAATTTAACGTTTGTTTTTTGTTTTTTCTTAAAACTAATTTTTTGCATCGGACAATTTTTTTTAGGTTTTTTGGATCATTCCAAATAGAAAATATCTTAAGTAACTTTTCTGTAAATGTGACAGTTTTCAAGATATAAGCGATTGAAAAATTAAAAATTGCAAAATCGGCCATTTTTAACCCTCAACAACTATGTAAAACACCGAAAATTTCAATGATACCAAGGTACATATTCTAAGAAGATCGATTGATGAAGTCCCGAAGAGCTTTTTGCAATACAATATCGAAAACCCCTTTGTTTTTTAATTGCTACTCAAGCGGTCGCTACACTATTTTTAACCGTTGCATGTATACAACATTGTACCGGGTGTCCCAATAAGAATGGCTCTCGGCCATATCTCAGGAACCGTTTATAGTAGAGCTTTGAAATAAAAAATTTTATAACAAAAGTTGCCTCAGGAAAAGCCTGGAAATTATTTTCATAATTGTGGGACCACCGCTAGAGGGCGTAATTGAATATCAAAAATTAAAAAATCTAAATTTTACAAAATGTTCCTAATGATGGGGCACTGGAAATCCGATCGTCGTATTCTTCATAAAATTCTACGCATATTTTATTTGACAAGTTTAGGTCTACCTTTGGAAATAAGAGGTGGGGGTGAGTGGGAACCTTGTTATGAAAAACTGGCTGTGAGTCCGGTTCTGCTTAATCAAATTTTGCAAACTTGGTCTTGTTGAAGACAGATCTTTTTCTTCAATGTAAAAGTTATGAGTTCGAACCAACTTAGTGAGTAATATGCCAGCTAGAAGGCGTTATTTAATTTTTTTCAGAAATCTAGTGTTCCTTGGAAAATATTAAATACAAACATGCATTTTTAATACCATATTACAAAATTAGACAAAATTAGCAACAGAACAGCGAAAACCGCATGTTAATACCTTTTTTCTATCTCGAGATATATTACAAAACGTGTAAATTTAAAAAACATAACTGTTACTGTCACCGGTAAACGAAATAATTCATTAAAAGTAGTGTGCTATGGAAACAACAAAGAAATATTTTCCAGCTGTCAACGTATATTAGGTCTTTTCAACGCTTCTCATTTGTTTCGAGCCTCGTTCATATCTCGTATATTAATATTATACACGGATTATCCGGCATATGACAGAGGCTCGAAACAAATGAGAAGCGTTGAAAAGCCCTATTACAAAGAAATAAAAACAACTATTTAGTGATGACATAAACGTTCAAATTTTTGCCCTTCATTTTCGTTGCAAACATTTACTCTTTCAAGAGTATATTGAACAGCAGTCTCAATTTCTGCTCTCGATATGCTTTGAATGGCGTTTAGTATTCTCTGGATAATGTATTCTAGAGTAGTGTATGATGGGCAACAATTTGAATATTTAGGTCGTCACTAAGTAGTTCTTTTTGTTCTGTGTTATATTTAATTTTAATAGTATTGTTTCTCTTTATATTGTTGTTTTAATTAATTATATTTTTATACGTTGACATCTGGAAAATGTTATTTTGTTTTTTTCCACAGCACACTACTTTTCATTAACTTAGTTTACCGGTGATAGTAACAGTTATATATAAAATTTACACGTTTCTCGAGATATCTTGAGATAGAAAAAAGGTATTGACATGCGGTTTTCGCTATTATATTGCTAATTTAATCTAATTTTATAAAGTATGATTAAAAATGCATACTTGTATTTAATATTTTCCAAAGAAAACTAGATTTCTGAAAAAAATTAAATAACGCCTCCCAGCTGGCTTATTACTTATTAGCATGGTTCAAAATTATCACGCTTACATTGAAGAAAAATATCTGTCTTCAACAAGACCCAGTTTTCAAAATTTGATTTAGCAGAACCGGACTTACAGCAATTTTTTCATAACAAGGTTCCCACTCACCCCCACCTCTTATTTACAAAGGTAGAGTTAAACTTGTGAAATCAAATATGCGCGGAATTTGATGAAGAATACAATAATCGTATTTCCAGTGCCCCTTCATTAGGAAAATTTTGTAAAATTTAGATTTTTTTATTTTTGATATTCAATTACGCCCTCTAGCGGTGGACCCACAATTATGAAAATAATTTCCAGGCTTTTCCTGAGGCAACTTTTGTTATAAATTTTTTTATTTCAAAGCTCTACTATAAACGGTTCCTGAGATATGGCCGAGAGCCTTTCTTATTGGGACACCCGGTACGTAATATGCGTAAATATAATGCGCGGAAAATTATTCCGATTCAATTTTTTTCACCATCTTGCTTAAAAAGGTTCCCTATTAACAAATTTGCATGTTGCCAGGATCAAAAATGTGGAAAAAAAATTTAAACAATTTTTTTAAACTTAAAATGTTCTCCGACACACATGCAACGGTTGAAAATAGTGTCGCTCCCGCTTGATTAGCAATTAAAACAGCAAAGGGGTTTTCGACACTGTATTGGAAAAAGCTCTTCGGGATTTCATCAATCGATATTCTTAGAATATTTACGTTCCTTGGTATCATCGAAATTTTTGGTGTTTCACATAGTTTTTGAGGGTTAAAAATGGCCGATTTTGCAATTTTTAAAATTTCAATCACTTATATCTCGAAAACTATCACATTTACAGAAATGTCACTTTAGGTCTTTTCTATTTGGAGTGGTCCAAAAAACCTAAAAAAATTTGTCCGATGCAAAAAAAATTAGTTTTAGAAAAAAAAAAAACAAAAAACAAACGTTTAAAAATTTTTTTGACTTCTTTATCCTGGCAACGTACAAATTTGTAAAGAGGGGATATTTTCAAGCAAGATGGTGAAAAAAAAATTAAATCGAAATATTTTTCCGCGCATTTACGCATGTTACATATTATACATGCAACGGTTGCCAATCAAGCGCCCGCTTGATTGGCAATTAAAAAAAAAAGGGGTTTTCGATATTGTATTGCAAAAAACTCTTCGGGATTTCATCAATCGATGTTCAAAGAATATCTTATTACCTTGGCAACATAAAAATTTTCAGTTTTTCACATAGTTTCTGAGGGTTAAAAATGGCCGATTTCGCAATTTTTAATTTTTTTCGCCAATTTTTCGCCAAAAAAAATAATTTTAGAAAAAAAAAACAAAAAAAAAAGTTTAAAAAACTTTTGACCCACTTTTGGACATGGCAACATGCAAATTTGTTAAAAGGAGTCCTTTTTGAGTAATATTGTGCAAAAAATCCGAATCGGAATATTTTTCCTAGCGGATGCGCAGTGGCTTCCTAGACTAACTAGGAATATACTGATTTTGACATGTCTATGCACCTTACCTTTGGATGCATTTTTTGCACTTTACAAAGCAATTATGCATTTCTACCCGTTTTAAAACCTTTTTATATACTTGACTTGGTTGGTGTCACGGACTCCGCAAATTTTGTAATCCATTTTAAAAATAGTTCTAGGCTACCTAGACACCTGAAATTTTCAGGATAGCTTAGAACTAGCTAACAATGCAATATTTAACAGCTATTATATAGGGTGATTAATTATATAGTGGGGTGAAGCTCCGTAGATCTGTTATAGTAATGTATAGCGATAAAACTTAATAACAAAAATTGTAGCGAACTTTGAGCTTCATATTACAAAATTAGTTAGAATGTTACAGGGTGTTCAATAACATAGTGGCAGACCAAACTTATTTTTTTTTAAATAGAACACCCTGTATTTTATTTTATATTCGAAATCTTCGTAACTTTTCGATTACAAAAATATAAAGGTTTGGTATGTTATACGGGGTATTTACAAAGTTATAACCAATTTTATATGAAAATCGTAAATATGTAGTTTAAATGCCTGTATAAATAAAAGCAAGCACAACGTCAATGGTTTATTGATGTCATATTTCTTTATTTATTGTCAAAATTTTCGTAAATGTTTGTTTTGCTAATTTTCTTTATATTGAATACAGGGTGAGTCAAAACGCAAGTACATTATTTTCTCAGTAATTTTAAATATAACACCCTGTATTTTATATCATTATCGAAAAGTACCATATACTATAATTTTTGTATAACATTCCCTATGTGTAAATTTATTAGTTTTCGAGATATTTTCATCTTTCAGAGCAAAATTATTAATAATTACGGGTCTAAATCTTTCCAAATTTTAAGTAAGCCATGGCTGAATAATTGTCTAAAACTTACAATTTACGATTACTGCTTATCAATCTATAATCAAAAGTGGCTACAATTTTTGTAATTAACTTTTATTACTATTTATTATTTATAACGGATCTACAAAGCTTTACCCGACTGACCAATCACACTGTATGGATAAATCAATTTTTTTAATTTCAAACTATTTTAAAAATATGACTAATGCAATGATGGTGCCTCAGTGGCATTAGACTGCAGATCGAGAGGTCCCCAATTGGAACCCGGCTGTTGCGTATCTTTTTTTAAATTGCTTTAATAAATAATTAAAAGTTTGTATACATACTTAAATTTATATATACCATTTTAAACAACCGTGGTATTATAAAAAATAATATTTTATAATAGTGTAATTTTTGGAATCGTAATTATAAATAACAGTTAATACACCTACTAAAAATTAATATTTTATAGGTTAATTATTCTTTACAAACATGTTGTGTCCTACATATGTACATGTACAATAACAAAACCGTGATATTATAAAAAGTACTTTATCTACTCTATGTCATATTATGTATAAGTTTTTAGTTTGTGACAACTGTCATTATAGATAGCAGTGAGTGAAGAGTTTAAAGTGTGTGTGAAGTAACAATGTATTTTAAATGGGATTTACTTTTTCGCACACTTTCAATGGGTTTTTTGGCACACTTTCAGATAATCAAATATCCTTAAATTTCGCGTTGTCATGGTGATGACAATATGGGCAATGACTTACAACAAAATTTTTGACAGTTTTGTGGTTTGAAAGTAGCTAGGATTTTTAAATGTCAAAGTTCTAAAAATTATAAAATAGAAATGAATTCCAGTGACGAAGAGTTACAGTTTTTATATTTGTTTATCGTAGATAAAATATTGTATGAAACTGTGCGTGAAGTACTTTTTGCGAACTTACGTGATGTATAAGCACTCGCTCCGTAGTCGTTCGTGCTCTAAATATCGCGTGCGTTCGCAAAAAGCATACTTCACGAACTGTTTCATAAATAACTATTTTTATTAGAGTGTAATTTTTGGAATTTTAAGCATTTTATCGTTAAATCGTTTATCGTTAAATTCTTTTATATTCTTTCCTATAAATAATAAAAAGGTTTTATTATAAAAAAGTTCTTTTTGATAAAAGTGTAATTATTTCTATTACATATGGACTTTTTTTCTTACATTATTTTGAATACAATGTAAAAAATTGCAAGACTTTAGGTGCTGGTCTACGCCCTGGTCTACTGAAACAGAGTTTATTATTTTGCATTACATTTCTCTTTACATTTATGTAAAATATTTCAGTGCTCATATAATTCAACTGGTGCAAGTTGGAAGCCGTATTAATCTATGTTGTTTTGTACTTGCAGTTATTATATAATCCCTAGAGCATAGAAATTGTATTACTATAGGGACTGTATTTAATAAAGTTTGTTACTGGTATATGTTATCCAACATTGTTGAGTTTATTTAGACTCATTGGTTTCAATAATATTTTAAAATGACTATGTAACATTTGTACATAAAGCGGAGTATATTATACAGAATGGGACAGACAAATGGAATAAATTCGATAATAAATAAATGGGGGTGTGTTAAAAAAACGCTCGGACAGGTTGATTAGTATTTTCATTCGTCCACTTTTTGCAATAAAAATTTTCAAGCTGTGTCATTCAGGGCTTTATTGCCCCATAGTTTGTTTCTTGGCAGATATCCGTGACATTTCGTTCATTGCAATCTGGGACGGCACGCGTCAAGGTATTTGGTTGAATCAGAGAGAAGGGGATGTGGGACTACTGATGATGGGGCAAAAAAGCCCCGAAACCGGTATAGACTCTTCCTGTACTCTCTGATTGAACTAGAATACAATGCTGCTGCATTTTCAGATTGCAACGAAAGTGAAAATGTTTAGACATTTGTAATTTATTTACATTTTTTTGGAGTATTAAGGAAACCTTCCCGTTGGAACTTTACCACGCTGAGCAGATGGGTCGTGAATTATTTAAAATTCCCTCATCTTAATGTTCTTCTCGGCACCCGTATGGCTTATAATTTTTGAAAGCCGCGGAGGTAGTAACCAGAGAGATTTCCATCTGTTTTCAATCTAGTGGTATAGAGAACGATATTTATTGTCGGTTTCTGTACTCTGTACTACGGGATTGAGAACTTGTTTGGTTCTTAGCAGATTTTGCTGCGATATCCGTGACATTTCGTTCATTGCAATCTGGGACGGATCGCGTCGAGGTATTTGGTTGAATCAGAGAGAAGAGTATATGGGACTACTGATGATAGGTCAAAAATACCCGAAACCGGTATAGACTCTTCCTGCGCTCTCCGATTGAACTAGAATACAATACTGCTGCATTTTCAGGTTGCTATGCATTTTTAATAAAAATAAATTCACGTGGTCGTTTCAGTTCAATTGAGTTTGAATAGTTGCTCATTCTGTAGATTTTTGTGAGTAAAACATAACGGCAAAAGTGATAACGAGTATTTGATAAAGCTTCTTACATGAGAGGAAACAACTACAGCTTGTATACTGCAGCAAATATTCTGATAGTTTCGATTTTGTTCATGCTATAAAGTTCTTGTTAACTTAGTATGTACATGTATTGAAGATATTGTTTTTTATCGTGGACCGACGTAATTTAAAGTTGGATGAGAGAGATAGGGCCTGCAGACCTTCTTCAATGTGGCATGCGGCAATCTAATGTAGCTGCGCGCATGGGATTCTCTCAAAGTGTTAAGTCAATTGTCGCGGCGTTTTTGTGACACTGGAAGTCCATATTTTGCTTAATAGGTACTACAGGGTCGATATCTCATGCCAATTTTCCCGTTTTATCGGGAAAACTAGCTAAGAAGGTATCATTGCTGGTTGGAACATCTGCTGTAAATATCAGATACAGAAATGGGCCGAGAACGCTACCCTGAGGTACGGCAAATTATGTGATGTAATTTGAGTAGCTGTATTTAATTTTGACTTTGAATTAATGGTCATTAAGAGAGGACTTTAGAATAAAGTACAGTTGGTCTATTACTTGTAATTTAAGTTTGTAGAAGAGACCTTTTTGCCATATTCTGCCATATCAAATGCCTGTTTTATATCGAGAAACACTCCAGAGCTAAACATTTTCTCATCGCTGGTGGTTTTAATTATGTTTACTATTATGTGGCATCTTTGGATGATTGAGTGTTCACGTCTAAATCTGAATTGGTATTATGGAATAATTTCGTTTACTGAAGCAACTTGCTCGATTTTATGTAATATGTACTAGCTTTTCTAATACTTTCATTGGGACCGTGCAAGTTTGTTAGAGCGACAACTGGTTTCATAGCTCAGCAACATTTTTAGTACGGCCCCTTTTAATTATATTGGCCAATTATATTAGTCCCAGTTACTGCATAATTGTCAAGGCCATAGCCCAAAAAAAGAATAAGAAGAATAAGTAAGATTGAGGTTATGTTATTAAAAAGGTAAACATTGTAGTTATGTAGTAAATAAAATAATTATTAAAATTCAGTACTAGAAACAAAATACAATTAATTAAATTCACTTTAATAATTGCTTATCATTTGAATATTGTGGAGCAACATATAATTTTTACAATTGATAACACAACAATTTGACAATATAAATTATTTAAGATATATGTTAAGAAAGTTGCAAGATTTCTCCGCTACTCACGCACAATCGTTTCTCGTATCCCCTCCAACTATTTGCACACAGCCAATAGGGCAAAATGAATTTACTTGGGTTGCGTGCCTACCAGGTTTCGGAATCATAGTAACTTGAGCAATTTTTTAATAATAGCAATGAGCTTAAATAGCAATAAAATGTTTCAGGAAATTTACGTTGCAAATACATGTTGATCAACGTATCTTTTAGGGAATGTATACATTAGTATTCACGTGAAAGATACGTCCTCGGTTCACGTAAATAATTCGACCTTAGTTAACTTATGAATCACGTAATTATTATCATCATATGATATAAATAAAACAAGCATAATATAAAGTATTAACAATGTATTTATTTAGTAGAATTTAGAGACTTTAAACATTTGTCTTGTATAACTATTATTATATAAGATAATGAACCAAAAATGGTACCGACCTAAAGACACATTAAAAAATTTGCCAACACAAAACACAACACAGGTCACTTTTTATTTCGAGGAGGACACTTCGACACTTTCTTGTTTTTTCTAATTGCATCATCAGCACTTCAACCCTCGAGCAGTGAGGTAAACGTTAATATAAAGACATTATTATAAATAAACCCGCCTAAAATAAAACTAGGGAAATAAAGCTCTTCACGTTTCACTTTTTGTTGTGAGAAATGTGAGAAACTGATATCAGAGGTTATGACCATCGATTATAAAAATCGATTATTTTTAAATTACAGTAAACTATTCTACTTACCTTACATTGGTATTACGTATTTTCTTTTTGTTTTTAAATTTCTTCTACTATTAACTAATTGGTCTTACTAAAAATCTATTTCAATACCAGAATAATATAAAAAAAAATAATCCTATCGAAACGTATCTATTATTCGATAAATCGATTATTTTAGTTTTCGAACCAACTATGTTAGTCACGTACCGTGGTCACGTGATAGTATTTAAAGGAGAGGAAGGGCTTGGTAGTACGTCATCACCGCGCGCTATTTGAAAATTAGACTCAACATCATTTCTGCTCCTTGTGATATTTTTAAAGAAAAAAATAGCAAAACTAGCTTCAAATCAAGGGTGGATTGAAATAGTCATGCTAAATGATTTTAAAAGCGAAATCATAAACTTTTGTTTAAATATTGGTATTACTTACATTACTTTTACGCGAAATACATCTAATTTTTCGACGTCTATAAAATACAGTGAGTAAAATTCAAGCGATACGTATTTAACCAACACCGTTGTAAAATTTGGTTTTCCAAAATATTTTTCAAAATTTAACCAAAGGAAGTTATTTCTGTTTCGTGATTATTACGTGAAATAAACGTACCTTTGCGATGTAACCGACATTCACACCTACTATACAAAATATGTACTATATTCGTCATTATGATTTTATATTATTCTAATGTCAAACATGTATAAAGGAAGCACTAATATATAGGTGAATGATTTGGAACTGAAACACGTTTTTTTTTCGGTCATAAATCACCGACTTACGTATTCGTTGAAATTTGCCGTAAATTTAACGTAATCATCACGTAACTGGGCTCAAACCTGTTTGCTGAGGTAGTACGCTGTTGTATTTACGGTTAATATCACCACTGCTTTCCTCGGTAGCTTCCGCAGTAATTCTCCAGTTACCAAATCTTAGTATTTAGTAACTTAGGCATCAGAGACATGGCTATTAAGTAAAAAGCAATAAGAAATAGTTGCAGATGATATGGTAGCGAAAAGTACTAAGGAAAAATATTTGGAGGAATAATGGAGCGTTTGGATCAAACGGACAATTTAAGACCTGAGATAGTTATATATGGAGAGCCCAGTATAATAGGGGTAATAGGAACCCAACGACTAAAATGGCTAGGATACATACAGAAGGTGATAGAGAGTACACTAACTACCGAAAATACTATTGTCAAGTACAATTGGAGGATCTAGATCATTAGGATCAATGGACAAGAACGGATGGAGGAGAATGGTCAATCAAGCCATGGGCCTATAGGCACGACGCGCTAATGGTAGGGGAGCAAAGTATGCTAAATGTGCAGTCACTCGAGCGCTATGGGGACCTACTGGGTTGTGAGAGTAGGTCCTAAAACCAAAAAAAGTGAATTAAAGTTTTCCATTTTAGTGGGGACTTTCCATTTTTAATATAATTTTCCATTTCCAACAATGGTTTTTTTAGATTACAGCGCCATCTATCCATAATTCGAAAAAATATCTCAAATAAAAGTTACTTATTTTTACGTAAGGAATCCAAATCTGCAATAAAAAATGGGGGTTCCAATTTAAGATTTTAAAGTAACCCCCCACCTCCGTGGGGGTGGTGTTTGGTGCCATTCGATATATTATTCAAATATATATAAGTGCATTTTTCAGTTTTTCGATCTGAAATATCGCGGGATTCGTATTTAAAATTTTAAATACACCTCCTACCCCTCTCTGTGGGAAGTCGTGTTTGGTATCATTCGATAGATTTTTGAAAAATATTAAGCACGTATTTTTTAGTTTTTCGATCTGTCATTCATTTCGCGAAATATTCGCTTTTTCTTGTAAAATTTTGGGACTCACCCATTTCCTTATGCCCTGCTCAAATTGTCAGATTTTTGAAAGATACACTGTTTTGCATGTACTTAACTTACCTTATCTTAATCTGACGATTTCGAGTTTGTCTAAGGATTTGGTTTTTTTTCGGATCCCCTTAACGAACTCCTCTGCATTAAGAGCCAATATATGGTAGAGGTACATTTTCAGGGTACAAGGTTTTTGCCCATGTAATAATCTTACGCGCTCGAGTAACTGCAAAAATCCCTGCTTGGGCTCCCCTACCATAATTATTATTATCATTTTAAATATATTGTATATTACTATGGATTTGGATAGAACGGCTCTTAAGAATTCGGTCACTATAAGATACCGTATACCGAATATTTTACGACCAATTTTATCTTGAAACAATAATTCAAAATAAGGAAGATTCAGTCAATTTCGCTATACCAAAAATCCCCTCTCCCAAATTTTTACATATTAGAGAGATATCGTAAAGATATTTTTATCGCACACTAATAGCGGAATATGCTATTTTGACCTGTACTCAAGAGCACAGTGAATGTTACGCTAATACCGAATAACGTGCATAGATACCTAATAATATCCTGTAGAGGTTATATGAATATTGCCTACTTTATTCATATGCAGGGCCGTCTTGAGCATACACGGAGCCGGGGTGCAAGACTCGTCTTTGCGCCCCCTTTTGTCAGAAGATTATATAGTTTATCATCATCTTCTTCTTCAGGTGCCATCTCCGCTACGGAGGTTGGCCATCATCATAGTTATTTTAATTATTGAGGTAGTAGCTCTAAACAGTTGTTTTGAGCTGCATCCAAACCATTCTCTGAGGTTCTTCAGCCATGAAATTCGTCTTCTGCCGATGCTTCTTCTGCCATCTATCTTTCCCTGCATTATGAGTCGCAGGATGCCATACTTCTCGCCCCGCATCACATGTCCGAGATACTGTAGTTTTCTTTCTTTATCATCATCATCATCATACAACTCTTCCGTCCACTGCCGGACATAGGTCTCTCCCATTTTTCGCCACTCTCCACGATTCTGTGCGTCTTGTTGACATTTCTTGGACATTCGTTTAATGTCGTCCACCCAGCGTGTTGATAGTCGTCCTCTGCTGTGTTTGTCTTCTCTTGGGCGCCAGTCAATTAGTTTTCTGGTCCATCTTGAGTCTGGCTACGTGACCTGCCTAATTCCATTTCAGCTTGGCTATGCGTTCGACGACATTAAAATAGTGATACCTGTTCTTTTCCTCAGGTCTTGGTTCCTTATTTTGTGCTTTTGTGTTATTTTCCATGTGCCTTTGTGCCACTCGCATTTTTAGTGCTGTTGTTTTGGTGAGTATGATAGCTTCTGCTTCGTATGTTGCTCTTAAAGATGTCTCTTGGGGAACCATACGCCATCCAAGTAAGTATTATTCGTCGTTGAAATTCACACGACTGATTATTCTTGCTTATTCTGATTTCATAAACGAGATATATATGTACATTTCTGTCAATTCGACCACTCGATTTTGGATGGTTAGGTGTTCGCTGGGAACTAAATTTGTCATAAATTTGGTCTTACTGAGTGCTCATTTTTAGACCTATTGTTGAACATACGTTTTCTAATTCTTGTAGCATTTGTTGTGCTTCACCTAGATCTTGGGTTATAAGTATTATAGGTACTATATCGTCGGCAAAACGCAGGTGATTGAGCATTTCCCCATTTATTTCTATTCCTCTATTTTCCCACTTTTGCATCTTAAAGGCTTATTTGAGGACCGTTATAAATAATTTAGGTGAGAGAGTGTCGCCCTGTCTCACACCTCGCTTGATATGTATTTCTGATGGTATCATGTAGTTTTAAATTGTGGTACAGTCGAACCCGCTTATTGGAATAGCCTCGTGCCATGCAAAAGTATTCCTATAACCGGGATATTCTAATAACCGATTATTGGTTGCTGGTATAAACGTTTAAAGACCTCACATTTCTATTCCTTAAACGGGGATATTCCTTTAAACGGTATTCTAATAAACGAAAAAACTTGTAAGAACATTTTTTACTTAGAATCACCCAAAAAATACAAAAAAATGTTTTGTTTTGCGAAAAATCGCTGTTTTATGTAATTCCTCAAGTTCTTTGTTTATAAAAATCTTATCGACATCCGGATCAACTGTTACCCAAAAAATTCGTGTTCTACGGGTCAAAATACATAAAAAACTTGGGTAAGTCCATCTGAATTAAGGAGGCCGTTGTACAGGTACAGGCCAGGCCCCCCCTGGCGAGACAGGACTATATCGCTCGTTTGCAAAGTTTTGCTCTATTAACAATAGCTTAATATAGCCAATATATTAACCTTTGCTAAAATATTTGTACCATGTCACGACAGAGCAGGTAAACTTAAAAGTTTAATTTTGTCATCAATAAACTTGTGATGCCCAGCAGTGGACAAGCGAAGATTGAATGATGATGAAGCTTGCGATGTTTCTTGTGTCATTGTCGTATTTGTTGTTGTCAAGAATTGAGTATAATGCATCATAAATTTTCCCCATATTAAAACGAAATATTTTTTGAGTCAATTCTACTCTTCTCAACTTTGAGTTTTAATGTAAAGGTATGACATTCTTGAAACATAAAATCTTAAAAATTACATACATTTCGTGAATAGTTGAAAAAAAAATAATTTCCAATGAGCATTTAGCAGCGTCATTTTGCACTAAATTTGATTAAGACTGTGAGCTGTGAGCCACGCAAGGAATATAAGACACACGAGGATTCATGTCCAAAAAAATTTTTTTGGAAGCCAATATTTTCTCTTTTCTCTTTTCATATTTGCTCCATTATCATACCCTTGGCCTCATAAATGATCTAAAATCAATATTCAATAATTTCAAAAATTCAAATAATTTTGTTTATCTTTGTCCGGTAGTAGAAACCTGTAAAAAACCTAGACTAACTTCGGCCGTCATAAAAGATTCTACCGCCACCTTTAAAAAATACCGACTAGCAATGCGGCGATTTTACATACACACAGCTCCACAAACGATAGTAACTTTTGTCAGCAGAATCGGAGCTTTGCTCCTAATCTAAATGGGTTTTTATATCGTAGGTGTAATAAGCATATTTCAATACCGAAAGTGCACTTATATATTTTTGTTGTTTGTAGTTTGTTAAGGACATGAAGCGCAAGTTTGAGCCTAACAAGTGTTCGGCTTGCGCCCCTTGGACTTGGCGCCCGGGTGCCTCGCACCCCTTGCACCCCCGGGTTAAGACGGCCCTGTTCATATGCATGTGTGCTCAGCACATGCCATTGAAAACCAGAGACATGTTAACCATAGACGAGGCTAGGCATATGCCACTCAATGCATCGGGATGTAATGCCGATATCTCAAGGACGCCATTGGTCAATATTCATTTTGAGTGGTCTAGCCATTTTGTCTACGGTTAACATATCTCTGGTTAAACCCCGCCCAGAACATTTGCGATAACCCTCTTGATGCCTGTGTTGAAATAGACCGTTATCCGTTATTTACGTCGTGACACGGTATTAACGTTAGTCTTTGCGATATCTCTCTATTAATTATCTCAAGTCTCATAAAAAATAAGTTAAAGATACACAACGTAAGCTAAGCAGAACTTACAGTTCAAAATAAAAAAAAATAGATTTATTACAGGGTTAGATTGCTAAATAATTTGCTTCTTAGAAATATATACAAAAAAAAATTAATATAATATAATATAGTAATAAATGTATAACATTTTATTGTACTACTTTATACTTAAATATTTTTGTACACAAAAAATTTTTGTTACAGTTATGGTGTCAATTTCTTCACGTATTTAAAGAATATTTCATGGTAGCTAACTACATGTGGATGTTTTGCGAAGGCCTTCATCTTCATATGGCTCTGGTGGTGGTTTTTGTGAGAGAAGAGAGAACGATGAGATGGTTTTTTGGTCTTGGATGGGGAGTTCCGGTCATAATTGTGTTGGTACATAATTTAATCAGGATATTTTACACGAGAGATACCAGAAGGTAAGATTCTTTTTAATTTCTTTATTTGCTTATTGATAAAATTGTTGTAAATAACCAAATTCTGAGTATTTGACTGACTTCTTTAAAACACAATTTTAAAGAATATAATATAATATTATTGTTATGAGAGTCATGTAAGATTTATTCTTTATATAAAAAGCTCCTTGACGAAAAAGAATAGGAACAACTGGAATCTTCTAAAGATAATCGAAATGTCCTGAAATATCTTATAAGGTTTAAAACGTTAGAAAATGTACCTATATAAACAGGAAACTCAAAGTTAAATTACCCCCTCTGCGCCTCAGTGGTAAGAGCGCCTATCTTTGGATCGAAAGGTCCGAAATGTCGTGAGTTCGAATCTCACCAGGGTCAGAGATTTTTCGTTTATTATAAATTAATAAATGAAAATAGTTTCTGGGCTTGTGGGATCGGTACTCACCGGAGGAACCGCAGACGTTCGGATACAATTAGCGTCTCTTTGCAAAGACAATGACTTTACAAAGTAACAAGACACTCAACACACACTACACATGACACTGGATACCTGACTGCAAAAAATCACCGTTCCTACCATTCCAATGGCCATTATTTGTCGAGGCATTAGCTAAATAAAAAGAAGTTAAATTATTACTATACCCTGTTTTTAAACTAGGAGGGGTACTTTAAATTTACCGCGCTATAATGCTTGTTTTTAATGGGTTCAACCCAAGGAAAGTTTATTCCACTATTACGAAATTTTGTTACCTACTTCATAGGTTATTTAGTTATATCGACGATTTTTTGTGTTTTTTATGATTATTATATATTATATAATCATATTATCAATATGATTAGATCATATTGACGCCGCTGTAAATATGTGTGCTAGTAAGATGCACAATAATTGGACTGCCGGAATGGCATCTCTCTCACACTCAGCATTTACGGCCGCCTAGCACGTGCATGGTCCGAATAGCTATGATGATTGCCGACCCCAGTTGCAAAACTTCTGCAACAATGTGTAATTACAAACTGGACAGTTGTTAAACTAAAGGTTGTAAATCAATTTGAAATAGCAAAAGATATATTTTATTTAGTTTGTTACTTCTCAAAACTGTATAGTTTTTAGAATTTACTATAACTGATACTTAACAAATTTTATGAAAGTCAAGTCAACATCCTCTATTATTGACTGTTTTAAAAAAGATACAAGAAGTTTCCTGTAACACAAAATTAAATATAATTCTTCAGATATTTAAGAGGCTCTTAAAAGAACCCATTAAACTATTTCATTAACTTTATACCCACTTTCAAACATTACATCCTACTCAACAGCTTTATACTATAAGCGAAAATGTATATAAAAGTTTTATAAGCAGCTGTATAAAGTCGCAATGTTCTGAATGCAGGTATGAAGTGCAACGCTTCGCTTTCAAGTAATGAGGGAAAATATCTTCTAAGAAATCTTAAAACTTTTCAAGTAGCTTACTATTTTCTTTGAAATAAGTTTCTTATTTATTTCTGTTTCAAAATTGGTGTGAAAACATCGGAGAAAACGACTCTTGAGTAATTTGTATATACTAGAAGTATCGATAAAATAAAATATCGCAGACATCAATAAAAGTTTGTTTGACGTTTAATTATTATACAGGGTGTTTAAAAAAACACCGTCTCTAGGATGGGTAAAAAACAGACCAATAATTGGCGTTTGCTCAGTAAAAACTTTTTAGGCGAATCAACGAAGCACTAAAAAACCCAAAACCTAGGAATTTTGTGCAGTTATATGAATCTACATGCAACTCTTTGCATTTTATTTGAGAGAGTGTCAGGAAATTTTGTGAACTAAATTCATCTCCGGGAAATGAAAATTGCATTTTGGGTATAAGAAAAATTCATCTCGGGCATCTCAAAGAGATGGAAAATGAAAAATATGGAACTCGTGAAATATTGACGGAAATGAGTTCAATTTTTATACTCGGATGATTTGGGGATCGCTGAACACGAATTTCATGACGGCGTTGATCTTTGAGGTACCTGGTGCTCAGGATGGAACTCGTCGCCTGGCGTTTTATGTTATAATTATTCAATATCAGTCAATAAACATTACTCGTGGGATTTGGGGGTCGCTGAATATGAATTTTTCTTTAGTAAACTTTTTCAAAATACTTTTGTAGTATAGGTATCTAAAAAAAATATCTAAAAATTATTTTTAAATTTAGGCGCTTTTAAAGCAGTTCGTAGCATGGATGAAATGCCAGGCCATATAGGGCAGTCAATGAGGATCTTTGGCTACGAATTCCGTCCTACTACATCGATTAAGTTGATATTTTTACAATAAGTAGTAAATAGCTCAAGAAACAAAGCCTACCCTATATACTATGGAGTTTTTATCTTGGGGGCGGTTTTCACCCCTTCAAGGGGGTCGAAAATCTTTTGGTCAAAATAGCCACTGAAGTGGCTAGAGAACCCAATTATTAATAAGAAAACACTGTTCTATAATTTTTTTTTGAAAACTCAATATTTTTGAGTTATTCGTGGTTGAAAATTGGCGATTTTCATTGAAAAATCACACCTTTTCGGATGGTTTTTTGCGAATACGTTAAAAACTATGCATCTAACTAAAAAAATTATTACACATTTTTGTAGCTTATAAAAAAGCAAAGAGAATTGTTCCTTCATAAATCTTCTAGTTATAATACAAAAAGAGATATGGTTGGTGAAAAGAGTTTGTTTTTTTTTTTGTTGCATACTCAAATTGGTGTATTCAACTTGAAATAACTAAGAAACAGTCGATTTTAGGTCTATAATGCTACCAATACCTTTTGTAGTGCTTGAAAAGAAATTTAAAAAGGGCAATATTAAATGTGGATTAGATTCAAACTAAGCGAGATATGCTGCAAAAAAATTGATGACTAATGATTTTTAAGAAAAAATGAGAAGTAGGTATATTTAACCCGTCATCCACCAGAATTTAAATGCAACATTTTCCGTCTACAATACCTTTTTTTTTATATACTGTATCTTCTATAATTTTCAAGTTACATGGAGAAAAAGAAAGATTTTTAAGAAAATTTAAAAGTGCGCTCTATAATTTGATCTTATTTTTTTCAATAACCATTCATTTTAAACCCATCCATCTTTTTGAACATGGAAATAACACCAAAATAAAAGGTATTTTAGAAGGAAAATGATGTTTTAAATTCTGGTGGATGAGGGATTAAATATATTACATTTCTTCTTAAAATACATTAGTCATAAATATTTTCTGCAGCATATCTCGCTTAGTTTGAATGTAATCGACATTTAATATTGCTCACTTTAAAGGTCTTTTTAAGCACTACAAAAGGTATTGGTGGCATTATACACCTAAAATCGAACGTTTCTCTGTTATTTCAAGTCGAATACTCCGATTTGAGCATGCAATAAAAAACAAACTATGTTCACTACCATATCTCTTTTTGTATTATACCTAGAAGATTTGGGATGAAAAGAATCTCTTTGTTTTTTTATGGGCTACAAAAATGTTTTATATAGTTTTTTGTAAAATGCATAGTTTTCAAGGTATTCGCAAAAAACCGTCCGAAAAGTTGTTATTTTTCAATGAAAATGGCTAATTTTCAAATTACTGAATTTTCAAAAAAAAATTAAATAAGAGTTTTCACTTAGAATTGAGTTCTCTAGCCACTTCCGTGGTTATTTTGACCAAAAAATTGCCCCTCCCTTGAAGGGGTGGGAACCCGCCCCAAGATAAAAGCGCCATAGTATATAGGGTAGACTTTGGATAAGGAGATAAGTATAGGCTATTCCCAAAATTTCATTAAAATTCATGCAGTAGGATATAATTCGGAGGTAATATCCTGTTCTTTCTCTCATTGACTGGCAATTGAACATTTAAGTTAAAGACTGGGCATTGTGGTGAATATCCATTTTCACTGATTATTAACGAGAATGCCCGGTCTTTACCGACAATAACATCAGTTATAGGCCAATGTTGTCAAAAAGTAACTTAAAGTTAAAGTTCTCAGCAATAACCGGTCAATAATGACAGTGGTCAGAAGAAAATTACCAATGTTGATAAATAACTAAAATTGTTCATGATGTATTATTTTTTAATTAAAACATCTTTTGAACACTAATGATTTTTATTTTGACAACATAGTGAACCATGGCATTATGAATTACCAATTTTATTGTTTGAACGATATTATGCTCACTTATGATTTTTACAACCACGTTTATATTGGCAACGCTTGTAACCTTGACCACATAAAATGCTATTTCCCACTGCAGCTGGTCTGGCAGTTATTTCCTTCTCTTTTATTGAATCAGTTATATTTTCCAATAAAAATGCAAACTGAACCAGGTACCTTGGAGACCATCGAAGACAAAAAATTCGTGCTTCGGGACCGCAAAACCGCCGAGTAATGGTTATTGACTGATTTTCATAGATTATGACATAAAATTCCAGGCGACGAGTTCCACCCTGGGCACCAAGTACCTCAGAGAGCATCGCCGTCATGAAATTTGTGTTCAGCGATCCCCAAAACCCCCGAGTATAAAAATTGAACTCATTTCTATCAATATTTCATGAGTTCTAAATTTTTCATTTTCCATCCCTTTGAGATGCATATTAAAGATGTCTTTTTATTATGCCCACAATGCAATTTTCATCAATTTAAATCACAAAATTTTCTGACACTCCCCCGAATCGAAAGCAAAAAGTTGCATGACGATTCATCTTACTGCACAAAATTCCTAGGTATTGGGCTTTTTAGTGCTTCGTTGAATCGCCTAAAAAGTTTTTTACTAAGCAAACGCCAATAATTGCTGTTTTCTAATTTCTGTAATTACTATTAAACGCCAATTATTTGTCTGTTTTTACCTATCCTAGAGACGATGTTTTTTTTGAAACACCCTGTATAACAATAAAAATTTGGATGCCTCCAGAATTATCTGCTGAAGAAGAACACGAAATTACCGACTATCTGAATGTAACCTTCCAAATGGAGCTGCCTCATAACAAGTTTACTATTAGAGAAGTCAAACAAACAGTTATGGAAGAAATTAAGATAAAAAAAGCTCCTGGTTTCGATTTGATGTCTGGAAAAATTCTTCAAGAACTATCCGAGAAGTGCTATAGACTTATTACTTACATATTTAGTTCTATACTACAACTAAATTATTTCCCTAGCATCTTGAAAGTTGCCCAGATCATTATAATACCCAAGCCAGGGAAGAAACCAGAAGAGTTGTCGTCCTACAGACCGATAAGTGTACTGCCAATTCTTTCCAAGGTTTTTGAGAAGCTATATGTTAAAAGGCTAAAAACTATAAGAGATGAAAAGAAGATAATTCCAGATCACCAATTCGGATTCCGCAATAAACACGGGACAATAGAACAAGTTCATAGAGTCGTAAATCAAATCAATAAGGACCTGAATAGTAAAAGATATTGTTCAGCAGCTTTCCTCGATATATCTCAGGCTTTCGACAAGGTGTGGCATGAAGGATTGCAAGTTAAACTAAAGAAGCTACTGCCTCATCCCCACTTTCAACTTCTAAAATCGTACCTGAGTGATAGGCACTTCAAAATAGAACATGGAAGTGAATATACAGAGTTGCATCCAATAAATTCAGGAGTTCCACAAGGTAGAGTACTTTAACCGATTCTGTACTTATTATATGCTCCAGACGCACCATCAACACGACTTACCACTGTTGCGACATTTGCCGATGATACAGCCATTTTGGCTTCCCACACTGACCCAACATCAGCCTCTAGGGACCTGCAAACTAGTCTAAACAAGGTCCAAAACTAGCTAAAAAGATGGCGTATTAAAGCAAATGGATTGAAATCAACACATGTGTGGTTTACCCTCCGCAGAAAAACGTGCCCACCTATGCAATTTATTAATGGTCAACTTCCACAATCTGATACCTCGGATGCACCTGGATCGACGACTGACTTGGACAAAACATATATTCACTAAGCGCAAGCAACTTAGCCTCATATTAAGAAAGATGTATTGGCTTGGCTCATCGGTCGCAGATCAAAACTCTCAGTAAACAATAAAATATTATTATACAAAACAATCTTAAATCCTGTGAGGACATACGGCATCCAGCTGTGGGGAACTGCTAGCAATTCCAAGATATTCATCTTGCAGAGGTTCCAAAATAAAGTACTACGAACTATTGTTGATGCTCCCTACTACGTCAGTAACGAAATCATTCAGCATGATATCCCTTTAAAATCCATCAAAGATGCGATACATCGTTTTAGTGTCAAGTATAGTGAAAAAGTGTCAGTCCACCCAAATCGGTTAGCGGCCCAACTAAACGTGCGCGATGGCAATGAAATTCGCAGGCTAAAACGTCTACTGCCATCCGATCTATCTACGTCACACAGACTTTAGTTTAGTTTTTTAAGGCAAATGATTGTAAATTCATACCAACAATGTTTAACTTAGGTTTAGATATATTTAAAGAGATTATTTATTGGAATAATACTCTACATGTCATCAGCTTTATCGTCAGAAAAAAAAACGCTTATTGCCTAATAGGCAGATTGCAGATCTCTCAAAGAGGTAATAAAAAAATTTGAATGATTATTACATAAAACTCCAGGTGACGAGTTCCACCCTGGCCACTAGGTACCTTGGAAGACAATTGCCGACATGAAATTCGTGCTTAGCGGCCCCCAAATCCCCCGAGTAATGGTTATTGACTGATTTTGAATGATTATAACATAAAACTCCAGGAGAGGAGTTCCACCCTTGGCACCAGATACCGCAGAGACCATCGCTGTCTTGAAATTCGTCTGTGTTGAAATTGGTGCTCAACGACCCCCAAAAACTGCCGAGTAACGGTTATTGACTGATTTTTGATGATTGTAACAAAACTCCAGGCGACGAGTTCCACTATTGGCACAATGTACGTCAGAGACCATAGCCGTCATGAAATTCGTGTTCACCTACCCCAAAACCCTCAAGCATAAAAATTGAACTAATTTCCTTCAATATTTCACGAGTTGTAAATTTTTCATTTTCCATCCCTTTGAGATGCACATTAAAAATATATTTTTCTTATGCCCAAAATGAAATTTTCATCTCCCGGAGATCAATTTAGTTCACGCAATTTCTTGATACTCTCCCGAATCGAAATCAAAAAGTTGCATGACGATTCATCTTACTGCACAAAATTCCTAGGCATAATGCTCCGTTGCCTCGCCTATTTGTAACATCATCAGTTTTCAAGATAAAAGGCGTTAAATAACAAAAAGTTTATACAATTTTGCGATATTACCGAAACTACTATTGACAATATTGTAATGAAATTTTATACGAATATATTTTGGAAGCTGACACATCCCATGAATTTGATTTTATATCTGACTCTCATACGGGGCGCTAGTTTCAAGGATCGTACCAAGTAGTATTCAACATACCTTATTTAAAATTAATAATCAATATTCCAATTGAACTTAAACGTCATGCAATATTAGACCAAAAAAGTATCCTTGGTAAAGCTCCGGGTGCACAAATTAAGTATTGTCTTGAATAACTTTATTGATAATTGATGAGACATGATTCAGAAAATATCTCAAAGCCTGCATTAATTTCCATAGATGCTTGGCACCATATCCCAATTTTGGTAGTAACTAAAATACTACTTTACAGTAGTACTTGTACGGAAAGATGCAAAGACAAAGAGTATAGAATTGATATAGAAAGGGAGATTAAAAATTATGAATAGATAGATGTAACTTGAATGGCTAGCTAAATATGCAAGAGAATGGCCACTTGACACTCAAGGAAGGATTCGGCCAATTTGTACGCCTATTTTGCAAGACAGTAAATTAAAGGAAATGACAACGACGGCTAGAAAAGGAGGTATTAAGATAATGTTCAGAAAATAGATAGAGTAAATATGCCAATATAATCAAAATAGAATAAATTTTTGGGCGCCAGAAGGGGGCTAACTAGGTTAACACTCTTCCAGGTATTCTACGCTGCTATAGAGTATATTAAATTTGTAGTACAAGTATATTAAATGTATAAATATAAAGGAGTAATAAGAAAAAAAAATATTTACAATAAATGTATATTTATTAAATATAACTACTAGATTTTCACAATCTCCGAGTTAAAACAAGTGACTAGTATGTGACTCTAACATGACAAGAAATGATACTAGTGAAAAGTCATTTACAGAATTACCGTACAAATATAATCTAAGAATAATCTTAATAAGGTAAAAAAATCTGAATAAGGGGTACCTCTAATACAGAAAGTACAACTTACACCTAGATTAATAAGAACAACCTTCACCAAATAATAATTGTACGATTTAATTACGTACACCTTAATTCAATACTACCTGATAATATGAATACACTATAAATACCTCAAAATGAGTGGGACAGGCACCAGCCTTTACCTAATAAACCTACGGTTGGATACAACAGATCCTTTTTCTAACTCGTGGTTTTAATAACAATATTTAACAAGTGAAACCGAACTCTATTCTGAGGGAATAGAGCCCAGAAGTTTATTCGAATTTAATATGATTTTAATGAGTTAATGTTCAATAAATTGAGAAATTGAAATTTTAATAATATGTGAAGTTAAGTTAAAGTATAATAAAATAATTAAATAAGCTTGAATAGATATATAAAAAGGGAAACCAGCATAAAAATAATCAAAATAAGAGTACCGACAACTATTGTAGGGGAAAACATCTGAGCTCAGAGATCTTTACCTTGGAGGTTACGCAGTTTTGGGGAACGCTATCAATTAAATATTATCTTGTTCAAAAATACAATAAAAATATGAAGAAGGAAAAAATTTGTGTGTAATTAAATTATAAAAAATGTATAGGAATACTAAACGTCCTGAATATCACAAAAAAACAGTCTGTCTTTAATAAGAGCGCATCAAATGTCCCCAAACAAACCCCTTTCACACAATCTTCTTAGCTGATGTAATGAGCACCCAGGGGTGCTAACTCTCGCTTGCAGCTGTCCTGCTGGAGGTACAGGAAAACTGGTGGTAGAAAACAGCTGGAGGTACTCAAGTAAAAAACAAAACTGGAAATAATCCAGGCTGGTCGCCTAGTGATCGTTTCTCTAGGAGTGGTCTGTCCTTGGTGTTGTTAGGTGTTTTTAAGATTTCATAGTAGTGGCTAAAAAAACACAATATGGTGTTACTACCAATCTATCAATGTGTCAAAAAAAAGAAGCAAGAGAAACGAGGAGGTGTTTTTATTCCTATGGGAATAAGAAGAAATAGATCATTAAGTCCAAAAACTTGAATGAGTAGACAGCTCGACCTTTTATCAAGTTGTTATCAGATGACCTTGGTCAAATAACACATGTAATTTTCAATTTGAATACAAGATATAATTACTGTGAAATAACATTTTATTACAATATATACACAGGTACACAGACATATTATATAACGATGAAATAGTATGACTATGCAATGGATACTTATTTGACCATCTTTCAAAAGATAGGAGATCTGAAGACTCGAAAAAATATAAAAAAACTGAATTTAAATGAGATCTATTTTCCAACTAAAAGCAAAAATCAGCAAAGAATATACAATTTTCTCTAGATGAGTTTGATCAAACCATGAAAATAACCTACATGAAACTTAATTAGCAAATTAGTCAAGGAAATTCAATATCGCTGAATAAAATTAATAAATTTTTTATTTACCGGGGCGGAACTCATTGTAGATATGCACTAAAATTCTTCAAATTCATTCACTCTGTTCACTGGCTGGATGACTTCAATATAATATTTTTTTAATAAATCTCGAACTTGGGATTATAGGTGAAATAACTTAGTTCCACGACCCCGCACACTACTTAGACCGACTCCAAGATAGACAATGCCTCTTTAGATGGCTAAAGATCGTCGTTCCCATTCTAGATACCCCTCTACTAATCATTAGCTGTCAACGTGAGGAAACCAATGTTGCCACGTTTAAATGTGACGTCAGCAAGCATTTAAAAATTCTGTGATTGGTTTACGTTATATTTTAATAAAAATTGAAAGAAAATAATTCCGAAAATAATTAAATAATATTTTCAATAATTAAATAATATCTCCCCATCAATAATTGATTCTATAAGGGGCGGAACGTCACACTGTGTTTTTATCTCAAACCTCATACAAAAATATAATTGTATTACAAACTCGGCTAAAATCTTTAAACTTTCACAATGATCAGTTGTAGCTACATAAACCCTAGAATGCGGTTAGCTGTGGTGAACCAACGTGTTTGTGCCATCTTCCCCGGACTTCTCTCTGCCAAACTTTGAGAACATATTCCGTCTCCAATTATTGCTTTAGATAGTTTCAACAAATACTGTTGATCTGAACTTATATCATTTTCATTTTCAAGACGCAGGACAGCTTCTATGGGTTTAAATTTAATAACAGACATTTTTTCGCAATTGGGAAGAAGGGATCCAATCAGCTCAGAATATGAATAGGGACCTTTTGTGTGGTCATCTAGTTTTTGCAGAAAATATCGCAAGGGAAGTCCATAAGCGTGCAACGGGCATACACTCCACTGTAATGGTTTATTTACTCCCCTTTCTATAATTCGAATCATTCCACCCGTATTGACATTTGTACCATAACATCCCATAACACTTAATTTCCTTAGATCTATATTATGGCTTTGCAAGTAGTCTAAGGTTATATAAATACTAGTTCCAACTTTTAGCAACTAGCCTTGTACAAAAATTTAAAAAAAAATTTAAGGACCACGGGGCCCGGTTAATTATTTTTTCAATCGGTAATGTTATTAATAAAAAAAATCACAAAAAGAAAATTAAAATAAAGATTAACAATATAAAATAAAATTAAATTAGAGTAAGTGTTCCAAATGCGCAGCGTTTTCACGAATACACAAATCTATCCTTTTTTCTAAAGAATCCATTGATCTTCTAAATTCTTAACGGTTGGAGATCAGTTGTAATGTCAATAAAGTGACTTTGAATTCTATCTTCCAAATCTTGACGTGAATTTACCTCTGTAGCATAGAATTCTTCCTTAACATTCGACCAAACTGTGTAGTCCAAAAGGATAAAAATCCCATGACTGAGGAGACCAATGAATCAAAGCTTCTGTCCCCATCAATCCATTGATTCGGAAAATGCTTATTCAACCAATTACTACATCTTCTATTACAGTGCGGTGGACCTCCGTCGTGCATAAAAAATAAAGATTTTCGCTCATTTATCGTTAAATCTTCTAAAGCGAGCACCACGCTCTCGGCGAAGTTACTTCGCCAAAGTTGACCAAAGTCCGAAGTACCCTCTCTACACACTCGTTCTACTTCACGAGGAACACATTCAAGCGGTGCGATACCGACATCGATCCCTTTGACTCGATCTAAAAAACCGCCTCACAATGAAAGTAGACCGAGGCGCAGCAAAGTAGCACAAGGTGGCCGTCTACACTTTCGTACTTGTTGAACTTCGATCGACTTCGCCAAGAGTGTGGTGCTCACATAATATCTCGAATGAGTCTTATTCTTCTTTTTCCTTCTGGTATGTATGCTTTAAAGCCTGTTTGTTCTTCAATATTAGCCTCCTAAATTGTTTAAGTTATCGCACCATCTTTTTCTGGGTCTGCCAATACTTCTTCGTCCATTTGGTGACATCTCGTGCTATTCGTACTATTATATCCTCTTCTATTCTACTAATGTGTTCGTTCCACTCCTGTTTTCGTTTTGTCACCCATCCATTTATGTCTTCTATATTGCATGATTTTCTTATGTTTTCGCTTCTCTCCCTATCCAACAGACTTTTCCCTGATATTCGTCGGAGTATTTTCATCTCTGTTGTTTCTAGTAGTCGTCTCGTTTTAGTTGTGTCAGGTCTTGTCTCCGCCGTGTATGTTAATATAGGTCTAATGGCTGCTTTTGTGTCTTGTCTTAGGTGTTTGTTCTTTCAGATTGTGTCATTAAGAGGTCCCGCCGCTTTACTTGCTTTTAAGCTTTGTTGTCGTACTTCTTCTTCAACATCTCCGTAACTCAGTGATTCTCAACCTGTGAGGCGCGCCCCCCTAGGGGGGCGCACTTTTAGCAATGGGGGGCGTGAAAATATAAAAAAAAAACACCTAAAACATTGACTAATTTACTGAAATCAATACAAAATAAAATTCTGACAAACAAAAAAATAAAATACCCATGAACCAGGAGCTATTCATAGTTATGAGCACTGAATACTAAATCAATAAGTTTAATGTAAACTAGTGACTTCCTTGGGCCTGTTTTGCAGAGCAAAGCTTATCGAAACAGGGTGTAATATTAGAAATAGACGCTCCCAGTTCTTGCTCTTTATTTAGCTGCGAACTACATTTGGTCTTTAAAACAGCCATCGCGGAAAATCCTGTTTCGCAAAGGTAGGATGGTGAAAACGGTAATAGTATACGGAATGCTCTGGTTTTCAGTGCAGAAAACTCATTATTTACCCCTGCCCAAACTTCAAAGAGGGATCTAATATTAAACTCTTTCTTGATTTCGGCATTTGCTGTGAAGTCTAGGAAGATTCCTTCTTCTGCAGTAGAGAGCTCTTCGGGTGTAATTTGAAACGGATTCCAGACCCACGCATAACTATTAGGTACGTATTAATTGGTCGTCAGCAAAAAAGTATCTTTTAAAATTTTTTGTCAGCATTGCTAAATGATTTTCAATGGTTACAAAAACAACTTACACGTGTTGTTATTCAACCTGGTAAGTTTTAAAACATTCATCCACATTTTCAAATATTTCTAGGTTTTTTGCTTTAAATTTCTGCTCCAGAATTTCAATTTTCTACATAAAGCGTTAACTTTATCATTTGTATCAAATATATGTGTATTGGCCCCTCGAAGTAGTAAGTTCAAAATATTTAGTTTCTCGAATATATCAACCAAGTACCTCAATTTCATCAAAAATAAACCATCGTGAAACATATTGGCTTGCGGGCTCTTTTCTTCTTCTAGAAAAATGGCGATTTCATGTCTTAATTCAAAACACGTTGTAAAAATTTCCCACGTAATAACCATCTTCCCTCACAATAAAATAATAATGCTGAATGTACCGCATCCATGTCTTTGCAAAGTACAGAAAAGATTCTAGTTTTCAAAGCTCTCATTTTTATGTAGATAATTAACTATTGTTACAACCGTAGTTAGCACAATATTCAAGCCAGAGCTTCTCTGTTGATCATACAGTGTGTCCATATACACATTGGAGACTTTTGTTTCACAAGCCGGTGTAGACTTACCAGACATAGTACGAGCACCATCGGTGCATATTCCAACGCAATTCTTCCACTCTATTTTTGCTTCATTTATATAATCATTTAACATAGCAAATAATGCAAGCGACTTTGCTATCAATTCTATTGGTTTGCAGAAAAGTAGTTCTACTGCTGATCTGCCATCACAGAATCGAACGTAGACAGTAAAATGAACATATTTATTGCTGCTGTTGCCTCATCAAGCTGAATCGAAAACAGCTTTTCACGCAACTTCCTGATTAGCTGATCCTGTACATATTCAGCTATATCACCAATTCGGCGGGCAACAGTATCATTTGATAGTGGTATAAACTCCAATTTTTTAGCAAAATTCTCTCCAAACACAGTTTCTACAATAATTTTGATTGCAGTTGGTAATATAAGATCTTCACCAATAGTGTTAGCCTTTTTAGATCTGGCTATTTAATATCAGACTTTATAAGAGGCAAGTAAAGCTATTTCATTCACAGTCAAAGTTTTTATTAAAACTAATTTTTGCTTTTCACGCTATTTTAATTTTAACTCGAAGAATTCTCGGGGTTTGTTAATGTACTCACTATGAAGCGTTTCCCAATGTCTTTTTAGTTTATTAGGTTTCATTCTGCTCAAGGTATATTATTATTGCATAGATATATTGTTATTGAACGAGGGGGGGGGGGCGGTGAAAATAATTATGTAAAATTGGGGCGCAAATGGTAACACGTTGAGAAACGCTGCGTAACTGGTTATATCTACTCCCAGATATCTAAACCTTGCTTCCTGCTTTATTATTTTCCCATCAATTTCGATTTTACATCGTAGTGGGTATTTAGATGTTGTCATACATTTGGTTTTTTCTGTTGATAATATCATATTGTATTTCTTGTCTGTTATATTGAAGATGTGTGTTAATCTTTGGAGATCGCCTTCTGTCTCCTCGATTAATGCGGCGTCGTCTGCATAACATAATACTTGGATTTATTTGTTCCCCATTCTGTAACCATGACCTTTAAGTACTGCTTCTATTATTTCGTCCATTATTATACAGGGTGTCACGAAAAGATTGGTCATAAATTATACCACAGATTCTGGGGTCAAAAATAGGTTGATTGAACCTCACTTACCTATATACAATAGTGCATACAAAAAAAGTTACAACCCTTTGAAGTTACAAAATGAAAATCGATTTTTTTTCATATATCGAAAACTCTCAGCGATTTTTTGTTGAAAATGGACATGTGTCATTTTTATGGCAGCAGCATTTCAAAAAAAAATTTAAGTAAAATTTGTGTACCCATAAAAATTTTATGGGGGTTTTGTTCCCTTAAACCCCCCCAAACTTTTGTGTACGTTCCAACTAAATTATTATTGTGGCACCATTAGTTAAACACAGTGTTTTTAAAACTTTTTTGCCTCTTAGTACTTTTTCGATAAGCCAGTGTTTATCGAGATATTTTGAATATTTATCGAATCCATTACATATTTTGTATATGGTTAAGTATGATTATAGAGACCTGTTAATAATCTGAAAATTTATTTACAATTTACATTTTTAGGTATACAGTGGAACCCCGATAAGTCGGCCCCCGATAACCCGGAAGTCCGGATAACCCGGACCGATTTTTATCAGACAAACATTACAACAATAAAAATGTATGTCCTTTATGCTGGATTTTCCAATTTCTTTTCAACATCTTAAAATATTTTCTTTTATCTTTCCTTATAAACATATTGTTCGAATACTATAATATCTCATATTTTTCAGGCTAATTTTATTTATCATAATAAACTTTCTTCGTAAAAATTTGTCGTTTTAGCGAATTCCTATGTAGTTCATTCGTTTCAATTTTCAATGTCAAACACATTATACAATGAGAGATAATGCGTATTTGTGTAATTTGATACATAATATACCTTAGTAAAAATAACTGGCATGGCAGACAACGCTCATTCTCGTGTTATCGAAACCAATAGGCATCTGTAGTATCCTTTATTTACTTGAAACTGTCTAGCATTGTTTAGAAAAGACTATTAAAAAATTATTTTTCAAACAATGGTCTTAGTCTTCACTATTATTAAATAACATAAGTTCGTTCTCGTTGCGAGACGGTATTGTGTGTGTGTAGTAAAGTTTCATTGTTCGTTCCGCGTAAATATATTCAGATTTTGTTGTGTTTGCGTGATTTTTTGTCTACGTAATGGCAATAAAACTTAAAATGTTGTTTTTGTTTCAAAATGATAACAAAAGACAGTTTGGACAATCGGTGCAAAGCTAAGAAAGCTAAAAATGAGACTCTCGACGACGCTTTGTATGTGTGGAACGCGAACGTGGTTTACAAGTGTCTGTGTGCCAATTATAACGGAGTTTATCTGTAAGCATACCATATTTTAATAATTTTTACCATTTTCTCCGGCTAACCCGAATTTTGGATAACCCGGATAGGCCGCGGTCCCGATTAATCCGAGTTAACGGGGTTCCACTGTATTTTGAAAAAGAAGCTACATCTCGATAAAAGGTGACTTATGAAAAAAAGACTAAGAGGCAAACGTTTTAAAAACACTGTGTTTAACTAATGGTACCACAATAATAGTTTATTTGGAACGTACACAAACATTTGGGGGGTTTAAAGGAACAAAACCCCCATAAAATTTTTACGTAAATATATTGAAAAAGAAGCCGCATCTCGATAAAAACTGGCTTAGCAAAAAAATACTAGGAAGCAAAAAAGTTTTTAAAACGTTGTGTTTAACTAATTGTACCACAATAATGAATTAATTGGAACGTACACAAAAGTTTGGGGGGGTTTAAGGGAACAAAATCCCCATAAATTTTTTATGGGGTGGACAAATTTCACTATAATTTTGTTTTTAAATGTTCCTTCCATACTAATGATATATGTCCATTTTCAATAAAAAATCTCTAATAGTTTTCGATATATTGAAAAAAATCGATTTTCATTTTGTAACTTCAAAGGGCTGTAACTTTTTTTATGAGCACATTTGTACTAAGGTAAGTTAGGTTCAACCGAACTATTTTTGACCCCAGAATGTGTGGTATAATTTATGACCAATCTTTTCGGGACACCCTGTATTAAAGAGCAGTGGGCTTAATGAGTCGTCTTGTCCGAATCCGCTTTGGACTGGTATAAACTGCGTTAGTTTTCCATTTATCTTTGCCTGTATTCGATTATGAAAGTAGATGTTTTCGATGGTTTGTATAATATTGATTGGTATGTTTCTTATATACAGTAAATGTAAGACGTCTTCGACTTGGATGCAATCTAAAGCATTTATCAGGTCTATAAAACATAGATATGCTGGTTTATTATACTCAATGGCCTTTTCTGTGATTTGTCTCAGTACAAATACGGCGTCTATGCAGGATCTTCCGGATCTGAATCCTTGTTGTTCATCTGACAAAGTTGTTAGTTTATTGATTTTGTTGGTTAGGACTTTTGTGGTTATCTTAAGTTCGGTGTTCAGTAGATTTATACCTCTATAATTGTTGGGGTTTTCTTTGTCTCCTTTCTTCAACATTGGTACAATTATGCTGTTTCTCCATGCGTCTGGTATCTTGCAGTGCAATATTAGTTTTTGTATAACTTTTGTCATCTCTTAGGTTATACTTTCTCCTCCGTATTTTAGAAGCTCGTTGGTTATTCCGTCTGGTCCTTGTGACTTTCTATTTTTGAGTGAATTTATGGCTATGGCTTGAATGAGTGATTGTTTAAAAAATCAAGATGCTTATCACCATTTCAATTTCCAGGTAGAATATGATAACCACGTAATTTTTTACCAAAAGTTGCTGCTCAAACATTAACTTCAAATAAGTGTTGGTAATGCGATACACTTTTGATTCGTAGCTTCTCATCATACCAGTAGTGTGTATTATAGGATTTAATCATAAAACAATAACCCAAGATATGATATGGAGCGTTCCTAATTTCGTTCAGGTCGCGCATGACGTCACGTTGTGAGTAGATCCTTTAAATTTCGAATGCATTGCCATTATGATTTGGAGATTTTAGCTTTTAATATCAGTTGTGAAACTTTCTAGAAGTGCTGTTTTCTTTAGAATGATTAAATATAATTATTAAGAACCTATTCTAATAATAAAAATCAATCAGAAACATGATTTTTTTATTATTAGGCAACATACGTCTAATTATACAGTGTGGAAGGCACTTGTAGAATAAAATTATTTCTGTCCTTGTTTCGAAAAATTATAAAAACGCTGATACTCTTCGATTTTTATATAAATATCTGCACTTTTTAAACACAAATTTAAATTTACAGGATGATTCATAAAAGTCAAACAGAGTCCATAAGCTTTATTTTTAATAGAACACCCTGTATATTTTTATATTTTTAAAAGCTGCTTAACAACCTGATTTCAACTAACTATATCATGTAGGGTGAATTATGAACAATACAGGATGAAATTTTGAAATTATTAACTATGGAATCCACTTTGGAATAAAATTGCTTGTGTCCTTATTTTAAAAATTATAAAAAATGCCGGAACAGGTCAACTATTAAATTTAAATGGGCGCTTTACAAACATAGATTTAAATTTACAGGGTGATTTACGCAAGTACAGCATAGTCCATGATCTTTAGTTTTAATGGATCACCCTGTATATTTTTATGTGCTTAGAAGCTACTCCATAACTTCATCTAAAAAAAATGTATTATTCGGGTCCATTATAAATAATACAAGGTGAAATTTTGAAAAGGTGGGATTTTTAAATTATTCATAAACGTCAAGACATTAAAGATACAAAACCAAAAAAAAAATAAATATTATTTATACTTAGTTTAGAAAATATATGTCTTTATTTAGCTAAAATACCATTATTATACACATACTTTACTATTATTTAAAGTATGATAAATTATTAGATAATTTCAAAATTTTATGTAGGTACCTATTTAATATCTTGACGAAAATTTAACCTATATAATTTTAAAATTTCATCTTGTATTATTCATAATAGGCCCTATACAATACACTTTTTTTGTGATGAAGTTATTTAGCAAATTCAAAAAGCATAAAAACATACTGGGTGTTTCAATACAATTAAAGTTGTTGTTCTGAAGCTATTTTCTTGTGGCATTTTTATAATCAAGTATATTCAAATGGGAAATAAGCCACAATTTTACCTAAAAATGATTTTATTAACGTTTCGACGCCCAAGTCGGGTGTCGTTGTCAAAATATATTTTTGTATTTTGACAACGACACCCGACTTGGGCGTCGAAACGTTAATAAAATCATTTTTAGGTAAAATTGTGGCTTATTTCCCATTTGAATATACTTGATTACAATTAAAGTTCATGGACTATGATAGACTTGTGTGGATAACCCCGTATATTTTAATTAATGTTTAAAGAGAATATCTAAATTTAAAAGTTGACGTATCCTAGGCCGTTAAGTAGCTTTTGATAATATAAAAATATATGGGGTGTTCCATTAAAAATAAAGCTTATGAACTATACCAGGCTTGCGTGAATCACCCTGTTTAAATTTAAATTTAAGTTTAAAAAGCCTACATTTATATATAAAAATGAACGGGTTTCAGCGTTTTTTTAAATTGTTTAAAACAAGGACAGAAATAATTTTATTCCATAAGCGCCTTCCACTCTATATAATACATGTATTATACACCCTGTATAATACATGTACTGACGATGAAATAAAGGTAACAATAAAATTGTAATGTGTTAAATGATAAAAAAAGTTAAAGCTGCGATAGTCATGAAGCCCATCAGTTATATTATTTTTTTATTACTTAAGTTCTCTTATTCATTAATTATATTTATGATCACACCTACTAAGGACTATTCAAATCTAACTATGAATATAATATTTTTGATAAAAGTGTAACAAATTATAAGTAAAATTCACCTTAAACACAAAAATAAACAGTGTTTACTATACGACAACACTGAATAATATAATGCTGATCTACTCACAGAGTGACGTAGCTACGTTGGCCCCGCCTACCTGCTCCATGTCATATCTTCTGTTATTGTATCATGGGATTTAATCATATTATCTTGTCGCGTACGTAAAGGTGGCGTCGACCGTAAAAAGAATGCATTTTAAAAAATTTGGATTGAGGACTCTCCTTTCTTCTAATATTTCACAAAAGTCCACTCGAAGCGATAAATTGTCTGGGAAGAGCTCTTGGACTTGTCTCTAATGATAATGATGTAGTGGCTGTTCTTTAAGTATAAGTATCCTCCAAATATTTGAAGATCTATTTGTTTGTCTTTCCGTATTCCTTATGCTAACTGTTGGATCTTGATCAAGTAAAATTAAAATAATATTTTCTTTAATAGTTGTTGTTCTTGTTGTTCTTGGTCTGCCAGAATTTATTTTACTTGGTTTCACATTATCAGCTTCTCAACAACGTCGTTCAACAGCTCTAGACATTTTTTCACTTGGTAAGTTTCTTCTACAAAACTTTTCTGCATAACGTATAAAAGCTGCACTAGAGTTTCCTAAAGACTTGTCTAAGATTAATAACATATCGGTATATTTAACATTTGAGTACATTTTGATTACCTAACAATATGTGTAATTTTACAAATAACAAGGTTTCAAAAATCTAATTATTATTAACTTAGGTTTCATCATAACAATCAATTAATGTGAGTTTCCCATGGCAACCTTAAGGGAGTAGGCTCAAAATCTCGAACAATATATATTTTCAAAAAACCTTTTTACCACATAGTGGTGTAAGGCAAAATCTCGAACTAATGCATTTTAAATGCATTCATTTTTCTCGAATCCTGAGAAAACTAATAACTATTTTTGAAAAATTTGAACGCTGAATGAAATATTACATTACTACCCAGGGCCGAAAGTCCCTAAAACTTTCTATATTGTTTATTTTAATAAGTTACAGGGGTGAAAAAAAAGAGAAAATTTAGTGTGATTTTTAATTTCAAATATCTTGTTCAAATAAACTTTTTGTTTATTCTAGTGGACCTTCGACGCTCGGCAATAATGTATTCTTTCATTCTGCGTTTAAATTTTTTAAAAATATTTATTAGTTTTCTTAGGATTCGAAAAAAAAATGAATGCATTTAGAATGCATTAGTCTGAGATTTTGCCGACCCCAGAATCTGTGGTACAATTTATGACAAATCTTTTCGGGACACCTTGTATAATAAAAATTATACAGGGTGTCCAAAAACTCTCCCGATAAACGAAGACAGGAAATTCCTCAGATAATTTTAAGAAAATTTAACCTAATTCACCTAGTCCGAAAATGCTTCATAAGGGAGCTAGAGCTCTTTGAAGCAGGCGTCTTGTTATTAGTTTTTCTTAAATACCTCCAGAACGCTTCTAGTTAGAAAAACAAAAATTGGTATGCATATTTATCTTCAAGAGATAAATCGATTCCATCCATTGCGAATTTCTAGTACCGGTCATAGGCGTCCGTTTTGGGTAGGGCAACGGTTATTTTATCGCATAACTTTTTTTTCTTTAAAATTGAAGCCTTTTTGACTCTGGAATATTAATTTGTGAGGTATTCTAGTACTAAAAGATACTCTTGCTTTAAGTCAGTAGGACGCTTCGTTTTCTAGAAAAATCGATTTGAAGATTTTTCGTCGCCTGAATTTGAAAAAAATTAATAAAGAAGTTTCAAAAAAACGATGTTTTTTACTTATTTAAAGCAAAAGTAACTTTTAGAAATAGAATACCTCATAATTTAATAATCTAGTGTCAAAAATGCTTAAAGATTAAAGACAAAAAAAGTTATGCGATAAAATACCCGTTGACCTACCCAAAACCGACTTATATGACCGGTATTAGAAATTCGAAATTAATGAAATCAATTTGTCTCTGGAATATATTTAAACGTACAAGTTTTCATTTTTCTAAATAGTTTTTTTTGAAATTTTTTTTAAATTCAAAAAACGAAAAATTTTCAAATTGATTTTTCTAGAAAACGGTGTATCCTATCATCTTAAAGCAAGAGTCCCTTTTATTAATGGAATACCTCACAATTTAATATTCCAGAGTCAAAAATTCTTAAAAATTAAAGACAAAAAAGTAATGCGATACAGTAACCGTTGCCCTACCCAAAACGGACGCCTATGACCGGTACTAGAAATTTGCAATCGGTGGAATAGATTTATCTCTGGAAGTTAAATACGTATACTAATTTTTGTTTTTCTAAATACAAGCGTTCCAGAGGTATTTAAGAAAAACTAATTACCAGACTCCATCTTCAACTCGGTCTAGCTCCCCTTAGACTCATTTTCGGACTAGATGAATTAGGTTAAATTATATTAAAATTATCTGAGCAATCCCCTGTCTCCGTTTGTCGGTAGAGTTTTTGGACACCCTGTATTAGCGTCAAACAACGAACATTCGTAGTAATAAGAAGTCGGCAGGAGAGTGTGACAGGAATATTCTTGAGAGTCTGACAGGGTTGTGTCATTGATTATAAACCACCCACTTTGGGTGGTTTATAATCAATGGTTGTGTGTAGTCGTCACTATTGTTTAATATTATTTATTGAGATACAATATTTAAACGTGCTTTGCTCAACTTTGAATATCAGTACCGACGCTATGATATAAGGCGCCCGCCTGCACAACTAGCATAGTAGTCGAGGAAATGAAGCATTTTGGCTCGCAATTTTTTCGTCCAGCATGGATTTACTTGAAATTTTCACAGAAGGTAGGGAATAGTCCAAGGATGATTTTCTATATCATGCCGCTGTACGCTAAAACCTTCGGGGTGGTTGCCACCCCATCACGGGAGCGGGAATTTTTTATTACATTCTAACCATGTAAATCGATGTAAAAAGTAATTCTAAGAAAAAAATGTTTTTTACAATTTTTTCGTAAAACTAATATTTTTCGAGTTATTCGCGCTTGACAGTAACAGTTTTTCGATGAAAAAATCGACGTTTTAGAGGGTTTTTTGAGAATACCTCGAAAAATATGCATTTAATCAAAAAAACTGTAGATATCAAAATTCTATCTTTTAGTGACACAAACTAAATTATTTTTCTGTAATATCTTTAAGACCAACACAAACCGAGATACGGCATGTTAAAAGTTAGCTTTTTTGTCAAATGCATAATTTTAAATATTCAAAGTAAAATAACGGAAAAACTTTGCATTTTTCGAGGAAAACTTAAATAAACTTTTTTTAAGTATACAGCTAGGCCTTTCAACAAAAAATAACAAAAAGTTTCTAGTCTGAAAATTAAGCAACTTATGATCAAAAAAATATCGGTACCTGCTTTTCTCTATGAAAAAATCAGTGAAAACAACCCCCTAACTACCCTCCTAATTAAAAATTGGTCTTCACCTCTTTGTAATTCCTTTTATGTTTGTTTGTATTATCAATAAACTTAAGAAGTTTGACCTATTTAAAAGGCATTTTTAGAAAAACTGGAGTTTAAATAAAAATTAATTATTTGGAATTTTCCATTTTTCACCATTTACTTCAAAATATCTTCGAAAATACTGGAGATACAAAAAAATTGGTAAACTACTAAATTGTAGCTTTTTTAATAACTAAAATTCCCTTGTACATAGATTTTCATTACAGGGAAAAGTTAGCGAGATATAGCTGTTTAAAACCTCTATTTACGAGCAAACACCCCCTTATTCGAGCCCTTTAAACCCACCCTAATTAAAAACTAAGGGATCTTACGGAATTTAGTTTACACAGTCTTATAAGTCTTCAAAAATCCTACAAATTCATTTTTGAAAAAACTTTTTATCGCCAAAAATGAAGGAGCTATGTTTATAAAACGAATTTTTTTTTCGAAAAGTTCGGATAGTCCGCTTATGGATAATTTTCAATGTATGTATAATACCGCAGAACCGGTTCGTATACTGGAAGATGACTAAAAAACTATTTGTTTTTGTATTTGTACATATTTGTAAATTCGTTATTTTGTGTAAATAAATGTTTTTGTAATTCTTTAATTCTACTTTTTTTTCTGTATAGATCTATTAAAATATCTAATTATAAAAACTGTAATGTTATTAAGGGTGGTTTTTAAGGGTTTAAATATTATGATATTATATCCTAAAGTATAAAACAATCATTATTTAACCAATCAAAATCAAATTTTACCCATATTAAAGTTTACAATGTTTTTATATATTTTGGAAAATAAGGGGTAGTTTACACCCCTAAAAATAATCAACGCCTTTAAGCATGATATAGAATATGAAGTACAGGTTGAGATGATGCTAATCCCAAATTTTTATGTAAATCGATGCAAGCCGAAATTATTCTTTTATGATAAGTAAATTTTTTATATATAGCTCTAACAAGGTTGGTTTTAAGGGTTGACATATTAAGATAGTATATTTTACAGTATAAAACAATCATTATGTAACTAATAAGAACCAAATGTTGACAATATTAAAGTTTAAAATGTTATTTTATATTTTTTTACAATTAGGGGTAGTTTTCACCCTTAAAAAACCAAAAGCGTACAACGACTCAATATAGAAAATGAACTAGAGGGTGTAATGAGCCTAATCCCAAATTTTTGTACAAATCGATGCTGGACGAAAAAATTGGCACGTTTTGCCATTTTTTCAGCTTCATTTCCTCGACTATAGGCGCACTTAGGTTTTTTAAAATTAGTATTTTGTATATCACCATGACCTCGATTTTTGAACCTTCGCTTCGTTATCGATCATTCGCTATCTGTCAAGGTGAAGGGTCAAAAATCGAGGTCCAGAAGAAAAAAAACTCATTTTGGCGCTCCCCAAACAGGAGCGCCCGACTGCAGTGCATCCCTTGCGCCCGCCTGCAGTGCATCCCTTGCAGGCCCGTTATCGCCGCCGGCCCATGTTGAATATAATATTATAAGTGTGTGTGAAGTTATTTTATATCAGTAGAAAAACTTTATGCCACACATTTTTGAAAATTGATATAAGAATAAATGGCAACCTTTTTGTGAAGAATAACTTAAGTAATGTGTTTAATTTTTTGAATTTTTTGGAAAAATGCTTATTGGTGACGATTTCTCTTCTTTTTAGATGTTGGCTTGATGAATCTAGTTTCAGTCATTGGTTTCTCAGCATCCCAGTATTGATAATATTAGGAGTATGCACAGGTAAGGAATGATTTATTGAAATTATATAGGTAAACAATGGCAATAAATAGTTATTTTCCTAACTAGTGCGGAAAGTGGTACTTTCACGCACGAGACTGCCGTTGACCCGAACGACGCAATAGCGGAGTTCGGGCAAGCAGTCGAGTGCGGGGAAGATACTTTCCGCATGAGCTAGGAACAATATTTTTCTAGGGCCGTACGTTTGGAAAAAAGCCACAAAAAATAGAGTTATATCAATTTTTATTTAGAAGTGAAAATACACAAATTAATTCTTTGACAAGGTTGTCAAAACCAAACTTTCAATATAATGGATTACCACGACGACGATATTGGTTTTTATGACAACGATTCAAAACCATTGTAATTGTCTACTGATCTGACTTTTAAATATTATGTCAAAATAATTTTATTTCATCGAATTATCTCGCTAATTTCATTAAAACATTAACATAATAGGATAAATTTGAAATAAATTAGTAAATAATGTGTAAATATTAGTTTATTGCATATATTATAATATATTATAATGCCATATTACAAGGTATTTTATTTTCTCGCACGCTGTGCGCGAAAATTTACTTTCACGCACGCCTTGCGGGAAAGTGCAACTTTCGGAATCGAAATGCGTGCGTGAAAGTGGCTCTTTTAGCACGGCCGTAGAAAAAATTAATTTTCTACCTGCGAAAATATCAGTTGAAGTAAAAAACGTTTGCAACCAGACCTTTAAAATAATAAAACTTTTTAAAATATAATACTTTTAAATTATAATAATAAAATAATATAACTTTTATACAGGATGTCCCACAAGGAGCGGGACGGTCGAATACTTCGCGAAATGTTTCCAATACTGTTCTAAAATCTATAGAATGATACCAAACATGCCCTCCCCCACTTCACCCCCTGAAGATGGGGTGGTGAGTAACTTTAAAATCTTAAAAAGGAATCCCCATTTTTTATTGCAGATTTTTTATTGCACAGGTGCTTTCCTGGGATTGATGTTTGATTTAATTTCGTCGGCCATTTCTTTTGGGGTGACTAGTTTAATTTCACCTTCTTCCTGTGTGGCATTTTCCCGTTGCAGTGTGTTATCACCTTCATTTGGCTGGAATTTTTCCTCGAGATATTCAGCAAATTTATTAGCCTTCTCTAAATTGCTTTTTGCCCAGCTTCCATCTGTATTTCTTAGTGGGGAATTTTGCATTTTCGGTCGTTTTAATTTCTTAGTGGCTCTCCAGAGGGAATAATCAGTTGTGCTATCATTTGTCAATTCTCTTAGATAGTTACTAATTGATTCGTTTTTATTTTTTTTAATTTCTCTTTTAAACTGTTGTGTAGCATTATTTAGTTTTGTTTTATCAGATGGAGCTCTAGAGCGTTGCCAGATCCTTCTGAATTTTCTTTTCTCTTCGATTAGCTTTCTAATTTTTTTAGGGTAATTATTACCTTTAACTCTATGAATCAGTTCAGGTGAGTTATTCCAAGCGGCTTGTTGAACTTGTTTAACAAAACATTCCGTTTCTTCATCAAGTTCATATCTAGTTTTTAGTGAAACTTTGAGATTGATTGTTTCTTATAAGTGAAGCTGAAAACTCCGCCAATCTGTTAGCCTATTAGTCAGTTTAGGAGGTGGCTGGCTTTGAATGACAGTATCACTAACTGTGAGAAGGATGGGTGAATGATCGGAGTTCATGTCCCAAGCTTCTTCAATATGTAAATAATTAACAGAAATATTTCGAGATATAAAAAAATCAATCAGGTCTGGAATTTTGTTGGAATCAGTAGGTCAATAAGTCGGTTTACCTGTTGAAAGTGTTTCACATTTTAATTGCTTAACTGCCAGCAAGAGTTCCTTTCCCTTTGTTGTAATTAACCTAGAACCCCAATGGGTGTGCTTGGCATTAAAATCACCACCAATTATAAATATTTTGCCATGTCTATTCAAAAATTCTAGATATTGATCTTTTTTGAGGTTATGTTTTGGTGGAGAGTAGACAGCGGTAACGATAAGCTCAAAAGATTTTGTTTTAACACATACTGAAGTAGCTTGGAACATTTCTGTTTTGTAGCATATTTCTTGATGATGTCTAATTGTTTCTTTTATTATGATAGCACTACCACCTCTGGCTGTATTATCCGGATGTAAGGTATGGTATACTTTAAATCCTTTAAAATGAATGTAGGTTTCATTTGTAAAGTGTGTTTCAGAAATGAGACAAATGTCTATTTTTTCAATGTCTAATACAGTCTGCAGTTCTTGTTGATACTGCAGTAGTCCATTTGCATTCCATTCCGTTATCCTCAGACTATCCGGCATTAAAATTCTTAGGAATAGCTCCTTTGGTGCTATATTCTAATCTAGTAATGCGCTCATCCATTTTGGTCAATGTTTCCAGTATTTGTTGGAGAGTGCTCTCAATGCTAGAGCTGTGTTTTGGGTTAGTTCTTTCAATTTCTATATTACCTCTAGCAGCTTTGCTGTAGGTTTTTTTGTTTTCGTTGGTTTTGTATAAATATCGGATTCTGCTGCTGCACCCTTTGCGGTTGTTTAGGTATTGTAGTTTTCTTATTTCGATTGTCTTTTAACTTCTGCATTTCTCTTGCTACCATGCATCCTCTGTAGTTTGCAGGATGACTTTCTCCACAGTGGACACATTTTGGTTGGGCATTTTTAGGTTTTTTTTAGTTTTAGGTTTAGGCATTTTTAGGGAGAAAAACTTTTAAATGGAAAGTTGTAGTAAATTAAAAAAACCTACAATTAATTGAGCGAGTTTAATTTTGTTAATTTGTTATTGCAAAACAGCCTGCGAAAAGTCCAAAATGGCCGTTTTTTGCAATTGCATTATTTATTGTAAAAATAACTTTTTTTATTCTTTAACGCATGATAATAAAAAACGTTCAATTTCCAACATAACAAAAATTGTAAAGCCCGATTGGTGAACTTGTTGCGTAGATATTATAGATTGTTTATACCGAGAGGTCAAATGTCGAAGGCTATAACTTTTTGAAAAAAAAAAATCGTAGAGAGTTAATCCTATATAGATCGACTCTCCTTCTAAAAATCGTTATAAACATTTAGAACTGAAGCGGCTCCTATACATCCTATAAGGTTCTAACTTGTAGATTATTGTTGCTGAAGACAAAAAATAAAAATGTTCTACGACCAACTGAATCCGAGATAATTGTTTTTTCTTTCTTAAATCGTAGTGACTTTATAACAATTAAGAAACTATTTCACAGTCATTGACTAAAGAAAAACTTATATTATCTTAAATAAAAATTATTTTAATAAAAGAAAATTACATTTAATTATTAAAAATGATTTTTTAGAGTGGAGCTTGCCATAGTCTACAATATAGGGCAGTGTTTCCCAACCTTTTTGTGTCATGTCCCACCTTAGCCAGTTCAAAAATTGTATGCTCCCACATGTAACATACATAATTTTCCATCAGCAGCACAAGATGGAAAATTATGAATAAAGGAGCACCATCAGTAGCACAAGATGTTATATTTTTCATTATTGTCACATCTCTTTAACAAAATGCCCTGTCTCAATATATCTTACGTAAGTTATCAATACTGCTTCAGTGTGTCTTAAAGTTGATTCTTCATTTGCACTAAGATATTTCTTGTTTTCAGCTGTTTAACAAGTTATTTTTTAATAACTTCACCCGTTTAGTCTATTCTTTTGCTAACAGTATTGTTGATGAATGGCATAGCTTTTACATTTTTGTCATATTTTTTAAAAACCGTTTTAACAGATGCTGATATTAACGGTTTTATTAAATTCTATCCTATAGCAGGTTTTCTCCTATTTTAGCAATGAATAAAGATATTTGATAACTAGCCTCAAGAATAAGATTATTAGCTGAAGTATGAGCAGCAAATAGAGACGTAATGTTTTTCACAGAAATCTAGCATTGCATTTAAATGGCCCATATTTTAAGGGTTTTGGGTCGAGCCCATAGTCGAATTGCCCCCTTAACAATCAAATTGCCCCCCTGTGGGGTGTGGGTCCCACGTTGGGAAACACTGATATAGGGGTATTGTATTAATATGCTTTCATAAAGTACAAAAATAACAGATGAGTTGGTCTATCCCTGGCTATTCTTGTTTCATTTAGTTGTGTAAATTTTTTTAGTTTGTTTTATTTTAATTGTAAAATTATTTACTCAGTGTACCATTGCTTCTTCTTCTTCTTATATATATTAATATTCGTATCAGCAATACCAGTAACTTCAGAAAAAAATATTTTGATTGTAACGAACATAAAAATGCAAAAACATGTTAAAATTTAACAAGCAATAAAAGTGGACTTCGTAAATCGTATGCTTTCACCCAATAAGACCGGAAGTGAAATCGAATATCGATATTTGAGCTCCTGGTATAACTTTGAGCCGAATGATATACAGCTTCACTAATCTTGAGTCATTTTAAGTCAAAACACGAAACTAAATGTTCGAGCACAACTTTTTTATATTCGGTGATTGATATATCCCATATACTATTTCTGCGACCATAATGTGGCCCTACACCTAAAAAGGTGTAATAACCTTTTTAGCCGAAAGCGATACAAAAACCGGAAATATATATTTATTCTCGTCTTGCTAAGGGGCGTCGAGTAAGGCCTTTCGCACACACAGCTACTAAAAAGAAACTAAACTAGTTGGTAACTAGAATTATCAACTGGATATCAACTATGGCTCGCACACTACGCTACTGAAAATTAATAAAACGAGTCACTTCTTGACTGTACTTTGTACTGAGTAGCTTTGTTAGGCGGTGTTTAAGTTTATATAATGTTGTTCCGAAGCTATTTTCTTGTGGAATTTTTGTAATTAACTAGTTTTTGATGGGAAATAAGCCACAATTTGACTAAAAAAAATTATTAACGTTTCGACGTCCAAATCGGATGCCGTTATCAAAATACAAAAAATATTAATAGTCCTGTCGCCAGGGGGGGTACAACGGCCTTCTTAATTCAGATGGACTTACCCAAGTTTTTTTTATGTATTTTGACCCGTAGAACACGAATTTTTTGGATAACAGTTGATCCGGATGTCGATAAGATTGTTATAAACAAAGAAGTTGAGGAATTACATAACAGCGATTACTCGCAAAACAAAACATTTTTTTGTATTTTTTGGGTCATTCTAACCAAAAAATGTTCCTACAAGTTTTTTCGTAGGATGCATAGTTTTCGAGATAAACGCGGTTGAACTTTCAAAAAATGGAAAAATTGCAATTTTTGAACCCGAAAAACGTTTGAATAAAAAATAAAATAGCAATTCTGCTTACCGCCTTTAAAAGTTTAAGTCAAATTATATCTGTTTTGAATATTTGTATTGCTACAAATTTATTTTTTGATTGTTAAAAAAAGCTATAAACACATACTGTTTCCCGTGCCTAATACATGCGTTTTATTGCATGCTACTTAGAAATAGCGCCGCTTGCACTTTTACCTCCTCTACGTACTTGTTCGATTTTAAATGAGAAATAATTGAAACATCACTCAAGCACTAGGTGTTTATAGCTTTGTTTTAACAATAAAATAATACATTTTTGGCAATACAAATAATTAAAACCGATATAATTTGACTTGAACTTTCAAATGCGGTAAGCAGAATTGCTATTTTATTTTTTAATCAAAAGTTTTTCGGGTTCAAAAATTCCAATTTTTCGATTTTTTGAAAGTTCAACCTCGTTTATCTCGAAAACTATGCATCCTACGAAAAAATTTGTAGGAACATTTTTTGGTTAAAATGGCCCAAAAAATACAAAAAAATGTTTTGTTTTGCGAGAAATCGCTGTTATGTGATTCCTCAACTTCTTGGTTTATAACAATCTTATCGACATCCGGATCAACTGTTACCCAAAAAATTCGTGTTCTACAGGTCAAAATACATAAAAAAAAGTTGGGTAAGTCCATCTGAATACAGGAGGCCGTTGTACCCCCCTGGCGACAGGACTATAATGAATTAAACAAAAATGTTGTTGCTTAGTTAAAAATTCTTCTAATAATTTATTTAATCTTTCTCATTTATATCGGCAATTCAGACATATATTATACATTTTAAAGTAGAAGACTTTAAAATGATATTGTTGTTATTATTTATTGTCACCGTTGCATGTAGTTGTATTTTTAAAGAAAAATCATTTGTTATGATTTTTTTGTGACGGATATTCTTGAGTTGTGGTTGATTTCATGTAATCGAATGAACTATCTTTCAGTAAAGTCGTCCCAGCAACGCAACTCATAAATATTGGCAATATCATTTTAAAGTCTTCTACTTTAAAATGTATAATATATGTCTGAATTGCCGATATAAATCAGTCAGATTAAATAAATTATTAGAAGAATTTTTTACTAAGCAACAACATTTTTGTTTAATTCATTAATATTTTTTGTATTTTGACAACGGCATCCGATTTGGACGTCGAAACGTTAAAAAAATCAAGTGAAATTTAATACAAAATTTTTCTTCTTGGTAAAAGGTATATTAGTTTAAAAAGCACTAAAGGGCTACAAACATATGAACAAAAGGTTTTCGCTCTGTAACAAGAGCATCATCAGTGTTACAAGAACATGGTGAGCCAACCAAAAAATACAAAGGTCAAAGCCTTTCAAAAAACAGACAAAAGTCTTATATAAATGAAAACATCGAAAAATCCAACGGATGGATAAAATTCCTAAGGATACGGCCCTAGGGCAACATATGACTCCCACACGTTGTAAGTGGGTCAAAAGGTAACTAGGTCATTCTGTTATAAGAGGTGGAGTACGGCCTAGGGCCGTATCCTTAGGAATTTAATCCATCCTTTGGATTTTTCGATGTTTTCATCTATATAAGACTTTAGTCTGTTTTTTGTAAGGCTTTGACCTTTGTAATTTTTGGTTGGCTCACCATGTTCTTGTAACACTGATGATGCTCTTGTTACAGAGCGAAAACGTTTTGTTCATATGTTTGTAGCCCTTTAGTGCTTTTTAAGCTAATATACCTTTTACCAAGAAGAAAAATTTTTTATTAAATTTCACTTGTAATTAATGGTATACAGACAACTACAGGAAGTTCTTCCTTGTGGATTGTTAATAAAATCATTTTTTTAGTAAAATTGTGGCTTATTTCCCATCAAAACTAGTTAATTAAGTTTATATAGGCACGGATGTTTTCCACTTCTTGCACTAATTTTATATCAAACGACTCTTCCGCCAATTTCGCGTATTAAACTTTAATAAAATATCACAAAAGGCTAGAAACTACTGAAACTAGTCCCCAAGCGACCTGCATGTCCAGTCCGCTTTCGACTGATCACTCCCGCATTATAGACCTGCTGCTAACTAGTAGCGCTGTGTGCGGGCACTCATTAAAATACATGGGCAGTGACTAGTAAGTAACTGATTGGTAACCAAAGTTACCAACTGGTTTCTTTTTAGTAGCTGTGTGTGCGGATGGCCTAATATATACCTTGAACTATTTTGGTGACTTTAAAACAGTACTTTCGATTGCAACTCCGGAACCGGAAGTGTGAGGTTAAATTTCTTAGCTTTAAGACCATCTTTGGGCTATAAGCTTTCATTCGATACATCATTTGCATTATATCTGGTCTAACGACTTCTTCTTCTTTTTGTATAGACATGACTCTATCTGTTTTTCAATGTGCCTCTAGTAAGTTGTCGTTCCACCGTTTTCGTGGTCTTCCCACTGATCGTCTTCCTATTGGGGAACCGTCTCTCGCTGTCCTGACTACCCTATTTGTTGTCATTCGGCTTATTTGGTCATTCCATTCTATTCTTCTGTTTCTTACCCAGTTATTAATGTTATCCACATTGCATCTCCGTCGTATATCTGTACTTCTAGCTCTGTCCCATAGAGTCTTACCATCGATTTTTCGAAGGGTTTTCATCTCCGCTGTTTCGAGCAATATTTTTGTCCTCTCTGTGTCGGGTCGTGTTTCTGCCGCGTATGTCATTATTGATCTGATGACTGTTTTGTAAATTCTGCCTTTCATTTCTTTTCCGATATTTTTATTTCTCTATATTGTGTCATTCAGGCAACCTGCGGCTCTGTTTGCTCTATTCACTTGATCTTCCACTTCTGTTTCGAGGCTTCCGTAGCTAGATAGTGTGATGCCTAGATATTTAAACGCCATCACTTGTTCTATTATCTGACCTTCCAGCTCCAATTTACATCTTATTGGATCTGCTGCTATAACCATGCATTTTGTCTTTTTTGAAAAAATTAACATGTTAAATTTTCTGTCGATTATGTTGAATTGGTGCAGCATACGTTGTAAATCATCTTCACTTTGAGAGATTAGTATTGCAACGTCCGCATAGCAGATTATTTTAAGTTGTTTTTCTCCCATTTGGTATTCTTTTTTAGTTCTTACTTTTTTTATTATTTCGTCCATGATCAGGTTGAACAATAAAGGACTCAAGGAATCGCCCTGTCTTATCCCATTGCCGGCTTCAATTGGGTCAGTTAGTTCATCTTCCACTTTTACTTTTATTGTGTTGTTCTGGTAGATGTTTTCTATCGTTTTAATTATTCCCAGAGGTACCTCTCTCGAGTATAACAAGTGGAAAACGTCCTTTAATGTGACCCTGTCAAATGCTTTCTTAAGGTCCACGAAACATAAATATGCCGGTTTGTTGTATTCCAACCTTTGTTGTTAATTTTAATGTTGTGTTTAATAAGTTAATCCCTCTGTAATTCTCCGGGTCCGATTTGTCTCCTTTTTTGAAGAGAGGTATTAGGAAGCTTGATCTCCAGTCTTGTGGTATTCTGTTTTGTTCTATTATTTTTTGTATTAGTTTTAATAGTTGTTTAGTTAGATCTTGTCCTCTGTACTTTAGGAGTTCGTTCGATATTCTGTCCTCTCCTGGAGATTTTCTATTTTTTAATTTTCTTAATGCTTCCTTTACCTCTCCCTCCTCGATGTTTATTTCTTCGTTTGTCGTAACTTCAGGTGTTGGTGGTTCATTATCATCGCCTTTAGCAAATAGAGATCGGAAGTAGTCTGCCCATGTTCCGCTTTATTAATTCGTTCATCTCCTTTCTTTGCCCTTTGATCATTCTCCATACTTCTTTTTGTGTTCCGTAGAAGTCGTGTTCAATCTGTTTTGAGAAACTCTGCCAGTGCTCCCTTTTTATTGGTCTAATAACGTAGGAGTTATATTCGCGGACAGACGGACAGACAGGCATGAAACCGGAAGTATATATTTGTTCTCTTCTTACTAAGGCGCTTCGATTAATATATCACTACAATTTCGGTGACTAAAACAATACTTCCGGTTGCAACTCTAAAACCGGAAGCCCGAGTTCAAATTTCTCACCTTTAATAGTATCAGCGTATTATAAGTTCTTATTCGATACATTTGTCATTCTGTATTATGTCTGTCCCATCTTGACTTTACAGTATAGAAAATATAGGCAATGCAGTCCTTGTGAGAGTTTTTAGCGCGGTGCCGGTGATGCCGATTTTATCAAAAAGAATTTCTAATCGAACATTAGAGAGACTGTTTTAGTTTTAGAAAGACGATCTACAATTTTAGAATTCGTATGGGTTTAAGTTTATTTGATATACGCATATCAATCCTAAAATTGTAGATTACCTTTCTAAAATAGATTTAATTTAAACTCTCTAATGTTCGTTTACAAATTACTTTTGACAAAATCGGCATCATCAGCGCGCTAAAAACTACCTTAAGGTAAAACTGCATTGTCTATGTTCCCTATACTGTAAAGTCAATGTGGGACGGACAGTATAATAACGGATGAGTTGTGTTTACAAGTCCCTGTTTTCACATTTTTTGCGTATATTTTTTTGCGTATATCTACGTTGTTCTTGCTCACCGGTGAGCAACTATTTTTATATAGAACAAATTACACGATGAACTCCTTTATATAAATAAAAAAATAACACGTTTGCACGAACGAACTAAAATAATAATATATACTTTTCAAATGAAAATGCTTTAAAAGCACTTCTCTGTTTATTATGAGTATTTTTTCCTGTATTTGTCACGTCTCAAATAAGAAAGTTGGGCTTTCAACAATCTGTATTATTATTTTTCTTTCCAAATAAAATTTTTTTGTAAAGTAATAAAAACACACGAGAATAACAGGAGTAAATATTTTGAGTGTCTGAACAGTATAGTAGTGCAGTCACTGAAGGTTTTCACCTCCAGTTCCGTTGAACCTTTATCGATTTTCCTGAAAATTGGTGAGAAGTTAGAAGATACCTCAGAAAAAAGTGGCATGGTGCCAACTTGTGCTTTTACCCTGGTGGTGGATGCCACTCCTTCTTGAAAGCGAAAATTATTTTAATAAAAATAACCCCGTATCAATAAAAGTAATCAATAAATGGGACAAATTCCCAGCAAAATTTTTTCATTAAAATAAATCAATACTTTTTGAGTTATTAAAGATCAAAAATTTAAATTTTTTATGTACTTACTTTCCGTGTCCGGAACACCAACAACTTTAAATTCTGTATTTCCAATGGTTGGCCACATAGATGGCCCTGTCATTTGCTATAATTAAGTCTTGTTCTGTGCAGGTCTCTCTCATCTCTGTGCATGATAGTAGATGCCGGCTGGTCTGAACCGCGCCACAGTCGCAGGTATCGTCCTCCTGGTATCCCCATTTTTTCAGGTTACTAGCACAACGTGAAACGCCGGTTCTTAGTCTGTTTAGCGCTTTCCAAGTCGGATACGGTAAATTGTGTCCAGCAGCCATTTCCTCCGAGGGAGGAAAATGTGTCGCGGTAGCTGACGCTTGACATAGGTGTATTCGGCGCGTCTCTGGCGCTTCGGGGATGGATCTTGATGTTTTCAGGAAGCTTTTCCGAGATCTTAGTCTGCTTGGCTGAGTTTGGTGGTCATATAAGGGGTGTCTTCGGTCCGTCTCCTGCTTTTTCCGTTCTACCTCTGACGTGACCTTCCTCCTGATAGGTGGTGGAGCAATTCCAGCAATGGGGTATACCTCTTCGATAGGTGTCGGTTTCAGGCAACCCGATATTATACGGACCGTTTCATTTAGAGCCACGTCGACGTTCTTTGCGTGAGCGGAGTTTGCCCATACTGGTGCTCCAAACTCCGCGGCCGAAAAACATAATGCCAAGGCAGAAGTGCGGAGAGTGTGTGGTTGTGCTCCCCATTTTGTATTAGTTAGCTTGCGGATGATATTATTTCTGGCACTTACTTTCTTCTTGACATCTTGACAGTGGTATCGGTAAGACAGAGTTCTATCCAGACGGACGCCAAGGTATTTTGGCGTCTTGTTGTGTTCCAGCATCTGACCACGCCATTCCACCTCCAGCGACCTTCGGGCATGCTTATTTCTCAGGTGGAAAGCACATACCTGGGTTTTTGTGGGATTGGGTTTCAGATGGTTTTTATCATAGTATAGAGCTAAGTCTCCCAGGGCATCTGTCAGTTTCACTTCGACTTCATTGAAGGTTCTTCCCTGAGCTGCCACCGCTGTATCATCAGCGTAAATAAATTGCCTTGTTTGTTGGTGTATGGGTTGGTCGTTGGTGTATATGTTGTATAGAATCGGCGCGAGGACACTTCCCTGTGGTAACCCATTTTTTTGGTCCCTCCACCGACTGTTCTTGGACTGGAGCGTTACGTAGAAACGTCTATTCTGGAGGAGACATTTCACTAACCTTGTTAGTCGGAAATCCTTTGTAGTTTCGTAGAGTTTTGCGAGTAGCCGTTGATGGTTAACTGTATCATAGGCGGCAGTTAGGTCTATGAACGCTACTCCTGTTATTTCCTTCCGTTCAAAACCATCTTCAATATGTTGGGTGAGATTAAGAATTTGACTGCAGCAGCACTTTCCGGGCCTGAATCCTGCTTGTTCTGGAATCATTTTAGTCTCCACATATTCTGCGATCCGGTTCAGTATCATTCTTTCAAAGGCCTTGAAAAGGTGGCACAAGAGAGATACAGGTCTAAAACTCTTTGTATCCGCCGGATCCTTCCCTGGTTTTAAAAGGGCTACCACTCTAGCTTTTCTCCAGATTTTGGGGATTTGTAATGTACGGATGCAGTAATTCATCATTTTTACGAGCCACTCAACGGTTCTTAGTCCAAAGTTCTTTATTTGCTCTGTTCGTATGTTGTCCAGGCCAGCCGCTTTATTATCTTTCATTTGATGGATCGCGCCTCTCATCTCCTCTAGGCAAAAAGAGGTACCTAGAACATCTCTTTCTTCGTCGATATTCCGTTGAGCTCTCACCTTGTTCTTTCTTGATGTCGTCTTACCGTTTATTAGAAGATGATGGGCTATCTGATCGGGTGTGACTTCTGTCATGTTGACTGCCGGAGCAGCGGGATCGTTGCCAAGATTCCGAATCAGATTCCAGGCACGTCTGCTGTTTTGTTTCATGTCCAGACTCGTGACCAGCTTGCACCACCTTTCCGTTCTGTTGGCGGATATCGCATGTAACATTTCCTCCCCAGCCTGTATTGTCGCTTCCGAGAAAGGGTCTTCTTCATATAGCTGTTCGTATCTTTTAAGTAGGGGTTTAGATTCCTCATTGAGCCCCGCTATGTACTCAGTTCGACAACCTCTAGGGATAAATTTCCGTGATACTTGCTTTACGATTTCTACAAATTTATCGTATGAATCAGGGCAAGGTTCTAGCTGGGAAACTTCTTGATCCAATGTTTCAGAGAATTTTTCCCATTTTGCTTTAGTAAAGTTGAACCTTCTCTTGAAAGGAACAATTTGAAAGACAAATTATTGGTCTGTGCTGTGTCTTTGGGAGGGCGCTTCCAACGATTTTTGTCACCTGGTCTCCAATTCTGTCGCTGACAAATATATTGTCTGGGTTGTAACCTCTGCGCCATCTTCCGCTGTTGAACGACGCAGGCTGCTTTGGATCGTGAATAAGTTTTAGGTTCATGCTTTCAGCCCATTTTTCTAGTTCTTCGCCATTGGAATCTGTTTCGTTGTAACCCCACGCGACACTGTGACAGTTGAAGTCACCCAGTACGAATTTGATTTGCTGTGATTGAAAGTTATTCGGTTCCTCAAAAGCAAAGTCAGCGTTTGGTGGTTTGTAGATTGACGTTACTGTACAGGAGTTTATCTCCACTGTGAGGATCTCGATGTCATTTTGATCTGTTAGAGATGTGGATGCTACGTCGATATCTGGTCTGACGAAGACTGCGCTACCATATTGGTCGTGTGGTCTCTCCAGTATGAGCTTCATACCCCGAATCCTTGGTCTGCGGCTTGCAGTACCTCTATGGGTTTCTTGAACCAGTAGAACATCGACACCATGTTCTCTGCACATATTAGAAAATAGGTCTTCTTTATCTGCTGATAGTCCTTCAATATTAATTGAGGTCGTCATCAAAAATGGCCTTGATAAAGACCGTTTTGATTTTGATTGCATTTGTATTGTTGGTGCACCGGTGTTGAAAGGATTAGCCGACATTACTCGTTTCCAGGGGACGCCCGATTGTATTCACAAGTGATCACAATCTACGTGGAGGCTCCTTTCATTTCCCCCATTTTTCATGTAAAAATGTATGTTTTAAAATTGTTTTTCATAAATAACTCAAAAATTGTAAGTTTTTAAAAAAATGCCAAAATTAAAGCTAATAAAAAATTAAATAGACTGAATGCTAAAAAACCTTTTTAATTTTAACCCAAAGTGAGTTATAGGTAATAGAATAAAAATTTTTTTCCGGCGATTTCTCAAATCTAAGTATTCAAGCTAAAATAACGGGAAGGCCATGTATTGTATAACATAAACTTACTAAACACGTCAAAGTACTCAGGAATACCTATCAAATGCGCTCCAAAAGAAGCTGATATAATCAAAATTAAGCAAATTATAGTGAAGACTTTCTGCTCGCTAGTCATCTCGACACGCTGCTCACCAGGACTCTCGACGATCTGCTCTCCATTCATCTCGTCGAGGTCGAGATGCGATCGATATACAGTAGAACCCCGCAAATCCGAACTAATTGGGGGGACAGCCTGTTGGGATTCCGAAAAGTTCGGATTATCCGAAAGTTAGCCTAACTAATAAATCAAAGCTTTCGTTTTCGTTGATTTTGAGTCCCAAAACGTTCTCGCAAGAGTGTGGACCGTGGACAATATTTTTCGACTAAGCTGACTGCAAGGCAACCGAAGTAAGTTTATATTTAACATTTATAAACACTACGTTTACGTAGTTTACGCACTTACGTTTACGAACATGTAAACCGAATGGAACCAGATAGATTAGCGAACATCTGTAAAAACAACAAGCCGTGTAGCAGAAGACCCGTTGGAAAGCCGCCGAAAAGGTGGAAAGACAATGTACAGTCAACAACAACTGAAACAGAATAAGAGGCAGACAAACGTGAGTAATACTAGTCGCACGAAGAAGAAGAAGAAGAATAATAAGAAGTGGACGTATAAAGTACGTATTTATTTTTAAGAAATATTAAATTTCAACGTCCTATTAATCCTACATTGTTCAATTTTCTGGTTTTACTCTATAATAAACATGTTTTTAAGTTTTTCTCGTGAATTTTTTATTTTTTTTTCCATTCTGTTGGTTTGGATTTGCCTAACGTTCGGATTAGCGGGGTTCGGATTTGCGGGGTGTGTGTGTATACATATCATATATATACTCACACATATTAAAATATGTTAAAATCCGATTATACAGATAAAGAAAACTAAAAAAAAGAAAAATAAATAGAAAAAATAGGAGCAAAAAAGTGCCCCGTAGCCAATTTTAATTTTGACGTACATTTATTTAAAAAGGAATACTGTAAGCTTAAAAGCAAAAAAAACGCTTGCTCGATCAACTATTATTTAGATATTCTCTTGAACACCGTGTGCTATTTACCACCAATATAATTCCTGTCATTTGTCAGTTTTCCCGTTATTTAAACTTAAATACTTAGATTTGAGTACTCGGCGAAAAAACATATCCTACATTTTATTTACCTATAACAACTCACTTTGAATTAATATTAAAAGGTTTTTCAACTAAGTAGTTTATTCTGTGTTTTATTATATTCAATTGTGTTATCTAAAAATATCTTTTTTGCAAAAACTGATCGTTTTGAGATACCGATAATTTTCACTCCCGAGAAGGGGTGGCATTCATATCCAGAGTAAAAGCATAAGTTGGCATCATGTCACTTTTGTTGTATCCTCTAACCACTCACCAATCTTCATGAAAAGCGACGGAGGTTCACCGAAGTCGGAGGTTATAGCTAATATCCACCTTCAGTCACTGCACTATATTATGGCCTTATTAATGGAATAGGAACGATATTATGGTTATAAAACTTTATTACGTAATATTCTGTCCAAATATTTTATACTACATCGGTACAATACGGCATTAAGCGTTGAAGTGGTTTAACATATCTACTTATTTATAAAGTGAATGATCAAATTATAAGAGTTATCTCTCGGCCTATTAACAGCTGTGTATAGAAATTATAATTTAGTATGCAATACTTAGAAGGAATAACTGAAATTATTAAATGCCATTTTCCTAGTCTCATAATAGCTAGATTTACATCCAAGAACTCGATGAAATAAATAGATACCAGATGAAGTTTTCAATTTCTAATAGCAATATTAATAATATTTAATAATATTAAAATATTACTAAAAGATTTTTAAATTGAAAACTTATTGGTCCATTTCCTTGGTAACACCTTCATGGCTTCCAAAATTTGCAAGCTCGATGGATGCTGAAGCGAAGAAGACAAGAGGGAATTCAAAAACTTCACGATCAAAAAAATTCACTTTCAAAAAATTCACGATCCCGTCTGTTCAGCTGGTAAATTCCAACAGAAAATGGACCTAGTTACTCAAAGAAGTAACGACCAATATAAAAATAAAATAAAAATTCCATTTTTATTCAGTTGCAATGCGAAAGTAAAACAATCTTATTCCTCACTTAGAATACGGAGCACAGTCCAGCACTCTTAATCGACGATTTTCGACTCTTATTGGAGTCTCATCGGAGAGACGTAGGCCTGCTGCTCCATACTCTAAGCGACTAACAACGAGAGTTCATCCCTCACACCGCAACTTACGTGAATGAATTAGGTGACTAGCGTCATCTGGCAAATGAAAGATGAAGTTTTCAATTCTAATAACAACATTATTAATATTTAAAAATATCAAAAGATTTTTAAATTGAAAACTTATTGGTCCATTTCTTTGGTAACACCTCCATGGCTTCCAAAATTTGTAAGCCAGATGGATGCTGAAGCGAAGAAGACAAGAGGGAATTCAAAAACTTAAAATTCACGACCCCGTCTGTTTAGCTGGTAAATTCCAACAGAAAAGGGACCTAGTTACTCAAAGAAGTAACGACCAATATAAAAATAAAATAAAAATTCCATTTTTATTCAGTTGCAATGCGAAGGCAAAACAATCTTATTCTTATTCCTCACTTAGAATACGGAGCGCAGTCCAGCACTCTGAATCGACGATTTTCGACTCTTATTGGAGTCTCATCGGAGAGACGTAGGCCTGCTGCTCCATACTCTAAGCGAATAACAACGAGAGTTCATGGGCAACGGTGTGGGGGATGAACTCTCGTTGTTGGTCGCTTAGAATATGGAGCAGCAGGCCTACGTCTCTCCGATGAGACTCCAATAAGAGTCGAAAATCGTCGATTCAGTGTGCTGGACTGCGCTCCGGATTCTAAGTGAGGAATAAAATTGTTTTGCCTTCGCATTTCAACTGAACAAAAATGGAATTTTTATTTTATTTTTATATTGGTCGTTACTTCTTTGAGTAACTAGGTCCATTTTCGGTTGGAATTTACCAGCTGAACAGACGGGGTCGTGAATTGTAAGTTTTTAAATTCCCTCTTGTCTTCTTCGCTTCAGCATCCATCTGGCTTGCCAATTTTGGAAGCCATGGAGGTGTTACCAAGGAAATGGACCAATAAGTTTTCAATTTAAAAATCTTTTGGTAATATTTTAATATTTTTAAATATTATTAATGTTGCTATTACAATTGAAAACTTCATCTTTCATTTGCCAGATGACGATAGTCACCTAATCCATTCACGTTAGTTGCGGTGTGGGGGATGAACTCTCGTTGTTGGTCGCTTAGAGTATGGAGCAGCAGGCCTACGTATCTCCGATGAGACTCCAATAAGAGTCGAAAATCGTCGATTCAGAGTGGTGGACTGCGCTTCGTATTCTAAGTGAGGGATGAGATTGTTTTGCCTTCGCATTGCAACTGAATAAAAATGGAATTTTTATTTTATTTTTAAATAGATACCATTTAAAATGGATTGAAATGGCTATATTTTAAATTTAAAATTCCAGAATAGGCACAAATTATAGAAATCATCAAAATCGTCAGCAAAGGAAGAGGATATAGAACGGGAAACAAAGAAGTAAAACTACTGTGTTACGCAAACGACGCAATACTGATAGTCCAAGATGAAGATAGTTTGCAAAGATGTCCGCAGTTTTAAAATAAGAGCAAAACAGGTCAATATGACAATTTCATCTCAGAAAATTAACCAATAGTAATAAGTAAAGAACCAATCAGATGTAAAATAGGAATTAGTGGCATGAGTATTGAACAAGTAATGGAAATAAAATACCTTGGAATTACACTGGCCAGCTATTAAGACCTTGAGAAAGAAGTGAGAAATCAAGTACAAAATGCAAATATACTGGAAGGATGCCTTAACACTATATGGCAAAACCAACATATTAACACTGAGATGAAGTCAAGAATTTATAAAGCCAGTGTATGACCAATACTGTCATATGCGTCAGAAACAAGACCCGATACAGCCAAAACACAAAGACTACTAGAATCGACAGAAGAGAGAGTACTTTCAGGTGAATTACAGGAAATAGGATAAGAGATCGAAAAAAGAGTGAAGACATTAGAAGAAACTGTAACGTACCGTGTATAAACGAATGGACACTAAATAGAAATAAGAACGGAATAACCATATTAGCAGAATGGGAGAAATCTGTGTGATTAAAATAGCAAGAGATAAATCACCAATCCGTAGAAGAAGTATCGATCGACCGCGCAAAAGATGGAGTGGTGACCTTCCATAGAGGTATAAATCCGTGAATGAACAAGCAGAACTGCTTATAAAGAGGAAGAAGGAGAATGAATAGTTAAAAGAATGGAAGAACTATATTTCTCTACCGCAATCCCTAAAAAATTAGTCTTTTATCCTTTTTTATATTTTTTTATTTGTTTATTTTTTTTATTAATCGATTATTTTTTTATAATGTCAAAAAATACAATGTTTGAAATAGCTTAAAAAACCAATTTTATTTATAAAAATTTTTTTTCGTCATTTTTCTTTTTATTATATAAACTAATATAGGCGAGCGGCAGCCCCTAAAATTACGTTATGCCGACCACGAAAATCTTCAAAAGGAAATATTTACAGCGAGCAAAGAAATACGGCGAGGTAAAGTTGAAAAATCATCAAAATTCGTTTTTCACATTTTTGCATAAAAGTTGATTATTCCACCAATTCTAGACAAAAATAAACTTCATATTCGGATTCACCGACCTCGAAAATATAAAGAATGACCAAAATTTGCCATTCATCTATCATGGTCGCTTTTTCGATTTCTAAGCCTCAAATTAGGGGTGTGCCGCTCGCCGAATAATAATAGCCTAATAAAATAAAAAAAAGTCAAAATGTAAATTCGTACAGGTTAAAACAAATTTTATATCAAAGTTTAGGTGAATACAAAAGATATTTTCAAAAAAGTATCCAAATCATGCAAGGGGATCATTGTTTAAATAATTAAAAAGTGGTCATTTTTGCAAAAAAATTACTTATTTAACTGCTGAGGTAATTCACTTATTATTAAAGGTCTATGGGATTTTTTCTGCAAACTTGAAGGGTAAATCTTTCACATAAGACTTACTAAATTAAATTTGACCCCCTATTTATTTAAATAATTGTATGTAAAACTTAAAAAACAAATTTGCAAAAAATTATTTTTAGCGTTTTAAATAAGCACTATAAAATATCTTATTTTACAGACTAATTTGCGCTATGTTACCAGTATTAAGCAAAAAAAATTGGTCAAAAAATATTTAATAGTGTTTGAGATATTGAATTTGTTTATTAAATGTTACTTTATTTTCAATTCAAAAAACGCGGTTGTTGTCAAAGAAATATTCACCTGCTTAAGATCTCATTACTTTTATTTTTATGTATATTTTCAATAAATGTATTGATAAATTCAAATTTCAATTAAACTCCACCCTAAAATGGCATTTGAAAATTATTCAAATTTGTTTATAATTTAAGGGATTAAGTATTTTAAAATGCCGTTTCGATAACTGGTTTCCTGATATTTTTTAATAATTAACAAAATTTTTCGTCGTTTTTTCTTCTTCTTTTTTTCGTTGGAGTTATATTACTACGGGCACTTTTAGGGTTAAATTTTATTAAGAATGTCAAATCTCTGAAATGTAGATTCTAGACCTAAAAATATTAAGATTTAACTAAAATCTCTTAAATTAAATGTGGCTACTTAATGAGTTACAGGGTGTTTTATTTAAAAATTTAAAAATTATTGTTACCAAGTACTTTAAAACTATTTAACGTATCCTTATCATACTTGGCAGAAAGTGTAGCTATTATACACCCTACTAAATTGTGATTCATAAGCGTTTCTAGCTAGTGCCAGAGACGTACGACAGGGGATAGTGAATGATTGACCCTTCCCAAATTCTACGCCACTGAGTGAATTACTATTTTAGAGAAATTTGTCGATTATCCAATACTTTGTATGTAAATAACTTTATTGGTATCGATAAAGTCATCAGTTTGAGAGATATTGGAAGTTTAAAATGAATGAATGAATGAATCAAAATAATTATGCCGTTTCAATTTTAACGTCCAATATCTCGAAAACTAATGACTTAATCGTTACCAGTAAAGAGTATATTATTTACATAGAAAGTATTGGAGAATCGAAAAATTTCGCTAAAATAGTAAATCTCTCAGTGCCGTAGAATTTGGGAAAGGTCAACCATTAACTATCCCCTGTCGTACACCTCTGGTAGTAGCTAGAAACTTTTATTTATCACAATTTAGTAGACTGTATAGTACCCACACTTTCTGCCAAGTATAATAAGGAAACGTCAAATAGTTTGAAAGTACTTGGTAAAAATAATTTTTAAATTTTTAAATAAAACACCCTGTAACTCAGTAAGCAGCCACATTTTATTTAGGTGATTTTAGACCAATCTTAATATTTTTAGGTTTAGAATCTACAACTTAGAGATTCGACATTCTTAATGAAACTTAACCCTAAAAGGGCCCGAAGTAATATAACTCCAAGAAAAAAAAAGAAGAGGAAAAAAAGACAAAAAAATGTGTTAATTAGTGAAAAATTCCCAAGAACCCAATTATCGAAACGGCGTTTCAAAATATTTAATCCCCGCGAAGTTATTAAAAAAAAACAAATTATAAACAAATTTGAATAATTTTCAAATGCCATTTTAGTGGGAAGTTTAATTGAAATTTGAATTTATCAATACATTTATCGAAAATATGCATAAATATAATAATATTTAATACAGGTGAATATTTCTTTGGCAATAACCGCGTTTTTGCAATTGAAAATAGAGTAACATTTAATAAACAAATTCAATATCTCAAATAATATTAAATATTTTTGGACCAATTTTTTTTATTAATACTCATAACATAACGCAACTTCTCCTGTAAAATAATATATTTTATAGTGCTTATTTAAAACGCTAAAAATAATTTTTTGCATATTTAGTATTAGTATTAGTAAGTCTTATGTGTATTATGTGTATTAGTATTAGTATTAGTAGGTCTTATGTGAAAGATTTACCCTTCAACTTTGCAGAAAACAATCCTATAGACCTTCATTAGTAATTGAATGACCTCAGCAGTTAAAAAAGTAATTTTTTTGCAAAAATGACCCCTTTTTAATTATTTAAACAATGATCCCCTTGTGTGATTTGGATACTTTCTTGAAAATATCTTTTGTACCCACCTAAACTTTGATATAAAATTTGTTTTAACCTGTACGAATTTACATTTTAATTTACATGTAGTGAAATTTTATTTTACTAGACTATAATAGTTTTCCTTTTATACCGCTGACGCGGCTTTGGGATTGTAGCAGGGTAATTTGCTATAGCTGGGGCCTACGGTATAAAAGGAGGGTAACAGGGCCAGTGCTACGCTTCAACCGCCTATTATTACCCCTGGTTTTACCCAAGGTACTCATTTTTAGTCAGGCTGACCTGGGGCCTATACGCTATGAGCTCGTAGGTGGAGAGGATAATTAAAAATTCGTGAGCGCCAGTAGTGGCAAGTCTGTGACAAGCTTTTACTGGAAATTTGACATAAATGTCAAAGTGATTAATTTAAAACATTGAAATTTTAAAAACATTACCTAATAGGAAATAATATTAGTTGGTCAAAGCTGTGGTGTATACTTTTACCTTAAATATACTTACGTTTTAAATACTTAATTTAAGTTTTTTTAATATTTCGTAATATGTAATTATAAATTAATCTAAGCGCCATCTACACGATAATTTTGAAAGTATCCGAAGTAAGAAATTTCATTAATAGAACGTTAAAATGATTAGCAAAATCTTTAAAAAATCGATTACAATTTAATTACTTTTTTACGTTGTAAATATTAAGCGATAACAATTAAATAATAAATTTAAAAATTACCGGTGAAAGTTGCATTAGTAATCCGCTAGGAGCGACACCAGCGAAGCTCAGAGCGTATAGACATTTTAAAAATGTCGAACCTCGGCCTACCTGCGTGGAAATCAGACATGCTACCGCCTGAGCTATCCGGGCCCCTATTATATATAAACTCCTTTTTTCAAAAAATGTATTACCATTAACATATACAGGGTGAGTCACCACTAACTGGACGGAAGATTACAGCGAAATAATAAAAGGTTTGAATTTTTTTTTAAATTAATAGATTGTTAGTTGATAAAAGCTACATTTAAAAATTATTTTGAAATATACAGGGTGTCCCAATAAATGGCGACGTATAAGTTATATGTTTTCTTATGAAACACCCTGTATTTTATTGCATTTTTAATTGTCCTCAAAAAAATAATAAGAATTATCTTAAAACGTAAAGTTTTAAAAAAGGCTTATTCTCAAGCTATTTAAGTATTTATAAAAAAATTAGATGTCTCTACTCGAGTTACTTCGGATTAAAAAAAGAATGAAGAAAATTGCTCGATTGGAAGCCGAGAAAATGCATTTTTTTACGTATACCGATTTTTGTACTTTGAGGTTCAAATTCCATTAACCTATAGTTCATTCTTTCACGGTTTTTGCTGTAAATTTTAAAGAACCGCTTGGATTGACATGAAATTTGGCATACGCATAGATAACATGTCAAAGAAAAAAAGTGATATGATGCCGATGTGTGCTTTTGCCCTGGGGGCGAGTTACACCCCATCTCGTGGGTGAAAAAATATATGTTCAAGATAAGTTCCGAAATGGATAAACTGACTAATTTTAAGCAACTTTTGTTCTATAGAGTTTTTTCACCAAATCAATACTTTTCGAGTTATTTGCAAGTGAATATGTTCATTTTTCAACAAAATAACCACGTTTTTAGACGGTTTTTCGCAAATAACTCAACACGTAAGCATTTTGTCGAAAAAAATATTCTAAGAAAAACTATAGCCTATAAAAAAGGAAAAAAATGGTGTATATATTAGGTCCCTATACCTAGCAAAAGCAGAGTTATAGCTAATGAAAAATAGGTTCATATTCGAAAAAATCCAAATAGAATAATTCAATGTGAAATATCCAAATAATGAAGCATTCTTGGGGAAAACACATTACAACTTTTTTAAAGTGTTTAAAAAACCTTTATTTCTGTATTTATAAAAAAAATTTCTAGCATCAAATGTAAGCAAGTTACGCTCAAAATAAAGTTGGTCCCTTTTGTTTTGGCAAAAAAAATCAGGAAGATCACCCTCCAATTAGCAACTTAAATGAAATTAATCGTTACCGCATCACAAGTTACTTTACTTATGTTGTGTTTATATGATCTATAAGTTTCATCGATTCAAAGTGCTTATTTTTGAAAAAAATTTGGTTTTAAAATAAAATTTTAAAAATTTTAATTTTGAAAAAATGCTTTTTTTTTCGAAATAACTAAAAAATTGTTAGAGATACCAAAAGTCTTAAACAATAAAAAAAGTCGGCTTTACTTTTCTGAATATTTTGTATTTTTTGTTTTTCTGTAAGACAAAAATTGGTCAAGATTCGGTGTTTCTAAATTTGCATACACTCGTGATAAGTGACTCGTTCAAGCCCTTTTAACTACAGCTCTTCCAAAAATAAGGACTTTGAACCGATGAAACTTACAGATCGTATGATCAATACATACGCGAGTAAAAAACTTGTGAAGTGGTAACATTTAAGTTCATTTGAAATGCTAATTAGGGGGTGATTTTCCCGATTTCTTACCAAAAAAAAGGGACCAACTTAATTTTGAGCGTAACTTGTTTACTTTTGATGCTAAAAATTGTTTTAAAAAACAAAAATAAGCATTTTTTTAAACACTTTCAAAAAGTTAAAATGAGTTTTCCCCAAAAAAGTGCTTCGTTTGCTGGTTATGGCACGTTAAAATATACGATTTGGAATTTGACGAATATGAACCTATTTTCCATTAGCTATAACTCTGCTTCTACTAGATACAGTGATCTAATATATACATTAAATTTTTCACTTTTTACGTGCTATATTTTTGATAAGAATTTTTTTCCACCAAATACTTACTTTTTGAGTTATTTGCGAAAAACTGTTTGAAAACGTAGTTATTTTGTAAAAAAATTATCATTATTCACTCGCAAATAACTCGAAAAGTATTAACTTGGTGAAAAAACTTTATGGAACAAAAGTTGCTTAGAATTAGGCATTTTATCCATTTTCGGACTTATTTCAATCATATATTTTTCACCCACAAAAGGGGGCGAAACTCACCCCTAGGGCAAAAGCACACATCGGCACAATATCACTTTTTTTCTTTGAATTATTAGCTATGTGTATACCAAATTTCATGTCAATCCAAGCAGTTCTTTAAAATTTAGAGGTTTTGCAATATTTTACCTTCAAAGAACATACTACTAGTTTTTTTTTATTTTTGGTATTTTTATACCAAATAATCGCGCAATCGCGCACCGATCGTTTTCATTATTATAATATATTTTATGAGTATCTTGAGCATATGAAAATTTGCATGGAAGAAAAGGATCTAAAGAGTAAGGTAATAGTTCAAAGATTATCATCCTATTGTTTATAACTTCGTCGTAAATACCGGCCAATTTAACCGGCCGTATCTCAGGAACTAGTCCTCACAATTCATCTTTTGTACTTTTAAAATAAGCGTCGTACCGAGTATTTTTGAGTTCCGTTTTGTAAATTTAATTTAATATAATTATTGTAACGGAGATATATTTGTTTATAAGCCAAAAAATTGTTTATAATTTTAAAATATTGCTGACACTGCTTACATAATCCGATTTTAAATCTGTTAAATTTATTAGATATGTATTACCTAGAGCGCCTGTTTATAAGGAAAAAAATTAGCAAACTTCTAAATGGTGTACTTTTTGTTCAGAAAAGGTTTAAAAAATTTTAACTTTTAAAAAAATATATTGAAAATGTTTTATGCAAAATCTATTGGGTAGATTTTAATGAAATTTGGTGGACGGTTTAAGTATGTTATAAGCATTTTCTAAGCAAAAGATGAAGGTTCTAAGTGCAACCAAACTGGTTGAAAGACATTGAATAAAAACAGGCGTGTTTTGCCACCTCATTTTGTATTTATTGCTTTTTTGCAGAAAGGGTAATAATTTAAGACATTTTAACCAGTCGTATATTATATAACATTCAATTCTCTTTATTTTATTTCCCTACAACTTTGTTCCAAAATGAACAGTTTTAAAGTTATAAGTAAAGAAATTTTAAAAAAATCGAGGATTTTCGAAATTTTTAAATATTTTAATTTTTTTATTATTGTTCCGGGCATATTTGGGAAATAGCATAGGTCAGTTGAAATTACTGAAGTTGTCACCTAACTTTGTCTGCAAAAATCCGAATGCCACCTCTCACATTCACCTCATAACAGATCCGCCCTGGTCTTATTAAAAACATGAAAATTTGAGATAAAACGTGGATAATGAGATCAAAAAAATTCATTCTATATATTCACACAACAACTTTATATCTCTTTGAAGATGGCCCTTTATACTCTCAGATGGGATAAACAAATAGGGTTGTTGAAAAACTACTTATACTTTACATACATTACATATTATACATACATTATAATATAATTATATATTATACATACATTATACAGAGTGAGTCTGTAATTTGGAATAAATTCAATAATTCAAATACTAATTGCTTTTTTGAAAAATGCTCAGATCTGTCGATTAGTATTTCAAATTGTCATTTTTGACATAAAATAATAATATATACAGGGTGTCCCAATTTAGAGATATGACGTAATCGTTGATTTTCTTAAATGGCAACACTGTCATTTTGATAGCTATTTTGATAGGGTGTGTAAAGTTTACATAACTGTAAAATTTCCAATTTTTATTCCCTACCATTTACAGGATAATAAAAAATAACAAAATTATGAAAAACAAATGATCAAATAATAATTGAATTAAATTATCTCAATTAAGCAATTTCTCATAATGTTGCCCTCAATTATTGTCAAATAGTCAATTGGCAACATTATGAGCATTTGCTTAATTAAAATAAATAAATTCAATTATTTGATTACTTGTTTTTCATAACTTTGTCATTTTTTATTATCTTGTAAATGGTAGGGAACAAACTACAGTGAACTCTCCCTTGAACGGACAGTAGTCGTTCCGCATAAAGTGTCCGTTTAAAGGAGGTGTTCGTTGAAGAGAAAAAAACTTAACTTAATTTTTTTAAAAATAAGTGCCTGTATTTATGTATGTATAAAAAGAGATAGGTACTAGTTTAATATTACATAACACAAGTTGTGGATGACCACGCAGCATTGTCTATGAACATTGATTTATTAAACTTTTCGATTTTCTTTCTGCATTCTTCTATTAAAATATCATATTGGTACAAAATAGAATGGTGATCCTATCTTTAGAAGCCTTGCCTCCAATGTACCTTTCTACTTTCAGGGTATAAGTTTTCTTGGGTAATACTCTAAACTCTAAAATATAATTCCGTCTCATCTGCGTTAATAGTGTCTCGTGGAGAGTACCTACCTATACTGTCATTAAAATGAGCAGTTTTTCCTTCCAGTCAAAAACTACTAATAAATCTACAGCCGCTGCTTCGCCACATACAGATTTGAAGGAAATACTGTGTCGCTTACAAAATTTTTCGATCCATCCACCAGAAACTTTCTTATCAACGCTTAGTTCCCTTGCAACTTCTAATGCCCTTTTTGAATAATTTTACCAGAAACAGGAATAATTTTAGACCGCACTTCACAAACCAATCGAAAACAATTATTTATAAGTCTAATGCAATAGCATCGGTTTTCAATAATTTTCTTTGCGCTTCCAGGTTTCCGTTCTCAGAAAATTGATGGATTAAATCACTTTTGTGTTTCAAAATTTCACTGGCTTGAAGTTTTCCAATTCCAAATTTTTCAGCTAACACTTAACTTATCTCAGCTCTCTCCATAATGAATCACATCGACTTTTTCTTTCAAACTTAAAAAAATCTAAAACTAGACATAACATTTATTATGAAATTTCATCCGAAAATAAAATTTTAAGGAAAACACTCAAAAAATACAACAACGTCTATTGAATATAGTGTTGCCCAAAATCGGTCTTGGTCTTGCAGTCTTGGTCTTGTTCTTGCGTTTTCGCAGACCAAGACCAAGACCAAGAGCGCCTAATTTTAGCAAGACCAAGACCAAGACTTACCGTGCAAGACTTGAGCAAGAACAAGACTAAGCCTGCGAGACTCTTGCGTCTTGCAGTTAGAACTGAGGGTCGTTTTAGGGAGTATATAAGTTCGGCTATATTCTTAGATCATCTATGAGAAACAAAAAAAAATTGTAACAAAAATTTTGAAAATTGGACTTATGCGCATTACGAACAATACCATAAACATACATAGCGAATTAAAATATCCATTAAAAGAACACTCGACACATTTGACATGTACTAAGCGGTCATTATTATAATGTAAAAATAAAATTTTTTAGTTATACATTCTTTCTCAGCAGCAGTGGCGCAACTCACAGGGGCCCCGTATCAAAGATTTTCGCGGGGCCCTTTTCAAGAACTGATATAAGGTAGTGCTAGAAAATGTTCAATGGAACACCGTACTTATGTGAATATGTACTCTTTTGTATGGTGTCGAAGGTTAGACTTTAACGGATACCCTTCTCAAAAAGCTAGAAGCCTTTGAAACCTTGGTGTATCGGAGGATCCTACGAATAAGTTGGGTGGATAGAGTTCGTAACGAAGTTGTTATACATTAGAGGGGAAAAATTACGGGAAGTCATCAGAGCAGTAAAAACTCGCAAACTTGAATATTTTTTGGCCATGTTATGAGGTGCTATGTGCTATCCGTATTATACTACGGGATGGAAGCGTGGACACTGAAGAAAATTGATGTGAGAAGACCGGAGACATTCGAGATATGGATGTACCGAAGAGTGCTGAAGATCTCATGGGTAAATAGAATAACCGACGTAGAGGTAATCAGACAAACGTATGCATAAGGAAAGAGAAGTACTTCTAACAATTAAGAGAAGAAAACTGAGATATATGGGACATGTGATGGGAGGAGATAAATATCTAATACTCCAGTTCATTATGTAAGGAAAATCCAGGAAAAATATTTATAGGAAGCTGATAGCTGATTTAACTCATGACTGAAGAATCTTAGGGCATGGTTTGGATGTAGTAACAACGAATTATTTAGAGCCGCACTCTCAAAAGTAAAAATCGCTTTGATGATTGCCAACCTTCGAAGCGGAGATGGCACCTAGAGAAGAATGCGCCACCCAGAGGGTTATAATGTACTCCATTTAATAATAAAAGGCAAAGGAGACGGAAGAAAAGGGCCAGGTCGAAGAAAAACGTCATGGCTTAGAAACCCAAGAGAGTGGTTTGAGAAACTCCAGCTTCCATTTTCCGAGTTGCCGCCAACAAAATTTCTATATCCAATTTTGATAGCCAACACTCGATAATCGAGCACGGCACATGAAGAAGAAGACATGTGTGAATAATTTTATTCCACTTTAAAATTCCTGAAATTCAAATACTCGTACGAACTAACCAGCATCTGAAAGAATTACTAACAAGTTCTGTCACCATTTATTCGTTAAGATTTAAAGAATTATCAAAAGAAGTAAAAAAGTTCTGTAAAAAATTTTTCAACACCTCTTTTTTGCATAACTTTTAAAAACGCATTTAATGACGGCTTCTAAAAAAATTCAAATTTCTATCAAAGAATATCAAGGACCTTGGCCACCCCTGTTACAGACGAAAATTAGATAAGAATTATTGTTTCATTAGTAGATAGAGATCTAGTACCTACTTACCATTGCAATCTAAATCACTTTGAGAATCTGGTTGATGGAAAAATGAAGAAATTTTGGGTATCTTCTTTAGAACTTTTTCCTTTTTTTGTTTCATTTTTCTTTTCATCGCTCCACTCAGCTTCTATACTCTCTTTTTATTTCACTCATTTTTTTCACTTCACAATATTTTCAGAATTTAAAATTTAAACTTTCTGAATCGACTGCACAAATTGAACCTAATAAACCTAATAAACTCTAATAAACCAAACTCAAAAAATAGTTTTGAAAACAGATTCAGTTTTTTCAACAACACTACTTGTTCTTGTTATATTATTATATAAGCCAAGGGTGACTGGACAATGAAAAAATGGGCTAAACAATAAATAGATTAAGTACACGAAAATATATGGGCCATTCCACGAACATACGCCTGTTTTGGATTACTTCGACAACGAATATTTTACTGTGCAACATAAGAAGTACGAAAGTAAATGACGCTAATAATTATTCCAATAAACAACAATGTAATTTGCAATTTACTTTCGTCCTTCTTATTTTGCACAGTAAAATATTCGTTGTCGAAGTAATCCAAAACAGGCTTATGTTCGTGGAATAGGGTATACCCAAAACAATATACACACTTTTCCAAATCGTCAAAGATTAAGCGATAACAAAAATTGCATTTGGCCATTTTACAGTGTGTCACCGCCAACAGTGAATGAACAATGAAAAGTAACTTGAAACCAAAAACAAAGCTACTTTGTTGTTATGGAATACGGCGGCAAATATTATAGATAAAGAATCCATTACACGAAAAGGTCGACATCCAAACAATACACTGTTTCAAAGCGTTTTATTAGGGAAATTGTAGAATATTTTGTTCACTTTTTTAATTGGAAGTTTTGTTTCGACATGCAATATAATTGATACGGCGCGGCGGTAGCTACGCCTTTGCTCAGCAGCCGACTTCTTTGCTCTGAAATTATTAATTGTCCTGGTTGTGAGAATAGTCGTCTTCTAATCATATTCATATAACACAACATTCCTGCGTTGCGACGCATGCAGTAATATCGAATATCGTATCCAAACTTTTTAAAAATATGTCACCTTAGCACTTATATTTCTCCAAGAAATTAACGCACCACCCATCTTTATTTATAGGTCCATGGCATCATACCACATTAAAAACCTGTTGTTATTTAAATTTAAGTGATTTTTTTTTAATATTTGGTCTTATTCTATTCTTTATAAATATCGCAATAATAATATATATATTGTTGGTAGACAGGTCAATTATTGTCAGTGTATACCGGGTGTACCAATCAAACTGTGTTTTTTCTTACTTTATAAATGCTTTGTTTACCAAATAGGGAGGGGTTGAAATTTTTATTACAAACTGACGATTTATTTATTGCTCTAAAATCGGTTGAGATATGCAAATGAAATTTTGTGGGTCTTAAGAGGTAGTTTTAACTTTAGTTAGTTAGAACATAGACAGCGATCGTGGGTTCAAACCCCACCCGGTGTCAGTTGTTTAGATATTTATTAATTTGGCTAGTCTTTACTATGGCTATGATATTTTGGCTAGTCTTTACTATGGCTATGATATTCAAGCAAATGTACCTCTCTGTTACGTTGTTCTAAGATATGCAATAGGCTAATGGGCAACTGCGAGACTTGCAAGACTCTTGCTGCAAGACCAAGACCAAGACCAAGACCAGGAGCGCAATACCAAGACCAAGACCAAGACCAGGTGTACTGGCGCAAGACCAAGACCAAGACTGTCTAAGTCTCGTCTTGGTCTTGCATTTGGGCAACACTAATTGAATATGCTTAATCAGACATTCCGGTTAAAATTCTTAAATCCTTGATCTAGTCAAAACACAATTAACAATTCCTGGTGTCGCCTTTCTTTCACCAACCAACAAAAACATTAACGTGAACAGTATCAAATATCAGGTCGTGGACATTGTATTGATTTGAAATAATAAATGTATTATATTATATAGTTTCATATTGTAAACTATTTGGAAAGAAATGTTAAATTTTTTTCATTTACTGTCCGCATTTACACATCATTTACTGTCCGCGTCCGTTGTTGAGTGTCCGTCGAAAGGAGTTAAAGGATACAGGTACATATACGGCCGAATGATTTTTGTTTTAAAAATCGTCGGTATAGAGGATGTGTCGGGCGAAGAGAGGTGTCCGTTAAAGAGAGAGTTTACTGTATTTTAAATGCTTTGTTTCCTGGGATATAACGTAACAATTTCTCCCTTTAGATTTTTGTAATTTTTTTTAAATTAATTTTTTTTTAATTTTTAACACTCTTTTTCTAAAAATTACTTTTCGAGTCATTATTAAACGCATTAATTCTCCGTAATAATCTGGTCTGCCAATTTCATCTATTATTAGAACGTATAAAGGCGAGAATGAAACTGCTGCACCGGAAGGCATTAAAGCAAAAAAAGAAAACCACAAAACCGTTTAAGTTTAAGGTTTTTTAGAGGATTAAAAATTAGCGTATTCCTTTCATCTCGATTCGACGATTTATTGAAGTGGGGAAATTTACATCCAGTGCGATTTTTTTAACTTTTCAAATTAAAATTCTAGCTCGGTGTGGCAGCTTTCATTAAAAGTGTAGTAGTTCCAATACTCCGAGGAAAATATACGTTGCATTTTAGATGAGGTGGTTTTTCACAGAAATCAGATTTTCATTACGGGTTAACAAGCAATTAAGTTTGTAGAAAACTTGAATATATAAAATGAAGTTTTTTTCTAAAGCTGTGCCGAATTCTATACAAACTTTAACCGTAGGAGAAAAAGTTACACGGTGCTACAATGATTGAAAAAAGTGAAAATTATACTCATTTTCATAGTTGATGTTTTCGTGAACAGATTAACAGATTCCGCTAGTTTTTTTTATTATTTTAGATTTTTCTTTAGTATTTACACATTTGTGAAAAGGTTAACTCAAACTTCTTTTTTGTACTTATACCGGGTGAAAGAAAAGAAATGTTTTCTTATTGTTGGAAATCCCGTAAAATTGATTTGGTTGTTTAAATAGTTCGAAATCATATCCCTTTTTTACCCTTGTCGACGCCTGTGTTGTTCCTTGCTAGCATGTTATCGAAATTCACATGTGTCGCGAAGAAGAGGATAGGACGCTTACCACTTGAGATCCAAAAATTCTTCCCCTACGATATAAGGAAGAGATGCATTCGAGACTTCGGGAAGTGTACACACACGAAATATTGTTGGTTTTCGCCGTTGATGCTTTGATTGTAAGTTTTTACCTTTTATTTGTTATTACCTATATATCTCATTTGTTTCGTTTTTGAAATATTTACCAACCAGTTAATTTAAATTTGTGTATGTATTGCGTTTATGGGGAACTCCCACTTTTCTCTCAATAGAAGCTATCAGAAGGATAAAATTCATTTAGCAGGTGTTGTAATTAGTTTTTATTGCTCGTTTTTGATTTTATTAGTTGTCTTGTACAGCACCTGCTAGTATTAAACATACACTTATGTTAAGTTTGAGACACCTTGTAGGGAGGACGAAGTGCAAATGTGAGTATAGCTCAGAATCGCATTGTAGTCTTATGTTTTGTGAACATTTTGTTTTTTGAATGTCCCTCATATCTGTAGAAGCAAAGAAGTAAGACGGTTTTGTAGGTTAACATGTGTTTTAACCGAAACAAAAGTTTGAGACACCTTGTAGAGACGAAAAGGCAGAAAAATGGGTATACATCAATATTATGCTGTAGGCTTATATTTTGCAAATATTTAATTTTTAAACGCTTTTCTTTACTACAATAGTTTGCATAAAATTTTTAGACGTTAATTTGACTGACTTTTCTTCAATGCAAATGCATGAAAATTGGCAGACATATGCATTCGCGGGAGCAATACAGGAACAGTCAATAAAAAAAATTATGTTCATTAATAATTGTTTAAATTAAAAAAAAACGATTTGAATGGAAAATTCTTAAATTCTTTTTTTTTACAATGTAGAAATTTGAAACTTTTACAGCTTGTAGCTAATGATATGAACTATACATAATTTCACTTTTTACGTTAATTGTTTACGTTATGCTTCATAAATAAACAATAAAGTTTCAAATTTTGAACGCTCATTATATTTGTTTATATACAGGGTGTAACGAAAACACAGGTCATAAATTTAATCACATATTCTGGGACCAAAAATAGTTTGATTGAACCTACCTTACCTTAGTACAAATGTGAATATAAAAAAAGTTACAACCCTTTGAAGTTACAAAATGAAAATCGATTTTTTCCAATATATCGAAAACTATTAAAGATTTCTTATTGAAAATGGACATATGGCATTTTTGTGACAGTAGCATCTTAAGAAAAAATTATAGTGAAATTTGGACACCCTATAAAAATTTTATGGGGGTTTAGTTCCTTTAAACCCCCCCAAACTTTTGTGTACGTTCCAAATAAATTGTTATTGTAATACCATTACTTAAACACAATATTTTTAAAACTTTTTTGGCTCTTAGTACTTTTTCGAAAATTCAGTTTTTATCGAGATATTTTAAATATTTGTCAACTCCACCACATATTTGTATATGGTCAAGTACGATTATGGAGACTTGGTAAAAAATATGAAAATTTATGTATGATTTACATTTTTAGGTATAATTTTGAACCGTATTAAAAAAGAAGCCATATCTCGATAAAAGTTGCCTTCTTGAAAAAATACAAAGAGGCAAAAAAGTTTTAAAAACATTTTGTTTAACTAATGGTATCGCAGTAATAGTTTAATTGGAGCGTACACAAACATTTGGGGGGTTTAAAGGAACAAAACCCACATACAATTTTTATGTAAACATATTAAAAAAGAAGCCGCAACTCGATAAAAACTGCCTTATCGAAAAAATACTAAGAGCCAAAAAAGTTTTAAAAATATTGAATTTAACTAATGGTACCACAATAATAATTTAATTTGAACGTACAGAAAAGTTTGGTGGGGTTTAAGGGAACAAAACCCCCATAAAATTTTTATGGGGAGCACAAATTTCACTATAATTTTTCTTTAAGATGCTCCTGCCGTAAGAATGCCACATACCTATTTTCAATAAAAAATCTCTAATAGTTTTCGATATATTCGAAAAAATCGATTTTCATTTTGTAACGTCAAAGGGCTATAACTTTTTTTATGTGCATATTTGTACTAAGGTAAGTTAGGTTCATTCGAACTATTTTTGGTCCCAGAATATGTGATTTAATTTATGACCTGTATTTTTGTTACACCCTGTATAAATCGGCGTTTATTCGTGTCAAGTTTCAATACGATACGAAACAAAACTTCAACCAAAACTCGAATTCAAAAAACTCGTGTTTTTATCGTAGTCTTAGAAAAACCACCGGCAGAGACGTTTTGTGCTACAATTAACATTAGAATTCGTTTTGTCGTATTAATTAATTAAACGCTGTTCTTTAGTTTAATCGTTTGGGTCAAATCTTTGGACGTTAATTTGACTGCCTTTTCTTCAATGCAAATGACTAACAATTTGCAGTCATATGCATTCGCGTGAACCATACACGAATAGTCAATAAAAAATTGTTTTGTTTATTAATTGTTTAAATAAAAAAACGATTTTACCGGAAAACGCTTATATTCTCTTCTTTTTTACAATGAAGAAACTTGAAACTTTTACAGATTGTAGCTAATTATATGAACTATACATAATTTCACTTTTTACGTTAATTGTTTACGTTATGCTTCATAAATAAACAATAAAGTTTCTAATTTTTTTGCCGATTCCGACTACTTTTCATGTTTGTACATCATATGTTTTATATATATTTTAATAAATATGACAATATATTTTAATGTTTGAAAAGTGTAAGACTAAAAAGTAAAAAATAAAAAAGTATGAAAAAATATTTTTAAGAAACGCTTTTCTTTAGCTACGAGTGACTAAAATTAAATATATTATAAAAAGAATCAACTAAAAAGCAAAAAATAAAAAAAAAATGAAAAAATCTAACATATTCGTTAAAGAAAAGCGTGGTGCGAAAACCGTTTATTCGATGAAGACGCGCCACGCTTTTCTTTGACGAATGTGTTATATTTTTTAAATTTTTCTTTTATTTTTTACTTTATAGTTGATTTTTTATATGTTTAATTTTAGCCACTCGTAACTAAAGAAAATCCTTTCTTAAAAATATTTTTTTCATATTTTTTATTTTAATTTCTCTCACATATCTTTAAAAACAATAAAACTAACAACTAACAAATAAATTCTAGAGGTTTTGCTCTTTAATACGTGTTTTAACTGACTACATGCGATACGTGAGGAAGCCATGTCTTATCATACTACTAAGATGAAATTATTTTCTACATTATATTGCGAAAGCAACAAAGTGTTTAAAGAAAAAAATCTGTGTAATGTACCTCTCGCTATTTAAAGAGCCTCATGTAGACACCAAATCCGAACATATTCTCAAGGAAATTCCACCCCAAAGTGTCACAGAGACTCCATTAAACAACCTCATCTCTCTTATGTTACGCTATGCATACCGCTTACCTGGTCGACAAATAACTCTTATAGGTGTCAATAAGAAGTGTTTACCTTATGTGCCTTTCTGTTTTTGAACTTTTGTTAACTGTTATTTTTTTATTGTTAATTTAGTTTTGTTTAAGTTAAAACGTATGTTAAAGAGCCAACTATCTTCTTTATTTCTAAAGATATCAAGTACATTAAAAAAACAAAATGATCACAAAATAGAAGACTACAATACTACTCCGATGTATACTAACACTTGTACCTCGTCCTCCATACAGGGTGTCACAAAGTTAAGATAAGAAAAACATTTCTTTTGTTCCACCCGGTATAAGTACAAAAAATAAGTTTGAGTAAATCTTTGCATAACTGTCAACTGTTTAAATACTAGAGAAATCTAAAATAATAAAAAAAATTAGCCGGAATCCGTTAATCGGTTCACCAAAAATCAACTAAGGAAATGAGCATCATTTTCTATATCCTAACTTTTGACGAGAAGTTTACTTGGGGTATTTCCCATAATTTTATTTAAAGACAGCGCAGCGCGTCCTCTAGTTTATCACAATTATTATGGTTACACAAATTAGATTATTTATTTTTTGACGGACATAGATATTTTTTTTGTAAATACCTAATTTTCATATTAACTCGATTGTCTAGAAATAAAAGATTACAATATTTTACAAATTTTGATAACAGCTATTGCGAAATAAATTTTTTTGCGATTTCGACTTTTTTCGAAATTATATTAACAAAAAATGAGTATATCAAACTTTCTAATACTCCATTTTAAAGCTTTTTCCATGCTCTCGAAGATGTTTGTACTAAAAAAACCATAATTTTCACTGTTTCCCATTGATTTGAAAAAAAAACAAAAAGAAAGGCCGTTTTTGACACTAAATTGTTTATAAATAAAAATGGCCGCCAGATCCTACACCGGAAATAGTTACAATTTTTCTTATAGGTATTACCTGTCGAAAAAACGCTTCTGTGCCCTAGCTGTTGAAGTGTCACGAACAGAGTATATTTTTTTGTTATTATCCTGACCTAATATTACATACATACTGCCGCACACACTAATATACAAGTATAATATCCTTGGATAAACATCGAACAAATGTATACATACGAGAACAATTCAAGGTAAAAGACATATTTCTTAAACAAATAAAATAGAGATATTTACAGTATAGGGCTAGTATTACATTCCAAAACAAGTTCTTCTTATTCTCGCAGCACTACAACTCAGGCAAGTTCTTGGCTGGGCGCATAACCTGCTTCTCTTTTACGCAACGGTCCATGATAGTTGCGTTGATGGGAAGACGAGTAAGATAAAAAAACTAATAAAATTATACTGAGTTGAAGGAAAAAGACCTAGAGGAAAATCTCAAAGCTGCTGGGTAGACCAAACAGAAATCCTAATTAACTGAGGGTTACAAGAAGCCGAACAACTGGCCCAAGACACAGAGCTGAAGGATTGGGACTGAAGTCGAAAAGAAGGAATGACTTTAATATCCCTTAGCAAATTTATTTTGATCCAGATTTATCCATACGGCTCACACTCCCTCTAAGGGGAAAATTGACTTATCCCAGATACAGTTGAGTCCGCGAGTCTTTACACGTGCGTCATCATTTAAAGCATACGAAATAAGTCGGAAATCTATTTCACGCAACAACAACTGACAGAAAGTGGCTACTGTTCCGATTACGGGTTTTATTATAAAATTTGACGTTATCAAGTATATAGAATGTCAAATGTAAGTTTTGCTTCAAAATTTTTGTGCAGAATTACAGCTACATTTGAAGTAGCTTAATAAATTATTTTATTATTATTGATTAATAAATAAATAAACAATTTATAAAAAAATTTAATAACATATTTTATTTTTTTTATTTTATTCACTTTGGCGGAAATCTAAACACAGTAATTTCTTTACTGTGTGAATGACGTTAGCTTTGTATGTTTTAAATATTAATTGCCAAAATATAATTATTTACCTTAAAATTTCAAAGCCCAATATAAAATTAATTGTGAAAACAACTGTTTGTGTAATAAAAAGAAACTTCAAAACGCAAAAATTCGACAAAAACCGCAAAAAATTCAACTGACTGACAGCCACAAAATTAAACAAAGCAGAAACGTCAAACAAATTGTGCTTAAAATATGAAAACATACCGAATCGTCTTTTTTTGTACCTATCTCTTTTCAATGCACTGAGTGTAGATGGTTCATAAAAATAACATGTGTTTTTACTTAATAACAAACGTCAGCTGGTTTGTCATAAGTTTCATGCGTGGAAAAGAATGATGCTAGATAAAAAGTATGTGATTTATCTCGCCAGGTATTCAACTGTACCTACGGTATCAAAAGAATTGAGCTCTGGTGGGACTCTTTCCGTGTTATCGAGCCCTAGGTGACTTGGTATGCATGTGTATCTCCCAAAAATTTTCGTACACATCTAACCGTTGCGAGTAGTACAGCTTTCTGCATGGTCTTGTAAATATATTCATTTAGACCCAGCCTTTTTATGCTTTGGAGGAGGTTCTTCGGAATGACTCCAGTAGTAGACATAATAATAGGTATCGTCTGGATACTTTGCATTCTCCATTATCTTCATATTTGAATTTCCAGATCTCTGTACTTGGCGATCTTTTCAGTAAATTTACTAAGTAGATTATTGTTAGGTATCGCCACATCAATTAGTGTTGTTTGTCTTGTTAATTTATTTACTAGTACGAGATCTGGTCTATTATGTGCCACTGTTTGGTCTGTGAGCACAGTGCGGTGCCAGTATAGCTTGTATAGTTGCCATCAGTTGCCATACTCTCAGAGACGTATTGATAATATGGGAGATGGTCCGTTTGGAGAAGTCACAGCTTGATAGCTATCTCTTGATGAAGGATTTTTCCCATTGCGTCATGCCGTTCCTTGTATTCAGTTGCAGCAAATGCCTGACAGCAACCTGTAAGATGTTGGATGGTTTCTTGGGCTTGACATCCATATCGGCATCTGTCGTTTTAAACATGAGGGTCTTTGACGATATATTTCAGGTAATTTCTGGTTGGTATAACCTGATCCTGAATGGCCAGTAATGAACCTTCCGTTTCAAGGAACATCTTCCCTGATGTCAACCAATAGTTCGACGCTGTATTGTCGACATAGTCTTGGCTGACTTCATTGGGATGTCACCCGTGTAGAGGTTTACCCATCCAGGTGCGCATTTTTTCGTCTGTATTGAGGTGGTTTATGCGCATTTCTGATTCCCTCAGTTTGATCGGTGTTGTGTCATCTACTGCGCAAATAGCGCGGTGTAGAGTAGATGTCTCAGCCTGCATCTGAAAATAAGTTCTTAAATTAGCAATATGTTTGTCTAATTGCTCACCTATATCCATAAGTCCTGTTCCTCCTAAATACCGCGGTAATGTCGTTCGTTCTACTGCACTTTTAGGATATGGTTTTTGTGCCTTTGTGAGATGTGTTCGTACTTTTCGCTGAAGATTTTCTATATCCGTTTTTGTCCACTTAACAATACCAAATGAATAGCTAAGCGCGGAACAAGCGTAGGTGTTTGGTGCCTTAAACAAATTGTTACTGTTAAGCTGTGAACGAAGCAGCTGTTTTACCCTTCGTATAAATAAACTCAGTAGTTATCTCAGTTTTCATTTGCTTATGGTCAATTTTCCGCGCCTGCTTGACTCCAAGATATTTGTACATATCGCTTTCGCCCATGGCCTCGATGTTCTGGCCATTATGCATATCGAATCCACCGGGCTGTATCTTTCCTCTGACTATATTCAAAACACGGCACTTGTCTAGACCGAATTGCATACTAATATCATTAGAGAATGTTTCTACAGTTTTTAGCATCTGTTCTAGGTGTTCTCGAGTGGAAGCCATTAATTTCAAATCATCCATATACAATATACAATAGATGATTGAGCTTCTCTAACACAGTATTATTGTTTTTAATGCAAAAACCTCAGTCAGTCAGTGGAGTTTAAGAGCTGGGAAAGGGGGTTCAAAGCTAAACAGAATATACAAATAATATGAATTTGTTTTTATATTTAGATTTTAGTAATTCTCCCCCCAAACTTTATAATTAGGCAAATACAAACTTTCCAAAAATCCTTAATGAGGGGATTATTGTGGTTTAGTCATTACTGTTTTCATTACCTATTGTTCGAAATATAGATAAGCGGATTAAAATATTTCAATAGGGCCGACCGGGCCTGCTAATAACTCGGGTGGTTACTAATTTACGACCTTCTTACATTTCTATCTTTTAAGTAAATGTCTGATCGCAAGTGCAACGTTACCTGCCAAAATATTTTGGATTGACCGCTTTTGCAACGAAAATTATCTTGATCGCATATGCAACGACCGCATCTGGACCTATTTCTAAGCAACTATACTTTTCTGTTCCTGCATACAATTCTTCTAGGGAAGTCCAAGATGCTGGTAGTGTTTATGATTTTTAGTTTACATAGTACATATTATTTGATATCAACTTTTTATTATTAAAAACTAGGGGGATAACTAACCATTTTAATCATTATTTTTTATTTACAGTGTTTTTAATCAACGTTCTTAGAGTCATCCTGACAATTATGCATCCAAATTCGCAGAATCCTGCACCAGTTGGCATCAGACGGGCAACAAGAGCAGCGTTGATTTTGATTCCTCTCTTTGGAATACAATACATTTTGCTACCGATAATTCCGGAGCCACAGCATCCGCTGTATCATTTTTACTTCTGGCTGACGTTGGCTATGGTTCCGTTTCAGGTAAAAAATATAATATAAATATGTCTGTTTTAATGTTTATGATATGTAATTTTTCTAAAATTCATACATTTTATTATTCATAAATAAATTCATAAATTTATTATTCATAAATACTGTTTATAAATAATGAAACATACATACTGTTATATTTCTATTTGATATAAAAATTAAAATTTGATAATTATAAACAAAATTCACTTTAATATAAAATATTTTTAATTTTCTCAACCTCGGGCATATAAATTTAGAACAACCTGTATACAACAAATTGTTATATTTAATTTTAAGAAGTGATTAGAATAAGCGTACGAAACTCGGAACAATGTGCTTAGATAAACAAAGTGAATGACGCGTACCATTATCGTTCTTCTCGGAAGGTCGATCATTAGCCTATGCTAAATAAAACTCAGTGAAATAGATGATAGTTCATTATCGTTTTTCGCGGAAGGTTTCGATCATTAGCCTATGCTAAATAAGACTCATTTGAAAGAGAGAATAGGTCGTTAAAATTTGTAAATAGTTAGAAAGTATTTTAGAATGGGAATTAAATATTTTCTTTTGAAATCCATTAAGCATATTTAGAAAGATTAAAAATTGGTTTTGAGGAATATTACGAATGAGAGTTGGTGGTGGAAGATTGATTTGTGAATCTGGAAGGGATATTTAGAAAGTAGGGGAATGGATGAGAAAGTGAGATCAGAATGTTTTGAGCTGTCGAGAAGTGAAGTCGAGTAGTAGACGGTAGTGTACGGAGAGTGAGAAAGCCGGTATAGTTCCGTGAGTGTGGAGTATCTATCGTGGAACGAGAAGTAGGCCAGGTCGAGAGTAAAAGAACCTCCTTGAGCCAAGAGTGTCCCGGTAGCTGATAGCAGTTTCGAAAAAGGTAGAACACAGCATCACGACAAAAGCAGGAACGAGAGCTATTCGAGCTAGTTTTTCAAAGGAGAACATTACTGGAAGCCAGGACGAGGTTTGATCGCAGCCAAGGATAGCAGGAAACGGGTCTTGTGTGAGGACATTTTCAGTTCACCAGGAAAAGGTCAGTCTCATTTGTTTGGACATGAATGTATGGGTTTTTCGTATTAAATTCCACATAAAAAATTGAATAACATAATCAATAATATCAGAAAAGCTTCATCAAACTTAAATAGAGTTGTTCCTAATAACTCCTAATAGTTAAATGTTAATAAAAACTTTCAATTGAAAACCAAAAGGAAATAAGATTCCCATTTGTAAATGTTATGTTTAAGAATAATAAGAAATAGCAAATATTAAGCATTGATTGCCTTTTAAATAAAATAAAAAATATTTTGATTATAATTGTAACCCATATGTGTATTTTTTTTGCTCTTTTCTTTTCTATCCCGATTAGGAACCATTAAGAAATATTTGAAGCCACGAAAGTAAGTAATTAATTTATAATTCGCCCTGAGATTGAAAACATATTGATATGTGATCTGGTTAATTAATTGGATTAGTATTAATACATTGATTAAATTAAGTGACATATAAGAATATTATCTCATATCAATAATCAAGATCACATCAACTGTCGTCCAACGTGGAAAGCATTGTAAAGTATTTCTAGTGGCAAATTTGAAGGATAGAAAGAGTAAAGCCGGTATTTGAAAATTTATATGCCTGTGGTAAAAAGTGAGATACTTACATTTGATAACATAAAATTTTAGATCTCTTTAGGTACAAATTTTACATAACTGATTTAATATTTTATTTTTACGATATTTACATTTGATATATTTATTGACAATTTATAATATTTGGGTAAAAAAAAAAGTCGTATTGGTAACATACTAGTACATATTTGGCGGGGATAATACTTCTTGAAAACAAATGTCTGTGACAAGAAGCCAAAGCAAGGATAACAAAAAACAAAAAGAACATTCAGACCAAGAAGATATTTTAGACACGACAATCATGGCATCAGAACAGCAAGAATTATCAGGAATAGATAAATTATTACAAATGATGCAACTCCAGTCACAAAGAATGGAACAGAAAATGGATGAAACACAACAAAAACTGGATGACAATCAAAGAGAAACAAAACAAACAATGGAGAAAAATCAGGAAGAAACATCAAAGAAAATGGATAAAGTGGATCAAAAAATGGAGGAAACACAACGAAAAATGGATGAAACACAACAAAAATTGGATCAAAAAATGGATGAAACAAAAAGAATAATGCAAGAAAATCAGAAGGAAACAAAACAAGCCATAGAAGAGAACAACAAGAAAATGGAGGAACGCATAGAAAAGTATGAAATGAAAATTCAAGATAAAATAAAGGAGTTAACGAATGGCCAGAAAAAGGAACTAGAAAATTTGGAAAATAAGTTGGAAAATGCTATTCAAGTAGACAGAGAAGAAGTGGAAAAAAGAATCACAGAAATAGAAAAACAAGTCACCGAAAACCGGACGCAACAAAATGTCGGAGAAAGAAGAGAAATGGTTATACATAGCACAGATGACGTGAAGATAAGGTTTGGCGGGGATGTAAGAAGATTACACCCAGTGCCGTTCATAAATAGCCTGAAAAAGAAAATACAGCACATCGGAAATTTCGAAACAGCAAAAGAAACTATCAGAAGCCATCTCAAAAATGAAGCAAGCCTATGGTTCGATTGCAAAGAAGAAGAATTTGACAGTTGGCAACAATTTGAACAAAAATTTTTGAATTATTTCTGGGGAAAAGTCCAACAATTGGAAATTAACAAGGAATTGCAAAATGGGAAATACAATGATAGGATGGGTATATCAGAAAGGACATATGCATTACAAATTTACTATAACGCAAAACATTTACAATATAATTACTCATCGGAACAATTAGTCGAACTGATTGCAAGACATTTCGAAGAAACGCTGGAAGACCATATCACATTGCAAAACTACAAAGACATAGATAGTTTATGCCAATTCCTACAAATAAGAGAATTACGTGTAAGAGAAACAAAATCAAGAAGGTCGCGAGAAGATTACAGGCCCCGAGAAACACAGGATTACAGAGATAGAAATCAAAATAGGAGGGACTATACAAGACGAGATTTTAATCCCAGAAGGGAAAACGAAAATAGAGACAACGGAAGAGGAAATTATGAACAAAGAAATAGGCAATGGAATGAGGACAGAAATCGAGAATACCAGAATAGAAACACCACACGCTCAAATCAAGAAAACAGAAATAATGGTAGACAAAATGAACAGGGATATCAAGAAAACCGAAACAGATCCGACAGACCAAGAGAAAATAGAAGAGAAGTAAATAATACCCAGACAGATGGATATGACGGAGAGAGACATTATGACGAAAATATAAACAACGATGAGCAACCGGCGTTTTTTCACGACGGCGCTCACTAAAAACCAAAAATCAAACAGGAATCTTTTGTAACCCCAAGGAGTTTATTAAATTGGCAAGAAACAACGAAAAGAAAAATGGAGTTAATTTAAAATTTGTGGATGGATTTATCAACGAGAAACCAATTAAAATTATGATAGACACTGGATCTGAAATAACATTGGTCAACAGAAAACTAATAGAAGAAGTTAACTTAACAAATTTAATTTACAAAATACCTAGGGTAAATTTAGTGGGCGCAAACAAACGGACATTGGCAACTATAAATGAAGGCATACGAGTAATGGTACGACTGGGTAAGAAGATGTATGCACTACAATGTGTAATAATGCCAAACATGTCACATGACATGATAGTAGGAGTTGACGAATTGGCAGAAAAACATGTAGTGATAGATTTTAAAAATAATACGATGAATCTAACAGAAGAAAAAGAAGAAGAACAGGACAAGGAACAGGAGAAACAAAATACGGACGAATCAGGTAAAGAACAAACAGTGGAAATGAATTTGGCAACGAAGCAAGGACAAAGAAGAAAAGGCAGAAAAAGTCAGAAAAAGACAAAAGAAAATGAAACCTGTGGCTCCTCAAAAGAAGAGTTGAGCCCAGAAGAAGAAAATTTGAGAGTATCAGAAACAAAGGAAACCTGGGATTCCTCAAAAGAAGAGTCGAGCTCAGGAGAAGAAGAAATAAAGCAAAAAAATGAAAGCGAAAAAGATATGATCGAAACAGTGGCATTTGAAGAGGAGGCATATGAAAACGAGGATGCAGAATACACGATAAAAGTATGTGAAAAATCTGAGGAAAAAGACAGAAGATTAATATGGGAAAAAGGGAAAGACAACATAATAGCCGACACTCTAACACAGGATGAGGACACTGAAAATAAGGAAACAATTACTCTACAGGTGGGACTAATTAGAGTAATACAAGAAGAAGGGGTATAAGACGTAGATTAAAGTAAGGAAATATACAGGGAGTTGGTTTTGCCTCGAGAAAATTTCTTTAAAAATGCAGATAAATTTTATCGAATACAAGGCGGGGATTTGTTATATTTCTATTTGATATAAAAATTAAAATTTGATAATTATAAACAAAATTCACTTTAATATAAAATATTTTTAATTTTCTCAACCTCGGGCATATAAATTTAGAACAACCTGTATACAACAAATTGTTATATTTAATTTTAAGAAGTGATTAGAATAAGCGTACGAAACTCGGAACAATGTGCTTAGATAAACAAAGTGAATGACGCGTACCATTATCGTTCTTCTCGGAAGGTCGATCATTAGCCTATGCTAAATAAAACTCAGTGAAATAGATGATAGTTCATTATCGTTTTTCGCGGAAGGTTTCGATCATTAGCCTATGCTAAATAAGACTCATTTGAAAGAGAGAATAGGTCATTAAAATTTGTAAATAGTTAGAAAGTATTTTAGAATGGGAATTAAATATTTTCTTTTGAAATCCATTAAGCATATTTAGAAAGATTAAAAATTGGTTTTGAGGAATATTACGAATGAGAGTTGGTGGTGGAAGATTGATTTGTGAATCTGGAAGGGATATTTAGAAAGTAGGGGAATGGATGAGAAAGTGAGATCAGAATGTTTTGAGCTGTCGAGAAGTGAAGTCGAGTAGTAGACGGTAGTGTACGGAGAGTGAGAAAGCCGGTATAGTTCCGTGAGTGTGGAGTATCTATCGTGGAACGAGAAGTAGGCCAGGTCGAGAGTAAAAGAACATCCTTGAGCCAAGAGTGTCCCGGTAGCTGATAGCAGTTTCGAAAAAGGTAGAACACAGCATCACGACAAAAGCAGGAACGAGAGCTATTCGAGCTAGTTTTTCAAAGGAGAACATTACTGGAAGCCAGGACGAGGTTTGATCGCAGCCAAGGATAGCAGGAAACGGGTCTTGTGTGAGGACATTTTCAGTTCACCAGGAAAAGGTCAGTCTCATTTGTTTGGACATGAATGTATGGGTTTTTCGTATTAAATTCCACATAAAAAATTGAATAACATAATCAATAATATCAGAAAAGCTTCATCAAACTTAAATAGAGTTGTTCCTAATAACTCCTAATAGTTAAATGTTAATAAAAACTTTCAATTGAAAACCAAAAGGAAATAAGATTCCCATTTGTAAATGTTATGTTTAAGAATAATAAGAAATAGCAAATATTAAGCATTGATTGCCTTTTAAATAAAATAAAAAATATTTTGATTATAATTGTAACACATATGTGTATTTTTTTTACTCTTTTCTTTTCTATCCCGATTAGGAACCATTAAGAAATATTTGAAGCCACGAAAGTAAGCAATTAATTTATAATTCGCCCTGAGATTGAAAACATATTGATATGTGATCTGGTTAATTAATTGGATTAGTATTAATACATTGATTAAATTAAGTGACATATAAGAATATTATCTCATATCAATAATCAAGATCACATCAATACATACATACATGCATAATCGATTGCCTCTTATACCATTAGGTGTCGAGGAATAATGGAACAACATGTTTATAAATAATGGAAGCTAGGACCTAGGCACATAATAGGGGAGTGCATATAGATTTTCACTTCGGAAAAAATCAAACAAGATAGAACTTTTCGTAATTTCATTAAGAAATGTTTAATAAACAACATATCAAAAAGTTATACTCGAGAAGTGGGTGCTTCATTTTTTATTAAACAAATGAACTGCGAAATTAGATGTTTTTTTAAATAACTCCGAAAATATAAACTTTAGAAAAAAACTGACTTGACCATTGAAAAATTCAGACAATTTTACAAAAAAAACCTTTTATAAAGATTTTTCTAAAATTAAATCTGTATCTTCTAGAATTTTTTATTTATAACGCTAAAGTCACCCTTCTCACAAACATTGACGCACTGTAAACTAGCGTTCGGAGAAGTGCACGGTTGAGTTATTTTAATGTAATTAAATAATTAAAGAAAGAAGAATAATAATTAAGCTATCTTATGGTTATAATAAAAATAAATAAAATATATGGGCATAAGTACGGCGTGGGCGGAAATTGAGACTTACATGACTTTAGTTTAAAAATGATTTAAAAATGTGTAACTAATACAATTTTTCTTATAAAACTCTCAATTTTGCACAACTTACCTTACAAATGTTCTACTAAACGATGTTACATTCAAAAAAATCTCAAAAATTTAATTCAAATGATACGACGTTTCAAAAAATATAATTTTTGAAAACTTCGCAGTTTTACAGAATTACCACCAATTTAAGACGGTATTACTCAAGTTTGAACAGATTTATTACAATTTCATAGGTTTTTTTTGAAGCTTAGGATGTAATCTTTAAAACGCACTGAATTATTTTACTTTGGAGATGAAATAAACTATATCTTTTTGAGAAAATTAAGAAAGATAACAAAAATGTAATACAAAAACCGAAAATTACCAGCTAAAAAAATTTTTATACAAAGTGACCAAAACTTTTTTCTGTAAAACTTACCTAAAATAAATTTAATAATAAGCTTCAACAATAATAAATGTTCAACAAAAAAAATATTTTTTAGCTCTTATACAGTATGTCTGCGTAATTTGGAACCTATTGATAAATTTTTTATTATCAGTTTTACGAAAAATATTTATTGTTTATAAAATAATCGTATCTTATCTAATCGTATATTATCTAAGATGCAATCATCAAATATCAAATTTTGTTAATTTTATACGAGGTATGTCAAAAAATATTAACTTCACTCAAGAGTAAAGTACCTTTATATTTCACAATATCGAAAATTGTTATTAAGAAAAGTTGTTTCAAATTAAAAAATATGTTTCGGTGTTCAATTAAATCCTTCTAATTAAAATATTGTGAACAATAAAGGCACTTAACTCATAAGAAAAATTCATATTTTTTACATACCTCGTATAAAGTTGAAAACCTTTGATATCTGATGGCTATATCTTAGATTTTAGACCAGGTAGAGCATTTTATGAAAAATAATGTTTTTCCGTAAAATTGATAATAAAATAATTAGCATACCTAATTTTAATAAAATGATGATGAGTATCCCTAATTTGAACAATTGAACAATTGAACAATAACATTATTGTTTAAACAATTAATAAACAATTGGCAGCCAAATCTGCGAGTAGAACTTTTTACTTTAACATGTATATTATAAACTATCAAAAAAAGTTTTAGAAAAATATAAGCTTGTTTGAATTATTCCGAAACAATGCATGTTTTCGTTCTAATTGTACTCCCCTATAAAAAAGTTTATGATTTTTATCTCAGAAACTATGAATAATACAAAAAGATAAACCTCGAAAAAAAATTAATAAAAGGTAATCGATAGGAAATTACAACAGCGAGTATTGTCAAAATATCAAGCTGGCTACAAAAGCATATAATGTCTACTTATAAATTACGATATTAAATACCGATATTTTTGCTGTAAAACCCTATAAAAATAAAAAGGATTGCCAAAACACATAATTCATTAAAATTGAAAAAACAAATCCAGCGCATCACCGCAATACTTTGAATTTTTTTACATACACAATGTTGCCACCTTTATAATTTGTTTTTTGTGGAGTAAAAAATCTAAATTTATATTGATTTATAATATTATGATATAGTAACATAAAATGAGTTCAATAAAAATGAATCTTACTTACCTAAAAACCTATACTAACAATTACCAATTTGTTAAGTTTAAAATACATAAAACCATTATACGGCCAATAGCAACATATGGTGTAGAAACGTGGATCATGACAGAAAAGACAATAAACCTTATTAATACTTTTGAAAGAAAGATATTAAGGAGGATACTGGGACCCCTTTGTGACAATTGTATATAGAGAATAAGGTTCAACGAGTTATACCAATATTATTACAGAGAACCCTCTATAGCAAATTATAAAAAATTACAAATTTAAATTACTCTTACTCTTAGACTTACTCTTTTCAATTACCTTATTTTAATTTTTATCAACAAATGGAATTTTATAGGTTATTTTTGTATTTACTTACAAAAATATTTCATGTCATTTGTCAAAATAAAAGCTTCCTTAAACTTAACTGCGTTTGCAATACCACTCTTTTAGACCCGTCCTGTATTTGTCCTTTATTAAAGTATCCTCTGATAAAGGATTATGTTGCGTTGGAAATAACTCCCTAATGCCTCAATTATTATTATTAGGCCTACTTAAGTTATTGACTTCCTTTGTTTATAAACATTTTCTGACGTTCCAGATCTTACGAAAAATTTCGGGATTTTTCGATGTCGTCTCGAATATTCTAGATTGTTAATACTTTCCTATATGGAATATGTCTTAGGGAACTGTCGTAAAAATAAGAAATAATTTAACCTGTATGTAGTCGCGTGGTGATATTTGTTGCCACTGGAATAAAAAGGTGTCGTTTACATATTTTTAGTAATTATTTATTTCTTTTACATTATTATGATAGTGTTCAATACATACAGTAATTTAAATGGTTAAACAACATGAAAACTTAATAAAAAATAAAAGAAACTGAAATCCCAAACTAAAGCTAATGATTAAAAATACATTATTTATATTAGGTATGGTTCTTATAATAAATTACAAATAAAATACTGCAAAAAATTACAAAATGTTACAACAAACTAGAAATAAATTAATTTAAAAAAATTTGCAAATAAATGACAAAAATTCGCTGCATGATATGAGTATTGAGTATTTATTACCTCGTTAAATTGATAAATATTAAAAACAACAAAATGTAGATACTACTTGCAAATAGTTTTAGTCTGGGCAGATTATCGGAGAATAGGCCATTTTTAAGAAAAGTTATTTACCCGCAATTTTATTGCTGGAATCAAATCTTATGATTGTACATATATATTGATAATATAGGTATGCAAAGTCCGTAGATAGTGTATATACTACTTTTTTTATAAACAGAAAAGTGCCCGAAAATCGTGTCTTTTTAAATTTTTGCTCTATTACTCCAAAGATTTTAACTTAACATCAAAAACCCCCAAATAAAAATTCACCGTATTTAAATTCTCCATAGAGGCTTACCTATTTTTCCCGATTTACTTCGACGAAAATTTTCTCCGGAAAATGCGGTGTTTTCCAACAAAATCTTTAATTTTCAACTCAAATTTTAGATAAGTAATTTTTTATCAATAATTAAATAACTTGGTAATATAAAAGCTATTTTTGTATAGATTGTAATTCCAGAAGCCGATGGAAATTGGGTAAACAGATTAGCAACAATTGAATTCTTAATTAAAAATTTACGGTCGCTATAATAACCACAATAATTGTGATACATAAGAATAACTATGATTTTTGTATAAAAAGATACTGTTTCTATCTAATGTACTTTACAAAATTAAAATTGGACTATTTAAGAGGCCCCAGAAACATTTTAAAATTGTAAACAATTTTTTGGTTTATAAACAAATAAAATATCTCGGGAAATATTAAATTAACTTAAATCATGAAAACGGTATTGGAAAAAAGCAACAGGACGCTTCTTTTAAAAGAAAAAACGTTTAATTATGATGAGTGGTTCCTGAGATACAGCCGGTCAAAGTTGGCCAGCATTTAAGGCAAAGATATAAACAATAGGATTTTCACGAAAGTTGTTATCGAAGTAAATCGGGAAAAGCACCTCTCTATGCAGAATTTAATTACGGTGAATTTTTATTTGAGTGTTTTTGGTGTAAGTTAAAATCTTTGGAGTTATAGAGCAAAAATTGAAAAAAAAAACACGATTTTCCGGCGCCATTTTGTTTATAAAAAGTAGCACACTATCTGTGGACTTTGCATACTTATATTATTAATATATACACTCATAAGATTTGAGTTCAGCAATAAAATTGCTGGCAAATAACTTTTCCTTGTATTTTGCTAATTAGCCCAAAGTATTTCTAAAAGAACACTGAAGGAACAATTGGATGATTGTTTCTTTAAATATTTTTTGTTAAAAAGATACACTCACTTGAATTTAATTTGGCGACAAATGTCGCCACGCGACTACTTAAAGTTTAAAATAACATAATATAAAAAAAATTTATGCTTTCCCGATCGATGATGTAATCGTGCATTGCATTCGTGTTTGACAGCCCGTAGTTTAGAATTGTTTCTTGCTGAAGTTGTGTATTAAACTGCGATAGCCATTATCAAAAGCGATGTGGGATCTGGTATAGACGTAATCTCGTTTCACTGCTCCGGATCACAAATCAATCACGGCTCAGGAAAGAACAATTCCGGATAATGTCCTACAAAGATATGCTTAGCAAAAACAGCAGATAGCTCAAAAATAGTTATTTTAAAATTATCATTTTTCTGAACAAGCTGGTGTTCTATAAAAACATATCAGTTTAACTTGATTTTAAATAATAATTAAAAATTCCAATAGAAAAATTGAAAACAGTGTTTTCTATGTTGTATTAGGAGGCAACAGTAGCGATCCACAGGTAGCAACAAACGCGGTCCAAGATTGCGGCTGTAATTTTGAATATTTTGTCGAGATATTTGGCACACATATTCGTAACATAATAAACGCTGGCGGTACAGAGCCCAATTTAAAAAATATTTTAGTATGTGGAAATTACTCTGTAATTAAATACCAATATTAAAAAAACGAGCCTGTATAAAAAGAACAAAAAAATACACTTTCTTCAAATAAACTTTTTTATCCCATGCCTAGATTTTGTGTCATTTTGGACCTACTAAAATTTTTTATTTCTAACAAGAAACCGAACATATTATAACTAATAACAAATTAGGCAACATAGAGAAGTTGTCACTGCCATTTTGACAAACCTGCGTCAGCTTTTCTCTTATGTGTTCTGTTACCTTTATCAATATCTGTTCAATGCGGTAGTGTATTATTTTAAGAGTAAACAGTAGCGATCAACAGGTAGCAACAAAATATAACTTCGGGAGATAGTATCATAAACTTTTGCAACAGTGGCAATCTTTGACATTATCTAAGATTAATATTTTGACAATATCATAGTCGCGCTAAATGGAAGTAATAGAAAACGATTTTATTATTAATAAATAGATATTTATAAAAATAAACCACAATGGGTGAAAATTTTATGTTAAGATAGGTATTTAGAAAGGTATTTGCATGAAATATCTAATAATAAAACAATAATAAATAATCATTTTTTGTTGTGAAGCGAAAAAAATTTCGATTTTCGCATAATTTTGGCACGGTTTTTAACCTTCCGATGACCAACCTTTTTTTGTTACACGGATGACCAAGGGGGGGAAAATGACCCCAAGTCAAAAATGTCAAAAATGATAATTAACAAAAAAATAAAGTTTTTTTTAATTTTTAATTTTTGTTTGAATGGACTTTATGTCATTCAGCCAGTGACAACATAAGTATTAGTGTCATGTGTAGTGTGTATGTTGAGTAAATGTCTTGTTGCTTTGCAAACTCGACGTCATTAGCGTAAAACTACTTGTAATTATACATAATAGACGCTATTTTACTAAACATCAACTTCAGAATATATTTTTTATTCGTAAAATATAGGGAATATTTTGTATTTCAAAATATGAGGATATCTAGAATGATATTAAAGTCAAATAAAAAAATAATGAGTTAAAAATTAAAAATACTTTTCAGTTTATTAAAGAAAAACATACGCTTGGGTCACAATTTCCCCCGCTTGGTCATCCGAAGGTTAATGGACTTTTTCTTGGCAGGTTTCACTTTATTTTTCGTTTGATTTACTTTTTCCATTTTGTTAAACTATTAATAATATTTTTAGAATAAAAAATCGTCCTAAAACTTTATATACTCGCATTAGAATTCGAAATATTTTTACGTAAAATATACTTACCTACCTACATATAACTAAAACTCACAATTAACAACAATCTATTCTTTCAAAGAGACCAACAACTTATACAACAACAACAAATATATAATAAATTAACTATTAATAAACACTACTATCCTATGAAACAGCAATAACGAATTCTTAAATTAACACACTACTGCACTCAACAGATATCGATAAAGATGACAGAACAGATTAGAGAAAATCTGACGCAGGTTTGTCAAAATGACAGTGATAATTTCTCTATGTTGCCTAATTAGTTATTTAGTTATAATTAAGATTTATATTAAGATAATTAGAAATAAAAAATTTTAGTAGTTCCAAGATTACACAAAATCTAGGCATGGGATAAAAAAGTTTATTTGAAGGAAGTTTTTTTTTTCTTCTTAATGGCGGTACAGGCTCCTTTTTTCAATATTTTATTTGGTTATAAAGTAATTTCCACGTACTAACATATTTATGACACTGGCCTCTGTACCGCCATTCTTTATTATATTACGAATATGTGTGCCAAATATCTCGACAAAATATTCAAAATTAGAGCCACAATCTTGGAGCGCGTTTGTTGCTACCTGTTGATCGCTACTGTAGCCCCTTAATAATTTGTTATTGTTGTTTCATAGGAGAAAGTAGTGTTTATTTATAGTTAATTTATTAAATTTTTGTGGAATAGAACTAAGTTATTGGCTTGTTTGAAAAAATAGATTATTATTAATTGTGAGGTTTTGTTATATTATGTAGGTGGGCAAGTATATTTTACGTAAAAATATTTCGAATTCTAATACGAGTATAAAAAGTTTTAAGAGGATTTTTATTCTAAAAATATTATCAATAGTTTTAAAAAATGGGAAAAGTTCATTTAAAGTTCTATTTTAGAAAAAGTTTGAAGTCCTTTTGGCGCTCTATGAACTAAATAAAATAAGAGGGCTCTTGTTTCTCTTCATAATGAAACGATTATTTATTAATGTTTTATTGTTATTTCGGGCAAATTCCTATGTTAACATAGAATTTTCACTTAGTTTGGTTTATTTTTATACATATTTATTTACTAATAATAAAATTGTTATCTATTACTTCCATTTAGCCCGCCGATGAGTATAATTGTCAAAATATTGATCTTAGAGAATGTCAAAGATCATCACTGTTGCTAGAGTTTCGCAGACCTTACGAAAAAGTATGAGACTACCTCCCGGTTATATTGATGACGCGCTACTATATGCTCTTAATGACGACTATATGCTACTATATGCTCATAAATTTTAGGGAAAAATTGAACATAAATAATTAGGAAAAAATGAGCAAAAAACTGGAGTTTCTCTTTTAAATTTTATCAAGCTCTTGTACATAATTTACAGTTTTCATATTTCTCTCTATAATACAATTGAGACGGTGGCTGACTTTCTTTAAGATCCGCAAAAAAACTGAAAATTTGCAAAATTATAATGGGCCTAGAATTAGGACTTAAAATATTCAAAAAAACATAATATGTAACAAATGCTCAAGCTTTCAAACTCTCTTTGAAAAATTGAAATCGGTCAACTAGAGCTTAGGCAATTTTTTAAATTTCTGGTGGTGGTAGCCCCTCCGCGCACCGAGTAAAAAGTGAATCGGTTAGTTCAAAATCACAACTCGCTCCAGAAAAAATTGCATTTTCTCCCTTTTCTGTCATCCAATTTTAATCTTTTTTTTTAAATCGATTACTCTGACGACCAGGATTTCAAATATAAACTTTCAAATACCTATTTTAGTTTCAAAACAGGAAAACAATAAACATTTTTGCTTGGCGCGCCAAGGTGCTACCCTCACCACCATAAAGGACCCCGCAACACTCCTTATGTAAAAGTGGGCCAGGTCAAATTTAACGAAAGTTTGGTCAATGATATTTCTCGATGTGTAGATTAAAAAAGTCCATTGCACCTGGGTCTGAATAACTACTATTCTCGAGCTACAGCCTTCTGAAGTTATTGGATTCGAGTGCTCGGTTTACGTTAAGTGCACTAATTCACGGTCAAGTGAACAAAAATATTTATTATTAGAAGAAGAGAGACTAATTTTCTTCATGCATACTTACGTCTTGTATAATATGAATTAGTGGTCAAAAATAGATGCATCGTATTTTAGTTTATTAAAGTTGGAAGCATTTGAGCTGTGGGTGTATAGAAGAATCCTGAAGATATCATAGACCGAGCATATAACAAACAACGAAGTCATGAGAAGAGTCAACAAAAAACTGGAAATATTGGAAACCATCAAGACACGAAAGCTGCAGTACCTGGGGCATGTTATGCTTAATGAGAGATATAACATACTTCAGTTGATTATACAGGGGAAAATCTAGGGCAAGAGAAGTGTAGAAAGGAGACGAATCTCGTAGTTGCGTAACTTGAGGGAATGGTACGGATGCACATCAACCGAACTATTCAGAGCAGCAGCTTCTAAGATCAGAATAGCCATGACGATTGCCAATCTCCGTCGCGGAGATGGCACGTAAAGAGGAAGATTTTAGTCTTCAGAAAAGCTCCGAAAAGTCCTCAGAAAACTAAAGAAGTGCGATATAAAGTGTGCTATTAGAGCGATGTAAAAATTATGATGTTTTCATGAATGCTTCACAGTTATGCAATACCAGCAAAGCTGCAGTTCGAAAAGTCTTTTGAATCTCCTATAAAAGTCTTTGAAAGTCTTTTGAATCTTTTGAAACGATTGCCAATCTCCGTCACGGAGATAGCACGTGAAGAGGAAGATTTTAGTCTTCAGAAAAGCTCCGAAAAGTCCTCAGAAAACTAAAGAAGTGCGATATAAAGTGTGCTACTAGAGCGATGTAAAAATTATAATGTTTTCATGAATGCTTCACAGTTATGCAATACCAGCAAAGCTGCAGTTCCGCCTTATCTTTAGAACACTACTAAACAGTGGCGGATCTAGGGGGAATGGGGGAATTCCTCCCGTAAAACGGTCCAGAACTAAAGAAAAAATTGTCAAAACATAAAAAATACATTAGCTGACATGTCCCGCATATCAGATATAAGACAAGTAGAGAACATGGACTTGATCTAAATACGAAAAGAACAAAGTACCTGGTAGTCAGTAAACGCTAAATATTAATTACAATTGTTTATGGAAATATCGGATTTAAGTCATATTTGACTATCTGTACGTTAAAATTTTGCTGATTTCGGTTAGATGTATCATATGTCGTGTTAACTAACGACCTATCAGGATATTGGGTTGATGTCTTGCAAATCCTAAAAACCATAATACACTGGTTATATAAGCACAAGTTCATACACTTCTCGCACCAGATTGACAGGTAGAGTAATACCCGCTAATCGGTTTTTCTGCAGGCTCATCTTCATCAACCGGGTAGGAAATGAATATTTGGTGTTTTGTAGCTTGCCGAAACATAGAAAATATTCGAATTTTTATGAATTCTGGTTCATCCATATTCTCATCAATTTTTAACTCTTCGTCATTGTCTCTAATTATTTTATCTTGTATGTAAGACGGTTACGAACAATTAGCCTAATGAGCCACACTCACTCAAAACGTTTCTGAAAGTGATACACGGCAGAATATATAAAAAAAATACGAAGAACAGGTATCATGGACACAGTTTGGATTCCGCGATGCCTTAGGCACCCGAGAGGCTCTATTCGCTGTCCAAGTGCTTATTCCAAGATGCAGGGATGTTGACTGTGAAATGTATATTTGTTTTATCGACTACAAAAAGGCGTTTGATAGAGTAAAACATAATAAACTCATAAACATCTTGAAAGAAGCGGGAGTACATGATAGAGACTTGAGAATCATATATAATTTGTATTACAACGAAACTGCCAATATTAAAGTGGATGACCAATTGACAGAGGCAGTCTCCATAGATAGAGGAGTGAGGCAAGGATGCATCCTGTCCCCGGTGCTGTTTAATATATACTCTGAATGTATCTTCGAGCCAGCGCTGGGAGAACTACAGGAAGGCGTATTAGTCAATGGAGTGCGTCTGAACAACATTAGATATGCCGAGGACGCTGTAGTTTTTGCAGACAGTCTAGATGGTTTGCAAAGAATAATGTCGCGCATATCAGATATAAGTAGAGAATAGGGACTTGATCTCAATACGAAAAAAACAAAGTACATGGTAGTCAGTAAGCACGAAATATTAAATACACAGCTTTTGGTTAACCAACATTTAATTGACAGGTTCGACAGCTACACATACCTTGGTACCAACATAAACAGCCAGTGGGACCACTCAAGTGAAATAAAACAACTCATAGGAAAAGCGAGATCAGCGATCATAATGAAAGTCTCTTTTCAGAAACCACGATTTACCTCTTGCTACCAAAATCTCTATCATCAGATGCTATGTATTTTCTACGTTATTATACGGAGTAAAGTCCTGGACACTTTCCGAGGCTTTTTTGAGAAAACTCGAGGCATTGTGGATGGAAAACTCGAGGTGGATCATGTGACTAATGTTGAGGTTCTACGTAGAATAGGCAAGGAATGCGAGATTATTAACACAATCAAAAAGCGAAAACCATATTATCTTGGCCATGTTATGAGGAATGAACAGAGATATGGCTTGTTGCAACTCATTCTTCAAGGCAAGGTATTTAAGAGAGGACCTGGGAGAAGAAGAATATCTTGACTTCAAAACCTGAGAAAGTGGTTTAATACATCGACAACCGGACTATTCAGAATAGCAGCAAGCAAAGTTAGGATAGCCATGCTGATCGCCAAAGATTCGGAACGGATATTCACCTTAAGAAGAAAAATATAAGACTGTGCCAGTTTAATTTGATATACCTCAATCATAAAAGTCTTTTAGGTATTCTAAGTCGAAAACAGGAAAGCTGGCAAAATCATGATTATGAAGCCTTCCCCATTGACCATTTCTTCTAATCAGATTATCAGTCTCAACTCTAGCTTGTACAACATTGGGAATTATTAATAACCTCTGTAATAATTGTTGAGCATCTTCAGCTCCAGCACCTTCCATTGTACAATATTCTGTATTAAAAAGTTCATCATCACTGGCTCTAGAATCACTGGTGGACCTCGACCTGTTCAAAAATAAGCTTCTATTCCTTCCTATCCTTCGCCTTGGTTTGCCAATTTCGTACTCTTAACACCCGCAACTCATCTTCCACCTGGTCCTTAAATCGTACTCTGGGCCTACGTATTTTCCTTACATCATCCGGTCTTTGGTTATACATAAATGTGTTTTGAAGGCTTCATCTCGTTCATTCTCGTTAAATGAAGAACAATTTTTTCTTTAATTCTGGAGCATATTACGGGTGGAATTACCCCATTCCTCTCCTAGATCCGCCACTGTTCAGTAGTATTTTAAAGATTAGGTGGAACTGCAACTTTGCTGGTATTGCATAACTGTGAAGCATTCATGAAAATATGACAATTCTTATATTGCTCTAGTAGGGGAGTGCAATTAGAACGAAAAGATACAATGTTTCGGAAAAAATCAAACAATGTTATATTTTTCTAAAACTTCTTTTATTAGTTTATAAATATGTTAAAGTAAAAAGTTCTACTCACAAATTTCGCCGCTAATTGTTTATTAATTGTTTAAACAATAACAATTGTTTTGTATAAATAATGTTAAGAATATGGGTGAAATCAACATTTTATTTTGATAAAAAATGTTTTTATTTTAGTTTTGATTATGCTTATGCTGAAATGGCGGATTTTTTCCTAAAAATCCTTAAAAAGTAGTTGTAAAATCCGAATTTTTTTTATTAAACGTGTTTGTTTACATATATGTGGATATTTTTGAGAGGTTGCTGAACCTGAATCAAATTTTGATAATTTAAATTATAAAATGGCAGATCCAAAATGGCGGATAACTTAAAAAATAGTTGTAAAATCATAATTTCTTTACAAAATGTATTTATTTCTACATATATTTATTTTTGAGAGCTTTGATAAACCTAACTTAAATGTTAACATTATAAACTATAAAATGGCGGATCAAAAATGCGGATTTTCTAAAAAGAACATAAAAAAGACCATTTTTCTAAAACATTTATTGTCTTTATTTTTAACAGGTTGTTGAATCTAAATTAAAGATTAAAAATTTAAATTTCAAAATGGGGGATCCAAAATGGCGGATATTTAAATGAAAACAAGTAGAATCCAATCAAACAAATATGGAATTTCATTCTTAAAAAAAAGATAAACAAATAATTTTCACAATAATATTAAAAATTAAAATGTATTAGAAAGAATATAAAAAAAAAACAAATTTTCGATTAGAAGGATGTAATTACATATCGGGACATAGTTTTTAAATCCAAACAACTTTCCTTTATAAAAATTTTCGATATTGTGAGATATAAAGGTATTTTATTCATGAGTGAAATTCATATTTTTTGACATACCTCGTACAAAATTAACAAAATTTGATATTTGATGATTGTATCTTATGTTATATACGATGTAGAGTATTTTATAAAGAATAACTTTTTTTCGTAAAGCTGATATTAAAAAAGTTATCAATAGGTTCCAAGTTACGCAGACATACTGTATAAGAGCTAAAAAAAATTTTTTTGTTGAACATTTATTATAGTTGAAGCTTATTATTAAATGTATTTTAGGTAAGTTTTACAGAAAAAAGTTCTGATCACTCTGTATTTACATTTATTCAGCTGGTAATTGTCGGTTTTTGTATTACATTTTTGTTATCTTTCTTAGTTTTCTCAAAAAGAAATTATTTATTTCACTTTTAAACTAAAATGATTCAGTGTTTTTTATAGATTACATCCCAAGCTTTAAAAAATAGCAAACAAATTGTATTAGATTTATTCAAATTTGAGTAATACCGTCTTAAAATGGTGGGAATTCTGTAAAACTACGAAGTTTTCAAAAATTACATTTTTTGAGACATCCTATTATTTGAATTAAATTTTTGAGATTTTTTTTGAACAAAACATCGTTTAGTAAGATGATTGAGAGGTAAGTTGTGCAAATTTGAGGGTTTTATAAGTAAAATTGTATTAGTTACACATATTTAAATCATTTTTAAACAAAATTCATGTAAGGCTCATTTTCCGCCCACACCGTACTTATGTCCATAAATTTTATTTCTTTTTATTTACCATAAGATAGCTTATTTCATCTTATTTCATGTCCAATTTGTAAAATTTCTTTTGATCCATTAGTTAAAGAATTACATTAAAAAAACTCAACCGTGCACTTCTTACAACGCTAGTTTACAGTGCGCCAATGTGTGTGAGAAGGGTGACTTTAGCGTTATAAATAAAAAATTACAGAAGCTAGAAATTTAATTTTAGAAAAATCTTTATATAAGGTTTTTTTTGTAAAATTTTCTGAATTTTTCAATGGTCAAGTCAGTTTTTTTCTAAAAATTATATTTTCGGAGTTATTTAAAAAAACATCTAACTTCGCTGTTCATTTGTTTAATAAAAAATAAAGCACCCACTTCTCGAGTAGAACTTTTTGATATGTTGTTTATTAAACATTTCTTAATGAAATTACAAAAAGTTTTATCTTGTTTGATTTTTTCCGAAGTGATAATCTAAATGCACTCCCCTATAGTACCACATTTTATATCGCACTTCACCCAGGTGCAATGGACTTTTTTAATGTACACATCGAGAAGTATTATTGACCAAACTTTCGTCAAATTTGACCGGGACCACTTTTCCATAAGGAGTGTTGTGGGGCTCTTTCAAAAATTCCCTAGGCTCTTCGAGTGGACCGATTTAAATTTTTCGAAGATGTTTGAGTGATGGAGGCCCCATTTATATTTATTTTATTATAAAAAAAACTAAAGCATTGTTGGCATTTAGTAATGCGTTAGTTGGGTGGGCCTACTCGAGTTACTCCGGATTAAAAAAATGAAGACAATTACTGTATGGGAAGCCGAGAAAATACATTTTTTAACGTACCTGTACCGAATTTGAACTTTAAAACTTTATTTTCTTCAACCTAGTTTTTGATTGGACTTTTAGTATTTTTGTTATTTTGAACGCGTAATACCAATCGTCTTTATTACTAGATATAATAATATGTATATGTTATGAGCCTCTTGAAGATATGAAAATTTTTAAGGAGAAATAGGACTGAAATAAAAAGGTAATTGTTCGAAGACTACAACCTATTGTTTAAAACTTCGTCGCAAATGCCGCTCAAATTTGACCGGTTGTATCTCAGGAACCACTCCTGTCAATTCAACTTTTTTTCTTTTAAAAGAAGCGTTCTGCCGCGTCCTTTCCAATACCGTTTTTTTTTTATTGAATTTAATCTAACAGTCGCCGAGGTATTATACTTGTGTATAAGTCAAAAAATTGTTTATAGCCCAATAAATGACCGTTTTGGAGTGTTATTTCCAGGGGCAACTCCGAATTGCATGAAAATTTGGATTTAGGTTCTACTTACCCTAAACTTCAAAGTTGAATTTGTGCCGTTGGTTGCTTCTACTTGGGGGTGACATTTATCCCTTCTCGTGGGGTGAAAAACGCGTGTTTAAAATAAGGCCGGAAATGGATAAATTGACTTATTTTAAGCACCTTTTTTTCTATAAAGTTTTTTTACGCAAGTCAATACTTTTCGAGTTATTCGCGATTTAAAATGTTGATTTTTCGACAAAAAAACTACGTTTTCAGACCGTTTTTCCCAAATAATTCAAAAAGCAAATATTTCATCGAAAAAAATATTTTTAGCAAAAGTGTAGCCCATAAAAAAACAAAAAAATGGTGTCCCATTAAAGTCTACAAATTGAGTAGAAGCAAAGTTGTAGCTCATGAAAAATACGTTCTTATTCGTCTAATTCCAAATCGGATAATTCAACGCGAAATCACCGAAGAAAGAAGCGTTTATCGGGAAAACTTTATTAACATTCTTAAAGTATCGAAAAAACGCTTATTATTTGTTTTTTACAAAAGTTAGCAGCATCAAAAATAAACGAGTTACACTGAAAAAAAAGTTGGCCCCTTTTTTTGGTAACAAAAATCGTGAAATCCTTCCTCTATTTAGCAACCTAAATGAAATTAATCGTTTGGCTTTACCATCTATTTTAACTGTATGTGTATTGTTTATATTATCTGTAAGTTTAATTGGTTTGAAGTGCTTATTTTTGAAAACATTTGGTTTTATATTAAAAAAAAATCTAAAAATTTTTGAAAAATTTCATTTTTTCAAAATAACTTAAAAAGTATTAGTTATAAGAAAAATATTAAAGAGTAAAGAAATGTAGGTTTTGCTATTATAAATATGCTAGTTTCATTTTGTTTCTCCGTAAGACAAAAATTAGTTAAGATATGGCTGTTCAAAATTTGCATTCACTCTTGATTAGTGACCCATTCAAGCTTTTTCAATTATAACCCTTTCAAAAATAAACACTTTAAACCGGTGAGACGGACAGATCATATAAAAAATAGATAGGTAAGTAAATTGTTTGTAAAACGGTAGCGATTAATTTTATTTGGGGAGCTAAGCACAGCGAGATTTTCACGATTTTTTACAAAAAAAAAAAGAGGGCCAAATTTATTTTGAGCGTAAATCACTTATTTTTAATGCTAAAACTTTTGTTAACAATTAAAACAAAGCTTCTTATAAACATTTTAAAAAGTTTAAATGGGGTTTCCCGAAAAGTGCTTAATTTTTCGGTGATTTCATCTTGAAATATTCGATTTGTAATTAGACGAATAAGAACGTATTTTTCAAGAGCTACAACTTTGCTTTTATTTGATTGATAGACTTTACTGAAACACCATTTTTTAAGCTACACTTTTACTAAGGATATTTTTTCGATAAAACATTTACTTTTTGAGTTATTTGCGAAAAATCGTCTAAAAACGTAGTTTTTTTGTTGAAAAATCAACATTTTCAATGGCAAATAACTCGAAAAGTATTGACTTACGTAAAAACTCTATAGAACAAAAGTTGCTTAAAATCAGTCAATTTATCCATTTTCGGTCTTATCTTGAACGTATGTTTTTTCACCCCCGAGAAGGGGTGACTGTCACCCCCTAAGTAAAAGCAACCAACGGCACAATTTCAACTTTGAAGTGGAGGGTAAGTAGAACCTAAATCCAAATTTTCATGCAATTCGGAGTTGCCCCTGAAAATTACACGGTATCGCCGAATTTCCCGTTCATTTACTGGGCTATTATAATTAAAAAAAAATCCTTGAGGCCGCCCGAATCGTCCAATGTCAATTCTGTAAAGTATGTTAGATACGTAGATTGCCTTTTTATACGAAAATCATTAGTTTTTCTGATGTGTCGTAATTATTCTGGTTATTATTGCGACCGAAAATTTTCAAATAAAAATTTAATTACTGATGAAATATTTATAGATTGTCGCCGGCTTCCCGAAATATAATCTACAAAAGAAACTTTTATATCACCAAGCTATTTAATTATTATTAAATAATTACTTCCCTAAAATTTTAGTTAAAATTAAATATTTTGTTGGGAAAACCCGGATTATCCGAGGACAATTATGGTCGAAGTATATCGGGAAAAAATATATCTGTGTAGAATTAAATTACAGTGAATTTTCATTTAGATGTTTTTAGTGGAAAGTTAAAATCCACGAGGAAAAATTTCCTGTAGTTGGCTGTATACCATTACAAAAACATAAAATCCTTTATAAGTGGTATATTTGTTAAAATCCCTATAAAGGGCTACATCAAAGACATAACTAGTTTTTAATCGGTTGACCGATCATCATCAGTGTAATCTCAGAATCTAACATGCTAACCACCAAAGTAAAAAATATTAGAAAAATATGAAAAGATATGATTTTGAACATGGATGTATAAAATATCCATATTTTATACATCCATGTTCAAAATCCCATCTTTTTCATATGTTCCTATGACGGATTAATTATAAAGGGTTTATACCCTAATATTTTTTACTTTGGTGGTTAGCATGTTAGATTATGAGATTACACTGATGATGATCGGTCAACCGATTGAAAACTAGTTATGTCTTTGATGTAGCCCTGTATAGGGATTTTAACAAATATACCTTTTATAAAGGATTTTATGTGAAAGTTAAAATCTTCGGAGTTACAGAGCAATAATTGAAAAAATACAAATTAGCGATCCATTTCGGAGGGCTAATTTATTTATAAACAAAATAACACACTTTCTGCGGACTTTTCGTACCTATTTTACTAATATATGCAATCCTAAATTTCGATTCCAGCAATAAAATTGCTGGTAAATAACTTTTCCTTGTTTTATCTTAATTTGTTTGGAATATTATTTATACTTCCTAATCCTAGTTGGTCTCTATCACTTGCGACCGGCAAATGGCCTTTTTTCGAGCAGGGAAATATGTCTACCTGAAAGTGAATCTTTTAACATCGACCTAGTGTCATTATAATTTTAAAATTTGCTATTATTATTAACCAAAATGTGGGCTAGTTTCAACTACAAATAGAGTGTGAGTGTTTTCCACATGCTAATTTTAACAGTCAAAAGTTTACTCTTTTAGTCATTTTAACGTCAAAATACTTAGGAGAAGGGAGGGCCAGGTGGAAGGCTTAACTTTATCATGTATAAAAATGGATATGTGTGTGTACTTTGTACGCACGTAAGAAGTTATACTTCTATTATTATGATTTCAAAGAAATTAATATACTTAAAAGGTTATTTGTGTTTTATTTAAATATTAAACTAACTTTCTTTACCTACCACTTTTAAAAAAATTTTATTAAAACGATACCAAAAATATAAAAAAAAGAATATGAATCGTCCGGACTTTAAACCCGGGACCTCTTGATCTCCTGTCACACGCTCTACCACTGAGCTATATCCCTTTTGCTTTGACAGGTTACAAGATTTCTCATACATGCTGATCAAGTAAAATATACAAAAATACTTTAAATATACTTACTATTATTATAAAATATCTTATTCCCGAGGAAGACAATTCCAAAGACAAAAAAATTATATTAAATAATACATTTACTAAAAGCACTAATATATCCTTTTGTATGATATAATATGACTTCGTTGCGCTGACAGCGCTGATACATACATATCTTGATAGTCTAGGGCGGATCTGTTTTGAGATGGACGTTGAGAGGTGACTCAAATTTTTTTGCCGAAATTGCTTGAAAATAAATCAAATAATAATATTTGAGTTATCCTCCCTCTCAAAAAGGTCCGGAACATTGTTTAAATAATCAAAATGTCAAGAATTGGAGGAAAAATGCGACTTTTTCCTTCGTTTTTTGATTATAACTTTAAAAGTATTCATTTCCGAGAAAAGTTGTACTGACATAAAAGTTGCGTAATTCAATTTACTACAACATAGAATTGAATAAAACTTTAAAAAATAGTCACCCTAGTTGCAAAGTAGCAATAATTGCGAAAAAACCATACAAAAACAAGTATTTGCATTTTACGTTTTTCAACCATATATGCTACACTTAGGACCTTCATATTTCACCCAGAAAAACTTTATGATACAGTAAAACAATACTGTAAATTTCATTAAGATCAGTTCAATAGATTTTGCAAAATAAATTTTGCAATACAGCTTTCGCAAAAAAAATTCATTTTTTCAAAATGTTACAGGACTGAAAATAAAGCAGATAGCAAGTTGATTTTTTTTGCTTATAGAAGTGTACTGTACCTTTCATTTGCAATTTTCAAAATTAAAATCGATTAATTACCACGGCGTCAGAAAATTTTTGAAATAAACCATAATTTTTGGTGCTACGCGCAGGACAGCGGTGTTCGATTCACACAGGTTGATTTCCACCAAAATTTCTTCTAATCTTTATCTAATATATTATTTTCTTACTCTATATTTTGTTGCATTTTAATTTTTTAATTCCACAAAAATCAAACTAATTTTATTATTGTTTGTGAAATATTGTTTAATTGCATATGTTTAAAAATAATAAACTTTTATTATTTAAGTTAAAATATATGAACAAAGAAAGTTTTTGCTAATAAAAGTGTTATTTCAAAGGATAGAGTATGTGTTTTTATTTTGCAATAAACAAATTTATTTATTTATATCGAAATGTCATAAAAATTAAAATGTATTAATCATTATCAAAGGTCATTGGAATGCCCAATCATAGCAACCTATCCGCTGTCCTGCGCGTAGCACCAATAATTAATGTTTATTTAAAAAAATTCCTGACGCCGTGGTGTTAAGCGATTTTAATTTTGCAAAATGGCAAATGAAAGGTACAGTGCACTTCTATAAGCAAAAAAATTTTCAACTTGCTCTCTGCTTTATTTTCAGTCCTGTAACATTTTGAAAAAATGCATCTTTTTACGAAAGCTGGATTGCAAAATTTATTTTGCAAAATCTATTGAACCGATCTTAATGAAATTTACAGTATTATTTTACTGTATCATAAAATTTTTCAGGGTGATATATGAAGGTTCTAAGTGTAGCATAAATGGTTGAAAAACGTATAATGCGAATACTTGTTTTTGTATGTTTTTTTCACAATTATTGCTATTTTGCAACAAGGGTGACTATTTCTTAAATTTTTATCTAATTCTATATTGTAGAAAATTTAATTACGCAACTTTTATGTCAGTACAACTTTTCTCGAAAATGAATACTTTTAAAGTTATAATCAAAAAACCAAGAAAAAAATCGAATTTTTCCTTAATTTTTTGACATTTTGATTATTTAAACAATGTTCCAGACCTTTTTGAGAGGGAGGATAACTCAAATATTATTATTTGATTTATTTTCAAGCAATTTCTGCAAAAAAATTTGAGTCACCTCTCAACGTCCAAATGTACTAATATTTTTACAGATGCGCCCTGGTCTATGAAAGATTAGCAATGAAATACATACTGTCTGTGTGCGCATGCGCCCGGTATGTGATGAAATTTCACTTCCGATCGTAAATAAGTATAACTTCAAAAATAAAACAACGTAATATAAAACTTTTATTTTATTCAGTCTAGAAAGAGACCTTCTACAATTACAAAAGTGAGCCATTAATAATAAGTAGAATTTTTTTATAGGCAATTCAAAAATAACGTCAAAAATTCCATTTTACTCTTTTATAGGATATAAAGTTTGTTGGAGCAAAATGACAAGTACAGGAAATAACTACATTTTACAGTTTGCACACCTAAAACTGCCATCTTCTGTGTCGGTACACAATTCATGTACCCAACCATTACATATTATGGTACCCAGTCCTCTGTGGGTTGTTCCACACACCGTTCCCCATATACTACACATAACACATCAGTTTGTAAAGACTGTTCTAAATTTTGTACAATATTTTTATCTTTTTCTATTTTTCCCTCGTTTCCTTTAACGTTTCTTTTATTCTCGCAGGTTCCCATTTCCTTGTTTTATTTTCCTAGCCTCAAATGATCCGATCAAATACTAAATTTTCATCTCAGTTTTCATTTTTATAGCATTTTTGAATGGAAAATGGGTTAAAATTTCTGACTTGTTACATGTCACTTTCCGCTTCTTTATAGTAGGACTTCTTTCATCTTACCCTCCCACCGTACTTTTAAGTTTCACTGAGGACGGTCTGATTGGATCCAAAACGTTCTGAAGAATTTTAATCCATGTGCATGGATTTAAAAAAATAATCAATAATGGTAATAATACACCATCCTGTATTTCAACTTTGTTATAAAATGACTATTATTTTAAATAATTGATGGATTCGACCGTTACTTGATGGAAGTTCATTTTATCTCACAATAAAACACTGAAAAACGTTTGTTTTCTATACTTCCACAAAATTTATTACAACTATGTTATTACTACAGCTGTTTCGGCAAAGTGCCTTTCTCAAGTGATATATTTTACAATGTGTTTGTCTTTTTAAGTCTTTAGACAGACTTAAAAAGACAAACACATTGTAAAATATATCACTTGAGAAAGGCACTTTGCCGAAACAGCTGTAGTAATAACATAGTTGTAATAAATTTTGTGGAAGTATAGAAAACAAACGTTTTTCAGTGTTTTATTGTGAGACTATTATTTTCAATCACAATTAGTTATTATTTTTTATTTTATTCATCACTTACAAGAAATCATTTGAACTGTCATAAATTTGTTGTATTATCAGTGAAGTAGGTATTTTATATTTTCATACCCTATTGAAACTTCCCGAAATAACCCACATCAATCATACCAAACGGATTTGTTCGGTATATGAGTTACACAAAGGCTCGCTCTACATTTTCATTCATCTCTTTTCTAAAAACAAACTATCTTCAGAATTTCAGAAATCCTATATTATTCCTACAGCCTTTACATATACAAGATATCTTAAATATAATGAATTAGGCCCTCTTTTTAACACTGGTTACGCACTTTATTAAGTATCTTTTAGTACAGTAAATAGGTCATTTAGAAAATTAAGGATAGAGAAATAGCTGTAGCCAGAGATATAATTGCAGACATAATTGTTAGATACCTGCAGCAACAAAGCCCCGAGTCAAAGCAAATGAAAAAATCTGGAAAACTTATTCTGTTGGCGAAATCCAAAGATTCAAGGTAAAGGGGTATGGCATCAGAAGGTACCACACAGAGGTATGGTTACAAGGTATGGTTGAGACGAAATGATAGTTTGATAGTTGACAGAGAATAAAAGACCATAAGGAGAAATAAGATTAAGAAAATCGAGGCTAAACTAGACTCCAGTCAGTGAAAGCAAGAACAGGGTATTACCTCCGAATTCAATCCTACTGCATGGATTTTAATGAAATTTTGGGAATAGCCTCTACTTATCTCCTAATTCAGAGTCTACCCTATATACTATGGCGCTTTGATCTTGAGGGCGGTTCCCACCTAGCGTTACCAGGTGTCCCGATTTGTGCGGAACGTCCCGATTTTCAGGGGTCTGGGGACGCTTACCGATTTGTACCTGATCGGGACACTAAATGTCCCGATTTTCACCCACGAAAACCAATTTCAGGAGGACTTGCAGTGACTTTTATAACTATGTTATAAAAACAAGCGGCAAAATCGAATGAAACAATATCATTTTAATAAAAAATAAATAATTTACTTAATCTACAATTTTTTTTGTAATTTCGTCTGATTATTATTATTATGTAGGATTAAATACATATTATAGAAACACCTTGTAGTCCAGTAAATGAACGGGAAATACGGCGATACCGTGTAATTTTCAAGATCAACTCAGAATTGCATGAGAATTTGGACGTCTTGTGCCGTTGGTTGCTTTTAATCGGGGGGCAATAGTCACCCCTAGTTGGGGGAGAAAAACCGCGCGTTTAAAATAAGTCCGGAGATGGATAAATTGGCTAATTCTAAGCAATTTTAGTCCTATAGAATTTTAACTTAGTTAATACTTTTCGAGTAATTTACGATTGAAAATGTTTATTTTTCGTCAAAAAATCGCGTTTTCAGGCGATTTTCACAAATAACTCAAAAAGTAAGTATTTGATCGAAAAAAATATTATTAGCAAAAATGTAGCATAATATTGTGAAAAAAAATTGAAAAAAATATTCATAGCACAAATGACAAAAATTGTGAACTCGTAAAGTCTGTATACCCAGCAAAAGCAAATTTGTGGCTCATGATTAATACGTTCATATTCGTCAAATTCCAAATAAAATATTTCAACGTGACATTACCAAGAAATGAAGCATTTTTCGTGAAAAACCAATTAAAACTTTTTTAATAAAGCTTTATTTTTATGTTTTAAAAAGTTTCTAGCATCAAAACGAAGCGAGTTATGCTCAAAATCAAGTTGACTCCTTTTCTTACTCCTAAATGAATCTATAATATTTTTATAAAGCAGAATATACCTACTTTTTACTCCTTGAGATTTTTAGTATCCCTAATACCTTATTTTGATAAGTTAAGTTATTTTTGTGAAGTTATTTTGAAAAAAGGGCATTTTCCAATATTTTACGAATTTTTTTTTAATAAAAAACCAATTTTTTTCCAGGCTAAGCACTCCCAACGGGTAAACCTTAAGGGTCGTATAAACAATACACATAAGTAAATGGTAAAGCGGTAACGATTAATTTTATTTAGGGTGCTAAATAGGGGGAGGTTTTCACGATTTTTTTTACCACAAAAAGGGACCAACTTTATTTTGAGCGTAACTCGCTTAGTTTTAATGCTAGAGACTTTTATATAAAACAAAATTAAAGATTTTTTTAAACACTTTAAAAAAATTTAATTTGTCTTGCCCGAATATTGCTTAATTTTTTGGTTATTTCAAATTTAAAAATTCGGTTTGGAATTTGACGAATAAGAACGTATTTTTGATGAGCTACAACTTTGCTTTTACTGGTTTTATAGACTTTCTGAACATACAATTTTATTTGCTTTTTTAAAAGCTACATTTGTGCTAAGAATATTTTTTTTGGATAAAATTACTCGAAAAGTATTGACTAACTTTAAAAATTATATAGAACAAAAGTTTTTTAGAGCTGTCAGTTGATCCATTTTGGGACTTACTTTAAACGCGCTTTTTTACCCCCGAGAAGGGCTAACTGTAACTGTCACTCCCCAAGTAAAAGCAACCAACGGTACAAGTTCAACTTTGAAGTAGACAGTAAGTAGAACCTAAAACCAGATTTTCATGCAATTCGGAGTTGACTCCAATTACACTCCAAAACGGTCATTTACTGGGCTATTGTTGTTTATTTGTCCCGATCTACAACCCTAAATCCCGATTTGTTTTTGCGTATATACCGATTAAAAACAAATCGGACCTGGCAACACTACATTCCCACCCCTTCTCGGGGGTGGAATATTTTTTAGTTAAAGTAACCACGGAAGTGGCTAGAGAATCTAATTCTAAGCAAAAACTGTTTTATATATTTTTTTGAAAACTAAACACTTTCTGAGTTATTCGTGGTTGAAAATTGGCCATTTTCACTTTTTTTGACGATGCATCTAACTAAAAAAAACTATATAAAACATTTTTGTAGCTTATAAAAAATTAAAGAAGCTAGTTCGTTCATAAATCTTCTAGTTGTAATAAAAAGAGAGATAGGGTAGGTGAAAAAGTTCGTTTTTTTTGTGCATGCTCAAATCGGTGTATTCAACTTGAAATAACAGAGAAACGGACGATTTTAGGATATAATGCTACCAATACATTTTGTAGTGCTTGAAAAGAACTTTAAAATGAGCAATAGTAAATGTCGGTTACATTCAAACTAAGCGAGATATGCTGCAAAAAAATTGATGACTACAGTATTTTAAGAAAAAACAAGAAATGTATTTAATCCCCCAACCCCCTGATTTCCTCCCTGACTTCTTCCCACTCCCCTCCCACCAAACCCTACGCTCAAAATAATGTAACTTTTTACTGAACAATATGTGGACCATATAGAACAATTTGGTATTGGAGGAAAACTTTTATTTTGGTTGACGGGGTTAGGCCTTTTTTTGGACCAATAAAATTATACTATACTACCTCCGTAGCTTTGGAAACGTTCGTTTTAGAAGGAATATGCAACATTATGCGTAGAACCTTGTTTGTTTAAAATTTAATGTAAAACATTTTTGTATATAACATTGTTCATGCTAAACCACATAGTTTTAGAAATATTGACGAATATCTTAAAAAACTACTAATTTACCGACTTCTACCCCTCCCCCCCCCCCTCGCAAACCCAATGCTCAAAATGGTGTAACTTTTTACGGAACATTATGTGTACCGTATAGAACAATTTGGTGTTGGAGGAAAACTCATTTTGGATGTCTGAGGTATGTCTTTTTTTGGATCAATTGTATCATACTATAATGTGGACTAATTATTACTATTTTTTGTTTATTTACTTTTATAAAAACTTAACGCATTGCACAAAATAATGTTATTATGACTGTACTATTAGGAAATATGGGAAATATAACATAAACCCCGAAGAATAAGAGAATAAGTGCGAATGCAGACATAAAGAACCGGAAAATAATGCAATAATCCTCTCGTTGGCTAACTAATAACCTTTTATCTTTAACCGTTCGTGCTTGATGCGATCGCTACTGTAAAAACTGTGGCGTGTTATGGACAAAGCCCTGGAAAATTGGAAAATTGGAAAAAAATTTACACGTGTATTTGGTTGAATAGAATTATTGGGAAGCAGCCACTAATAATATATATTTTTTATTTTTATTTAGTAAAGCTTCAGCAGGAATCTTATTATTATTGCTGTCTGGTCATTTGTACGATCAATAAGCAAGTTAGTTATATCTTAATTTAATACTACAGACGACTTATATAAGGCCATATTCACCTATAATCCTTAGGCTTTAACACTAGAAGCACCAACATTTTTGCATACCTAGAAGCACCAGAGCGGTCAAGCTGACGGGTATTAAAATTTTCTATCGCCAGTCGTTTTCGTATCGTTTTTTAATTAAAAAAAAAAACCTATATTGAGTTAATACCTACTAACAAAAGACATTTAGTTAATTTAAATAAATTATTTAGTGATTTAAGCACAATTTATGTAGTAACAAATTTTTTTAATTTTGCTAGTACAAGACCTACACACAAGTTTTTTACATAGGTATATGACTTTCACATGTTTTATTTTAGTTTTAGTTCCCAGTTTCCCACTTCTTCTTCTTGAGGTGCTATCTCTGCTACGGAGGTTGGCAATCATCATAGCTATTTTCATTTTTGAGTCAGTAGCTCTGAATAGTTGTTTTGAGCTGCATCCAAACCTCATCTATGAAATTCGCCTTCTTCCGATGTTTCTTCTGCTATCTACCCCTCCTTGCATTATGAGTCATAGGATGCCATACTTCTCGCTCTGCATCACATGTCCGAGATATTGTAGCTTTTGTCACTGCCTAGTGCCTACGTTTATTATTTGATTGAGATGTTGTATCTCGGATTTGTTTCCATTGATATTGTCCTGCCCTTTGTCAGATGATCTTGTCGCAATTCTTCTGCTAACTGAAGTAGGAAAGTTTGCCCAAATATTTGACAAAAAGTTACTTCATTATACAGAATCCAAGCATTTATTCCTATCTATGATATTAAAAAAAAAGCCTGCAACGGCCATCTTGGAGCTGATTTGGTTGAGCACTGTATGGCCATCTGATCTACAACGTCTACTCCGTGTTTTGTATGGTTTTAGTAGGTAATGGTTTTAGGTTTCACCTTTTTGTTTATGCCTATTTCAATATTGTTTGAGTATAGAGAATTCAGCGCTAGAACATTTTTGATCATTTTTCTCTGGTACACCTGGTTTCCCTGGTTAGCTCAAGTCTTCGTGTATAAAAATTTTTGATTTATATAATTCCATCTTTTCGTTTTTTATCGACGGAGGAATATCCTTTCTTGCTCGGTTTATTGTTCCAGTACTGCTGGTAGCCCTCTTTCGTAACACTTTTTATGTATCGTGACATTTCTTCCCTTATTCATAAATGGGCCCATTAGACGGCTAATTACATATTCCCCTAGAAGTTGATTGTCTGGGCGTTGTTCATCTTTCCGTAGGTATGAAAATCCGTGCAATAAATATTTGGACTAGACATTAGCTGTAAGCCAGAATTTGATTCCAAACTTATCGGGTTTATACGCCATGTACTGGGTGAAGTGATATCTTGCCTTTGTGGGAAAAAGCTGTTCGTCGATAGATACATTTTAGTCAGTTGTAGGTGTAGCAAAATATACAATTCTCTATAAATAAGTTCCATATTGCCGAAGCAAGTGCAAATTTATCTGTTGATCATCGCTCAGATCTGGTACTTCTCCTCCGTAATAAGGACCGCATTTTTTCTAGGTAGACATCAACATGTTCAACAAGTAATTACACTAAGTACCTACCGGCAAAGGAGAACTTGTAATCCTTAAATAGATGTAGCAAAGTACTAAATTTTTAAGTTTCTAGAATAACTATGAATAAGTAGTAATACAGAAGATCAAAAATAGAAAGCAGTCAAAATGACCGCCCTGGTGCTTCTAGGTATATATTAACACATCTCAAAAAGTAATTACACCAAGTACCTGTAAAGGAGAAATTCTAATCCTCAAGTAGATCTAGGAAAAGTTCTAAATTATCAACTTTTTAAAACAACTAGGTATAAGTAATACAGAGGTTCAAAAATAGAAAGCAGTCAAAATGACCGCTCTGGTGCTTCTAGTGTTTACATAATAACACTATTAATTAACGAGTATATTTTAGCCGTAATTTGCTCTGCTTTTTTTACTTATCGCACTAACTCGAACTGTTTCGTTCTCTTAAGTCTTCTTACCTGATTAGCGTAACTTAGGAGTTTGATGGACTCGACTCTCGACATTCATATGGTTGGACAGTCCTTGTTCAAGATTTCTGCTAATAACTCCAAAAGTTTTCGTTTTATCAAAACAACTTTACCTACCAAAATGTACCTTTTGAAAAAATTAACAAAACCGCTTTTTTAAATTTTCTTTAAGACCAATAGTAATCGAGCTATTTTTTATTATATGTTGGCTCTTCTTCGTCAAATGCTAAATATTGTAGTTTCAAAGTCAAAAGAAGGGAAACTATGCATTTTTCGAGGACAACTTGTTCAAACTACTTTAAAGTACTTAAAATATATATCTCTAGAAATAAAAAAAAGGATCTAGCTCAAAATTAAGTGATTTATAATGAAAAGAAAAAATAAAAAGTGATCGCAAGCGACCCCCTAATCACCACCCTAATTAAAATTGATCATTAACCTTATTTGGTCATTTTTATTTATATATTATTGATAGGTTTTAAAAGTTAGACAGGAATATAATGATTAGTTTTTAAAAAAATTGAGTAATAATATAAAAAATAATAAAAAAAGTTTTTTAAAAAAAAATGTAATACGGTATGCGGTAAAATAAACAGTACTGAAATTCGTATGCCTCAAATTTGTATGGGCCATTCCACGAACATACGCCTGTTTTGGATTACTTCGACAACGAATATTTTACTGTGCAACATAAGAAGTACGAAAGTAAATGGTGCTAATAATTATTCCAATAAACAACAATGTAATTTGCAATTTACTTTCGTTCTTCTTATTTTGCACAGTAAAATATTCGTTGTCGAAGTAAACCAAAACAGGCGTATGTTCGTGGAATAGGGTATATGTGTCAGGCGCCGAAACGTATTGAGTGATTTCTGAAGGTTGTTATAACGTTTGTCAATATCATGTTAATGTTAGATACTCCAGGATGGTTTTCAGTTTTGTAGAATTTTTTGTTATAATGTAGTACTATTTTCGGCCATACGGAAAAGGTCACGAAAATGGTCCAAGCTTAAAATCAACAGTGGTTTCAGCAGGACAAGATAAGCTGTCACACTGCCAGCGAGTCTCTTCGTTCGAATACTGTGTGATTATTTTTGGAACTTCCACTCACCAGAACTAACGCCACAACAATTTTAATAAGGTTGATACGAGTATACGGCCTTCCCTTTAATGGGAGTAACTAATGATAGATGGACTGTTCCATTTGTTATGAAATGAAAATTGTTATTATAGTCGGTTCGCTAAACTCAGACAAAACTAGCTAGTGATTTTAGTAGGTAATTTTTTTATTTTTCGCCAATTTTGCCAAAATTGGCAAAATTACTAATTATTTAGTAATTATTAACTATTTAGTAATTGAGGGGGCCAGACGTAAAAGGGTTTCAGTTTAAGTGCAGTTTTGATAGTTCTGAGATAATCAGCTTCAAAGTTGTTTGAGTTTTATAAATTCTAGGAGTCATTAAACTAAAATATTTCTAGTGTATAATGTACTATAAAATGATAAAAATATAAGGGTATACTATTACTCTTAATATCCTTCTTTTTTCAATTATTAAAAAAATGTACTTGAATCTGTACATGGTGTTGATAAATGTTAATGTTAAAACGGTGCAAGTCCAGATGTTAACTACATATTATTAATCATTTTTGTCCCAGCTGTTATCCACAGTGTACCTAATTACAATTGGCACGTTGCATAATAATTAATTAGTCTTCAAAATGGGTCACAAACCTAATATTTATTTACTTGAAATTAATCCTGTATTAACCTGTGTTTACACATTACAGAATACTAAAAATGGTTTTGTGGTAAAATGGTTCAAGCGCACTTAAACCCGTTAATTACTATTTGTTTTTACAGAACACTAAAAATAGTTTTGTGGTAAAACGTTTCAAAGGCAAGGTTAAACCTATTTACTACCAAAGCAGACTGTAATTGTCTTCAGTGAACTAAATGTAATGGCGATAGAGGGCGACTGTAGGACAAAATTTGCTTAAATAGTTTTACCACCAAGTTTTAATACCATTTAAGTATACGAATCTGTACTTGGAGTAAAATTTTTAAAAAGTTCACCTAAACCTCTACCACCCACTTAAACTTCTAATCCCCTCAATTATTTTTTTTGCCAAATTGGTAAAATTACTGACTAAAACCACTAGCCAGTTGTGTCTGAGATTAGTGAACCGAGTATATGAAATGTTGTTTGGAATTATGGTCTGATATGTGCAATTACATCCTTTTAATGGAAAAAAATATTTGAAGATTTTTATCAAATTCTGGATACCAACAACATTTTCATTTACTCTTTTATTTTTAGTTTGACGAAGAAAAGTTACTCTTCATAAAAAGCTCTTCATTGTCTAAGATTTATGATGCAACTCATATATCAAATTTTATTAATTTTATACGAGGTATACAGGGTGTCCCGAAAAGATTGGTCATAAATTATACCATACATTCTGGGGTCACAAATAGTTCGATTGAACTTAACTTACCTTAGTACAAATGTGCTCATAAAAAAGTTACAGCACTTTGAAGTTACAAAATGAAAATCTATTTTTTTCAAAATATCGAAAACTATTAGAGATTTTTTGTTGGAAATGGACATGTATCATTCTTATGGCAGGAACATCTTAAAACAAAATTATAGTGAAATTTGTCCACCCCATAAAAAATGTATGGGGATTTTGTTCCCTTAAACCCCCCCAAACTTTTTTTTACGTTCCAATTAATTCATTATTGTGGTACCATTAGTTAAACACAACGTTTCTAAAACTTTTTTGCCTCCTAGTATTTTTTCGATAAGCCAGTTTTTATCGAGATACCGCTTCTTTTTCAATATATTTACGTAAAAATTTTATGAGGGTTGTGTTCCTTTAAACCCCCCAAATGTTTGTGTACGTTCTAATTAAACTATTATTGTGGTACCATTAGTTAAACACAGTGTTTTTAAAACTTTTGCCTCTTAGTCTTTTTTTTTTTTCACCTTTTATTGAGATGTAGCTTCTTTTTCAAAATATACCTAAAAATGTAAATTATAAATAAATTTTCAGATTATTAACAGGTCTCTATAATCGTACGATATGCAATCGTACGATTCTACGATATGCAAATATGTGGTGGATTCGACAAATATTCAAAGTATCTCGATAAACAGAATAAACACTGGCTTATCGAAAAAGTACTAAGAGGCAAAAAAGTTTTAAAAACATTGTGTTTAACTAATGGTGCCAAAATAATAATTTAATTGGAGCGTACACAAAAGATTGGGGGGATTTAAGGGAACAAATTTTTTTTTAATGTTGCTGCCATAACAATGCCACATGTCCATATTCAATAAAAAATCTCTAAGAGTTTTCGATATATGAAAAAAACTCGATTTTCATTTTGTAACTTCAAAGGGCTGTAACTTTTTTTGTGTGCACTATTGTATATAGGTAAGTGAGGTTCAATCAACCTATTTTTGACCCCAGAATCTGTGGTATAATTTATGACCAATCTTTTCGGGACACCCTGTATAAAAACTATGAATTTCGATCAAGAGTAAAGTACCTTTATTATAGTTCACAACATTTAAATTAGAATGATATAATTTCACATTAAAACATAATTTCTAATTCTAAACAACTTCTCATAATAGCAATCAATTTTCCATATTATGAATTAAAATACGTAAATAAACAAAGTTTTCTTTATGATAATGCTCGCATTTTCAGCTTGTTTTTATTAAAATCCCTTTAAAGGGCTACATCACAACAAAACGTTTTCAATTTTATAAAAAGTCATCATCAGTGTTAGATAGACTGGATGCTAGCTGAGCCACCATAGAAAAATATTCGGGTAAAAACCCTTTAATATAACATCATCATCATCATCACTGGCTCGACAACCCTTTCTGGGTCTTGGCCTGTTCCAGGATTCTTCTCCATTCTGATCTGTTTCGTGCTTTTTTCTCCAGTTTTTTATTTTTAAGGTTAATATATAATTTTCTATTTGTTCTAAATATCTCAGCTTCGGTCTTCCTCTTGTTCTTTTTCCTACTGGCATCTGTTTGAATATTTTGTTTGGTATTTCGCCTTCTTCCATTCTTTCTACATGTCCCATCCAACGCAGCCGTCCTATTTAAATATAACATAGATGCATTAAAAGTGCATACTTTAATAAAATGCCTTATGATGGTCACATAGCAACTAGGATAATGCTATAAGGTAATGTATTGAATTTCCCAACACGTGGTATGCAAATTGAGTTGTTTACATTCCAATGACTTAATGGTAACTATGTTGCCATTAAGTCATTGGAATGTCATATTTTAACGAATATTATTTTATTACTGCAAAATTAGCCGAACACCTTAAAAATGGGACATGTTTGATGTCTTGAATTTCCTAAACCACTGGTCCGATTTGAGTGATTATTTTAGTATGTTATAGCCTTATTATTTAAAAATATCGTTATAATAATATTGTTGCTAGACAGGTAAATATCATTTTATACCGGGTGTACCAAGCATACTGTGTTTTTTTCTTAAAGTTTGGAACACCCTGTGGAATATTCTAGCATATATAAAATATTAAAATTAATACTCGATTGTAGACTTAGGCTTTTTTAACATTTTTCTTTTTGATTCATTTACTTATGTAAGATAATAAGAAAGTTATGTGCGTTAACAACTATCCATGTTTTTCATCAATAAATCCTCATAGTAGGGGAAGAAAGTATACTAAATTTGCAGTTACTCGAGCGTTATGGGGACCTATTGGATTGTGAAGAGTATGTGCTAAAATCAGAACAAAGTTAAGTTAAGTTTTCCATAAAGTGGGGGACTTTTCATTTTTTAATTTAATTTTCCATTTGAAACAATCATTTTTCTCCGATGATAGTGCTATCTATCCATAATTCGAAAAAATGTGTCGAATAAAAGTTGCTTATTTTTACGCAAAGAATCCAAATCCTAAATAAAAATTGGGGGCTCCTATTTACGATTTTAAATTAAATCCCCCACCCCACCTCCGAGGGGGCTCGTGACACCCAAGGAGAGGGGTGGGGGGTAAATTAAAAATTTTAAATACGAACCCTGTGATATTTCGCGAAATGAACGTCAGATCGTAAAACTGCAAAATACACCTATTCAATATTTTTCAAAAATTAACCGAATGGCACCAAACACGACGCGACGTGGGGTGGGGGGTTACTTTAAAATCTTAAATAGGAGCCCCAATTTTTATTGCAGATTTGGATCCTTGACGTAAAAATAAGCAACTTTTATTTGCAACATTTTTTCCAATTATGTATAGATATAGCCTATATTTCCTATAATCGGAAAAAACGATTGGTGGAAATGGAAAATTAAATTAAAAAATGGAGAGTCCCACACTTTATGGAAAACTTAACTTAACTTTTTTTGGTTTTAGCACCCACTCTTCACAATGAAATAGGTCCCCATAACGCTCGAGTAACTGCAAATTTAGCATACTTTCCTCCCCTACTATGAGGATTTATTGATAAAAAGCATGGCTAGATGTTAAAGCACATAACTTTTTTATTTTACAACATAAGCAAATGAATCAAAAAATAAAATGTTAAGAAAGCCTAAGTCTACAATCTAGTTTTAATTTTAATATTTTATATGTGCTAGAATGTTCCACAGGGTGTTCCGAACTTTATGAAAAAAACACAGTATGATTGTAACACCCGGTATAAAATGACATTTACCTGTCTAGCAACATTATTACCCCGATATTCTTAACTAATAACGCTATAACATACTAAAAGAATCACTTAAATCGGACAACTGGATTAGGAGATTCGAGACATCAAACATGTCCCATTTTAAAGGTGTTCGGCTAATTTTGCCGGTGTGTGTGTATAACTAAATTTTGAAATTTAGTAATAAACAATATATAATGGCGAAACACACATATTAACACTGAGACGAAGTCAATAATTTATAAAGCCAGTGTAAGACCAATAATGACATAGGCATCAGAAACAAGAACCGATACAGCCACAACACAAACACTACTAGAAACTGAAAATTTAGAGTCGTTTTTGATACAACAGGACTTGTGTTTGACACATAACTTAGTAGTTTATTTCTATAAACTTTTAGCCAAATTTATCCAAACTTTCTAAAATTGTGCAAAGCTCTGGCTACCATTGAATATGTTTGCTCAATTGTTTGTTATTAAAGTACAAGTTAGTGTACAGATGTTTAATTATTTTAGTTTTTTATTTAATTAATTATCGAATAATGCCATATGTATATTATCTAATTTGTTGTCAAAAATACTTATAGATACTTTTTCTTATGAATAGATAAATTATTTGTTTTTATCAAATAACTGTACAGTGCAATACAGGGTGTAATAAAAATACAGGTAATAATTTAAATCACATATTCTGGGACCAAAAATAGATCGATTGAACCTAACTTACCTTAGTACAAACGCGCACACAAAAAAGTTATAACCCTTTGAAGTTACAAAATGAAAATCGATTTTTCCAATATATCGGAAACTAATAGAGATTTTTTACTGAAACTGCACATGTGGCATTCTTATGGCAGGAACATCTTACAAAAAAAAGTGAAATTTGTACACCCGATAAAAATGTATTGGGGTCTTGTTCCCTTAAATCGCCCCAAACTTTTGTGTACGTTCCAATTAAATTATTATCGTCGTACCGTTAGTTAAACACTGTGTTTTTAAAAGTTTTTTGCCTCTTAGTATTTTTTCGAGAAACCACCATTTATCGAGATGTGGCTTATTATTAATATATCTTAAAATATACCCAAAAATGTAAATTATAATAATAATTAATGTATAAAATACCTGGTCTCCATAACCGTACTTAACCATATACAAATATGTGGTGGATTTGAAAAATTATTCAAAATATCTCGATAAAAACTGGCATATCGAAAAAGTACTAGGAGTCGAAAAATTTTAAAAGCACTGTGTTTAACGGTATCACAAAAATAATTTAATTGGAACGTACACAAAAGTTTGGGGGGTTTAAGGGAACAAGACCCCCATAAAATTTTTATGGGGTGCACAAATTTCACTATATTTTTTTTGTACGATGTTCCTGCCATAAAAATGTCACATATCCATTTTCAATAAAAAGTCTCTAATAGTTTTCGATGTATTGGGAAAAATCGATGTTTATTTTATAACTTCAAAGGGCTGTAACTTTATTTATAAGCACATTTGTACTAAGGTAAGTTAGGTTCAATTAATCTATTTTGGGTCCCAGAATATGTGGTTTAATTTATGAACTCTATTTTTATTACACCCTGTATACATACATTCCGCTGCACGTCATCTGCGTCATAGCATGTGACGTCACATGATACCAACACAAAATATTTAAGTCGAAGGTGTGTTCCTTTTTAGAATCGTTTAGCTGAGTACACTGGAATTACAGCCACTATAGTTCATTCGCTATCAAGATGAGCTAAGACGCCAATTTCGGACGATTGATTCGTGGGTTTTTCGTGTCGTCGCAGCTTGTCGTTAGAAATTAATTTATTCTATATTATAAATTATTTTCTAACCAATGACAAGCTCCGACGACACGAAAAACCCACGAATCAGGCGTCTGAAACTGGCGTCTTAGCTCATCTTGAAAGTAGGGATGGGAAAAACCTACCGGTTTTAACCTAGAACCGTTGTTTTACTTCGCAATAACCGGTTTTACCGGTTGTTTTTTTTTTGTCCCAGTTATAACCGGTTTTTCTTTTTAAAGTAAAAACCGGTTATTAGGTTTTTACGGTGATTAGGATTAGGTTAGGTATTATTTTGGATCCCAATCATAATTATTATTCTCAAGTATTTATTCCAAACAAAACCATAATTCAAATTTTATTTTATAAATACAGAAGCAAACTGAAAGTGCAAACTCACGTCAGCCAGAAACAATTAAGTTTTATTATAATATTTCGTTGAAAAGGTATTTGTAATCATAATATTTACATAAGAAGTGATCTGGTTGAAGTAGACGCAAACATCATCTCGACACCTGATATGAAAAACATTGTATCTCCACTTACAATGTTTTTCAACTATGGCTTAAATAGCATCTATAAGCGATAACCTTCAATTTGGTCTAAGAACTTTTATCCTATCTTATGTAATTATAAAGTTATTTAACAAAATAACCTCATTGTAAGTGCAAATTTTTGATCACTGGGTGGAAAAAACATTGTAACCAATGTTACAATATTAAATTTTTTTATTATTGATGAAAATTTTTTAATAAAACATTGTAACATGGGATACAATGTTTTTCTCGAAACATTTATTGAGTAAGTTTTTATATAACTGCATTCTAAGTTGTGATACAAGAGAGCACGATAGTGGAATATTACGATGAACAACATTGTAAGTCAATATAGTCAGGAAGTAAATTCTATATTATTAACTGCTGAGCATAGTAAGTATGCCTCAAATCGTTAAAACTCACATAAAAATACTAGTTTAGAATTTCAAACAAAAATAATAACACCTATATCATTCACTGCTGAACTAACTTCTACTGATGAAACTCAGATAATATCAATGGTCACAGTGGATTGCATGCTCAAGATACATCGACAGTGGAACATTCTACATGCACCGAAGATACAAGTTCACCATTAGATACGTCTGCTAAGAAAAAACAATACCACCTCAAGAAGAAAAATTTTGGAAGGAAGAGACAAAGGGATCCTAGTGTTTGGAAAATGAATGTCTTGAAGAAACTGAGGAACTCTGGCCAAGAATATACTGGCAAAACTGGAAAATTATCGAAAATTAGAGAACTGGGACCTGGATGTAACGATAAATGTATCAGAAAGTGTAAATCGAAATTATCTGAAAATGATAGACTCAATTTATTTAATAATATTTGGGCAATGGCTGATCATGACCAACAAAGCGAATATTTATGTAGATATGTTCTCAGACAAGAGAGGAAAGTTGCAAAGCTAAAAGAGTCCAGAAGACACTGGACATATGAATATAATTTGCAGTTGGAAGAACACCGACTTAAAGTTTGTAAGAAAACATTTTTGGACACTTTTAACATAACAGATATGTGGTTAACTACACTATACAAAAAAATTGATAGTCATGAAGGCGGAGGCCGTATACCTGGAGATATGCGTGGTCGCCACAAGAACAGGGCAAATGCTCTAGACGAAAGTATTAAAAATTCGATTCGTGCGCATATTAACTCTGTTCCAGCAAAAGAATCCCATTACGTAAGGCAAGGAACAAGTAAGATGTATTTTGATGAGTCTTTAACTTTTCCCAAATTGTATTCACTATATGGTTAGATGTTAGAGAATCACCCATGCGATAAACCAACCACCAAAAGTCAGTACAGAAACATATTCAATACTGAGTTTAATATCGGTTTTTTTGCACCGAAAAAAGATATGTGTCTTACTTGCAATCTACATAACACTAAAGCAGAGAAAGACCAAATAGAAAAAGAATATGCTTTATATATTGCAAATAAATGTGTTGCACGTGAAGCCAAAAATCGCGATAAAGAGAAGTGTATAACTTTACTATCTTTGATCTTGGATCTGCGGAAGGCTACTGTTATGCATGGGATGAAACCACAGGTAAAAAGGGGCCTAATGAAATAAGTAGTGCGCTATTTGATTTTATTAAGAGAAAAGTTGCTGGTGGAGCATTAGAGTTTAGAGTTTATTCAGATTGTTGTGGAGGACAAAATCGAAATCGAATAATATTTTAATGTATATTTATGCAGCTAAGATCATAAATATTAATATTACACACACGTTTTTTGAGGTGGGCCACTCTCAATCTGAGGGTAATTCAATGCACACCCTTATTAAGCGAAGAAAAAAGAACCAAGTTGTTTATGTACCACAACAGTGGTATACACTGATAAGGTGTGCTAAAGTCACAGGAAAACCATACGGTTTGAAAGAACTAAGTCAAAATGACATATTGGACTTTATATCAATGTTAAAGGGAAATGCCGAATTGGGATTTAGATATAGATAAACGCCAAGTTTTCTGGTCGAAAATACAATACGTAAAAATATATAAAGAACAACCACATATTATTAGTTTGCAGTACGATCTTATTTCTGATTAATTATCGTTTATAAACTTAGAATGTACAAATTCCTTTAGCATATAATGGGTTACTTCCCATAACCACTTCAAAATAAAAAGATCTTGTTGCTTTGTGCTCTGGTAAAGCTACACCAGAGCAATATTGCAGTTTTTATTTAAATCTTCCCCACTCTCAACAAACAGAATATTCGGATGATGAATCTGAATAAAAGTTTGCAAGGGGTTAATGTTGTTTATTTTTTAATAGAATATAAACTGTTGTATAATTTGTAAATGTTCATTTTGTAATAAATAAATCTAAAAGATATTATTTTATTTACCTACTTCTTGTTAGTATGTATGACGTAAATTCTTAAATATTACTTGTCAGCAAAAAAATCACGTTTCAAGTAAAACCAATAAAATAAATTAATTATAATCTCTTTATTTGGATATTTACTGATTAGTTACAATTTATATCCACCTAACCAAAAAAACATACTGTGTTGAAATATGAACCACTTACAATGATTTTCACCTAAAATTCTGAAAAAATTTGCTATTGTAACTCGACCTAAATCAGGACCAGTAATGTTGACAACAATGTGATATGTAAAAGTGAAAAGCTGAGAAAAAGTTATAAAATATGGATTAAGAACATCACAAAAAATGTAAAAGCTGACCCAGTAAAAAAATAAAATATTTTGGAAATTTCTTTAAATCGCTCTCCTGTAAACTAAGCAAAAGTGAGTTACAATGTTTTTCATATCAGGTGTCGATCTATTTTCACACTTGACTCTTGACATTGAAAGTGGATGAATGACTTTTTCTGATTACCAAAAATAATGTTCTGACTATGAATATCGAATTACCGATTACGAATACAAATCTCCAAGGATTTCCCTACGTTTTCAAAACGATACACCCTTACAGGAAGTATTAAATGAGTTAAAATGTACCTATTGTACAAATATACAAACGTGTTAAAAAAATACATAATAATTTTTTTTTATGTTAGTAAAAATAAAGGATAAATTGCATTATCCAATTTATTTTTAAGTAGAATATTTATGTTGATATTATTTTTTTTTAAATCCCATTTGAGAGAGTCTGGGAAATTTTTATAAGTTGAAATGGTTGGGTTAAATTGTATATTATTGCAATATGTATTGATGTGATCTTGATTATTGATATGAGATGATAATTTTATATGTCATTTAATTTAATCAATGCATTACTAATAATCTAATTAATTTACCAGATCACATATCAATATGTGTTCAATCTCAGGGCTTTTTATAAAATTAATTACTTACATACGTGGCTTCTAAGTATTTCTTAATGGTTCCTAATCGGGATAGGAAAGAAAAGAGTAAAATAATAACACATATGGGTTACAATTGTAATCAAAATATTGTTTATTTTATTCAAATGGCAATCACTGCTTAATATTTGCTATATCTTATTATTCTTAAACATAACATTTACACATGGAATCTTATTTTCTTTTGATTTCCAATTGAAAATTTTTATTAACATTTAACTATTATGATTTATTAGCAACAATTCTATTTAAGTTTGATGAAGCTTTTCTGATATTATTGCTTATGTTTCTTCAATTTTAAATGTGGTATTTACTACGAAAAACCCATACATTCATGTCCAAAAAAATGAGACTGACCTTTTTCTGGTGCACTGAGAATGTCTTCACACAAGACCCGTTTCCTGCTATCCTTGGCTGCAATCAAAACCTCGTCCTGGCTTCCAGTAATGTTCTCCTCTGAAACTAGCTCGTATAGCTCTCGTTTCCTGCTTCTGTCGTGATGCTGTCTTCTACCTTTTTCGAAACTGCAATCAGCTACCGGGAACTCTTGGCTCAAGGAGGTTCTTTTACTTTCAACCTGGCCTACCTCTCGTTCTACGATAGATACTCCACAATCACGGAACTACACAGGCTTTCTCACTCTCCGTACACTACCGTCTACTACTCGACTTCACTTCTCGACAGCTCAAAACATTCTGATCTCTATTTGTCATTCATTCCCCTACTTTCTAAATATCCCTTCCAGATTCACAAATCAAACTTCCACCACCAACTCTCATTCGCAGTATTCCTCAAAACCAATTTTTAAACTTTCTAAATATGCTTAATGGATTTCAAAGAAAATAGTTAATTCCCATTCTAAAATTACTTTCTACTATATACAAATTTTAATTACCTATTCTCTATTTCCACTTTGTCTTATTTAGCATCGGCTAATGACCGATCCTTCCGCGAACAACGATAATGGCCTATTATCGATTTCACTTGAGTCTTATTTAATCACTTCTTAAAATTAAATATAACAATTTGTTGTATACAGGTTGTTCTAAATTTATATGCCCGTGGTTGAGAAAATTGAAAATATTTTATATTAAATTGAATTCTGTTTATAATTATCAAAATTTAATTTTCATATCAAATAGAAATATAACAAATCCCCGCCTTGTATTCGATAAAATTTATCTGCATTTTTAAATAAATTTTCTCGAGGCAAAACCAACTCCCTGTATATTTCCTTACTTTAATCTACGTCTTATATCCTAACTTACTATCTACTTCATGTAATTCTGTCTTTTATTCGTGATATTTGTATACATCGTGAATATTATAAATTCCTCGGATCTTTTCCGAGTTCCTGTGCCTCAACTCATAACTATTTATCCCATTTTCATTATTCACGATATACGGGCCTTCGAAAACAGGCATCAACTTTGCGCAAATGCCCCCAGGAAGATTTGATACTCGTAATGCCCTCACGAGTACTTTTTCACCCTTTTGGAAAGTCACTGGTCTTCTTTTTCTATTTTGTTCCTGTCTTTGGATATATTTTTCGTTGCTTCGCCGTAATCTTCTCTGTACGGTTTCAATCACCTGTTGATATTCTTTTGGATCTTGGTCTTCCCATGGCCTTATCGGCAGTACACCCTTCATGATGTATTCTGGGGTCTCTTTTGTTACTGTGCTCGGAATTGTATTTAGATACCTTTCTATTTCCACCATTTTCCTGTCCCAGTGGCGATGTTGACCATCTGTTGCAATGCGAAGAAATTTCGTCACTTCCTGTATGAATCGTTCCGAAGGATTACTCTGTGGATGCCTGATGCTGACAAAATTTGTCTCTATTCCTCGTTCTCGAAGTTGTCCCTTGAAACGATCATTTCGGAAATACGTTGCATTGTCCAGTAGAATCTTTTTTGGTGTTCCTACTATGTCTATAAAATTGTCTATTTTTCTTAATATTTCTTCCCCCTTTGTGGTGCGGCAACTATATAATTTTACGTATTTTGAAAATACATCCACCATTACCAGAATATGTTTGTTCCTTTTAGTGGTCATAATTAGATCGCTTAACATATCTATTGCTACAATGTCTAGTTTGTTTCGGGCTTCAATATTTTTGGCAACATTTTCGTTTTTGAAATTCCGACTCTTATATTTTTGACATACATCGCACTTCTGGGTAATTTCCTTTGCAATGCGGTAATCCTGTCGGCTTATGTAATTTTCCCTAAAAACGAGCCAAACTTTTCTGCTACCGATATGCCCATTGTCCTCATGTAATTTCTTTATTATCTTTTCGGCCAATGTCTGTGTCACTAAATATAGTTCCTTTCCGTCTATTCTCTTAAAATATATGTTATTTTCTACTTCCGCTCGTCTTTTTTCTCTTTCCTCTAGGTCTTCCTGGTTTGTCCTTATCTCATTTAACGAATATATCCCTTCTTCTTGTATTAATCTATTTAGTCCCACCTGTAGAGTAATTGTTTCCTTTTTTCCGGTGTCCTCATCCCGTGTTAGAGCGTCGGCTATTATGTTGTCTTTTCCTTTTATATATCGGAACTCAAAATCATACTCCTGTAATAATAGAATGCCTCTATGTATTCTATTATTTACTAATCTATTCTTCATGATATGTACTAAAGCTGCATGGTCTGTTTCGATTGTGAATTTTGCTCCCAATAAGTAAAACCTCAATTTGTTTACGCAATATAGTACACTGGCAAACTCCAATTCTGTAACACTATATTTTCTCTCATGTGTTTTAGTCACTCGAGATATAAAACATATCGGCACTTCTTGGTCGTTTTGTATTTGAGACAGAACTCCTGCAAATTTTTGTATGGACGCATCAGTTCGGAGTATAAAAGGTAAATTGTAAATGGGGTGGTATATTTTCGTTCCTTTTGCGAATTCTCGTTTTAATGTTTCGAAAGCTTCCTCCTGTTCTTCTTTCCAATTCCATTTTATTCCTTTTTTAAGCAATTTTATCAGAGGGATTTCCTTTTGGCTCAAATCGGGAATCAGCTTTTTAAAATAATTTATCGTGCCAAGAAAACCTCTCAATGTTTTCAAATTCGTTGGTCTTGGGTATTCATCTATGAGCTTGACTCTGTCTTCGGCTAATCTTACTGTTTTGGTGTCCAATTGAAAACCCAAATAAATGACTTCTTTTTGAAAAAATTGACATTTTTCAATGTTTAATTTCAATCCCGCTGTGTCCAATTCTTTCAGAATTATTTCTATGTGTTCCAGATGACTCTGTGTATCTTGTGAAAAAATTAATAAATCATCGATATAATGAACTATGAAATCTTCATGGCGATTCAAAATGGTATGTAGAGCTCGGACGAGTGCAGCACAAGCACTCTGCAATCCAAATGGCACTACCTTAAACCGGTAGACAATACCATCAATAGAAAAAGCGGTGTAGTTTCTACACTTTTCAGCTAACGGTATCAACCAAAAACTGTGTTTTAAGTCAATTTTCGAAAATATGTGTGACCCGGTGATTCTTCCAAAAATGGCCTCGATGTTTAGAGGTGATTCATATTGTGATACAGTGTGCTGGTTGATATTCCTGGCATCTAAACATAATCTCAATTCTCCATTGCTTTTCTTTACTATCACAATCGGGTTAACATACGGTGAATCACATCTTTCGATGATTTGATCTTCCAACATTTTATTTATTTCTTCTTTCACCTCTTGTCGATACTTGTATGGAATCGGGTAAGTCTTTGATCGAAAATTTCCCAAGTTTTTCACCTCAAATGAATGTTCGTAATTTTTAGCCACTCTGTTTTCCTCATTGATCAAATTTCCGTAGTTTCTTAACATCAACCGCAATTCTTTTTCTTTCCCTTCTCCACATATCAATTTTCTGTCTTTTTTTTCAGATTCTTCACACATGTTTACCGTGCATTCTGCATCCTCGTTTGCATATACCTCCTCTTCAAATACCACTGTTTCAATCATATTCTTTTCACTTTCATTTTTTAGCTTTATTTCTTCTTCTCCTGAGCTCGTCTCTTCTTTTGAGGAATCCCAGGTTTCCTTTGTTTCTGATACTCTCAAATTTTCTTCTTCTGTGCTCAACTCTTCTTTTGAGGAGCCACAGGTTTCATTTTCTTTTATCCTTTTCTGACTTTTTCTCCCTTTTCTTCTTTGTCCTTGCTTCGTTGCCAAATTCATTTCCACTATTTGTTCTTTACCTGATTCGTCCGTATTTTGTTTCTCCTGTTCCTTGTCCTGTTCCTTTTCTTTTTCTTCTGTTAGTTTCATCGTATTATTTTTAAAATCTATCACTACATGTTTTTCTGCCAATTCGTCAACTCCTACTATCATGTCATGTGACATATTTGGCATTATTACACATTGTAGTGCATACATATTCTTACCCAGTCGTACCATTACTCGTATGCCTTCATTTATAGTTGCCAATGTCCGTTTGTTTGCGCCCACTAAATTTACCCTAGGTATTTTGTAAATTAAATTTGTTAAGTTAACTTCTTCTATTAGTTTTCTGTTGACCAATGTTATTTCCGATCCAGTATCTATCATAATTTTAATTGGTGTCTCGTTGATAAATCCATCCACAAATTTTAAATTAATTCCATTTTTCTTTTCGTTGTTTCCTGCCAATTTAATAAACTCCTTGGGGTGACAAAAGATTCCTGTTTGTTTTTTTGTTTTTAGTGAGCGCCGTCGTGAAAAAACGCCGGTTGCTCATTGTTGTTTATATTTTCGTCATAATTTCTCTCTCCGTCATATTCTTCTGTCTGGGTATTATTTACCTCTCTTCTATTTTCTCTTGGTCTGTCGGATCTGTTTCGGTTTTCTCGATATCCCTGTTCATTTTGTCTACCATTATTTCTGTTTTCTTGATTTGAGCGTGTGGTGTTTCTATTCTGGTATTCTCGATTTCTGTCCTCATTCCATTGCCTATTTCTTTGTTCATAATTTCCTCTTCCGTTGTCTCTATTTTCGTTTTCCCTTCTGGGATTAAAATCTCGTCTTGTATAGTCCCTCCTATTTTGATTTCTATCTCTGTAATCTTGTGTTTCTCGGGGCCTGTAATCTTCTCGCGACTTTCTTGATTTTCTTTCTCTTAGACGTGATTCTCTTATTTGTAGGAATTGGCATAAACTATCTATGTCTTTGTAGTTTTGCAATGTGATATGGTCTTCCAGCGTTTCCTCGAAATGTCTTGCAATCAGTTCGACTAATTGTTCCGATGAGTAATTATATTGTAAATGTTTTGCATTATTGTAAATTTGCAAAGCATATGTCCTTTCTGATACACCCATCCTATCATTGTATTTCCCATTTTGCAATTCCTTGTTAATTTCCAATTGTTGGACCTTTCCCCAGAAATAATTCAAAAATTTTTGTTCAAATTGTTGCCAATTGCCGAATTCTTCTTCTTTGCTATCGAACCACAGGCTTGCTTCATATTTGAGATGGTTTCTGATAGTTTCTTTTGCTGTTTCGAAATTTCCAATGTGCTGTATTTTCTTTTTCAGGCTATTTATGAACGGCACTGGGTGTAATCTTCTTACGTCCCCGCCAAACCTTATCTTCACGTCATCTGTGCTATGTATAACCATTTCTCTTCTTTCTCCGACATTTTGCTGAGTATTGATTTCCGCAATCTTTCTTTCCACTTCTTCTATGTCTGCTTGAATAGCGTTTTGCAACTTGTTTTCCAAACTTTCCATTTCTTTTTTCTGGCTATTCGTTATCTCCTTTATTTTATTTTGAATTTTCATTTCTTGTTCTTTCATCTCGTTTTTCATTGTTGTCAAACATCCTTTTACTTCCTTTTCATACTTTCCTATGCGTTCCTCCATTTTCTTGTTGTTCTCTTCTATTGCTTGTTTCATTTTTTGTTGTGTTTCATCCATTTTTTGATCCAATTTTTGTTGTGTTTCATCCATTTTTTGTTGTGTTTCATCCATTTTCTGATCCATTTTTTGTTGTGATTCATCCAGTTTCTGATCCATTTTTTGTTGTGATTCATCCAGTTTTTGTTCCATTCTTTGTGACTGGAGTTGCATCATTTGTAATATTTTATCTATTCCTGATAATTCTTGCTGTTCTGATGCCATGATTGTCGTGTCTAAAATGTCTTCTTGGTCTGAATTATTCTCTTGATTTGAATGTTCTTTTTGTTTTTTGTTGTCTTTGCTTTGGCTTCTTGTCACAGACATTTGTTTTCAAGAAGTACTGTCCCCGCCAAATATGAAATTTTACTAGTATGTTACCAAGACGACTTTTTCTCACCCAAATATTATAAATTGTCAATAAATATATCAAATGTAATATCGTAAAAATAAAATATTTAATCAGTTATGTAAAATTTGTACCTAAAGAGATCTAAAATTTTATGTTATCAAATGTAAGTATCTCACTTTTTACCACAGGCATATAAATTTTCAAATACCGGCTTTACTCTTTCTATCCTTCAAATTTGCCACTAGAAATACTGTACAATGCCCTCCACGTTGGACGACAGTTGTTGTGATCTTGATTATTGATATGAGATGATAATTTTATATGTCATTTAATTTAATCAATGCATTACTAATAATCTAATTAATTTACCAGATCACATATCAATATGTGTTCAATCTCAGGGCTTTTTATAAAATTAATTACTTACATACGTGGCTTCTAAGTATTTCTTAATGGTTCCTAATCGGGATAGGAAAGAAAAGAGTAAAATAATAACACATATGGGTTACAATTGTAATCAAAATATTGTTTATTTTATTCAAATGGCAATCACTGCTTAATATTTGCTATATCTTATTATTCTTAAACATAACATTTACACATGGAATCTTATTTTCTTTTGATTTCCAATTGAAAATTTTTATTAACATTTAACTATTATGATTTATTAGCAACAATTCTATTTAAGTTTGATGAAGCTTTTCTGATATTATTGCTTATGTTTCTTCAATTTTAAATGTGGTATTTACTACGAAAAACCCATACATTCATGTCCAAAAAAATGAGACTGACCTTTTTCTGGTGCACTGAGAATGTCTTCACACAAGACCCGTTTCCTGCTATCCTTGGCTGCAATCAAAACCTCGTCCTGGCTTCCAGTAATGTTCTCCTCTGAAACTAGCTCGTATAGCTCTCGTTTCCTGCTTCTGTCGTGATGCTGTCTTCTACCTTTTTCGAAACTGCAATCAGCTACCGGGAACTCTTGGCTCAAGGAGGTTCTTTTACTCTCAACCTGGCCTACCTCTCGTTCTACGATAGATACTCCACAATCACGGAACTACACAGGCTTTCTCACTCTCCGTACACTACCGTCTACTACTCGACTTCACTTCTCGACAGCTCAAAACATTCTGATCTCTATTTGTCATTCATTCCCCTACTTTCTAAATATCCCTTCCAGATTCACAAATCAAACTTCCACCACCAACTCTCATTCGCAGTATTCCTCAAAACCAATTTTTAAACTTTCTAAATATGCTTAATGGATTTCAAAGAAAATAGTTAATTCCCATTCTAAAATTACTTTCTACTATATACAAATTTTAATTACCTATTCTCTATTTCCACTTTGTCTTATTTAGCATCGGCTAATGACCGATCCTTCCGCGAACAACGATAATGGCCTATTATCGATTTCACTTGAGTCTTATTTAATCACTTCTTAAAATTAAATATAACAATTTGTTGTATACAGGTTGTTCTAAATTTATATGCCCGTGGTTGAGAAAATTGAAAATATTTTATATTAAATTGAATTCTGTTTATAATTATCAAAATTTAATTTTCATATCAAATAGAAATATAACAGTATATATGTATACCCTATTCCACGAACATACTCATGTTTTGTATTACTTCGACAACGAATATTTTACTGTGCAAAATAAGAAGAACGAAAGTAAATTGCAAATTACATTGTTGTTTATTGGAATAATTATTAGCGCCATTTACTTTCGTACTTCTTATGCTACACAGTAAAATATTCGTTGTCGAAGTAATCCAAAACAGGCGTATGTTTGTGGAATGGGCCATATACCCTATTCCGCGAACATACGCCTGTTTTGGATTATTTCGACAACGAATATTTTACTGTGCAAAATAAGAAGAACGAAAGTAAATTGCAAATTACATTGTTGTTTATTGGACTAATTATTAGCGCCATTTACTTTCGTACTTCTTATGTTGCACAGTAAAATATTCGTTGTCGAAGTAATCCAAAACAGGCGTATGTTCGTGGAATGGCCCATTCCACGGCTTTATTGAATAAAATGGCTTTATTAAAAATTGTGTTTTATTTACATTGATATTGATGTTCTTTCGATAGTACCTACTAATTTTGATCATATTGATATCGAGTATCGAGTCGAGTGGAGTATCGCAAACTAAAGTGCATTGTAAATGTAACATTGTAACCTACTGTATTAAAAAAACCTTAATCCGGATTCTGGAAAAACCGGTTTTTTGGCCGGTTATAACCGCCAGGTTAAACCGTAAGCAAAAAAAACCGGTATAACCGAAAACCGGTGTTTTGTCAAAAACCGCCATCCCTACTTGAAAGTGAATGGACTATAGACTATTTTATGATATACGCGTAGAAATAATATTGTAAGATTAAATTTCTATTAATGTAAATTTAAAGAAAGATCCTCTAATTTATTTCATTCAATTTGTATAAAATGGAATATAAACCGTTTTTATAAAGCACACTTGTTCGGATTACACTTTATAGCGATAGCGATCGAACAAAGGTGACATTTTGGTATAAATTGGTAAAATTTATTTGACAGTTGCCGTATTTGTTTTTATTCTTTACTGTACGTACTTGTTTTTATTATATTTATTGTTTTTATTATTTACTTTAACGTAAGATTATAACTTAATCCTAATTTTCTGTTTCTAATGTTTTTATTTATTTATATTAAATATTAATTTGTTTTGTATTATAATCCACTTAGCAATAATTATGTAATATATTTGATTTCAAATGAATTCAAGAATTTTTTGTAATTGGGCAACAATATCAACTTAAATCTCTGACGTAGATATTGACGTGCAACGGTATGTATATTATACGGACTGTATTTATGTAAATATCATTTATTGTTTACAAGAAACAATTTTGGTGTTTCAAAACTTTTTTAAATCCAAATTTTTAATTCAAAATTTTGCCGGTCCCTGGTCTATCCCTATTATTTCTTTAATCCTTTATATCAATCTTAAAAGATTTTCAAGACCACCTGTATTTATGTACAAATCGCTAATCTCCCGATTTTCCCTTAAGTAGTTTTTACTACAAAAATCATTTCCTGTCCAAGATGGTTGGAATATTTTTAAAATAAAAATATATTCGGTACAAAAAGACTGAGAGAATAGTCCAAGACGCCGCGGGCGCCGCGCGTCGTTCAAATACGTCTGCGGAATAAATTTAATAAAAAAATGTAAAATACTGCGGTTCTTACTGGGTAGTGTGAAAACTAGATAACGCCGGAAGCTGTAGAATATTTTAGTAAATATTACAAAAACTACAGCAAATCCGCATTGGTAATACCATATTATATGGAAGGTTACAAAAAGTTTAACCGCCCACAGAAATTTTAGATCTCTATTAGAACAGGAAATATGGGCAAGAAATAAAAAGAAATCATAGTTTTATATAGAACATTCCAAAGTGTTTTACGTCATGTTGGATATTTGTTGGATATTTCTCAAATATCAGAAATACTGTTTTAAAACTATGTTCTTGTGTCTCTGCTTTCCCTAGCTCTAGATTTGTTTTTTTTTTTACTTCATTGCACCTTCCTTTAACTTTCCTATGTTTCTATAATTGCCTTTTCTGGAATTTATAATTTATTAGTGATTATGTCCGTCGGAGTGCGATGGGGGATACGATCAATTGCCATCTATAGTCAATGCACTTAATTTTTTTTAACTTCCTCCTATTTATCGTATCTTCCTCCAATTTTTCTGACTCCCTCCATTTTTTTCTGGCTCCCTCAATTTTTTCTGACTCGGGGAGTGTCGACATTTACATTTTCATGATTGTCAAATATTTATGTTTAATTACTTAGTCTTGATTGTAAAACTAAACATTATTTTTTGTGATGAATAAAAGAAGAATATTTTATTTTATTTTATTTTATTATTTTGTTTTATTGTAGTATATTTTATTCATTTTCATTATTCTCAAATATTTACTTATGTTTAATTACTTACACACTACACACCCAAACTCCTATGGAATCACCAAGTATTTCAAACTAATATTTATTTTTTTTGAAAAAAATTGTTATGGTTGCGAAGATTAAAGGTTTTTATTAAAAATAAACAAATATATAAAACAATCGGATAGTACAGCTAAGTACGATATAGGTTATTTGCTTGAGTTGCAAATTGAACGAAAATAAATAAACTAACTTTTGCGTCCAAAAACAAAAATATGCCTCATGTTGGGTTATAGAACTTACAACGAGGAAAGATTATTGGTCTTGTGGAGAAAGTAATGTTCTTAGAGGGACATAGCTGTAGAGCTAGGCGTAATACAGGGCGTTCTGTCCAAAACCTATGCTATTTAACAGGAACTATGAAAATTCAAAAATAAAGCAAGGTAAAGTCGCCAAAATTAATAACGGCTCCCCACGATCGTTTAGTTGTCCAATCAGCTGGAAGACACCCAACCATTTCTCACCTGCAGCTCCAAAGGCAGCTTTTGGAAGCTACAGGTGTAACTGTTTCAGTTGAAATGATAAGAAGAAGAGTTCGTACCAAGAAGTATACAGCAGGAGACAGTTATGATTTACCGAGTTATCCAGGCAGCACAAGATTGATCGACTAAATTGGTGTCTTCACCACCAAAACTGGAACATTGGGAATTGACAAAAATGTGCTACCTATTTTCAAAAAAAAGTCAGGATTTGTTTTAAATTCAGATGACCCACGTAAACGTGTACTTAAAGGTCGAAGAAGACAAGCAAGAACGAAAACTGTCAGATCTGTTCACAAATATACAAGGGAAAGTGTAATGTTCAGGAGAGGAATTGTGATCCGCAAAAAAACTCTTTAATTTTCATCCAATCAACTTTAACTGCTCACAGGTATGTTGATAACCTATAGTCAGGCTCTGGAGAGGTGCAACAGGTGCAAAATTAAATTTTATTGCATGATAATGGACCTCTACATACCATTAGAGTGACTACAGACATCATTGAAGCAGAAGGTATCCCTTGTTTGGAGTGGCCTACTTGCTCACCCGAGATTAATCCTATAGAGTGTTTGTGGGATATTCTTAAAAGAAAAATTAGAGCTCGACGGGATAATCCACAAAACACCGCACGGCTAGTACAAGCTGCTCTTAAAGAAAGGAGCAACCTACCATAACAAAATTTTGATAATTTGATTAGGAGCGTGCCCACGCAAACTGAAGCTTGCGTAAGGACTAGAGGTGATAACACTGACTATTACAAAATACAAAAAAAAATAACAGTTTAAACATTATTCGTTTTACATGGAAATTTTGTATGCTATTCACTTTAAAACAACTACTTTCAATTATTTGTTTGTTAAATACTTTATTGTTTTATTTAATTGTTATGTATTTGTTATTAAATTGCTTTAAGATCTTAATATTGTTTTACTTCGTGTGTTCGTTTTTTTAAATTCACACGAAATAGTAAGAAATATCAGATGGTTCCTTATAAGTTTGGGTGTGTAAATTTGATTGTAAAACTTAGGGCCGGTTGTTCGTACGCTAATCAAGCAATTGATTATAATTATGTCCCCTTAACAACCATCAAAAACCAACACCCCTCATTCATACGTCAATCAGTTGATTGTAATTAATTATGTTAATTATCAATATGATAATTAACATAATTGATTGATTAATTAATTATTAATTATTAATTGACATAACAATTATTAACATAATTGATTAATAAATCTCGTAATTGTAATCAATTATGTTTTCAGCAACCCAAACAAAGTTGCCATCGACAGTTGGTGACAGTAATTAAATATTTGGTAATGATCAGTGTTGATTCCAATTTTCATTAGCGTTCGAACAACCGGCCCTAAACATTTTTTTTTGTGATGAATAAAAGAAATTTATTCTATTTTTTTATATTTTGTTTTATTGTAGTCTATGTAGTCTAATATTTATGTTTACTTACTTAATTTTGATTCTAAAACTAAACATATTTTTTGTGATGAATAAAAGAAGATTATTTTATTCAGTATATACAGGGTGTAACTAAAATACAGGTCATAAATTAAACCACATATTCTGGGACCAAAAATAGTTCGAATGAACCTAACTTACTTTAGTACAAATATACACACAAAAAAAGTTGCAGCCCTTTGAAGTTACAAAATGAAAATCAATTTTTTCGAATATATCGAAAACTATTAGAGATTTTTTGTTGAAAATGGGCATGTGGCATTCTCATGGCAAGAACATCTTAAAGAAAAATTATAGTGAAATTTGTGCACCCCATAAAAATTTTATGGGGGTTTTGTTCCCTTAAACCCCCCCAAACTTTTGTGTCCGTTTCAAATAAATTATTATTCTGGTGCCATTAGTTGAACTAAATATTTTTAAAACTTTTTTGCCTCTTAGTATTTTTTCGATAAGGCAGTTTTTATCGAGTTGCGGCTTCTTTTTTAATATGTTTACATAAAAATTTTATGAGGGTTTTGTTCCTTTAAACCCCCCAAATGTTTGTGTACGTTCCAATTAAACTATTACTGCGGTACCATTAGTTAAACACAGTGTTTTTAATACTTTTTTGCCTCTTTGTATTTTTTTGATAAAGCATCTTTTATCGAGATGTGGCTTCTTTTTTAATATGGTTCAAAATATACCTAAAAATGTAAATCATAAATAAATTTTCATATTATTACCAAGTCTCCATAATCGTACTTTACCATATACAAATATGTGGTGGATTTGACAAATATTCAAATATCTCGATAAAAACTGACTTTTGGAAAAAGTACAAAGAGACAAAAAAGTTTTTAAAAACTTGTGTTTAACTAATGGCGCTACAATAATAATTAAATTGAAACGTATACAAAAGTTTGGGGGGGTTTAAAAGAACCAACCCCCATAAAATTTTTATGGGGTGTCCAAATTTTATTATAATTTTTTCTTAAAATACTACCGCCATAACAATACCACATGTCCATTTTTAATAAAAAATCTTTAATAGTTTTCGATATATTGGAAAAAATCGATTTTCATTTTGTAACTTCAAAGGGCTGTAACTTTTTTTCCGTGCACATTTGTACTAAGGTAAGTTATGTTCAATCGAACTATTTTAGGTCCCAGAATACGCGATTAAATTTATGACCTGTATTTTTGTTACACCCTGTATATCTAGGGATTAAATTAACAAATAGTGAAAGAACAGAACCCAGAAACTCGAAGAGAAGGAAAATGAAAAATTTATAACTCATGAAATACTTCGGTCAAAACGGCATGTGTAAAAAATATATTTTATATCAGCTAAGTACTTTCAACACATAACGTGCCATCATCAGAGCTTCCTAAAAGGACATATTTAAGATAAGATTTTTTTCATATAAAAAAAGAGTGAAAAACTTACGTCCTCTTAAAATACCTTCATAGAAGAGCAATTGCTTAACAACACAACAAAAAACATGAATATTGGGCAAAAGCCACAGATATAGGGTAATAACCCTTTACAGTGAATAGAATCACATCTAAATTCTTTTATTAATTTATAAAGACAACATGGCTGAGTCAGACCATTTTGAGCCCACGTGAACAGCAGATCAGCTGAGGAAGACTGTCATTTATTAAAATGGTACAGAAGGAACTACAATCTTAAGCGACCTCTATATTCATAAATATTAATTAAAAAATTGAAAATGGCTAAAAAGCCATGTATAGGTTAAATGAATTTAAAGTTAAGATACTAAATTTTAAAGTTAAATTTTCAAAAGATTACTATTATTCCTATTGAAGTGAAATGTTAACGTGTATATTATAAGTTATCAAAATTCTCCCAAAAACAAAACTGTTATAGTTCGACCAAGTGTAGAAGAAATTAGATGAAATCAAACCTAGGAGAAATATCATTCGACAAGCTCAAAGTTCGAAAGCTGTTATTTAAAAAATTTTAAAAAATCGTATCGATTAATTCAGACAAATAACAAATATTTATTTGTTTAAAAATATGTAAAAAATGAACGAAAACTCAAGAATACCTAAAAGTAATGTTCAAAAAACTTTCATAAATTGTTGGGTATACTGTATACTAAACCAAAATATACAGTATACAGTATTTTAATAAATGACAGTCTTCCTCAGCTGATCTGCTGTTCACGTGGGCTCAAAATGGTCTGACTCAGCCATGTTGTCTTTATAAATTAATAAAAGAATTTAGATGTGATTCTATTCACTGTAAAGGGTTATTACCCTATATCTGTGGCTTCTGCCCAGTATTCATGTTTTTTGTTGTGTTGTTACGCAATTGCTCTTCTATGAAGGTATTTTAAGAGGACGTAAGTTTTTCACTCTTTTTTTTTTATATGAAAAAAATCTTATCTTAAATATGTCCTTTTAGGAAGCTCTGATGATGGCACGTTATGTGTTGAAAGTACTTAGCTGATATAAAATATATTTTTTACACACTATCAAAAGTTTTTTGAAAACATACACCTGTTTGCCGTTTTGACCTATTTAGAAGTGTGTACAAGTCTTGCAGTATTTTCCAATTCATGAAATACTGACGGAAATGAGTTCAATTTTTATACTCGGGGGTTCTGGAGGTCGTTGAACACGAATTTCGTTTCGGCGATGGACTCCAACATATCTGGTGCCCAGGCTGGAACTCGTCGCCTGGAGTTTTATATTATAATCAAAATTAATCAATAACCATTACTGGGGAGTTTTGGTGGTCGCTGAGCACGAATTTCATGACGGCAATGGTCTCCCTGGTACCTGGTGCCCATGGTGGAACTCGTCGTCTGGAGTTTTATGTTCTAATCATTAAAAATCAGTCAATAGCCATTACTCGGGGGGTTTTGGTGGTCGCTGAGCCGACTTTCATGACAGCGATGGTTTCCGACATCGTGGAACTGGTCGCCTGGAGTTTTCTGTTATAATCATTCAAAATCAGTCAATAACCATTACTCGGATGTTGTTGGGTGTCGCTGACCACGAATTTTATAACAGCGATAGTCTCCCAGGTACCTGATGCCCAGGGTGGAAGTCGTCGCCTGAAGTTTTATGTCATAATAATTCAAAATTAGTCAATATCCATTATTCGGGTAGTTTTTTGGTCGCTGAGCATGAATTTCATGTCGACGATGGTTTTCAAATTACCTGGTACCCAGGCTGGAATTCTTCGCCTTGATTCTATGTCATAATCCTTTAAAATCTGCCAATAAGCATTACTCCGTGAGTTTTGCTGGTCGCTGACGCGATGGTCTCCAAGATTTATGGTTCATTAATGAAAAATTCATATTTAAGTACCCCCAAAACCTCTTAGTCTCCGAGTCTCCTAGTAATGGTTATTGACTAATTTTGAATGATTATAACATAAAACTCCAGGTGACGAGTTCCACCCTGGGCACCAGGTACCTTGTAAGACAATTATTGCCGACATGAAATTCATGCTCAGCAGCCTCAAAAAGCCCCGATTAATGGTTATTGACTGACTTTGAATGATTATAACACAAAACTCAAGGCGACGAGTTTTCCATCCTGGGCACAAGGTCATTTAAAAAGCATCGCCACATTAAATTCATGCTCAGCGACTCACAAAACCACCAGAGTAATGGATATTGACTAATTTTGAATGATTATAATATAAAACTATAGGCGATGACTTCCACCCTGTGCATCAGGTAAATCGGAGACTATCGCCGTCATGAAATTTGTGGTCAGCGACCCTCAAAACTCCTGAGTAATGGTTATTGACAGGTTTTGAATAACAGAAGACTCCAGGCGGCGAGTTCACCATGGGCACCAGGTACCTCGAAAAACATCGCCGTCATGTAAATCGTGCTCAGCGACCACCAAAACCCCCGAGTAATGGTTATTGACTGAGTTTGAATGACTATAACACATCAAGTAATTGGACTTCGTAAGTCCTAGGTTTTCACCCAAAGTAATCGAAAGTAGAACTGGAAGACGTTATTTGAATTCTTCGTGTAACTTTGCGTGGATTGATATACGAATTTACTAATTTTGAGTCATTTTTGCTAAAATTAAAATTAAAAATTAAGTAGTTAAAATTTCTCACCTGTAGTACCATCCTTGGATTATAAGCTTTCATTTGACACCTCATTTGTCATTCTACCTGGTATAATGACAAAGGAGTTATATTTGCGGTCGGACGGACAGACGGACAGACAGCCTACGTTAAATATCTCACCTTTCGTAACATCCTTGGATTATAAGCTTTCATTTGACACCTCATTTGTAATTCTACCTGGTATAATGACGGAATAGTTATATTCGCGGTCGGACGGACCGACGGACAGACAGCCTACGTCAAATATCTCACGTTTAGTACCATCCTTGGATTATAAGTTTTCATTTGACACCTCATTTGTCATTCTAGCTGGTATATTGACGGAGTAGTTGTGATTAAAGACGGACAGATAGACAGAGAGACAGACAGACGGACAGACGGACGTGGATAATTTAAAGTTTTCACATTTTCAAAATTGGGTGAAAACAAAACTTCAGGCGATAAATTCCACCATGGGCATCAGGTACCACGGAGACCACAGCCGTCATGAAATTCGTGCTCAGCAACCACCAAAACGCCCGAGTAATTGTTATTGATTGATTTTGATTATAACATAAAACACAAGGCGACGAGTTCCACTCTGGGCACCAGGTACCTTGGAATCCATGAAACTCCGAAATGAAATTCGTGTTCAACGACCTCCAAAATTTCCGAGTATAAAAATTGAACTCATTTCCTTCAGTGTTTCCTGAGTAATAAATTGTTCATTTTGCATCTATTCGAGAACCACTTTGAATGCATTTTTCTTATCCAAATTTTCATCTGCCGCAGATCAATTTAGTTCAAAAAATTTCCTGATATTCTCCATAGTGTCCATAGTAGTCCATAGTGCACGCTGGTTTCCAAAGTCAGCGCCGAGTCCGTGTGCAAATAATCCTTCGTATTTAAACGGGCCTGTCCAAGTGCACCTCCGCGCTATTATTAGGATTATTCGCACACGAACTCGGCTTTCTGACTTAGAGACCAGCGTGCACTATGACCATGGACGTGCTCTATTGATTCTGTTGGTTCTCAACATGATTTGATTTTTCAAAGCCTCCTGCTGTTCTAGCATAATAACAAAATTATTTTATAATCAATTCCAAGAGGAAATTTTGTAATTTCTGTGTTTGTTTTTATTCCCAATTTTGATAAAATAACCGAGTATTTTTGATTAAAAATTCCATGTTAAAAAACTTAAAAACCAATAAAAGCTTGTAGAACAATATAATATAAAGTGATATTAATAATTATATGTAAATATGAAAGAAAAGAATTTTCACTTATATTACTCAAAAGATTCCTCTACCCAAAGAATTTAAATACATCACTTTGAGATTTAAAGACTCAATTAACATCTGAAACTGAGCAGTTGAAAACTTTTCAAGTATTTAACTTTTAATGAATCCAACCCAAATAAAACGTATCAAGAACCGAAACTAAGAAGTGCCTAATTTCATTAAAACCTTTAGAAAAGTAATAAACTTTTACAATAGAGACAATTAAAAGTTTTACTAGAGTGTGTTTCAAGACCGTACTCAAAAATCGTTAAAATCTGACTTTATAGAATAAAGTACATGGTATGTCGCGGAAAGTTTTTTAAGCAAGTATTAAGAAATTGTACAGAGGGATTAATAAAGAATGGGTAGAACATTGAAAGAATTTAGTTAAATTCAAAGCAGGATTACTCACTTTCTGTGTTCGGACCACTTCTTGAAATTTTATACTATCATTCTCGGATATCGCTTCCGCTTTAAATAAGATTCGGATCGAGACGTGTTGATTCTGAACCTAATAAGTGATCTCCAATGTGGTATAAGCTAATTGCCAGTCCTTCTTTAGGATCTATTATGTACACTATACAGGGTGAGGCAGATAAAAGTCCTATTAGAAATATCTCGAGAACTAAAGGAAACAGAATCATCAAAATTGGAATGAAGGGGTTTTGAAAAGTGATATCTTTAATGAAAATATTTTTATCGATTTGCTACTTCCGGTTATACCGGAAGTGGCTTATAACTTCGTTTTTTTTAATGAAACATCCTGTATATTTTTACATTTTTGGATTCTCCTGGATGTCTTCTTTCTTAAAATATGAGGAATGTTATACAGGGTAGTTTAAAGGATAATTAGGTTTTTTTTTAATTTCCTAGTAAAATTCACACCCTGTAGAATTGTAGTAGTTTGACATCAAAAACTCTATTTATGTTCAAATGATTTTTAATATAGTCTACTATTGTTAAAAATTGTTAGTATAGCTAAATGTTGAATTGTACTATACAGGGTTGGTCGAAACTCGGAAAGAGTATTTTCTGAGTTTTCTTAAATGGAACACCCTATATTTTATTATCGTAATGAAATGATATTTTATGCTACTTTTTTATTTTTTAAGCATTCCCTATACCTAACTGCTTTAATATGTGAGTTATTGGTGATTCAAGCCAAACATTAATTTCAACAAAAAATACGTGAAATTTTATTAGGTTGGCCGTGAAAATATTCAATCACAAATAATTTTTCGGAAATAAATACATATTAATCTAGACTGATCTTTAAAATTGCCAATAATGGTTTAGTTATCAAAATACCTACGTAGTTAACATTCTTGGCGCGATTATCAATTAAGCACAAATTAAAGCATTTAGGTATAGGGAATGCTTAAGAAATAAAAGAGTACCATAAAATGTCTTTTCATTGCAATACTAAAATACAGGGTGTTCCATTTAAGAAAATTCAGAAAATCCTCATTCCGAGTTTCGACCAACCCTGTATACTAAAATTTAACATTTAGCTTTACTAATAATTTTTAATAATAGTAGACTATATTAAAAATCATTTTAATATAAACAGAGTTTTTGATATCCAACTACTACAATTCTACAGGGTGTGAAAGTTGCTACGAAATTAATAAAAAATCGTAATTAGCTTTTAAACTACCCTGTATAACATTACAAAACAGCATATTTTAAGAAAGAAGACATTGAGTAGAATCTAAAAATGTAAAAATATACAGGGTGTCCCATTTAAAAAAACGAAATTTTAAGCAACTTCCGGTATAAACGGAAGTGGAAAATTGATGAAAATATTTTCATTAAATAGATCACCCTTCAAAACCCCTTCACTCCAATTTTCATGATTCTGTAGCCTTTAGTTCTCTAAATATTTCTAATAGGCCACTTATCTGCCTCACCCTATATACATAGGTACAGGCTCTGGCATTAGTGTGACACATTCCAATTACTCGTGTGTCGTAAGAGATACGAAAAAAAGTTATTTAAGTGAAAGTTGGAGCGTACATAGAACCATAGTCTAAAAATATTTTTAAATATACAGGGCAACCCGTATTGACAGGGTGACATAAACTTATGCTTTTTTTAATAGAACGTCCTGTATATTTTTACATTTTTGGATTCTCCTCGATATCTTCTTTCATAAAATATAGGGTTTTTAAAATTATACGAGGCAGTTTAAAAGATAATTACGTTTTTTTGGTAATTTCATAGCAGTATTCACATCCTGTAGAATTGTAGTGATAGAAGATATTTAATAGTACTTTGTTATTTCATAAGCATTTCCTACACCTAGGTGCTTTAATTTTTGAGAGGTGTTCGTTATTCTTTAAACCAACCATTGCAACAGAAATTAATTGAAATTTTATTAGGTGGCCGTGAAAATATTAAATCAAAAATAATTTCCCTTATCTTATGAATATTGATGATATATCCAAATAAATACGTAATTAACATTGTTGGTGCGTAAAATATTAATAAAAACATACAATATTCTACCTACTTGGCTATGATACTAATTTTTCTTAAACATTTATTGACATCATACTATTTTTATAGTTCTAGTTGCTTTGTTACCATTACTAAAATTTAATATGGATTTTTCTAATGAGGAACTGGATTAAAAGGGTTTTTTTTTTCTAGGAGAACATAACAGAAATATGCTACTAGCAATAAGAATCTTTCATCAACAATTCCCTGATAGGCGACAACCAAGAAGAGAAACTTTTGAAAGTTTACTAGAACGGTTTCAACGGGCTGGACACTTAGATTACGATAAATCTGATTGAAGAAAAACTATTGTAAGTGAAAAAAAGGATTAAATATAATCCTTACTGTTACTGAGGATCTACATATCAGTACGACCGTTCTTATAATCTGTGTCTAGTCTGTTGAAACCGTTTTAGTATACTTTCAAAAGTTTCTCTTCTTGATTGTCGTCTATCAGGGAATTATCGATGATAAATAATTCCTATCGCTATACGCTATACTCTCCTAGCACAAAACCATTTTAATCAGTGTCTCATGAGAAAAATTCATATTAGTAATGCTAATAAAGCAAATGGAACTATAAAAATAGTATAATGTCAAATGTTTAAGCAAAAATGTTATAGCCAACTAGGTAAAATATTGTTTTTATTTTATCCCACGAACAATCTTAACTACGTAGGTATTTGATACCATCCAATATTAATAAATTAAGGATCCGTCTCGAAACATTTTGCTATATTACTAATGTTTGGAGGAAAACCTGGATATAATAGTAGAACTGTTCAACGCTATCTATACTACGGGAATTATCCCTAGAGAAATGTTGATATCAGCATACATATAATTGTCAAAGAAATTGAATGCCAAAGAATGCAGTGACTACCGAACCATAAGCTTAATGCCACATACCTTGAAAATTCTGTTGAAAATTATCCACACCAGAATACACTCTAAACTGGAGCTGGATATTAGTGACACTCAATATTGGTTCCGCAATGGTATGGGTAGCAGCGAGGCATTATTCTCCTTCAACGTGCTGATACAGAGATGTTTGGATGTTAACCGTCCTCTTTACGTCTGTTTTATAGACAAAAATAAAGCGTTTGATATAGTAAAGCATGATCGACTCATGGAAATTCTAAAATGTAAAAACCTAGATGACAGAGATTTAAGACTAATAACACACCTCTATTACAATCAGCGAGTAATAGTAAGAATTGAAAAAGGAACATCTGAAGAAATGGAAATAAAGAGAAGAGTCAGGCAACGCTTGTATACTATCACCTCTATTATTTAACGCTTATTCGGTTTAACAGCCATAATACTAACGAAATATTGATAGTAGAGGGCCAGCAGATCGACAGAGTAAACAAGTTCACTTACCTAGGAACACTTATAACAGAAAATAATGACTACACTGCAGAAATAAAAGTCAGAATCGAAAAAGCACGTTCTAATTTTATGAAAATGAAAAAGGTCCTATGTGGCAAAGATTTAACATTAGCTCCTAAAATGAGCCTAAAGAATGTTACGTATACAGTGTACTATACTATGGAGTGGAATTATGGACGTTAAATGTAGACACAATGAGACGACTTAACGCCTTTGAAATGTGGACCTATAGAATAATTATTAGGGTTTCCTGAGTAGATATAGTTACAAACAATGAAGTACTGAGAGGAATAGGTAAAGAAAAGGAAGTTGAACTTACAATTAAATAAAGAAAGCTACAGTATCTCGGACATGTGATACGGGGCGAGAACTATGGCATCCTGCGACTCTTTGCGACTAATGCAAGGAAAGATAGATGGCAGAAGAAGCATCGGAAGAAGACGAATTCCATGGCTGAAGAACCTGAGAAAATGGTTTGGATACAGCTCAAAACAACTATTTAGAACTACTGCTTCAAAAATTAAAATAACTATGAAGATTGCCAACTTCCGTAGCGGAGATGGCACCTGAAGAAAAGAATAATGTTTAACAATAATAGACTATGTTAAAAGTCGTTTAAGCCGAAATAGAAATTTTGATGTCAAATCTCTACACTTCTGCAGAGTGTGAATTCTGCTACGAAATTAACAAAAAAAACGTAATTATCTTTTAAACTACCTCATAAAGGATAACAAAACCCTATATTTTAAGAAAAAAGACATTGAGTAGAATCCAAAAATGTAAAAATATACAGGGTATCCCATTAAAAAAAAACATAAGTTTGTGTCATTTAAAATCGTGTCTGACAAAAAACATTTTTTGTCAGAAATTGAACAAGGAATTTAAAAGTAATTTTTAATTTGAAATATCTTAATGGCGTACTATTTTTTTTTTTCGTTAAAAAAATTTCAGACCATTACCCATTAACCGAACGCGCGCCAATGGTGAATATAAAATTCTTATTTGACATTAAAAAATTATAATGTCAAAAAAATGCGAAATAACTACGTCTTAAAACCCACCACTCAACCGTTTTTAGAGTAATACATAAATGGTTAGTTTACAAGAAAAATTATAACATTAGTCCAAGTAATGAAGCTTAAAATACGACAAAACCTCGCAATTTTTACAGAATGGATCGATTTGCTTGAAAATTTGAGAATAAGTAGTTGATAGTCCAAGGATCAAAATCTATATGATGCCAAAAGGCGCTGTTACCATGGGTGTGGTTGCCACCCCATGTCGGGGGTGAAAATTTTTTATTATATTTTAACCGCAAAAGTTGGTAAAAACATTCATTCTAAGCAAAAAATGTTCTATACATTTTTTTGATAAAATTAATAGTTTTCTATTTATTCGCTATCGAAAGTGTTAGTTTTATATTAAAAAAATTAATGTTTTTAATCAGTTTTCTGCAAATAACTCAAAAAGTTTTTGTTTTATCAAAACAACTTTGCTTAACAAAAATGTACCTTTTGAAAAAATCAACAAAACCGTTTTTTTTTTAATTTTCTTTAAGACCAACAGTAATCGAGCTATACTTTATTATATGTTAGGTCTTCTTCGGCAAATGCTAAATATTGTAGTTTCAAAGTCACAAGACGGGAAAACTATGCATTTTTCGAGGATCACTTGTTTAAACTAATTTGAAGTATTTCAAAATATCTGTCTTCAGAAATAAAAAAAGTCTTTAGCTCAAAAATTAGGTGGCTTATAATGAAAAGAATGTCAGACCCTATATTTTTCAGCGAAAAAGTGATCGAAAGCAAACCCCTAATCACCACCCTGATTAAAATTAGTCATTGACCTTATTGCGTCTTCTTTACTTATGTATTATTAATAGGTTCTAGAAGTTTAACTGATTTAGAATGATTAGTTTAAAAAAAATGGAGTCAAAAGCCAATATCGAATTTTTGAAGTTTGGTAAAAAATTCCTTTTTCTTCAGAATATAAAGATTATCATCAGAGATACAAATAATATTTAAATACAAGATTGTAGCTTATTCAATTCTCAAGAACACGGTTTGCAAAATTTTTCTCTACAGTAAAAATTGAGTGAGCTATTGACAATTAAAACTTGTAACAACATGCAAAAATCACCTTTACCAACCCTTTCAAAGTCACCACTTTTTGCGACTGAGCATTTTAAAAGGATTTGGTATTAATAGTCTTATAGACCTTATAAAAACCTACAAAATTATTTTTTAACAAACTTTCTAAGATAAAAATTAAAAAGGTTACCGTTAAAAAATCAATATATTTTTTTCAAAAAAAAAAAAAAAAGAAATCCAATTGGAAGCATAATAATGTAAGGTAGCTTTGCTTTTAGTGATTGGTCTTATTAATTCTTCTTTATTTATGTATTATTAATAGATTTTAAAAGTTTGACTGGTTTAGAATGATTAGTTTTTAAAAAACTAGAGTTAAAATCGAATAACGACTTTTTGTAGTTTGGTAAAAAATGCCATTTCCTTCAAAATAGAAAGATTAGCATCAGATATACGAAAAAATGCTTTTATATGAAATTGTTGGTTATTTATTTCCCAAGAACTTGGTTTGAAAAAATTTTTTCTACGGCAAAAATTGAGTGAATGGTAAATGAGTATAATATATCGAAAAACATTGATTTTTTCTATATAAAACTAACATTTTCGATAGCGAATAAATCGAAAAGTATTAATTTTATCAATAAAATGTATAGAACATTTTTTGCTTAGAATGAATGTTTTTATCAACTTTCGCAGTCAAAATATAATAAAAAATTTCCACCCATAAGATGGGGTGGCAACCGACCCCATGCTAAAAGCGCTCTTCGGCATCATATAGATTTTGATCCTTGAACTATCCACTACTTATTCTCAAATTTTCAAGCAAATCGATCCATTCTGTAAAAATTGCGAGGTGAAATGCTTCGGTTCCTGGACTACATCTCGTATCTCGGAAACGAAGAATCTACGGGAAAGGGCAGTTTCTGTTTTTATTTGATTCAGAGTTGGACCACCATCTCCAGATATCTATTTCTGCATCTCATGAGTCCTCGGTGGAGCTATGCAGTCACAACTCTAAACCAAATACATATCAACAGTCCGGTTATTTAAGAGGAAAGGAACATTTTGACGCCTGTCAAAGTTTTCAATGTATTTTAAATGTAATAATTTTTTTTTCGAATCCTGAGAAAACTAATAAGTATATTTGAAAAATTGAAACGCAGAATGAAAGATTACTTTATTACCGAGGGCCAAAAGTCCCTTAGAATGAATAAAAGGTTTCTTTTGAATGAGATATTTGAAATTAAAAATCACACTACATTTTCTCTTAGTTTTTCACCCGTATAATTTATTAAAATAAATATTATAGAAGTTTTCAGGGACTTTCGGCCCTCGGTAAGAACGTAATTTTTCATTCCGTGTTTAAATTTTTCAAAAATATTTATTAGTTTTCTCAGGATTCGAAAAAAAATAAATCCCCATTTGAATAGCATTGCTGCCGAAAATACGTAAGGGAAAACACCGTGAAGCAATCATTCCACCTTTAAGACGTAAAACCGCGACATCTCTCGTAAAACGAGGAAGACGAAAAGACCTAGATAGAAAGTTTACTACAATTAAAATAATTAAAATAACTAAAATAAAAAGCCCACAACGGCATCCAGGGCGGAGAAGAAGGTCTTCACAACGGTCTGGAGGACGGAGGTGGCAGCCCCCTGGTTTTAGGGCTTGTATAAAATCGAACCTGGAAATCGGCAGCTGGTTTTTCAGTATCTGTATTGAGCGGAAGTCATTTAGGCCAGAACGGTCAATACAGAATAGTACTCGGTGCGGTGGCAACCACTTAAACAGCGTGTACACAGCGGTGTAGAAAACCAAGGGAATGACTACTACACTATTTTTCCCAGGTTAATCAATATGGCTGAGGAAATAAACGATGGCCCCGAGTACGGGCGCTTCTTAAATGGGGCAGGGGTGCGAAGAATCTCCCGCTTGGCCAAATTTGATATACAGAGAAGTTGTAGAATAGGCACATGGAATGTGCGGAGTTTATATGAACCAGGAAAAACACACAATGCCATAAATGAGATGAAAAGGCTGCAAATATCAATTCTGGGTATCAGTGAAATGCGATGGCTCGGATCTGGCCAATGCCATGTGGATGATCATGAAGTATATTATGCAGGAGAAGAGAGTAATTACCATCGTCATGGTGTAGGATTCATAGTCTCAAACGAGGTTAGCAAATGTGTTAGAGCGGTATGCCAGGTATCTGAACGAGTCATAATGATTCAGTTGAACGCGAAACCCAGAAACATAAATTTAATACAAGTGTATGCACCGACAGCGGAAAGTGAACTGGAAAAACTTGACAAGTTCTACGCCGATGTAAAAACTGTTACCGACCAACTCAAGACTAGAGATCTCACCATTCTGATGGGTGACCTTAATGCTAAGATAGGAAAAGGCAGACAAAGTAATATTATTGGCTGTTATGGACTGGGCGATAGAAATGAAAGGGGAGACTATTTCGCAAAGAACATAATCTATGTATAATGAATACCTTTTTCAAATTACCTAAAAGGAGATTATATACGTGGAAATCTCCAGCAGATACCCCCAATAATATCGTAAGAAACCAAATTGACTACATAACCATCAGTGAGCGTTACAGAAATGCAGTAAAGTCTGTAAAAACCTATCCTGGCGACGATGTGCCATCTGATCACAATCTATTGTTAGCCGAAATAAAATTAAAACTTAAACGGATAAAACAACCACGATCCTCTAGCAAACTGGATACCGATTTTATTAGAAACAACAGTCAGGGGATTTCAAACAATTTAGAGAGCAATTTTGAGAATAGCGAACAACAAGAATCCATCGAGGATCATTGGAACCAAATCAAAACGATTATAAGCAACTCAACTCCAAACTTCAAAGAGAAAAATCAAAAGAAGCAACAGTGGATGAACGATGAGATTTTGAATTTGATGGAAAAAAGACGCAAATTTAAGAATCAAAACATCGAAATGTATAAACGCATTAATAAAGAGATAAGGACTAAAATACGAGCGGCAAAAGAAACATACTTTGAAAAAAAATGTTTAGAAATTGAAGAGTTGCAGAGAAAACATGATTCATTTAATATGTATAAAAAAATAAAAGAACTCACCGGTCAGAACAAAAAACATGCAAATAACATCGTTGATAGAGACGGAAAACTGATTATCACTGATTTGGATAAAATAGACAGATGGAAAGAATACATTGAGGAACTGTTTAATGATGAAAGGCCCGAGCTTGAAATTAACGAAGTAGTTACAGGACCTGACATAACTATGGACGAAATTGAACAAGCAATAAGATTAGCAAAGACCAGAAAAGCGACGGGACCAGACGAAATACTGAATGAAATAATAAAGCTCTTCGAAAATTCAGGTAAAAGATCTCTCCTTCATCTTTTTAATAAAGTTTATCAAACTGGCTATATACCAACGGATTGGCTGCTGTCGACTTTTGTGACGATACCTAAAAAAGCAAACGCGAAAAGATGTAGTGACTACCGAACCATTAGCTTGATGAGTCATGTTTTAAAGATATTTCTACGAATTTTGCACTCTAGGATGTACCAAAAAATAGAAGAACAGCTTGGTGATACACAGTTTGGATTCCGCAATAACCTTGGGACCAGAGAAGCACTGTTTAGTATTCAGGTTATGGTACAGAGATGCAGAGATGTCGGACATCCGGTTTATATGTGTTTCATTGACTTTGAGAAGGCCTTTGATCGGGTAAAACATACGGAAATGATTGCTATTCTTCAGAAAGTGGGTATTGCTGATAAAGACCTACGCATTATCAAAAATCTTTACTGGCATCAACGTGCAAACATCAGGATTGGCTGGGACACGTCTGAAGAACTTCAAATACGAAGAGGAGTAAGGCAGGGCTGCATTTTGTCCCCACTAATATTTAACATCTATTCTGAGTTTGTTTTCAATAAAGCAGTGGATAATGCTCAATGTGGTATCAAAATGAATGGCGTCAATATTAATAATTTGAGATATGCGGATGACACGGTTTTAATTGCGAGCAATTATGAAGAACTTCAACATCTGATTAATAGGATTACCACAACGTGTGATGAATATGGACTCAAGCTAAACACCGCAAAGACCAAGGTGATGGTTGTCAGTAAGACGCCAATACAACCGGAAGTAGTAACAGCTTATGGTGAACAATTAGAAAGAACTAACAGTATCACCTACCTTGGTTGTAATCTAAATGAGAACTGGGACATGAGCAAAGAAATTAGAATAGGTATAGAGAAGGCCAGAGCTGCATTCTTTAAGATAAAGAAACTTTTATGTGGAAACAACATTACTTTGAATCTTAAAATTAGATTAGTGAGATGTTATGTGTTCTCTACTCTTTTGTACGGTGTCGAAGGTTGGACTTTAACAGATACTCTTCTCAAGAAATTGGAAGCCTTTGAAATTTGGGTATACCGAAGAATCCTACGAATAAGTTGGGTGGATAGAGTTCGTAACGAAGTTGTTTTGCACCGGATGGGAAAAGTCACAGAAGTCGTCAGAACAGTTAAAAATCGAAAACTTGAATATTTTGACCATGTTATGCGACACCCAGAGAGATATAATATACTCCATTTAATAATACAAGGCAAGGTAGACGGAAGAAGAGGGCCAGGTCGAAGAAGAACGTCATGGCTTAAAAACCTGAGAGAATGGTATAACAGATCCTCTGCATCCCTTTTCCGAGCTGCCGTTAACAAAATTACTATAGCCAATTTGATAGCCAACGTTCGATAATCGAGCACGGCACATGAAGAAGAAGAAAATAAAAATAATTACCAATATTTTAAATCTAAGACTTTTCATTAAGAAACTGCTTTCTGGCTGCATCTCATATCTCTGGCTTCTACAATATACATATGTATAAGCACATGTAAAAGCACAGAGACGACGAATAGAGAAGAAAGCAAATAAAGGACACGGTCACGTATTTACCTTATATTAGTCTAGGAAAAGGGCCGAAATAGAGTTTCAGATACTCAAATCTGAGTAAAGATTAAAAAGGAAAAGGCAGTTTCTGTTTTTATTTAATTCAGAGTTGGACTACCATCTCCAGATAGCTATTTCTGCATCTCATGCGTTCGGTGGAGCTATGATTTCACATTTGAGACGCAAAACAGCCACATCTCTCGTAAAACGAGGAAGACGAACAGCCATAGATACAAAGTTTACTTCAATTAAAACAATTAAAATAACTGAAATAAAAATAGAAAACAATATTTCCTAGACGAAAAGAAGGTAAATACGTGACCGTGTGCTTTATTTTCTTTCTTCTATGTTCGTCGTCTCTGTGCTTATACACTGTGTCCGTAAAGTATCGAACAAATTATTTTTTAGCTAAACAGAGCATTTTAAGGAATAATCCTGAAACACGTCGATTTTTGATTTTAATTTACCGTATTTTAAAATAATACTCTAATACACAGGGTGAATTACTTTCGAGTAATGACGTCACCGTCATTTTTTTTTTAATGGAACACCCCCGTTTTGTCTCTATTTTCGGATTTTTCTAGCTGAGCTGATTCCAAAAATGTATCAAATGTTGATTCAAATTGGTACAGGGTGGACACAAATACAATAGTTTTGTGTGTGCTCATAAAATTAAATTTTAATTAATTTTTGATATTAAATTAAAATATTAAATTAAACAATATCAAAAATTAATTAAAATCAAAAATGAATTAAAATCAAAAATTAATTAAAATATCAAAAATACAATAAGTATTTTTGATAATATTGTTAATTTAACTAACGCGTTACTTTATGAACACACACAAAGCTGTTGTATTTTTGTCCACCCTGTACCAATTTGAATCAACATGTGATACATTTTTAGAATCAGCTCAGCTAGAGTAATCCGAAAATTAAGACAAAATGGGGGTGTTCCATTTTAAAAAGAATGACGGTGACGTCATTACTCGAAAGTAATTCACCCTGTATAGTAGAATATTATTTTAAAATAAGGTAAATTAAAATCAAAAATCGACGTGTTTCAGGACTATTTTTAAAAATGCTCTGTTTAGCTAAAAAATAATTTGTTCCATACTTTACGGACACAGTGTATATTGTAAAAGCCAGAGATACGGGATGCAGCCAGAAAGCAGTTTCTTAACGAAAAGTCTTGGATTTAAAATATTGTTTATTATTTTTATTTCAATTATTTTAATTTTTTTAATTGTAGTGAACTTTGTATCTAGGGCTTTTCATCTTCCTCGTTGAGGACATGTTTATCAAGCGAAATGTCATTATTTTTTCATGTTTGACCCCTTAAAGTTTGTTATACTTATTTACTAACACCCTATAGGCAAACTCCATTCCATTTTTATATAAATTCATGCATTCCACTGTGAAACGTTATCAAATAGACTGTTTCGTTTTCAGGGTCTTTGCTGTGCATGTCTGTTCTGCTTCGCCAACCAGGATGTGATTTCTGCTCTAAAGGGTTGCATTATGAGCATAAGGCAACGGAATACGAGATTCAGCAGCTATAGATATACAGGCGGGGCAGTTGACAGTGCCGGCGTGTATGTTGTCAACGGATTACACCGGAAGTCAACGGTTTCCACAAAGATCTAAGCAGGATTAGGCAGAAACTCGAGCCCAGTGTAGTTAGATAATAATTTAAGACATTTTGTATTGTATGTAAGTTAAATTGCATTCAGCGATGTTTGAAAAAGGAAAAGACAAACTGCATTTACGAACATGAATGCCTAAAGGATTTAGTTACTAAGATACAGGGGTTTAAAAGCTAGAAAATAAAATTCAAAAATTGCCAAAGAATAAAATCACTTGTAAATATTGTTATGTAATGTTTGCTATGTCAACTTTTATACGCCTATTTTTAAACAACTGGCAAATATTTTTCCAACTGTTTCTTACTAGGCCAGGGTAATAAGACAAAAATATACCCTGTTCGTGACACTTCAGCAGCTAGGGTACTGAAGCGATTTTTCGACAGGTAATACCTATAGGAACAAATTATAACTATTTCCTGCGTAGGATCTGGCGGCCATTTTTATTTATAAACAATTAACTGTCAAAAAATGGCATATTCCCCTTTTTATTTCAAATCAACGTAAAACAGTGAAGCTTATGATTTTTTTAGTACAAATATCTTCGAGATTATGGAAAAAGCTTTAAAATGACGTATTACAACGTTTGATATACGCATTTCCCACATAACAATGATGTTCGTACCATGTTCTAAGCATATACTACCAACATTCGTCGGAGTATATTCTTTTTAGTACAAGCATAGCATGTACCTTAAAAAACATTCTAAATTTCATGTTCTTTGCATATACTTTAAAGTATATTCTCGTACCGAATATACTGAGTACATTCGTGTACGTAGTAACTCGGAATATTCGTAAAAGTTTATTCTTAGAATATACATTTATCGAATATTCTTAGCACATACTTATAAGTACATTCTTAACACATACTTGTAAGTAGATACTTTTAAGATATCTTAAAAATATTATGTATGTATAGGAAGCATAATATTAGCCTTATAAATTATCAACTTCGTTATATTTTAGAATAATTAATAAAATTTATGTATGTAGGTAGTATTGGACGAATTTGATTTCAAAATTTTTGTATGGTAAAAAAGTTTAAACATTAATTGTATTAACGTTTTTTATTAAAAATTCGTTTTCATAATTGAAATAACTTTACCATTTCGAGTCTATCACGAGTATTTTTACATCGTTGGAATTTGAATTTAGGTACATTCAATTCAATACGGGAGGCTGTGATACGGGCCATTCCAGAACCAAAGCATGCCAAAACCCACGACCCACAACCAAAGGCTTTGGTGTTGCCAGCCATCGAGTAAGCTTTTTCCGTCAACCTTAAAAATTCCCACTTTTATCAAAAAATTCCCTCCTGTTTACAAAATTAGAGAAGATATGTTTAATTATTTTCAAATATTTTGATTTTTTTTTAATATTTAATAGTTTGGACTGGAACAAAAATTCCCTTTTGAGTAAACTTTTCCCTTTATCACCTTTTATGTTAAAAATTCCCGCAAAAAGTGAAATTTCGCTCCGTTTGGCAACACTCACCGGTGCACCGTTGTTATTCCACTTCCACAATACATATCCCCCTAACACCGTCTTGTCTTATTCTGACCATCTGAATGGATCAGGGTAGGAAACAACGGTAAAATATATTAAATCGAAAATATGTATCTATCTATGCAGTGTGGCAGTGTTAAGGATGAAGACGAATGATAATAAAGTACTAGTAATAATCTATTTTGGTAACTCAATATTATTTAATAAATATCTACATATAAGGAAGTATATATAAGTATATAAATTTTAGTTACTCATACATAGTTTAGTTTAGCTAAATATTATAATATAATAGTTTATACAGATAACTAAAATTTATAAATATGTACTTACTTTTTAAGTAATATTGCAGAATATTTGCCATTAAAATATGTAAATAATAGGTATCTGGTAGAACCAGTAGAACCTAAGATGAGATTAGGTGATGCTGAAAACATACTTCTGAGCAATATAGCACTTGATAGCACTTTCTTAGAATATCCTTAAAAATATATTCTTCTAATACAAAGATGTGCAGTAGTACGTTCTAAGTATATAAATAGAAGGTGTATAGCACTTCCTTCTAATATTCTAAAAAGTATATTCTTAGTATATACTGAAAAGAAGTGCGGTAGTACATTCTAAGTATATGCATAGAACGTTTAAGTACTGTAATGTAGTATATACTCAGTATGTGCTCTGCACATTCGCAATGATAATTACGCATATTCTTAGTATATACTTGTTCTGAAAAGTATGTTCTATGAATCTACTACGAACATGAAATTGTTATGTGGGTTATTGTTAATATAATTGCGAAAAAAGGTCAGAATTGCAAAAAAAATATTTCCTCAATAACTGTTGTAAAAATGAGTGTACAGCTTTGAAATTTTTGTCAAATGAGGGTTCTTTTGTGCTTAATATGTGATATAAATTTCAAAGCGATTCAAAAAATTGTAATAAATATATATAATTTCTTATATAATAAAATAAAAAGTTTATAAGAAAAGATTTACGATACTTTTGCATAATTATTTATTACTAACAAATGCATTTTTATTCACTTTTTTTAAACCAAGTTGAAAATATAGCTCATGCTCTTTCATTTGACACCTGTGGAATGGTTCTAACGTCATTTTTTTCTGACTTATGTTATTGCAAAAGAAATGCTCCCTGGGATAAACAATTTGAATAAAATTTAAACAATTTAATGAATCGCTTTGAAATTTTTATCACATATTAAGCACCAAAGAACCCTTATTTGACAAAAGTTTTAAAGCTGTATACTAATTTTTACAACAGTTATTGCGAAAATAATTTTTTTTGCAATTCCGAACTTTTTTCGCAATTATATTAACAATAAATGAGTATATCTAACTTTGTAAAACGTCATTTTAAATCTTTTTCCATAATATCGAAGATATTTGTACTAAAAAACCTTAAGTTTTCCTGTTTTCCATTGATTTGAAAAAAAATTGAAAAATGCCATTTTTTGACACTTAATTGTTTATAAATAAAAATGGCCGCCAGATTCTACGCAGGAAATAGTTACAATTTGCTCTTATAGGTATTACCTGTCGAAAAAACGCTTCCGTACCCTGGCTGTTCAAGTGTCATGGAAAAAACCTTATTACCCTGTACTATACTTATTCTCTTCTATTTAAGTTAAAACATGTAACAAGTTTCTATGAAACTAATAGGTCTTTGGCCCACACTTTAAAAAAATATATTACCTGCCTCATGAGACTATTTTTATTCAAGTAAAATTTAATAAAAAATTTTGGTCTTGGTAAAAGGTATATTATTTTAAAAAGCCCTATAGGGCTACAAACATCGAACAGAACGTTTTCGCTCTAAAAAGAGCATCATCAGTGTTGCAAGAACATGGTGAGCCAACCAAAAAATACGAAGGTCAAAGCCTTTCAAAAATGGACTAAAAGTCACATCAAAATGCTAACATAGCAAATTCCAAGCATTTTGATGTGACTTTTAGTCCATTTTTGAAAGGCTTTGACCTTCGTATTTTTTGGTTGGCTCACCATGTTCTTGCAACACTGATGATGCTCTTTTTAGAGCGAAAACGTTCTGTTCGATGTTTGTAGCCCTATAGGGCTTTTTAAAATAATATACCTTTTACCAAGACCAAAATTTTTTATTAAATTTTACTTGTAATTAATGGTATACAGCCAGCTACAGGAAATTCTTCCTAGTGGATTTTTATTCAGTTATTCATGTCGAATCGGACAACTTTTCTATTTCCGAAAATTTTCGGGAATGTGGCGTTTCGTAAATATAGAGGTTTCTAAACTTTAGTGCGTCCAACAACTAAATTACCCTTAAAGATTTGTCGGCCAATATTACCGGTTGATGTGAGGGTATAAAGGCTATAGCGGGATAAAATGGTAAAATCTGCACTCCGCTTGGATTTCTACTTGGGATAGGGCAATCGAAAGTGCATACGTACCCCCTAACCAAATTTTTAGCTCCCTACGTGGCTCCAGGTGTCCCCTATCGCAAAAATGTGTTTTTTCGAAAAATGTGTTTTTTTTGAGCGGTCCTTTGCTTTTAAAACTGTGAAAACATTTGTGAATGTACATTGTTATGCCCAAAAATATACTAATTTTTTTCAAATTTTTCGAATTAAAATTAAGCTCAGAAAAAATTTATGAATTTTTCAAAAAGTTTTTAGGTTATGTACATAGTGTTTGGCTAGCTACGAAATAATTATTTTTAGGGTATTTTTTCCACTCTTTTGAATGGCGGGGATAGATTTGCCATTTTCACGCAGGAAATCCCTCATAATTCGAAAAAACCCATTTTTTAGTGTGCCCTCTTATATTTTTAGCGTTTACTGAGCGATCCTTTGCTTTAAAAAATCTGAAAAAAATTATGAACATAATATATTGTTATGTTCAAAAGCATCCTGATTTTTCAGATTTTTTTTGGCAAATACTTATAGTGATAAGTATGATGATGGATTGCAGGAGATAATAATTCCAAGAATGTTATACCCGAAATCAAAGGAAAATACATTAGCCTTACTACAGGTTGAGACAAAGACATGGTTCAGGCGGCCCACTACTGCGGTAAAACTAACTGATCAAGAAATTGGAGATTTTCCAGAGATGATTGAAAGGGATCTAAAAGTATTTTTTTCGTGGACCTACCAGTTAGGTCAAGCCATTTGCTACTTAGCCGAGCTGATTGATGACAGTATCATTAAATATATAATAAATATCAATTTGGAGTAAATCAGGATCAAACCTAATATCATTAATGATTTAATTAGATCAAGGCACATAAATAGTAAAACCTACAAATGTTATGTCCAATACCAAACTAATTCAATTAGGCACGGAGGTATTTTACGCCATACTTGTGACTGTGCCAACGGATTAAGGACTATAGGATCCTGTTCTCACATTGAAGCAATCATTTATTATCTTATTAGCAATGCTAGGTATAAGTCGAAAATTATTAGACCAGCAAAAATGCTTTCAGACTTGTATATCATATTATCAGATACTGATCCCGTAATAAAAGAAGATAGTGACCAAGACTCCAACTAATATTCTAATGTAAATTAGAACATATTGTGTTGTAATTTTGTAATTTTATATTTCATTATTTAAAAGAAAAATTGAAATATTGTTCAATATGAAATTAAATATATATCTATTAATTTAATCCATAAATTATAATATTTAAATGATAATCACCACTCGAATAAAGGCGGGAGCAGAAATCGTTATTTGTTACGTATTAACTTAATTAATGCGTGACAAATACCAGAAAAAGAGCGTTTGTTGTAGTTTGAGCATGTTTTGGTCTGATAATGTCAAACCTGATCATATCATTAGAAATAACAAAAAAACTATCAAAAATTGTTATTTATTTACATGCAGTTTATGTGTTAAAAATGTGGGGAGGGGGAGACATATTTTTTTTTTAATTTTTAGACTTGTAGGGAAATTCCGCAGAGTAAATGGCAAATCTAACCGCGTCATTCCAAAGAACGAAAAGTAAATTTACGAAAATATAATTATTTTGAAGTTTCCCCAAAATTACTTACCTACATACCAAACAAAAAATTTTCCTGGGCTCAATTTTAATCCAAAAGATCTGAAAAAATCAGGATGCTTTTGGGCATAACTATATATGTTCATAATTTTTTTCAGATTTTTAAAGCAAAGAATCGCTCAATAATCGCTAAAAATATGAGGGGGTACACAAAAAAATGGGTTTTTTCGAATTTTGAGGAATTTCCGGCGAGAAAATGGCAACTCTATCCCCGCCATTCAAAAGAGTGGGAAAACATACACTAAAAATAATTATTTCACAGTTACCCAAAAATTATCTACATAACCTAAAAAAAATGAAATATTCAAAAATTTTTGCTGAGCTCAAATTTGATCCAAAAAATTTAAAAAAAATCAGTATGTTTTTGGATACAACAATGTACATTCACAAATTTTTGCACAGTTATTAAAGCAAAGCATCGCTCAAATTTTTTTTTTTTTTTCGAAAACACACATTTTTTTCGATAGGAGACACCTGGGGTCACGTAGGCAGCTAAAAATTTGGTTAGGGGGTTTTTAGATATGTACAGTGGAACCCCGATAAGTCGGCCCCCGATAACCCGGAAGTCCGGCTAACCCGGACCGATTTTCATCAGATAAACATTTTGATTTTCAATATTTTGTATTTTGACAACGACCCGATTTGGGCGTCGAAACGTTAATAAAATTATTTTTCAATTTAATTGTGGCTTATTTCCCATCAAAATAGTTAAGTATCACACAAACCTTTCAACAATAAAAATGTATGTAATATAATATTTGAGAGATAATGTGTATGTGTGTAATTTGAACTATATGATAGTAAAATGACTCATAGCACACGCCGCAGAAACAACAGGCACCTGTCTGTAGTACCTATTCCTTTTTATTTCAAACTGTCTTAGCACTGTTTAGGAAAGACTATTTAAAAAATTCTTTTATAAACAATGGTCTTTATTTTTCACTGTCCTTAAATAACATAACATCGTTGTGACTGAATTGTGTGTCTTGTATTGTTTGCTTCGGTTTGCTTAACGTTTGTGTTTGGTGTTTTTTTTAGTAATTTTGATGTGTAGGTATTGTGCATACTTATAAATATATTTCATGTTATTTCAATTCTAACGGAGTTTATCTGTAAGTATACCGTCTTTTATTAATTTTTACCATATTCTCCGGCTATCCCGGATTTTCGATAACCCGCATCGACCGCGGTCCCGATTAATCCGAGTTATCGAGGTTCCACTGTACTTTCGATTGCCTTATCCCAAGTAAGAATCCAGCTGAGTGCAGATTTTACCATTTTATCCCGCTATAGCCTTTTATGACTTTTTATGATGCCCCCTTCCCCCATATTATGAGTGCACTAAGGAATCATGAACGATGATTTTTTTTTTCAGGATTGTTTTATAAAATACAACTGACTGAATAAAAAAGTCTCATGGGGAGTTAATATTTTTTAAGTGTGGGCCCAAGGTACATAAGATAAATGATTCCGTTTAGAAGTACGAGCCCAGACGCATATGACTTAAGACCAAACTTATGTGCAACAAAATCTTGTATTTCTCAATTAGAATTTATTTAACTATTACAAAATAAATGGATGGTATTAATAGGCGAGGCAACATAGCATTAACCCTAAGAATTTTCTGCAGTAAAATGAATCGTCATGCAACTTTTTGCATTCGATTCGGGAAAATGTCAGGAAATTTTGTGAACTAAACTGATCTCCTGAAGATAAAAATTGCATGTTGGGCATAAGAAAAATGAATTTTCAATGTGCATCTCAAAGAGATGGAAAATGAAAAATTTAGAACTCGGAAAATCTTGACGGAAATGGGTTCAATTTTTATACTCGGTGGTTTTGGGGGTAGCTAAACACGAATTACATGACGGCGTCGGTCTCCGATGTACCTGGTACCCAGGGTGGAACTCGTCTCCTGGAGTTTTACGTTATAATTATTCAAAATCAGTCAATAACCATTACCCGGCGGTTTTGGGGGTCGCTGAGTACGAATTTCATGACAGCGATAGTTTTCGAGGTACCTGGTGCCCAGTGTGGAACACGGCGCCTAGAGTTTTATGTTATAATAATTAAAAATCAGTCAATAACCATTACTCAGGGGATTTGAGGGGTCGCTGAGCACGAATTTCATGACGGCAATGGTCTCCGATGTACTTGGTGCCCAGGGTGGAACTCGCCGCCTGAAGTTTTCTTATAATCATTGAAAATCAATCCGTAACCATTACTTGGGGGTTTTGGAGTTGCTAAGCCCGAATTTCATGACGGCGATGGTCTCCTAAATAACTGGTGCCAGGGTGGAACTTGTGTCCTGGAGTTTTATGTTATAATTATTCAAAATCAGTTAATAACCATTACTCGGCGGTTTCGGGGGGTCGCTGAGCACGAATTTCATGACGGCGATGGTCACCGAGGTACCTGGTGCCCAGTGTGTTACGCGTCACCTAGAGTTTTATGATATAATAATTAAAAATCAGTCAATAACCATTACTCAGGGTGTTTTGGGGGTCGCTGAGCACGAATTTCATGACGGCAATGGTCTCCGATGTACTTGGTACACAGGGTGGAACTCGTCGTCTGAAGTTTTCTCATCATCTCATCATCTCATTATCATTGAAAATCAATCCAAAACCATTACTCGGGGGTGTTGGAGTTGCTAAGCCCGAATTTCATGACGACGATGGTCTCCTAGGTATCTGGTGCCCAGGGTGGAAGTAGTCACCTGGAGTTTTATGTTATAATCATTTAAAATCGATCAATAATCTTTAGTCTAAGGTTTTGGGGGTCTCTGAGAACGAATTTCATATCAGCGATGGTTTTCGGGGTACCTGGTTGCCTGGTTCAGTTTGCATTTTTATTGGAAAATATAACAACAAATACAGATAAGGAAACAACTCTCAGGCAGGCTGCAGTGGAAAATAGCATTGGAGAGTCAAGGTTACAAGCGTTGGCAATGCAAAGATGATTGTAAAAATAATAAGTGTGCAGGCCGTGCAAATAAGAAAATTTGTAATTCAAAATGCCATTGGTTCACTATCTTGTCAAAATAAAAGTGATTAGTCTTCAAAATTTGTTTTAAATAAAAAATAATATATCTTATATAATTTTATTTATTTATCAACATTGGTGGTTTGCTTCTGGCCACTCTCGCTATTGACCGGTTATTGATGAAAACTCTAATTTTAAAATATATTTTTACAACATTGGCCTATAGCTAGTGTTACCATAATTTATTAGGGCCAAATCCGGACAGGGTAGTCCAAGGGGTTGTAGAAAATTTAAAATGTGAATTTGACTGTGTTGCTACCTCTACATTGTACATATATGCAAAATCCATATGGCACAATTAAAAGTACAGCTGTTTCGCTGCAATATGCAACTAACATCCAAAATCTCTGCCAGTTTAGAATACATATACACCTATGTTTCAACATACTTTAGACCTAAGGTACTGCGCTGAATGAAATTTCCCACCGTTGGGCCTAGTATTTTCCATTTTTTAGTAAAGAAAAAATCCGGACATTTCTCATATCCGGACGCCAATCTGGATATGTCTTTCAAACCCGGACTGTCCGGACGAAATCCGGACGTATGGTAACCCTACCTATAGCTAATGTTACTTTCGCTAAAGACATTGTCGTTAATAACCAGGGAAAATGGATATTCACGACAATGCACGTAGTACAGAGAAATAAGATTTTTCTTGATTCGTTGATTCGCCTATAAGTAGTTTATTTGATACTATCCTGCTTTGGAGTCAATATCTAATAAAACTTTTATCAACCAAAATAGTAATCACAAAATAAACAAAAAAGTAATGTTTGGTGCAAATGAATTGGACCATCTCCTAATTAGTAATATTTATTTATTCAATAATATTTGGTTTAAAGTGTGCGTTGAAGAAATATTTTCTGACGTAAGTTGACTGATTTAATTTAGTTACGGTTCAAAATGGTTCGCGGAAAGTATTTATCTAACAATTTATGCAATTCCATTGTTTTGGTCCATAACAAACGACTTACGGGACATCTTCTTCTTCTTAACGTTCTATCAACATGGAAGGTTGGATATTAACATGGCAATTCTTATTTTACTTACAGTACCTCTAAATATTTGGTTAGAGCTCATATTAAAGCATTCCCTTAGATTTCGTAACCAGAAGGTTTGTCTTCTTCTACATCTCTTATAATATAACGAGGACCTCTTACTATATGACCAAAATATTCAAGCCCCCGCTTTAAAATTTTCTGTATAATTGCTTTCCTCTTATTAACCCTATCAAGGACTTTAATATTGCTAATTTTGTCTACCTATTTATATTCGTAGCATTCTTCGATAAGAGCAACGTTCAAAAGCTTCCAATGTCTCAAACTCTAATTGTTTCAATGTCCATGCCTCAGATCCGTAGAGCATTGTGTTGCATATTGTTTTTGGTCCAATACGTATATTTAGAAAAATAATATTTTTCCCTACTTGAACAACTTTAAAATGTCGATATTTGGACAACAGTTAAAAATTTCATAACGAAAAAAATAAATAAATTTTACAAATATATAACTGTTTTCTCGTATATGTAGAGTAAAGCATAACAAACATAAAGAAATCTAAATGCCTAGATAAAATATCAGATCAGATAATTTCGTATGGTTATCATTAATGATTAAGAGAAGAAGTGACTCCTTGTCTCTAATGTATATTATATTTTAATGCGTTCGTTCAGATATTCATCATCATCATTATCATAGTCTTGCAATCACATTATGGCTCACGCCTGAGCGTCCCACTTTTTACACCTGAACGTGTAACAATCCCACTTTTTTTTTAGAGATGGATTGTTCCTCTTTGTTCATTATAATTTTCTGTGTTTTCGCGGCTGTGTTTGTTGATCTTTCCATTTTTTTCGTTCCTGCATTGTGCTTTCCAATATATAACCTTCATAATCTTACATCTTCTTCCACGCCACTTATCAATCTTTTTTCGATCTTCCTCTTCGTTTAGGCCATAGTGGAGTCCATTTCAAAGCATATCTTGATGTGGTATTCTAAGTATGTGTCCAATATATTCTAGGTGAAGTTATTTGATATAACTGACTATGTTTTCCGCCTTTTGTTTATTTTCTACTTACATATTCATTTTGAGTATTTTCCTAATCTCTCTTGTTATATTTAGGCCTAGTATTGCTATCAATATTTGTCTTCCAAATTTTAGTAAGCTATCTTTCTATTTTTTATTTATCGTTGTTGTTTCCATAGCATACGTATGCTATATCGTCGCCCCCGTTAGGTAAGTTGTTCCGATTCGATTTTTTTGCACAAGCTTACTCAAAAAGAGATCGTTATAACAAATCCACAGGATGCCAGACGGTACCGTGGTCGAAAAATTGTTTCAACATTTATTGTTTTTAAAGAAATTCACAAAAACAGTTTTTCACTTCGGACAATTTTTTTTGATCATTTGGGTCATTCGGAGCAAGGAGCAAAAAAGGTCTCTTGTAATTTTTCTGTAAAATTGAGTGTTGTCGAGATATACGCGATTTAAAATTTGAAAAATACGGAAATGGCCATTTTCAAAACTTAATAACTCTGTTAAAAATTATTATTATGAAAGTCACAAAATCAAAGTTTAAAGCCCCCCTACAAGATTTTAAAGAAATTTTTGTTATTATTTATTCTATTACTAAGCTGTTATTTTTAATTATTAACAATGAGCGCTAAGAGCGTATTGAGGCGGCCGTCAATGTGAGTGCGAGTGAGATACGCCATTAGACGGCCGGAATGCTGTATTACTTTCACACTCACCATTCACGGCCGCCTAATACGTGCTTAGCGCTCCTTGTTAATAATTAAAAATAACCGCTTAGTAATACAATAATGACACAAACTTCTTCAGGATCTTGTAGGAAGGACTTCAAGCTTTGATTTGGTCACTTGCTGACTTTCGTAATACCTAATAATTTTTAACCGAGTTATTAAGCCTTGAAAATGGCCATTTTCGCGTTTTCCAAATTTTACATCGAGTATAACTGGACAACAATTAGTTTTAGAGAAAAATCACAATAGACCTTCTTTGCTTCGAATGACCCAAATGATCTAAAAAAATTATTGGAAGTGATAAAATAATTTTTGTGAATTTGTTTAAAAAAATTGTTTAAACAATTTTTCGACCACGGTACCGCTTGGCACCCTGTGGATTTGTTATAAGGACCTCTCTTTGAATAAGTTTGTGCAACAAAAACGAAACGGAATAATTTACCTAACAGGGGCGACGATACAGCTTGGACTATAAGGTTTTGTACAGATTTATTATATGTGTGGTATATTTTGGTCCAGATAAGCTGGCTCATTTTTGTTTTTAACAAAAACTTATCTGTATCAGCGTTTAGTCCTCTGATCACGTGTCTAGTTTTTTCTTGACAAGTTCTTCTGTTGCTAAGATTGATTGGTTTACTTGATGTTCATTGAATGCGGGTGAGCGGGTGAAGCAGGGTGGATGTCTCAAGGGTGCTTTGTGTTTATTTTGGGTTTTCGAATTTTGTTGAAAGAAATACCATATTCAGTACCTCAGTGAGTTGGCAAAGACTATGCTGATTATCGTTTGTTTTCTTATATTTCGTTCCTTTTCCATTACCCACTAGGTCCTTAAGATATTTCTTTTGCCTATCTGCTCATTTATATCACCTAATATCATTTGGGATTCCGTCATATACTTGGTTTATCTTAAAATTAATCTTTTTCTCGTTGTTCAGCTGTCTTAGTTGGTGCAAATATACATATATTATTTATTAATGCCATAGACTTATCCCTCAATTTCAACCTCACGGTGGCTATTCTTCAATTTTTGGGGTTAAATTTTATTTTCATTTGAGATTTTTTTATTTATGTAAAATCTACTCCATTATCTTGTTGTGTTTACAAAAATGTATCTCCTTTCTTGTTTATTTCTCCGGTTTTTTGCCATCTTTCCTTCTTGTCTTGTATGTTTTTTGTATACTTATTTCGTTTTCTTAGAAGCCTAAACCTTTTCTATCTTTCCAATGTTCAGTAGTGTTTTGATATTATATGTTGCTATCTTAAATGTATAATTTTTTTCGTTTGTTTTTTTTTTCAATATTAATCTATTCGTTTCCGTTTTTGTTACCTGTTCTGTTCTCTTTTGTAGTGAATTTTTTGTTGTATTATCGCCCAATCATTGTTTGTAACTTCTTATTGCTAAGCTCTATTTCTGATCGATTTCCAGGATTTTCTGTGTACCTAATATTAATTTTATCAATTTGTTTTTAATATTTTGCTAGCCTTTTGTTTCTTTCTTAACATACATTTCCTCTGATTTTTTATTTCTGTTCAAGCACAATTGAGGTAGTTCTGTTTAATTACACAGGTTTACAAAAAAAAATAAATTGTGGACTATTTGACGAAACCATATGACAAGGGGGTTTTTGGGGTCGCTGATCACGAATCCGGTGTCCGCTGATCTCTATCACATCAGGTTATGGTCATTTCAAGGTCAAATCAAGATAAATAGACAATCGCTCTGAAAAAGTATATTAGGGGGTTTTTGGAGTCGCTGATCACGAATCCGGGGTCCGCTGGCCTCTCTCACGTCTAGCTCAAGGTCATTTCAAGGCCAAATCAAGATAAATCGGCACAATCGCTTGGAAAAAGTACATTAGGCGGTTTTTGGGGTCGCTGATCATGAATCCGGGGTCCGCTGATCTCTATCACGTCAGGTAAAGGTCATTTCAAGGTCAAATCAAGATAAATCGACAATTGCTCTGAAAAAGTATATTAGGGGTTTTTTGGGGTCGCTGATCACGAATCCGCGGTCCGCTGACCTCTCTCACGTCCAACTCAAGGTCACTTAAAGGTCAAATCAAGATAAATGGACACAATTGCTCTAAAAATGTATATTAGAGGTTTTCTGGGGTCGCTGATCACAAAACTGATTTGACCTTTAAATGACCTTTATCTGACGTGTTATAGCTCAACGGACCCCAGTTTTGTGATCAGCGACCCCAAAAACCTAATAATTTACTTTTTCAGAGCGATTGTGTCGACTTATCTTGATTTGGCCTTGAAATGACCTTGAGATAGACGTGAGAGACGTCAGCGGGCCCCGGATTCGTGATCAGCGACCCCAAAAACCCCCTAATATACTTTTTCAGAGCGATTGTCTATTTATCTTGATTTGACCTTGAAATGACCTTTACCTGATGTGATAGAGATCAGCGGACCCCGGATTCGTGATCAGCGACCCCAAAAACACCCTAGTCATATGGTTTCGTCAAATAGTCCACAATTTATTTTTTTTTTTTGTAAACCTGTGTTATTGTTCTCGTGTACATAATAAATATATTAAGGGGCCCAAAAAGCTTCGATGCAGTCTTAGAGCTGTAATTGTAAATTAAGTTTAACGTGCTTGCTCACAATGTATTCTAAAATCTCTTTTGAAACGATATGATGTAATAGCTATAGAACATTCTTTATGATTTGATATTCTAGACCATCACAACGGAGTTAAAAATGGATTATTGATTATATAAATCAAAATATTATATTGAATATAAAAAAGTATGAAACCGTGGGACCTGGATATTTTTGTCCGATCAGAAATAGGAACATATTGTATAAAGTAGAATAAAGTTGATTCCATGGAAACCATTTAATAGACCTAGTGTAGAAAACGACCAAACTTCCTTGTAGTGATTGTTAACCTATTTGCAACCTTAATACTTAAAAAAGAAGGAAAACAAGTTATAGGTGCGTTGAACTCAGTATTATGGCAAAAAAATATAAGACCAAAAATGAAAAAAAGAATATATAATACCATATTAAAACCAGTAATCGTCTATGGCTCAGAAGTGTGGCAGTTACCACAAAAACTTAAAGGTAACCTATTGGCAGTTGAAATGGATTTTTGGAGGAGAGCGGCGGCAAAGTCTAGATTAGAACATGTGAGAAATGAGGACATAAGGAGACAAATGAAAAAGCAAAGATCAATTATAGAAGACATCGAAAAACAACAACTAATATGGTACGGACATGTTAGACGTATGGGGGAAGAAAGACTACCCAAAAAGATAATAGAATGGGTACCACCAGAGAAAAGAAAACGAGGACGATCGCCAACAACATGGATCCAAGGAATCTCAAAAGCAATGTCAGCAAGAAATCTATCTGAAGAAGACTGGCAGAATAGACAGGCTTGGCGAGCGGGAACCCAAAGCCGTATTACGCTGTGAACGGGATGTATATATACTCAAAACAGTATTTTCATATTGGTAATCTTAGAACTAATTTGTTCATTAACTAATTAGTCCAAGATTACCAATATCTGCTTATTCCATTTCTAATCATGCTGTCACATGGTATGATGATCTGCGAAGGTTCTGCAAAAGATGACTTTTGTTGTCAATATTATAATATATTAATTTATTTTTCGTCCTTTAATTTTTATAATAATATATCCTCGTCCTAACATAAAGTTGCACTTGCAACTTAAACGTGGTCCTTTGAAAGTTATGGTCCCTTTTACGTGGAAATCTTAATTAATATAACGTGCTGTATTAGTATATTTATTATGCAATGGGCATTTAATTATGGTCATTATGATGCGAGCATGATGAATACGACACGGGCCGTGAACCGGCGAGTGTCGTATAGAATACGACCATCATAATGACAATTAAATGCAAGTTGTTACATGTTTTTTCAAATTACTACACATTTTAACACAAATTGAACGTGTAAAGATATAATTAAGATCTACAACAATAGGACGAACATGAAGAACGTCCTAAAAAGGAGGGAGATGTCAGACGTAGGATGTGGATTCCAAAATATGAGACTCTTACCTGTAACAGGTATGCCTTAACACTACTGGTTCTGGTTCAAAATGCTTTTTCCAAATTACAGTGGAACCCTGATAAGTCGGCCCTTGATAACCCGGAAGTCCGGCTAACCCGGACCGATTTTCATCAGACAAACATTTCAACAATAAAAATGTATGTAATTATAATATTTGAGAGATAGTGTATTTGTGTAATTTGAACTATACGATAGTAAAAATGACAAACGGCGGCAGAGCGACGTTCATTGTATCGGATTATCGGAAACAACAGGAACCTGTATTCCTTTGTTTATTTCAAACTGTCTTAGCATTGTTCAAAAAAGACTAAATGACTATTTGAAAAATTATTTTTTAAACAAAACCGGGCGTTAGTCTCTACTGCTCTTAAATTACTTAACATTGTTCCAATTGTGACTGTATTGTGTGTAGTACAGTTGTATTTTTCGCTTCCGTGCTGTAATCGTGCTTCATATAGTTTTGGGTTTGCGTTTTTTTTGTCTACCCATGAGTTTTTTACCAAGAAATGAACAGTACTCTATACTCTATACAACTATACGTAATTTAGATGTGTACTGCGCATATATATTTCATGCTGATTCAATTATAACGGTGTTTATCTGTAAGTATACCGTATTTTATTAATTTTAACCATATTCTCCTGCTGACCCGGATTTTCGATACCGCGATCCCGATTAATCCGAGTTATGGAGGTTCCACTGTATTAGCAATTTATTATAGAGAAAATACAAAATGGAGCACAAAAAAGTAGAAAATATAGAGAAAACAACATACATAAAAGCAAATAGATCTCACAAATTATCATACAAAGAAACAAAACTATTATAAACTACTCTATTACTTACTAGTGTAATAAGTCTTTCAAATTGTCTATGTGCACTTTTGCATATCAAAACTCACTGGTATGCAGATCCTGGCTGTGGAGTCTGGCAAGATTGGTTGGTTCTAAACGCTCCCAAAAGCGATGCACACTCATGAACACTTGTTTACACAAAGGTCACTATTAAAACTTGATTGCTATTTTAACAACAATTCACAATTTTTGCCAGATTGGAGAGCACGTAGAATGAATTTACATACAGTGTAGGTACAGTAAATTCTTAACGAATTCGTAAGAACTGCCAAACAGATGGCAGTTTGGTCAACTTCTTGATTTGCTCTTTTGAGCGCAGTAGGCAATAGAGCGGAGGCTCAACAGAGTGTTGCATAGACCTCGTTTAAACTCACACTTTATCCTTGACGGATTTGTTGAGGCGCAACAGGATGTTGCCTCTACCTCGTCTTGAGTCACACTTTTGAGTGGAATACGGCAACAGATCGGTAATACAGTTTTACTTTCATCTTAAAGTTAAGGAACCGACTGACCCAAAACTGGGCAAACTAGCCCAACGCCGTTTGACGGATTCTTTTTAACACAATTTGATGGCGGTTTTTTTTATAAAAATATACAAAAAAAAAGAAGAAACTTTTGATAATAATATCTCAAATATTTTTCCGGTTATGCCAGTTTGATTTCACACCGACGATATAGTAGAAATTTATTTACTTTTTCACAGAAGTTAGTTACCTTGTAAATATATGTATATATATGTATATATATATATATATATATATATATATATATATATATATATATATATATATATATATATATATATATATATATATATATATATATATATATATATATATATTTAGATGTATAAACTTAAATTCAAAAACTGTAAATTATTAAATACTAACTTAATATTTTCAATTGTAAATTCTTTCAACTCAACGAATAATTCAACGATTTTGGACATATTGTGTTTTAGATATTTGAAGATATTTTAGACCAATATATCATTCAATTACCTTGAAAATAAGAATATCTCTAAAAACTTTATAACTTGTCAAAGCTGTTGCAAACCGTCGATGAGGAAAAAGCTTTTGAAAAAGGAAATTAGACTTACAGTCGATCAAGGGCCCAATTAAAAATTTATCTATATTCTCAAAAGTACAATTATTACCTCTTAAGGGCATAGGCGCAAAATGTCGCCTGTCGAAATGTTCAATGTGTTTTAAATGTATTATTTTTTTTTCGAATCCTGAGAAAACTGATAAATAGTTTTGAAAAATTTAAACGCAGTATAAAAGATTACATTATTACTGAGGGCCGAAAGTCCCTGAAAATTTTATAGTAACTATAATGTTTATTTTAATAAGCTACAGGTGTGAAAATAAAACAGAAAAATTAAGTGTGATTTTTAATTGCAAATATTTCATTCAAAAGAAGCTTTTTATTTATTCTAAAGACTTTCGACCCTCGCTAATAACGTAGTCTTTCATTCTGCGTTTAAATTTTTCAAAAGTACTTATTAGTTTTCTCAGGATTCGAAAAAAATTAATACATTTAAAACACATTAAAAATTTTGACTGGCGACATTTTGCGCCTTTCCCCTTAATACTAAGATCCTAAAGTACAGTTGTTGTTCCGTTGAAACTTGCAAAAACGTAACGATTAATTTGCAAACAAGTTAAATCAAAATAGGTCCGTCGACATGTACTGACAATGTAATTATTAGGAAATTGCTATTATCCCGGTAGACGTATTTTATAAAGTTATTTTATAGAAGTGTTTGATCTTTTTTCACTATTGGGGAGATTGATGGACTCAACATTAAACAACTTGAACGTCATACCGACTATTACTAATATAAAGATAAACATAGGACGGTAATAAATAAATTATAAAAAAAAACAAAAAGTCAAAAATTAATCTCGAAAATAAACAAATAGGTACTTTTCCATCGACATAACTATGACCAGACTCATGTAGTATACCTAATGAAAATTTATGGGTGACAAAATATTAGTTGTCTCATTATCTTAAAAACAAATAATTACCGGAAGTAATCAAATAAGAGAGCAACAGTTAGTTGTTCTAACAATACTTATTGTGTTTACCTTACCTAGCCATTATTTTTTGTAAACACAAGTGCGCCAATGTCACTGAAAATAAACGTCAAAATTCTGTAGAAATAATGTATCAAAGACATGCCGTATTGTTTATCCTTGTTTAACGTATTGTGGTTTGTATGAACAAGCGACTTAATTTGGCGATACTAGTTTCTTTGAGTAAACATTGTTTTATACCTGTTATTATTATACCTATTACTCGTAACTCGTATGTATAAAAAGGAATTCGTGAATAAGTTCATGCTTGTGCAAAGTTCCGCCGGAACAACTAGCTTAGACTCTTTTATCAAAATTAAAGTACCTAATAATTATTTATTTACTGACTTAATAAATTTACTAAACTTGTTTTCCAAATGAATAACTGGTTGTCTACTTTAGGACGACGTAAGATCCTAAAATATTAAAAATTCTCAACACCTAATTACCTACTAAGTATGTAGTTATTTTATTTTATTTACAATTAATTAGTAATAAAAATGAGATGTAAATGTATGCTTACTGGGAAATAACATTCTGCAGTGATTAGTTTTACATTCTTGCTAATAAAACAATCCGTTGTAACTAATTAATATTTATTTTTTAATAATTATAATTATTTATGTTATGATACTAAAATAGTTATTTTATTGTGTAAATGTCTTATTACTTGTACTTTGTATATAATGATCTCCTTGTAAAAAGAAACTTAATGTAAATATAGATATTTATGTACAATCGGTTTTTAATCATTCTCCTCGCCATTAGGGGTGGAAAAAACCTACCTGTGTTAAAATAAAACCTCTTTTTTTACACCACAAAAACCGGTTTTTCCGGTTTTCTGTTTTTTTTTTGTTCCTTTTGTTACAAATTTACTTTTGTTGTAGGTCTGGATCCGGCGTATGAAAAAAAAGTTGATTAATAGCAAGCTAAAAATTTGTTAATAGCTTAAGGGTGTCTAGTCGGACAAACTTTGATATATGGGAACACTGGAACAGGGGAAGTTTTAATTGTGGAACAGGTTAAAAATTTGGAACGGTCAGACCACGAAAACGGCACATGTATTTTGTCCGACAGAACAGACTTAAACTCTCCGAACAAAGATTAAACTCTCATGAAAAAATCAGACTGCTATTTATCACCAAATGGGCGTTTTAATTAGTGGAACATGTAGAATATGTCAAATGACAGGAATTATTACAGGTGATAAATAGCAGCATGATTTTCGTGGTCTGACTGTTCCAAATTTTTAACCTGTTCCATAATTAAAACTGCCCCTGTTCCAGGGTTCCCATATATCAAAGTTTATCCGACTAGACACCGTTAAGCTATTAACAAATTTTCAGCTTGCTATTAGTCAACTTTTTTTTCATACGCGGGATCCAGACCTATGGCATTCACCGCTCTCAATGTGAAAACATAATTTTTTCACTCAGCAACCCACGTGCCTTGTGGGAGTCACATATTGCCCGAGAGTCTTATCGTTAGGGATTATATCCATCCTTTGGATTTCATAATTAAATATACAATGCAAGACATTCAGTCAACATTTAAAAGATTTTAACCTCTGTATTTTTTGGGCATTGAACCAAAAATTTTCCCATCTTAGATTTTTTTGTACAGTATTTAACTCTCCAAGCTTAAGATATTTAAACGACAAAATTGCAAATTTATGAAAAAATCAAATACCTCTAGAGAACTGTGAGGCCTTAATTCAAGTTACTAAAAAACTAACTGACAATTTGCCTGTTTTCATCGAGAGTTATGATTTATTAACTAAAAGTGACGGCAAACTGGAATATCTTACTAAAAAAATTGACGAAATCCACAAACTAAATAACCTGCTGAATCTTGAAAAGGTTTTAAAATCTGCAAGGCAGATGGAACACGACATTTTCAATATATCGTCCGTTTTTCGGCTCTTCAGATAAGACTATCAAATCCAAGACACAAATTCAACTGAGATTAAGTTGGGATTAGAAAGGCTCTCTTCAAATATCGGTGAAATTTTTAATCAAATGAGCAGTTTTACCAAAAATTTATCTACTATACCCACGAAAAAGGAGATATTGAAGAAAAATACATCTTATGCCACCGCAAGTACTCAAACTGAAGAGCCCCGACATGACGAAGTAAGTCCAGAACAACAGCCAAAAATTACCTACAGAAGATAAATGTCACTTTGTAGTTATTAGTAACTTGACCCCAATATACACCCCTATACAAGTGGTTCACTATATTAAAAGAGAAGCTAGTCATTAAGGAATTTATTAGATATTATGCACTCCTTAAAGATGCCGATAAAACAACTGGTTCGTGGTACAAAATAGGTATAAAATCTAAAACATATTAACTTATTATTTAATAAGAAAATTTGGCCATCTGGTGTTAACATTAAATGGTCTATACAATCTTCCTATTCTGAACCAACGCTTTTTTCTGGATCCCATAAGAATCCGAAGAATCTCAGAATCTCTGTCACCTTGGTAAATCCAATTACCATTTCAAGCAAAAACAAAGATGAAGTAGAAAACACAAACATACGTACAGACAAGCAGGCCATCGAAGTTTGTAAATCTAAGAATCCTTTCCATTCGCCTATAAATTTCATTAGAAACGATACTTTAGGACCATCGATAAATCTGGATCCTTTGGCCCCACCCAGAGTTAGATTAACCAATAACCCGAATAGTCGATATCTTCTAGCCAGATTAAGGGAACCGGATATCTTAATAGTTATTTATGATATAAGTGTTAAAAGTACGCGTTTAAGACACGCATGTGAAAGTTTGCAGAATGAGCGAAGCGAGTTCTGCAATTCACACGAGTGCCTTAAAAATGTACTTTTTAACACGCATATCATACAATATTTTTTCTACAATCGTAATTACAGGACAATATCTACAAAAACTTTTACTTGAACTTGACTGACATTCCATTTTTATATTTTTTTGACATTACATCAAAATTGCCTATACGGTCAATACGAACTGCAGTGCCATAAAAATTTTAAAGCACTAGTGCCTTAAAGTAGCATTTTTAACGCTCGTATGGAGTGCTAAAATTGCATTTTTAACACGGTTGTAGAAAAAAGCCATTAAACTTCTTCTTGATTTTCTACTCGACCAACCTGCTTCAGTGTTTTATGGCGGATTTACCAACACAAGCGATAAACCAGAGCCGGATTTAAGGGAGGGCAGGCTGAGCAGCTGCTCCACATTCCGGGGGCCCCCACAAAATCACAAAAATAAAAAAGTCAGCACATTATTCACATAAAATAATTTTTGTTTTATGTATATAAAAAATAATGTATTATTTATCGTTATCTTGATTTGGCACTACGCCACTGAGTATAATAGCATTGATCAAAACATTGCTTACTCCACATTTACAAAGTTTGAACTTAAATTTGAGCCAAACTTGCCTCCTACGCCTACAATAATTTATTTGCCTTCTAAATCCTATTCTACATCATGCATATTTTTTAAATACCTACCCTTTTGCATGGATTGCAAAATACTCAGAGCATGATCAAGTGGAATTCTGTCTTTTTTGTTAAGTCATAATTTGGTTACGAGTTTGACCTTAAATTATCCCGTTGACAAAAATTGTGGCATAAGCAAATCTGAAAATCTGGCACTAAACCTAAATCACTCATTGGTTTTGTGATTTTGTTCCTACTTGCAGAAAGAATAATAATTGTCAGCTGTAATACAATTTACGATAATAATAATAATATCGTATGGCATTTTTGCTGGGGAGATCCTTTCGGACAGTTCCGGCGCCATTTACATCTTTAACCCTGTTTCAAGTAACTAGTGCCGATGTACACTAGCCCAGGGGGACCGACGGCTTTACGTGCTCTCCGAGGCATAATGAGACGGCTCGTGTCATTATTGGAAATGAAAATGGTTTGTCTTTGGCAGGGCTCGAACCCACGTGCACTGGCGTATGAGGCCAACGGTATTGCCGTTACTCCACGGCCGTTCAAACCATTTACGATAATCTAGTAAAACAGCAATATTACTCACCTGTTTGTATTATTTCGTACTGTTACCCCTGTTGAAAAAGGTAAGTTTTTACTTTATTTTTGTGATAGCCTAGAAGTGTCCTATCTAAGTATTTGGAGGGTTGGTGACTTTTAAAATATAAAAATTTAAATAAAGTCGTGCTACTCATACAAACATGGTCAGGCCAAGCTGGAAAATATTTAAGCTGTACATTGGATTTTTAACTGTTAAATAATTGGGATACAAGTTTAAATTCTAATTTCTAAAATCATTTAAAAGGTGCGTATTAAATAAAATTGTGCTGTGTGCTCTCATTATTACTGGTACCTATAATAGTCCATTGACTCACGGTTTTTTCTGAAAATTTTAAAGAACCGCTTGAATTGACATGAAATTTGGCATACACATAAATAATAACATGTCAAAGAAGAAAAGTGAATTGTGCCGATTTGTGCTTTTGCCCTGGAGGTGAGTTTCACCCCTTTTCGGGTGTGAAAAATATAAGTTCAAAATAAGTCCGGAAATGGATAAACTGACGAGTTCTTTATTTATTTATTTATTTATTTTCAACGGGCTGCAGCCCAATAAGATTACAGCAACTTTTGTTCTATAGCATTTTTTCACTAAGTTAATACTTATGTAGTGCTATTATTTTAGTTATTCATCATCATCAGTAGCTCGACAATCATTTTCAGTCCTGGCTTGTTCTAGGATTTTCCGCCATTCAGTTTTGTTCCTTGCTTTGTTTTTCCAGATCTTGTTCCACTTGTATTTTATCGAAAAAATATTCTTATCAAAAGTTTAAGTGTAGCTTATGAATAAGTGAAAAAAATGGTGTATGTATGAATTCTAGAGAGCAAGTCCAGCTTTGCTGTCTCTAACTACAGTGGAGAGTGATCATTTTCAAAACTAAAGTTAATTAAAAATCGCCTTCGGTCTATGATGGGCCAAGAGCGTTTCATCTCTCTATAATGAGCATTAAACACGAAAGGAACTAAATAGATATGTCAAACATAATTAAGGAATTTTCAGTTCAAAAATCTAAAAAATACCCAGATTTTAACCATACATTTTACAATATTTATTTTTAATATTTTACGGTAACAAGTTACACCTCTTGTATTTTTTATTATTTAAAAATATATTTATAAATGTAGATCAACATTTTTTTTTTAATTTTTAAAGGGGAAAATTCCATACTTGGCTGTATAATAACAATTTTTTAATGGTAGGAGGTAGGGTCCCACACCAATTCTGCCCAGGGGCCCCCACTGCCTTAAATCCGGCTCTGCGATAAACTCTTTTTTGCTTCCGAGGGACTTCCTACTCAGACGGAAAATCTACGAAAAATTCTACTAGAATTTAACGATGACTATAGAATTGGTCCAGATGAGGTGGAAGCTGATATTGATGCTTTGAGGGCCTTTCTCACTTCTAAAAGAATTATACACCTGCAAAAATTGAAGGAATGTCACCGTGTTCTGAGGGACTAGAATCCTCAAATTGTTTTAGTGATAACAACTTTAGCATGGTGCTGATTAATATTCGTTCTATAAGATACAAAACTGATGAATTGTTTTTGTTTCTACAGGAATTAGGATTTCAACCGAGTTGCGGTTACAGAGCACTGGCTTGAAGTCAACGAGCTTTTTGTAGAAAAATATACCGCAATTGCTAGGTATGATCGTCCAAGCTCAGCTTATGGGGCACCCTGATTCTTTCTACAAGTAATGATTTTTCTTTGCTAACAAAATATGACTTTCTGTTAAGTGAAGTCTTCTTTGAGTTTTCCTTAGTTTACAATAAGAATCTTAATCTTTATATTATTTGCATTTATAGATCACCTGACTCTTCCGTAGAACTATTTTTTCAGAACCTGCTAAATTTGTTAGATTACCTGCCCCATTAAAGCAAAAAAAATTTATGCGAGGATTTCAACATTGATTATGCTGCTGTTTGTTTGTTTGTTTCACTAGTTTAAAGATCGATGGAAAAATCTTTTTTGTTACTGATGATACCAGTATCACTTGAAGCAACACAAATATTGCAACTCTTCATACTGATCTGACTCTAATTTACTCTCGTCTAACGTAGATAAAACAGTAGCATTTACTTTTAAAGGAGCTCTTCAACCCTTAACTCTTAATATCAGTACCGTTGATTGTGAAAATTTTCTTGGTATTTTTTTAGACAGCAACCTTAAATGGTCACTTCATATCGATTTGTTAAGGAAGAAACGATCTTCAGGTTGCTAGGCTATAAGATCTGTTTCGAATGAACTCAATTTAGCATCTTCCAAAATATCATATTTTTCTTTGTTCGCGTCGCATCTTCGATATGGGCTTTCTTTTTGGAGTTCTGGTACAGCTGCCCAATTCGATATTATTTTCAAATTACAAAAAAGAGCAATGAGATATCTGTTTGGCCTGAGAAGAACAACACATTGCAGCAGTTACTTCAAAGATCACGGAATTTTAACCCTTCCATCTTTGTATATTTTAGAAACTGTTTGCTTAATTCGTAAACATCTACATGTGTTTCCACCAAGACCTAATCATGACAACTTCACGACAAATTCTATGTTTGACGTTTTACTTGTAATAACTAATGGTGTATACTGTACAGCCAGCTACATGAAATTCTTCCTTCTCGATTATTAGAAAAGAAACTAAATGACAATAAGTCATATTTTTTAGATTTTATGAAATTTGATTCAAAAAATATCTCTTTAATTTACGCATATTTCAAAAACATATTCACGTTTTAGATTATTTCGAAAACAAACGTATAATAATAAATACCTATCGAGCAATAATTCAACACGGTGATATTTAAGCTTTGTTATCGTCAATACGATGTAAAACAAAAACAACATTTACTTTTACTGCATCTAACATTAAAACAATTAGGAATTGAAGGTTAGGTTATAATCGTGTACGTGCTTCAGTAAAAATACTTTTCGTATTTTTTTTTACTTCCACTAAAACAATAACCATGGTAGCTGTTTAAAATGGTATGCATTTCAAATGGCAAATGCCACAATAAATCTGCAATCCTCTCAACATCTGCACGGAATACGCCAATTTGTCCCTTTAGACCAGGATATTAAGGAAAAAATAAATCGACTTTTAAATACATCACCAAGAGGCTTGCAACTTTCAACATAGAGAATAAGACAATACGTCATTAGAACTGACCCCCGAGCACCTGGTGCCCTGGGATACTGCTAAGGCATGTCATCTTCTGAATTTTCAAGGGTTATCGGCACTAAATTTATACAAACATATTACTGGGGTGATTTTGGGGTTGCTGAAAACGAATATGACATAAGAACCGACTCTTGGAAAACCTTATGTCCAGGGTGACTGATATGCACATCATCTTCTGTAACGTCGAGGCTTCTCGACACTAAATTGGTGCAAATAAATAGCTAAGAGCATTTTGAGGGTTACTGAACACGAATACACCATCAGAACCGACCTCCGAAAATCGAAAACCATCGAACTTACAGAATATGAAGTGTATATCAGTCACCCAGGGCACTGGGTGTTCCGAGAGTCCGCTCTGATATCATATTCCTGTTCAGGATCACCAAAACCCCTAGAATAATCTGTGTGTTTCAATTTAGTGCCGAAAATCCTCGAAACTCTAGAAGATGACGTACCTCAGCATTGACCCTTTGCACCAGGTGCTCCGGGGGTCGGCCCTGATGAGGTATTCGTGTTCTACAATGTTTTTTATCATTCAGTTTATGTGGTCATTCCATTCTACTCTTCTGTTTCTTGCCCAGTTATTAATGGTATTCATCTTGCATCTGCATCGTATACCTGTACTACTAGCTCTGTGCCATAGTGTCTTACCATCGATTTACAATAACTTATTTATTTTGAAGCGATAAACTACTCCAGATCATTGAAATACCATTATAAAATAATACTTCAATCAACTATGATAGTTCTGTATCTGTAGAGTAGGGAGGGTGAGTCAGGTCCCATAGCACTTATGCCACAATTGACCCATTGTGCATCCTCCCGGGGGTTGTCCTTAGTTCATTCTCCATCCTGCCATTTCCAGGAAGGCGGACAAATCACCAGGTGACATCTCCCCTATGTCGGCAGGTGTAGGCCAAGGCTTGGCAAACGCATACTCTCGTATTGACGATAACTCCGGACATTCACATAGGACATGCTCGACAGTTTCGTCATCTTGTTCACACCTCTTGCATAGAGGTGTGTCTACTAGCTTCAGTGTGTGAAGATGTTTTCTTAATTGACAATGGCCAGTTAAAACACCAACTGTCAAGCGTAGGTTTTTTCTGGTCATTCTCAAGTACTTTTCTGATGCTGACTTCCCAAGGTTCCTTAGTGTTACCTTGGCCAGTCTACATCCTGGCCTTTCTTCCCATCTTTTCACGGTTTGCGTGTGGGAGTGACCTTTGACAATTTCCGCGATTGTTGCAGTTGACCAGCCAAAAAGATCACCGAGTTCGAAGAATCTTAGGCCTGCTGCCTTCCTAGCTAGCTGCTCAGCAATGTGGTTGCCTTTATTTCCATTGTGTCCTTTAACCCACCTCAGGATGATGTTGTTAGCATCCTAAGCTTCGGCTACTGATTCATGACACTCCATTACTAGCCCTGATACGACACGTGGTCTGTTCATGGTTAGTAGTGCTTGTCTGCTCTCTGTGCAGATTATTATGGTTTTGCCGGCTATACCTTTCTGGGTTATCTCTTTTGCGGCTATGGAAATACCAGCCAGTTCAGTTTAAACTACGCTGGCATGTTTGTGCATACCCCATTTTATACTTACGTTCAGTGATCTGGAGTATATCCTGCTTTCTTCCGTTTTGGAGCCATAGGTGTATATGCAATATGCATTTGCCACGTTTGACTGCCTATGTTGTTTTGTTTCGATTTTGTAGGGTTTGTCGAAGACAAACTTAGGTTTAATTGAGTCGCATCCATGGCCCGCATGTAGCTGGAGCAGTGCCTCCACCTCACCCCACCAGAAACGACATCTCAATTGTCCCATTCCTACATCAATATTTGCACCCTCTGAGCGTAATCTCATCATAGTCATCAACGTCACCTCTTTGACATATATGTCTAAAGGGGTGATGCTAATGAGCAACTCCATTGCAGCAGTTGGTGTTGTTTTCATGGCACCTGTTATATTTAGGCAAGCCATCCGTTGAATATGGTTTAGTTTGTTGATCGCTGTTGCCTGTAGCACTTCTGGTACCCAAGCAATAGCTCCATAAGTTAGCATTGGCCTAATGACATTAGTGTAGATTCAGGCGTCCACCCTGAGCGAAAGGACCCAAGTGCGTCCTACCGTTCGCCGACACTGTTCATAGGCAATATATGCTCTTTTACCTCTACTATCTAAGTGAGAGTTCCATGTTTACTTCCTGTCAAGGGTACTACCAAGGTATTTCACCTCTTCAGAGAAGTTAAGACTGCAGTTTTAGATGCTAGGGGGTATTAAGCACGCAATCCTCCTTTTTCTGGTGAAGAGGACCATCTCTGTCTTTTTTTTGGATTTATAGACAGTGATTGTTCCTCGACATGTTTCCATCAGTCTGAGAGCAACTTGTAGTCTCTCACATAGTGTCACTTTTCTTTTTCTCTTTCTTAACTATCTCTTTATCTTTTGTTTTTTGTCTCTTATAGTTTTCGTATTTTTGTTGTGTTTTGTCTTGTATGTATTCTTTCCGTAATTTTTCTTTTCTTTGATTTCTATTTTCACTTCATCGTTCCACCAAGATGTTCGCTTTCCTCTGTTGTTATTTCTTGTAGTTCCACATATTGTTTTAGCAGTTTTTATCATCGCATTTTTAAATTTTCCCCATTCTTCTTCTATTGTTTCTGTTATTTCATGTTCACTGTCCATATCTTTCTCTAGCTCTTCTGTGTATCTTATTCTCGTTGATTCTTCCCTTAGTTTATAAATTTTTATTATTTCTGTGTGTTTTCTGTTCAGGTCCTCTTTCTTTTTTATTTCTTTTCTTTTGCTTCTGAATGTGGTTTCTAGTAAATAGTGGTCACTGCCAATCTCATAACTCCTTTTACTCTTACATCTCTTATCCAGATCTTCTCTGTTTTTTGTACTATAATATAATCTATAATTGATTGTTCTCCTCTTTATTTGACTTCTCTTGTGATTTTGTGTATCTTTTTATATTGGAAATGTGTTCATAATCACCAGGTTTTTGTCTAGACAGAATTCGAGTAGTAATTTTCCATTTTTTTTTTTATTTTTTCCTCCCCACAAGGTCCACTGATATTGCTCCATTTTTCAGCTTCTATCCCTACTCTACTGTTTATGTCTCCTGTGATCACAATTTTCTCTGTACAATCATTTATCACTTCTTGTAATTTATCCCAGGACTCGTTCTTTTCGTTTTTTGTTGCAACTTCATCTGGCCATAGCATATGATTAGGTTCGCGTTGGTTTCCTCTGTATCCATATCTATGTATACTCTTAGTACGCATTCGTTTTAATATATCCAATTTTTTACTTTGTTGATACTGCCCTTTTTAATCATGCATGCTACTCCTGCCTGAGCTCTCTTCGTTTCTTCCACTCCACTGTATATTAGTAGCATTCCGTTTTCTAAGATTAGTGATCCTCTTCCTTTTTTCTTTGTCACTGTTATAGCTACTATTTCAATGTTCTTACCTCTAATTTCTTCCTCCAGTTCTATTTCCTTCCCATTTATACCTCTTACCTTCCATGATGCCATTTTCAGAGTTGTTTTGTTCTTTTCTGTATTTAAGTTGTACTTCAATTTGCTTTTCCTTCCGTTTGTGTTATGATCTTTAAATCTGCTCATGTCCCTGTTCTGTGCCTGTTTTGTTTCTCGGTCCGTCATTGTGTTTTCTTCAGCTAGTTTTTTGAACAAGTTGGTTCTATATTTTATGTTCTGTATTGTATCCTTTCACTCCGGTTCATTTAAATCCAATGCTAGATTTGAGTTCTTGAGGCTAGTTATGAAATTTCTTTAACCATACCTAAAACTGGAAAAATCATACTATAGGGGAGAATTTAATAAAACCGCAATATAAGCATTTTTTAAAACAGTCCTTGAAAAAGTGACAAAAAGGAAATATCTATGCCACACAGTAGCAATACTGTTAACCGAAGAATAGACGAAATGTGTGAAGATATTGAAAAACAACTTGTTGAAAAGCTGAAAATGAGAAATTTTTCAGTACAAATGAATGAGTCGACTTTAAGGGGCAGTGATACAGGATTGATAACTTACGTAAGATATACAGGGCATTTTGCCGAAGAAATATTGTTCTGTAAAAGATTAGAAAGTACAACTACTATAATAAGCTAAAAAACTACATACTTAGCTGTCAGTGATATACCAATAAAAAATATAACATTTTGTGCTGCTTATGGTGAAGTAAGTACTGAAGTAAGATGGATATTTGAAGGAAACTACTTGAAAATATTTATGGAACTGTTTGATACTGTTAATAATGCCTTAGATACCAGAAGTACCTGGTAACAATCTAAGTTTTTGTGAGTTATTTAGCCGATATATTTGAAAACCTAAATGTATTAAAGAATAAACTTGAAGAAACAAATAAAACTTTTGTTGATGCAAAAGAGAAGACATTTGATTTCCTTACCCATATTGAGTTAGACCAGAATAAACATATTTATTAACATATTAATATTATTAAAAAATACTTATAAACAGTTTCATTGGATCCAAAAATCTTAAGTAACTGACAGCTTATTGTCAATCATCTGAGTATTCTATCGGCTGATATATACCTATGTTCTGATTTACAACAAATTGATTTTCCAAGATTGATGTTGCAGCCACTGTTAGTGGATTTGTCTGATATATCAAATATATACAGTATCAGAGTGGCAAAATGATAAGTCGTTAAAACTATATGTAATATAAAAAGGCGGCGGCATGGCTTTTTGAGGAAACAGAAATCATCATCATTCTCTTTGCCTTATCCCTATGCGGGGTCGGCTTCCCTAATTGCATTTCTCCACACAATTCTATCTTGGGTTATATCAATGTTAATCCCCTTTACCAACATGTCCTGCCTTATCGTCTCCCCCCAGGTCTTCTTTGGTCTTCCTCTCCTACCCCTTCCAGGAATCTGCACTTCAGCTATTCTTCGCATTGGGTGATTAACGTCTCGACGTTGAACATGACCAAACCATCTTAACCTTTCGTTATTCGCGCCAACTTTTTGTGATCGGATACTCGCGCACGGTCCAGGAGACCGGGTCCAAAAATATGGGTCAGCAGTGTTTTAAAATTATTTTTTTTGCAAAATTGTGTACGATTAAATTATTTAATGAATATATGATCATATAATTTTGTAGATATGCGTTTGTGTTCACATTATATTACTTTAATCAAAAATTTAATAATTTTCATTGTTATCCATTTATATGTATATACAAAAACTTTGGAAGTGAAAAAAAAATTGAATATGGTTAAATTTGTTTACTAAGAACTTTAGATCTTAATTCAATACACAAAAAAATTAAAAATAAAGAGTACCTAATTGTAATAACAAAAAAAGTTATAAAAATTAATTAACGTTTTTAAAACATGAAATACACAATGGTGTCACATTCATTGGAACAATGGTGTTCCAAACACAGATATTTTGAGCATATTTGGCAGTAAAACTTTTTTTTGTTCTATTTTTCTTCCAATCACAAACAGCACAGCGATCTGAAGTTCCTGGTGTTACGACTGGTACTTGTTCTGTGGGTAAACCACATATCTCCCTAAACCTCATTCTGATGGTTATAGGAAAGTTATATATTTATATTTATATATATAAATATAGATAAACTAATCTATAAACATTGAAAATAAGGAAAAGATCTTAAATTACCTTACTAATTAAAAATATCGATGTGTGATCCAAACACAAAAATTGGTGCACAAATACTCGCACACGGTGTACGGGACCGTGTTGCGTAATAACAAAAGGACAGTACTATTTTTTACACTGCGAACTGACTTTACCCACAGTTGATTGACCACTGAAGAGATATACGAAGTAGCCATTCAAAATCCCCACTACAAGCAGAGTTACAGGAATTTATTTACAGGCCCGGTCTCCCACACCGTGTGCGAGTAACGGAGGGTTAACCTATGCTCTCTCATTTTGACATCAATTGGTGCCAAACCTAGACTTCCTCTAATACACTCATTTCTAATTTTATCCTTCTTTGTCACTCCACTCATCCATCTAAGCATTCTCATTTCCGTCACATGCATTCGTGGATCCTCTTTCTTTTTGACTGCCCAACATTCAGTTCCGTACATCATAGCCGGTCTTATGGCTGTTTTATGGAATTTTTCCTTCAGCTTCATTGGCATTTTCTGTCACACAACACACCACTCGCTTCTTTCCACTTCATCCATCCAGCTCTAATTCTACTGCATGCATCTTCATCTATATCTCCATTATTCTGTAATACCGATCCTAGGTACTTAAAATTATTGCTTTTCACAATCATTTCACCATCCAAAGGTACCATTTTATTTGTAGTAGCTCCATCTTTAAATGAACACTCCAAATACTCTGTTTTTGTCCTACTAAGTTTTAAATCTTTTCCCCCAGAGCTTGTCTCCATTGTTCCAGTTTTTGTTCTAAGTCTCTTTCACTATTTCCTACTAACACGATATAGTCCTGTCGCCAGGGGGGGTACAACGGCCTTCTTAATTCAGATGGACTTACCCAAGTTTTTTTTTATGTATTTTTACCCGTAGAACACGAATTTTTTGGGTAACAGTTGATCCGGATGTCGATAAGATTGTTATAAACAAAGAAGTTGAGGAATTACGTAACAGCGATTTCTCGCAAAACAAAACATTTTTTTGTATTTTTTGGGTCATTCTAACCAAAAAATGTTCCTACAAGTTTTTTCGTAGGATGCATAGTTTTCCAGATAAACGCGGTTGAACTTTCAAAAAATGGAAAAATTGCAATTTTTGAACCCGAATAACGTTTGAATAAAAAATAAAATAGCAATTCTGCTTACCGCCTTTAAAAGTTTAAGTCAAATTATATCTGTTTTGAATATTTGCATTGCTAAAAATTTATTTTTTGATTGTTAAAAAAAGCTATAAACACATACTGTTTCCCGTGCCTAATACATGCGTTTTAATGCATGCTACTTAGAAATAGCCCCGCTTGCACTTTTACCTCCTCTACGTACTCGTTCGATTTTAAATGAGAAATCATTGAAACATCACTCAAGCACTAGGTGTTTATAGCTTTGTTTTAACAATAAAATAATACATTTTTGGCAATACAAATAATTAAAACCGATATAATTTGACTTGAACTTTCAAATGCGGTAAGCAGAATTGCTATTTTATTTTTCAATCAAAAGTTTTTCAGGTTCAAAAATTCAAATTTTTCGATTTTTTGAAAGTTCAACCGCGTATATCTCGAAAACTATGCATCCTACGAAAAAATTTGTAGGAACATTTTTCGGTTAAAATGGACCAAAAAATACAAAAAAATGTTTTGTTTTGCGAGAAATCGCTGTTATGTGATTCCTCAACTTCTTGGTTTATAACAATCTTATCGACATCCGGATCAACTGTTACCCAAAAAATTCGTGTTCTACAGGTCAAAATACATAAAAAAAACTTGGGTAAGTCCATCTGAATACAGGAGGCCGTTGTACCCCCCCTGGCGACAGGACTAATATCATCAGCATACATTAAGCACCATGGAATGTTACCCTGTAGTTTCGCTGTTATTTGGTCTAAAATTAATGAGAATAAATACGGACTAAGCACAGAGCCTTGGTGCAATCCTACTTTCACATGAAATTTATCAGTCTCTCCCACACCTGTCCTAATACTAGTCGTTACTCCCTCATACATATTCCTCACATTTTTTACATATTCACCAGGGACTCCTTCCTTATCGAGTGCCCACCACAGAATCTCTCGAGGAACTCTATCATATGCTTTCTCAAGATCAATGAATACCATATGAGCGTTTGTTTCTTTACTCCTGTATTTTTCCATCAACTGCCTTATAATGAAATTGCATCTGTTGTTGATCTACCCTGCATAAAGCCAAATTGATTCTCGGATATTTCGGTCTCTTCACGTATCCGTCTATCAATTACTCCTTCCCATATTTTCATGGTGTGGCTAAGCAGTTTTATAGCCCTGTAGTTTGTACATTGTTGTATATCTCCCTTGTTTTTGTAAACAGGTACCAATATACTGCTTCTCCATTCGTCTGGCATTTGTCCGACTTCCATAATTCTATTAAATAGACCTGCTAGCCACCTTGTTCCTGTCTCTCCCAATGCTCTCCATACGTCTCCAGGAATATCATCTTGTCCTACCGCTTTTTCTTTCTTTACTTTTGAAGCGCTTGAGCCACTTCCTCGTTGGTTATTTTGGTGACCATTGCTGCTACTGTCTCCGTTGACTCTACAGGCTGTCTGTCAATTTCTTCATTTAATAAGCTGTCAAAGTACTTTCTCCATCTCTTTTTGACATCCCTTTCGTGAACTAGTATTTTATTATTTTCATCTCGGATACATCTAATCTGATTAAAATCTTTTGCTTTCTTTGCTCTCTGTTTGGCTATTTTATATATATTCGTTTCGCCTTCCCTGGTATCAAATTGATCGTATAGGTTTGAATACGCTTCTGCTTTGGCTTTTGCTACTGCTGCTTTCGCTTCCTTTTTCGCCACCATATAGTTTTGAAGATCTGTGTCGGATCTGGTTTCTTGCCACTTTTTATATAATTTTCTCTTCTCTTTTATTTTTCCCTGTATTCGTTTGACCACCACCAAGTCTCTTTCTCCTCAATCTTTTTTCCTGACGTTTTCCCAAGTATTTCAATAGCAGTCCCTCTAATACTACTGGCCATTTTTCTCCAAATTGTATTAGGGCTTCCTTTCATGTTACAACATATTTTTTCCACTATTCTTCTCCTGAATAGACCTTCTTTCTCATCTTTCAGCAGCCACCACTTGATTTTTTGTGGTCCTCTCTGATATTTTTGTTCAGTTTCGCTTTTAACTTCGATGTCCAGAACAAGCAGCTTATGTTGTTGGCTTACTGTCTCACTAACTATTACCTTGCAGTCCTTGCATTCACGTATGTCTTCTTTCCTTATCATGAAGTCGTCTATTTGGGATTGATGTTGTCCACTTTTGTAGGTAATAAGTTGAGTTTCTCTCTTTTTAAATAATGTGTTAACAATCGCCATATCCAATGCTGTTGCTAATTCAAACATGTCATCTCCAGCTTCATTTTTAGTTCCAACGCCTAATCCCCAATGTATTGTTTCATATCCTGTCTTGGTTTGGCCCACATGTGCATTGAAATCACCACCTATTATAACTTTCTCCTCTGCTGGAATATTACTCAGTACGTCTCCTAATTAATCATAGAAAGCTCTTCTTTCATTCTCACCCAGATCTGTTTGGGGAGCATACACACACAACATTCAATACTTCTTTATCAATTACAAATTTCACTGACATCATTCTATCACTCGTTCTTACAACTTCTACTACGTTATCTTTCATTTCACTATCAGCAATTATACCAACTCCATTTCTAGTGTTACTACTCCCTACATACCACAATTTGTATCCTTCACCTAGTTCTTTCGCCCTTTGTCCTTTCCACCTAGTTTCTTGAATACAAGCAATTTGAACTCTTCTTCGTTTGAGCGCATCCACTAACTCCAGACTCTTACCTGTAAGACTACCAAGATTCCACGACCCTATCCTGATTTTTCTAACCTGCAATGGTGTTCCTCCTGAGATAGTCCTCACCCGGAAATCCGAACGTAAGCTCATTTTACTTCCGGCACATTTTACCTCAGGAGATGCCATTATTTCAGTATAAATTTTTTATATCATTGGAGAAGGTCTTTTCATTATTATGGCCTGAAAAGATTTTGTTTGGATATTTGATGCCTGAATGCCTTTTCTGTCAGCACCATCTGCCCTGCACGTTTAGCCAATACACCACCAATTCAACCAAAGTGCAGTATTACCCACACCCGCCTGCATTTTTCTGTATAGGCCAGGATCCCTACCTTAAGGACTGCCCTATAAGCCAGTGTATTGTTGCCCGTATCCCGCCACTAGGAGGCACGTACTTTATTCGGGATACTGTGAGGAAACAGAAATCAAATACCCAAATTCAACCAATTGTGCAAGAAAAGTATTGCTACCGTCTAAATCTTCATATTTAGCTAAATGTAGATTTCGTGCTGTAAGTGATTTCCTGGTAAAAAAAGATAATCGAGTTGTAAAAGTAATTCAGAGATGGAAGCCCTAAGGAAATAGAACAAGAGGAAGGTCCCGTAAAAGATATATAGAAGACATAGAGGAAGATCTTAAAACCATAAACATCAAGCAGTGGCGAAGGAAAGTATTCGACAGCGCAGAATGGAAGAACCTGTTAAGCAGGCCCATAGTCACAAAGGGTTTTAGCTTTAGCGCCATTAGATGGAGAAGAAGGTAAAAAAAAAGAAATCGGCTGGATATAACACAACGTGAAGACTAGACTGGAGCTAACCAAATTGGAACCTAATATAAAATCTCTCTGCAGCAAAAATCAAATGCAAGGATCTCTTTTAATTAAAATAATAAATTAATATAGAAAAATCTTTATTAAAATTATTAAGTTTCGTACCAAGTCAACAATTAAATTTTTTAATATTAAAAATTATGTATGTTACATTGGGGGCATGAGAATTTTAGAAAGGCTAAGGTGGAGCATGGCACAAAAAAGGTTGGGAAACACTGCTCTAGACCCATAGTATGTGCCGATAACTTGACCCGTGTTGAGCTTGAAGCGTTTTACATGTCTGCTCATATGGGAACAAGGAAAGACTATCTATAGAGATACTGTGGGGGTCAGAATGGGGCTAAAGAAGAAGAAGCAGACACGCAAACCTTCTTTGCAAGACGGCAGCTCATTTGTTGTGCGGGAGCTAGGTCGTAGATTCGTTAGGGAGGGTGAAGGGGTGTTAAGATGACTAAACTACCATAACCAAATACAAAGGGTACTTACTCAGACTAGAGGATCTTTCTACTATTTAAAAAACAGGACGCCGTTCGAAACAAATCCTCTGGTTCATATTTGGGTACTTACTAAGACATTTTCTCACTTACGGGGTACCAAATGGGGGGACATTCATCATTGATTCCTCTTTGGGGTTAGACTGGGCAACATCTTTTCTTTTACTGGCTTCTATGCCATATTCTTTCTTCTGTACTAAAACTTACACACAGTTGCATTAGAATTTAGTTAAAATTTTTCCAAAACAAGGTTACAGAAATAAAATGGTAGATACACTTACAAAACGTTTATTCAAAACTTTAAACTCTTACCAGGTTTATTCAAAATTTTACTACAAAAACAATGATTACAATGATTACAAACAAAACAATTACAATTGAACTTGTTGGGCAGTATATGTCAAATAAAATTTGACCTATTTATTTCAACACAAGATTTGACGTAGCTGTCAAATGTCATAAGTCTCTGCCTTTTTTTACCATTATGAAAGCAAATTTCTTTATACAATTATTTACCAGCAATTTATCCACTTGAAATTTAGTAAAATTAAAAAAACGTATCATACCTTAAAAACAAAAAAAAACTCTTCGTCACAGTCACAAACTACAGGGGAGGGGTTCATCAACAAACAGGGTCATCGAACTGAGGCAGGGGGCAGGGGGAGGACATGGCTTCTTTCTTCCATTTCAGGACAAATGGGGACTTGGAGACTTCATTTCTGGGAACTGGAAACAAAACATCACGGAACAGGAACGACATTTCTTCGATGAAATCAGGGCTTGACCATCATACATAACACAGAAAAAAAATGGGCAACAATGCCGGTTTGTAGAACTGCGTGTTTGACTCTCAAGAGGCTTCGATTTTCCATTAAATCCAACACTATTTTTGGAAAAAAATCCTCTCAGAGCACTCACCACACATTCAGATCTTCACAGCGACCATTCTACATTTTACCGGCGGGGAACAAAGGGACTACGCCCTACTTCGAGCGAGTACCAGCCGAGGAGATGCTATCACCTTGGGACGTAAAGCTGGACTAATTTGCGCTTCGCTCTGAAGCTACTACCGGGGAAAAATACGACGGAAGTACCGAGCGATTTTGATCCTTAGGGATGCTTAGTTGACAAGAACTCAACTTTCAGTTCAAGATTTCTTCTAGAAAGTTCATCTACGCATCTCACTTCTTACAAATTGTAACAAATTGAAATGTTATGCAATACTTCATGGCTGTGTACAGGGACGGCTTGGGATCTTATAATGATATTGAACTTCACAAAATAAATTTAAAAAAATGGACATTCTTTTTGGGAATTGGGATATTAAATTAATGTTGGAGTTTTTTCAAACGTTACAAAGCCTCCGCGCAAAAGAGAAACCTGGATAAGATTATCCAGTTTTCGATAACAAACAGAAAAAAATCCAACATGGACATCTTAGGTGTGACAGGACAACAATATCAAAATATTTAGATAATGGCTAGTGGGGATTAAACAAAACAAAAAAGTCGTTAGGGATTGGGCTAGCGTGCCATCAATCGCCAGACTCTTTAAAGTCGAGTAGACTTAAATGTTTATTGACTCTACTTAGAACTGTAGGTGACAAGAGTTTCTGTGCCTTGGGAAAGAACTAAACTTATGCCCTGTGTGGACCTCGCTGACATCCACAGCAGTAACACAAGCGACATACCAGGGCAGACACAGCCTTATCACCTCGTTGCCTAACCGCGAGCGGTTCTCAAAAACTAAAAAAAATATGACAGATATACATCTGCCCAAACTCTGCTAACACCTAGCGAGTTTCACGGGACAATTTGGCAACGGTTCTGCAAAATGAGGATTTAGACAATCCAGTCTAAATACCTCAGTGAGACAAAATCTCACCAACAACTTACTTCAACAACTCATTCAAATAAGACAGGGCTAGACAAAAGGGTATATGACAACAACAAGGATTAAAATCAAGACAAGATTAACAAGGGGGGAGGGGGGGATACGTGTGACAACAACAAAAGACCAAAAAGACTAGTATACTGGGTTCAAACAGGATATCAAACATTTTAAACAAGACTAAGGGAAATGAACGCAACATATGATATAGAGAACACTACATCATTACGTTTTCACTCAACAGTCCAATCTAGGACATAAGAACCTTTCATGAAAGTTCACAATACAACTCTCATTTTCAAATCACAAGCTGGGGAAAGACTTCATTTTCAAAACAGGGCTACACTTCACTTTTCGAAACAGGGGATAGACTTCATTTTTCAAGACAGGGGGGTTGGGCTCTACTTTTCAAAACTGGGGATAGACTTACTTTTCAAAACTGGGGGCATTTCATTTCTCAAGACTGGGGGTGGACTTTATTTTTCAAAACGGGGGGGCTACTTTTTCAAAACAGGGGATGAAAGCAACACACAATGGAAAGACCAAAGGGACATTGGAAAGTATGATAGTCCTGACGAACAACCGCTTCCATTTATCGACCGAAAGCAAGCTTCACCTGTACTCAACGCGGCCAGATCCTAACCTCACCAGCCTTGACACAGCTTCTGCTCTTGGCCTACTTTCAATCAACAAACAGAAGAGAGGTCAACTAACTATTCGCCAAAAAAAATCAAACTCCAGCACGGACACGGGCTAACAAACAACACGGGCTAATAGACAACACGGGCTAATAGACAACACGGGACAACAGACAACGGGCTCTAAAATTTCCAGACAAAACAGGGATAGACAAACAAACAGGCAACGACATACTCAATGACTTCTAGATATGCTCAGGGGCTTACAAACACAAACAATATTGAAATTTGGTTCCTATATGAGCTCACACTGGATAAGACATTTCTTGCTCCGACTACTAATACTAGTATGTATTAACTAAGTAACTAATGAAACCTGTCTAATGAAAGTGTTCACAGATAGCTGAACAACACTTCCTTCATCACGAGTATTACACTTGTGACATGTCAGATACAAAAAGACATACTTCATTCACGGGGGGACTTCTACTACTTCACTGGGGGGAGACTTCAACTACTACTTCACGGGCTCTTTTTAACTAACCTCTGGCATCCTTTTGACACCTACAAAGATAGATTAGTCAAAAAAACAAGGGGCAACACAGACAAGGGGGGTTCTTCTTGAATAAGTGGGGGGCCTCTCGACGGTTTCCCTCTTCACTTCTTCATGAATAAGTGGGGGGCCTCTCCACGGTTTCCCTCTTCACTTCTTCATGGGGTTACTTCTACAAGGGGTGACTTCTTGAATAAGTGGGGGGCCTCTCCACGGTTTCCCTCTTCACTTCTTCACGGGGCCACCTCTCAAGGGGATGACTTCTCAATGGGATGACAAAACTTTCACAGACAATACGGGACTAAGCTCATACACGGACCATACCAACAACATTACACATCTACTCAAATGACCAAATCAATAAATCACAAAAAACGGTTATTCTGTAAAAAACTGTTGATCTATAGGAATACATGCAAAAAATACAACATACTGTTATACTTCATAAGTGGATTCAATATTCAAAATATTTAACGTTACTTTTTACCAAAATTTTCAAAAAAAGTTTACGTTACTTTTTTATTCAACTGTTTGTCTATATATTTCATCAATATTTTCAAAAAAATTCAAATCAATGCTTTCATCATGGGTACAATATCAATACAATACAGTTAGTACGCTACAATAACATACAATTCTGTTCTACGATGCTTACAATACAATACAATACCAGTATACATATGGGGTTACAAGTTAAATACACTATGATGTATGAAATGGTACATGCCTATACAATCAACAGCATGACCAAATCAACATCACAACAAAATGTGTACATACTTACACCTCTTTGGAAAAATTATTAACTTCTGCAACAAAAACTACAAAAATGGGCTCTTTCATGGGGACTAACAGACTGAAACAGTTTCGGGGGCACTAACAGACATGAAACAGTTTCTGGGGGCAAGACAAGAGGAATCTGGGCTAAACTACATGGGAAGACTGGGGCGATATTTACTCGGGTCAAACTTCAGGGTGTATGTTACAAATGTAACACTAAGTGGGGGGTGGCTAAAGACATTGGGGACTAGTAGATAGGCTAACTACTAGTTGAACATGTCTACAAGCTAGACTTGTAACAATGGGCGTACACAAAATATGACAAAAGTCAAGCTTCCATGTTGTCGGAAACACTTGCACCACAAACTGAGATCGGCTGCCCAAGGGGACGGGCACTGCCTAACAGTTGTAGTACAAATGAGACCGAAAGGAGGCTAAAGGGATATGGTAGTGGGCACATGCAAATGGGGTCTGAGGGAGGCAAAAAAGTACAGGCCCCACGTTGTCGGGGCCAGTTGAAGCGTTCAACTGGACAAGACAACTACTGGATACTGAAGGAGGCAGAAAAATGAATCGGCCCCACGTTGTCGGGGCCATTTGAAGCGTTTTACATGTCTGCTCATATGGGAACAAGGAAAGACTATCTATAGAGATACTGTGGGGGTCAGAATGGGGCTAAAGAAGAAGAAGCAGACACGCAAACCTTCTTTGCAAGACGGCAGCTCATTTGTTTCATTTGTTGTGCGGGAGCTAGGTCGTAGATTCGTTAGGGAGGGTGAAGGGGTGTTAAGATGACTAAACTACCATAACCAAATACAAAGGGTACTTACTCAGACTAGAGGATCTTTCTACTATTTAAAAAACAGGACGCCGTTCGAAACAAATCCTCTGGTTCATATTTGGGTACTTACTAAGACATTTTCTCACTTACGGGGTACCAAATGGGGGGACATTCATCATTGATTCCTCTTTGGGGTTAGACTGGGCAACATCTTTTCTTTTACTGGCTTCTATGCCATATTCTTTCTTCTGTACTAAAACTTACACACAGTTGCATTAGAATTTAGTTAAAATTTTTCCAAAACAAGGTTACAGAAATAAAATGGTAGATACACTTACAAAACGTTTATTCAAAACTTTAAACTCTTACCAGGTTTATTCAAAATTTTACTACAAAAACAATGATTACAATGATTACAAACAAAACAATTTCAATTGAACTTGTTGGGCAGTATATGTCAAATAAAATTTGACCTATTTATTTCAACACAAGATTTGACGTAGCTGTCAAATGTCATAAGTCTCTGCCTTTTTTTACCATTATGAAAGCAAATTTCTTTATACAATTATTTACCAGCAATTTATCCACTTGAAATTTAGTAAAATTAAAAAAACGTATCATACCTTAAAAACAAAAAAAAACTCTTCGTCACAGTCACAAACTACAGGGGAGGGGTTCATCAACAAACAGGGTCATCGAACTGAGGCAGGGGGCAGGGGGAGGACATGGCTTCTTTCTTCCATTTCAGGACAAATGGGGACTTGGAGACTTCATTTCTGGGAACTGGAAACAAAACATCACGGAACAGGAACGACATTTCTTCGATGAAATCAGGGCTTGACCATCATACATAACACAGAAAAAAAATGGGCAACAATGCCGGTTTGTAGAACTGCGTGTTTGACTCTCAAGAGGCTTCTATTTTCCATTAAATCCAACACTATTTGTGGAAAAAAATCCTCTCAGAGCACTCACCACACATTCAGATCTTCACAGCGACCATTCTACATTTTACCGGCGGGGAACAAAGGGACTACGCCCTACTTCGAGCGAGTACCAGCCGAGGAGATGCTATCACCTTGGGACGTAAAGCTGGACTAATTTGCGCTTCGCTCTGAAGCTACTACCGGGGAAAAATACGACGGAAGTACCGAGCGATTTTGATCCTTAGGGATGCTTAGTTGACAAGAACTCAACTTTCAGTTCAAGATTTCTTCTAGAAAGTTCATCTACGCATCTCACTTCTTACAAATTGTAACAAATTGAAATGTTATGCAATACTTCATGGCTGTGTACAGGGACGGCTTGGGATCTTATAATGATATTGAACTTCACAAAATAAATTTAAAAAAATGGACATTCTTTTTGGGAATTGGGATATTAAATTAATGTTGGAGTTTTTTCAAACGTTACAAGCTGCCCCCCCCCCACTTGCAAAAATCAAAAAACAAATAGCCCTGATTTATGAGCTATTTATGAGCTTTCATATTCCGCAAACTAAAAATTTTGAGCTCGTTCCACTGAGCAGGAATTTAATACTTAATGGGGGGGCTGAGTCAGCCCCCCCCACTACTTAAAAATAGGAATATTGAATCGGCTTTTGCGGCAGAATTACGAGCTATTTATGAGCTCTTGAAATTAAATAGTTTCGATTTTTGAGCTCATACCCTTCACCCCCAAACAACCCTTTAATTGATTTAACTTAAGAGAAAAATGCTGAGAAAACTTAATAAATTTCGTATTGCGGATATGATTCCTATAGCTTATATACTCTAAGAATAAACTATTAAATCACGTGCATTTCGATTATTATTGAGCTACAACCCCTTCGCAAGAAAACCACCCTATCTTCCCGGCTTAAGAGAAAGTTGTACTTAAAATGAATTAAATTAATTATTTGGCGACTACATATCATTTAATAATTTATAAGCTTCCAAATTACGCGCATTTAGATCAGTAAATTGCAATTTATTTTGTATAGTGCAGTCACTGAAGTAAAAATTAACGATTACCTTCAATTTCGGTGAACCTTCATCGATTTTCACGAAAATTGGTCAGTGGTTATAGGATACGTCAAGAAACAAAGGTGATGTGGTACCACCTTGCGCCTTTATCCTGAGGGTGGATACCGCCCCTTCTCGGGGGTGAAAATTATTTTATAAAAAATAACTGCACAAATCAATAAAAGAACAAATTAAAAACAAAATTTATTATATAAAGTTATTAAAATAAGTCAATACTTTTTAAGTTATTAAAGATCAAAGATTTAAATTATTCGTGAAAAAAATGCATGTTTTGAAGCGGTTTTTCGTAAATCACTGAAAAACTGTAAGTTTTTACAAAAAAGTTAATAGTAGTTTAATTCGTATAGCTTATATTCTAAGAATAAACTCTTAAATCACGCACCTTTCGATTATAGAGCTACAACCCCTTCGCAAGAAAACCATCCCATATTCCCGGCTTAAGAGAGAGTTGTACTTAAAATAATTTAAATTAATTATTTAGCGACTACATATCGTTTAATAATTAATGAGCTCGCAAAATATACGCATGTCAATTATTGAATTGCCATTTTTTACCAACTAGGCCAACTATGACCTTCGATTTCGGTAAATCTCCATTCATTTTCACGAATTGACAATAACAACTTGCGGTTTTAGCCTGGGGTATATGTCACCCCTTCTCGGGGGTGAAAATTACTTTATTAAAAATAACCCCACAAATCGAGAGACGGACAAATTCTAAGAAAAATTTGTTATATAATGTTATTAAAATAAATCAATAATTTTTGAGGTATTAAAGATCAAATATTTTAATTTTTGTGAAAGAAAATGCATGCTTTAAAGCGATTTTTCATAAATAACTCAAAAACTGTAAGTTTTTACCAAAAAATTTTTTATCAATAAAATTTAACCTTATAAAAAATTTAATAAATTGATCACTTGAAAAACCCTTTATTGTTAATTTAAAGTAAGTTATTGGTAATTAAATGTATATTTTTTTCTGCGACTGTTCAAATCTAAGGATTCAAGCTTAAATAATGGGAAAGAGATGCATTTTATAACACTTAGGTACTAAATACTTGTCAAAGTACTTAGAAATCCCTATCAAAAATGAGCTCCAGAAAAAGTTGATAGCATCAAAATTTATACTTATAAAGTATATAGCTATAAAACTGTAAAACATTTAGTCTTTCAAATATAGATTATTTTAGATCATATTTAAAATAATAACTCTAACAATACACGATTGACGTAAAAAATGATAGATAACCTTTGAGTTTTTTTTTATTAGCAAAGATTTTACTTGTCTTTTGATTTATGTATGAATCAAAATAACGAAGATAGAAACGTTTAAGCCTAAATTTTACTACGAGAACAATGTAACTGGAGCCCTTTAACCTATTATCCTAAAAAATAAAGTATTTAAAAGATTAAGCCGGTATGTACTTTATGTCTCGGTTGACAGCCGGTTAGTTAACCGGAGTTTAATCGGGACCTCTTTAGGGTCTCTTGCAATTACAAGTATTATTATGATTATAAATAAGAATAATAATAATACTTATAATTGCATTTATTACAATGCAAGAGACCCTAAAGAGGTCACGATTAAACACCGGTGAACTAACCGGCTGTTAATCGAGACATAAAGTATCGGGCCTAAATATAATACAGTTTTATAGCTCTTGAAATTACCTTTCAAATAGTTGGATGTGCCTGATATCATAAAAATTAACAGAGTGATTAAAAAAAATTCATTTTTTTTGAAAAAATTTTTGGAGTATAAATTTTGATGCTATCAACTTTTTCTGGAGCTCATTTGATAGGTATTTCTAAGTACTTTGACAAGTATTTAGTAAGTGTTATAAAATGCATCTCTTTCCCGTTATTTAAGCTTGAATCCTTAGATTTGAATAGTCGCAGAAAAAACTATACATTTAATTACCTATAACTTACTTTAAATTTACATTAAAGGGTTTTTCAAGTCATCAGTTTATTATATTTTTATTAGCTTCAATTTAAGCGATGAAAACTTTTTTGTAAAAACTTACAATTTTTAAGTTATTTATGAAAAATCGCTTTAAAGCATGCATTTTCTTTCACAAAAATTAAAATATTTGATCTCTAATAACTCAAAAAGTATTGATTTATTTTAATAACATTATATAACAAATTTTGCTTAGAATTTGTCCCTCTCTTGATTTGTGGGGTTATTTTTAATAAAGTAACTTTCACCCCTGAGAAGGGGTGACATATACCCCCGGCTAAGTTGTTATTGTTAATTTTCTTTCTTGACGTATCCTCTATGCGCTCACCAGTTTTCGTGAAAATGAATGGAGATTTACCGAAATCGAAAGTCATAGTAGATTTTTACCTTCAGTGACTGCACTATAGAAAGAAAATGGCAATTCAATAACTGAGATGCGTATATTTTGCGAGCTCATAAATTATTAAACGATATCTAGTCGCCAAATAATTAATTTAAATTATTTTAAGTACAACTCTCTCTCTCTTAAGCCGGGAATATGGGATGGTTTTCTTGCGAAGGGTTTGTAGCTCAATAATCGAAAGGCGCGTGATTTAAGAGTTTATTCTTAGAATATAAGCTATACGAATTAAACTACTATAAACTTTTTTTATAAAAACTTACAGTTTTTCAGTGATTTACGAAATACCGCTTCAAAAACATGCATTTTTTTCTCGAATAATTAAAATTTTTGATGTTTAATAACTTAAAAAATATTGACTTATTTTAATAACTTTATATAATAAATTTTGCTTATAATTTGTTCTTTTATAAATTTGTGCAGTTATTTTTTATAAAATAATTTTCACCCACGAGAAGGGGCGGTATCCACCCTCAGGGTAGAGGCGCAAGGTGGTACCATGTCACCTTTGTTTCTTGAGGTATCCTCTAACCACTGACCAATTTTTGTGAAAATCGATGAAGGTTCACCGAAATTGAAGGTAATCGTTGATTTTTACCTTCAGTGACTGCACTATACAAAATAAATTGCAAGTTACTGATCTAAATGAGCGTAATTTGGGAGCTTATAAATTATTAAATGATATGTAGTCGCCAAATAATTAATTTAATGCATTTTAAGTACAACTTTCTCTTAATCCGGAAAGATAGGGTGGTTTTCTTGCGAAGTGGTTGTAGCTCAATAATCGAAATGCACGTGATTTAATAGTTTATTCTTAGAGTATATAAGCTATAGGAATTATATCTGCAATACGATATATTTTTTAAGTTTTCTCAACATTTTTCTTTTAAGTTAAATCAATTATAGGGTGGTTTGGGGGTGAAGGGGATGAGCTCAAAAATAGAAACTATATAATTTCAAGAGCTCATAAATAGCTCGTAATTCTGCCGCAAAAACCGATTCAATATTCCTATTTTTAAGTAGTGGGGGAGGCTGACTCAGCCCCCCCACTAAAGTATTAAATTCCTGCTCAGTGGAACGAGCTCAAAATTTTTAGTTTGCGGAATATGAAAGCTCATAAATAGCTCATAAATCAGGGCTATTTGTTTTTTAATTTTTGCAAGTGGGGGGGGGGGCGCTCAACACGGGTGATAACTTGTTTCAACGCAAGATTAAAAGTGTTGCGGATAGCACATCTCCTTGTGTTTACTCCTCTAAATGTTTAAATTCATCGGCCAGTTGATTTTGGATTCTTACTTTTGCTTTGGTGTCGGTTGGGCATAGTTTTATAAATCTACTTAGTCTTTTGGCATTTTTTACTCTTGTTCTTCTAGCTTTTCAATATTTTCTTTATTTTGTTTCCTCTTTTTAAATCGTAGATGTTTTTGAATTGTCGTATTCTTGCAATACATTCCTCTCTGGTTTCTTGCATACTCTTGATCAGAATTTTAAGCCTAGCTCAGTTTTTTTTTGTTTCCATTAGCATCTGACAGTCTTTGTCATACCATATTTTTTTGGCTGATTCCTTGCTTTCCCCCACTACATCTCTTACAGCTGTTATAATTGAGTCTTTTAGAACCCTCCATTTATCTTCGATATTTCTGACCTGATTTTTATTTACTTGATTACATTGTTCAATTAGGTATGCTTTCTATTTTTGTTTCATACGTTGTTTCAAAAAACCTAAACTATCATTAGAAAATTACACAATTCGAAGAAACAATAGTTCAGATAGTAAATATTTAATACTTTTTGATAATAAAAGAGCTTGGTATCTGAAATGAAATGTAAAAACTACTTATTTGAAATATACTACGCTAAAGTCTTATCGTGATGACTAATTTAAAAACCATAAAGTAAAACTAAACAATAGATTAACACCTTCCCAATAAAAAAAAATAAATTTCGGATATCTATTAAATCATCGCAATGAACTTTAATCGCGGTCCAAACTTTAAGCGTTGTATAAAATGTCCGAGCGCTGATAAACAATACTCAGTTCATACACAAATACGAATAGATAGGCAATCACAATCTTCGAGAGTACTTACTGGTTCAGTCGCTGACAGTCCGCGAATTTCAATCCGCACCATGGAGGCAGTTCTGCACGAGAGTACTTTTGTAGGGCAATCTAAAGACGCCGCCGCCGTTGTCAAATCGAACGGGGTCAACGGCGATTCAGTGAATTTTTCCGTAAAGGTGAATCTTAACCAAGAAAAGACTTTGATTTGTGACGATGGTACTAATGGCAAAATGTGCCAAAATACGGTGGACTTGGAGTTTCAAAATATTAGTTTTCGTGCGACGCAAGGGAATATATTTACCAAAAGGAGTAAGTAGATCAATGATGTTTTGATTGCTTATAAACCAAACAAAGGAAATGTATGCGTGTTTTTGTTTTGATTCTTATAAACCAATAAAGAGTAAAAGTGCTAATGTATTTCGAATTATCTATATACAAAATTGTTAATGCATTATTGAATTATTAGCAGTGATGAAAGGAAAGTTATTTTTATACATTATTATTATATCTACATTTTAATATTTTTTATGTACTTTTATGTATATTATAACTTCTTACGTACTAAAACCAATTTATGACTTCTTCATAAAGTTCTGAAACTATTTCTTTGTGGCCTTTTATGCAATTTACTATTTTATTTGGAAAATAAGCCGCAATTTAAATAAAGTACTATTTTAGAAAAATTATGAACTTTAAATAAATTTATTAATAATTCTGTTAGACAATTTTCGATAATTTAAGTTTAAAGCTCAAAATTTATATTTTAAACTAGCTACTTGAAAGATCTTTTGTCTGGCATATGTTTGGGACCCCTTTCAGATAAGTTTTAGCAGCTGCTGATAAGCTTCTCTTGCCTTGAAGCCTTACCTGGACAGATGCTTAACTATTCCCCGCTGAACTTTTCATGCTCGTTCACTGGATATTTTTAGGTCCTTATTAAATTTCAATATTTTCCTGCTGATCTGACCTAAAAGACTCACTGCTTTGTTTGTTTCTGGTCCATTGTGTACCCATAGTAAACGAGAAAATAGTTGGACACGTCTGACACTAGCAGTTAGCAGTCTTTAACAATGTCTGAGAGGGGGTGCCCTTATTTTTCTTCAGTTGCCATGTCCTCTGCGACTGTTGGCTATTAGTACAGCATTTCTGATCTTGCTTACGGTACTTCTGAATAGTTCGACTGATGTGATCCCGAACCATTTCCCCATATTTTGGGGCCACGAGGGTCTGTCAATACATGGCCCTCGCCTATTATCTCTGAGTAATTAAATAAAGTAGGTGGTATTTATTGTATTTAAATGTATGGTCTAGATATTTCAGTTTCTTTGTTTAATTGTGCTTATGATGTGTTCATCATTGTTCAGCCTATACTTGTCCACTTCTGAACGTAGGCCTCCCGTAGTTCACCCCACAAATTCCTGTCCTGAGCCGCTTGCATCCAACTTTGGCATATCCGCTTCAGGTCATTTGTCCATTTTGTTGGTGATCGTCATCTGCTTCCTGTAATTTGTTGTTCTTTTCCAATTCTGTGGGTTATCTCCATATTAAAAAAAATTATAGAAAAGTCTTCTGCATAAAAGGTATATTTATTTTAACCTTCGGTTGACCAAGCGGGGGAAATTGTGACCCCAGCGTATGTTTTTCTTTAATAAATTTAAAAGTATTTTTAATTTTTAACTTATTATTTTTTTATTTGACTTTAATACCATTCTACATATCCTCATATTTTGAAATGAAAAAAATTCCCTATATTTTACGAATAAAAAATATATTGTGAAGTTGATGTTTAGTAAAATACCTTCCATTATGTGTAATTCCAAGTATAGTCCAGAGAAATAAGATTTTTCTCGTGACACATCCCCCTCCAGGCCGAAACCAAATTTTTTGAGTAGTATGGACATCTATATTATTAACCTATATGTTTCCTGCAACCGATTTTGATGATATACATAGTTATAAACAAATGAAGATCGAAAAACGGTAAATTATCGCTTTTTTCGTCTATTACCAAATAGTTAAGCACTTTAAACAAATTTGAGAGTAAGAAACTCATAAATCGTATAAAAAACTTCAATATGGCATTCGCTGAATATGTCCATCCTTATTGGTTGCTTAGAAAATTGCAAAATAAATCATAAATTTTGAGTTTTTATAAATATTCATAACTTAGGTAAAAATTAACTTAGAATCTTCTTATTAAACGGAATGCCGAGACTTCTTGTACTTAAATTATATTTTAAATTTCAAAGCAATTGGTCAAATAGTTTAAAAGTTATTTAATTTGTTTATTCCAAATTCATTTTTTTTTGCAACACCATAAGTCAGAAAATTGCGAGGTTACAAAAATACTTCAGACAGTTTATGAAAGAAGAACATTTATACTATTACCTTAATTAAAACTAAATGACAAAAAATAATTTTAAACAGTGTAAAATTATTTTGCAAAAACATGTCGATTTTTTGCTTACTTAAAAACAATTAGGATAACTTTTTAACCGTTACCCGTAGACAAATTATTTTTTCACATTTAGAAAGACTGAATTTTTATACACATTTAGAAAGAAAAACAACTGTTCTAGGACATTTAGGGACAAAGTTAGCCCCCCATTTTTTGAATTTACATGTTTTTGCAAAATTATTTTGCAATACTTATAATTATTTTTGGTCATTTTTTTTAAATTAAATAAATACTGTAAATTTTCTTCTTTCATAAACTATCCAAAATATTACTGTAACTTCATCATTTTCTGACTTACAGTGTTGCAAAAAAAATTAATTTTGGATAAACAAATTAAATAACTTTTAAACTATTTGACCAATTGCTGTGAAATTTAGGGTATGATTTAAGCACCATAAGTCTCAGCATTCCGTGTAATAAGAAGGTTCTAAGTTAATTTTTACATAAGTTATGAATATTTATAAAAACTCAAAATTTATGATTTATTTGGCAATTTTCTAAGTAACCCATAAGGATAGACATATTCAGCGAACGCCATATTGAAGTTTTTTATACGGTTTATGAGTTTATTACTCTCAAATTTGTTTAAAATGCCCAATTTTTTAGTAATAGACGAAAAAAGCGAAAATTTACCGTTTTTTGATCTTCATTTGTTTATAACTATGTATATCATCAAAATCGGCTGCAGGAAACATGTAGGTTATTATTATAGATGACCATATTACTCGAAAAATTTGGTTTCGGCCTGGAGGGGGTTGTGTCACCAACACGATATTTTTTTTTCCTTATTTCTCTGAACTAGTAGTTTTACGCTAATGACGTCGATTTTGCAAAGTAACAAGACACTTACTCAACATACAAACTAAACATGACACTAATACTCATGTTGTGACTGGCTGAATGACATAAAGTCCATGCCATAAAAAAAACTTCATTTTTTTGTTAATTGTCATTTTTGACATTTTTGACCTAGGGTCATTTTCCCCCCCTTGGTCATCCGTGTAACAAAAAAAGGTTGGTCATCGGAAGGTTAAAAAACCCTAAAAAGGGGCTACAAATACAACAGAACGTTTTCGCTCTAAAATCATCAGTGTTCTTGCAAGCTTTACATGCTAAGCCACCAAAAATACATCGGTTAAAACCGTTTATATGTCGACTAATGCCCGGTTGCACCAACAGATCTTAAGCTTAAGTCGAGAAAATCATAAGAATTAATGTAATATAATTATAATATATTACAATCAGAATACCATAATATAATATTAGATATAATTGATAATAAGGTAAGAATCTCAAACTATTGTGCAACAAGTGATACTCAAGGAGGCCCTCTCTATAAGTAGAGCTTAGCTAAGCTGGAGCTTAAGATCTGTTGGTGCAACCAGGCATAAAGTTCTTACATTAGAGTGTTGAATGTTAAATCCAGATGATTTCGTTAAGGAATCTATCCTAAGGCATTACATGACCTTCCACGGAGAACGTGGGTTGTTGACTTAAATTCTCTGATAAAAGTCAACTGATTTGAGAGTTCACTTTTACCTTTCTCAATGTGAAGACAGAGAATTTAACTCAACAACCCACGTGCTTCGTGGAAGGTCATATAATGCCTTACGGTAGATCCTTATGGATTTTATCCATCATCTAGATTTAACATTTAACACTCTAAGGGTTTGCTCACTACGGAGAGCAATAGATTGTATCCTCGCTCCGACCCTTGCTCCCTGATATTTATATTCGTGAATTCTCGCATTTAAAATAATGTATTTATTTTACATAGCGATCGAAACTATATTGTCGATCGCTATGTAAAATAAATACATTATTTTAAATGCGAGAATTCACGAATATAACGAATAAAGTAGAACCCCACAAATCTGAACTAATTGGGGGGGGGGGGGGGGGGGCAGCCTGTCCGGATTACGAAAAGTTCGGCTTATCCGAAAGTTAGCCAAACTAATAATTTCGTTTTCGTTAATTTTGAGTCACAAAACGTTCTCGCAAGAGTGTGGACTCTGGACAATATTTTCGGACTAAGTTGACTGCAAGGAAACCGAAGTAAGTTTATATTTAACATATATAAGCACTACGTTTACGTAGTTTACGCACTTACGTTTACGAACATGTAAACCGAATCGAACCAGATAGATTAGCGAACATCTGTAAAAACAACAAGCCGTATAGCAGAAGATCCGTTGGAAGGCCGCCGAAAAGGTGGAAAGACAATGTACTGTCAACAACAACTGAAACAGAATAAGGGGCAGACAAACAGGAGTAATCCTAGTCGCACGAAGAAGAAGAAGAATTAGAAGTTTACGTATAAAGTACGTTTTTAAGAAATATTAAATGTCAACGTCCTATTAATCCTACATTGTTCAATTTTCTGGTATTACTCTGTATAATAAACATGTTTTTAAGTTTTTGTCATGAATTTTTTATTTTTTTGTTTCATTTTCTGTTGGTTCGAATTTGCCGAACGTTCGGATTAGCGGGGTTCGGATTTGCGGGGTTCTACTGTATAAATACCAGGGAGCAAGGGTCGGAGCAAGGATACAATCCATTGCTCTCCGTAGTGAGCACAACTTAATGTAAGACGTTTGGTCGACATTTAAACGGTTTTAGCCGATGTATTTTTGGTGGCTTAGTATGTAAAGCTTACAAGAACACTGATGATGCTCTCTTCAGAGCTAGAACGTTATGTTGTATTTGTAGCACTTTTTTGGGTTTTTTTAAATAAATATAAGTACATTTTATGCAGAAGATTTTTCTTTCAAATTTTTGGATTTAATGGTATACAGTCAGCTACAAGAAATCCTTCCTTGTGGAGATCTCTATATTGTTTACATTTTTGGTCATGGATATGCGAAGAATTCATCGGTACACCCGCAATTTTGTCTTTAGTTTTTTTATAAGCGTCTCTGTCAGCGTCCAGGCTTTATAACGTATCATTTTACTAGTCATAGTTTTAGAGAAAAAATCGTTGCTTATGCGATTTTTTTTCATTTTGTTAAATATTGCTTTAGCACGTTCTGTTATAGCTCGTTCTGCAAATAGTTAGTAAATAAACAAAAAAGAAGAAATTCCCTGATGAACCAGAGGTTGTGCTTAGGGATTACATTATTCAAATATTAAATATTAACAATATATAACTCATTCTTTTTTAATGTTAGATTATCTGGCTTGTTCATGTTTTTGTATATTTCACTTTTTTTATTAATCGATTTTACTAAACCACCAGTCATCCAGATATTCCTCTTAATCTCACATATTTTTTTCTTTATTTCTTTTGTATTTTTATTGATTAATGAAATGACTGTGTCTGAAAATTAATATCTGCCTTACAAAATTTTAGGATTTACTGTTTTGCTTCCATTAACTCTTTCTTTGGTACCTGAAAAAGAGTTTTGCCTTGATTTTGGCTTCTTTCCTTCTTCGTATTTATCTTCGTTTTTATTCTTTTCCACTCCTCTGAGTAATTCTTTATGTTCTGTAATATTTTTATTTTACGATCTCTTATTTTTTTTACTTACCTTTATCAGTATCTGATTCGTTTATTAGTTTTTCAGTCAGTGTAGTTATCAGGTTATTTTTTTAATACATTAAATAACAGTGAAGAAAGAAAAGTTATTTTTATATATCTACCAGCTTAATAAGATTAATCTAAAAACTGCTATTAATGTATATTATTGTATTAACAAAATTCCGATAAAATAATTAAATTAATTTATATCATCCTGTATAAACCCCTGATGAGGGCGTCAATTGATTGTTCATAAGCGGGCACTTCGCGTCGCGGTCATTTAAACTGCATGTCAATTTCTTAATGTTGTGCTGAAGCTACATATTTCCTTGTGGCATTTTTGTAATCAACTATTCTAAATGGGAAATAAGCCATAATTTAACTAAAAAAAAGATTGTATTAAGGATGATGAGAAAGAAGAAGTATATTGACAACGACATCCGATGTGATAGATGCAAAACTGAAGACATGATGCATAACTGCATAACGGATAACGGATAACGGATTTTTCAATCATCATTTTTTCCAATTTTTCCTATAAAACGTTTTATTTTATTGTGGAGACCTATTCCTTAGATAATTTTTATATTTTAAAATGTTTTGATTTTTTAACTGTTATTCGTTTTTTATTCTTGTACCAAGGCTTTCCTTTAAGGTCACACCTAATTAGAAATGAAACAAGAGAAGAACAGAAAAACTTGTTTTCTGTATAATGTGTGTAAAGATTATTGTAATTACGAATAACACGAATGATAAATATAGACCTATTATTTATTTTTGAGCTGTTAATATTCGAGGTGCATTGTTTGCAAAAATTGAATATAAATTTTTTAAACTGCAAACACTGATATGCGTAAATTCGGTCGTGTACCTTTAATATTTAGGTTAGTTGTAAAACAATAAAAACAGGTCGTATATTATGTTGATAAAAAAGTTAAATTATTTTTTAGATTTTATCTGGGACAGGAAGTGATTGCGAATGATTGATAAAATTTGTAAATTCAGGCGATACTGAAATCATAATTTATACAGTCGGAAAAATGAAAGAATATCCATGAACGATCACATCAATCACTTATTTTGTATTTGCTATCTTTTTCTATAACAAACGTTTGTTATTTATAGAAAAAGACAGCAAATACAAAATAAGTGATTAATGTGATCGTTCATGGGTATTCTTTCATTTTCAGACTGTATACTAAGTGTCAGTTTAACCGGACAAGAGGTATCATGGAGATTTGAAAATTAAGTTTCGAGACTTATTAATTTAACGAAAACTTATATAATGATATATGCTTAACTATTTATACGATACGTAATGTATAGGGTGAAAACCACTTATGAAATAAAATTATTTCTGACGAAATTTTAAAAAAATCTGAAACAAATATAAAAAACGCTGAGACACGTCGATTTTGATAAATATAAATTTCGCTTTTTAAACATAACCTTAATGTACACAGGGTCCATAAGTCTGTCATAGTCCATAGTATTTAAGTTTTAACAAAATACGCTGTGTGCCCATTTTTAAAATTTTAAACGCTGCTAACAACCTGATTTCAACAGGTTTTTGCAACTACCTTCATTGGTAACACTATATCGTTAATGGTACACCACAATTAGACCGAAAGCAGTAGACTGAACTCATTGGACTGAAAATCACTTTACCGAAACCTCACTAGACCGAACAGCATTAGACCGAAATGGTACATGAATTAAAAAATATTGCAGCAAATTATGCTAAGATTTTGTATATCTGTCTTTTTGTTTATTGTATTTTTTTTTGTATTATTTTACGTGTAGACTGTGTAAATTGTTACTTTGTAGAGTATGATATGAAATAATTTTCATCCCTTAAACAAAGGACCCCGCAGAAACCTTATGGGAAATGGCTCTCTGTCAAATGCTCTGAAACTTTGGGTTCTAGTAGTCCTTGATGTATAAAACAAAAGACTCAATGGGCACGTAGCTACAAAAAATCATGGTTTTAAGATATAAGCCTTTAAAGTTATAGGTCCAGTGAGGACGTTTGAGTTGGAATAAATTCATTTTCTGGAGAATGGGTGACTCTGGAGATAAATTACGAATAAGGTCGATTTTAGAATTTATTTAATTCGAAATACATTTTACTGCTGTCAGAAAACAGAAAAAAATGTTTGTTTGAAAAATAAACATTGCTTTTCCCTTAAATTAAATATTCAAACTGCTAAGAAGCAGGTGGGTGGCAGCTTTAATATTGAATTTAAATTAAAAACAATATTTATTTATCAAATAAACATTTTTTTCTGTTTTCGGACAACAGTAAAATGTATTTCGAATTAAATAAATTATATACCTTCTTCTTTGTGTCTCAATTGATATAATTCAAAAAAATTTTGGGCACCCTGTATAAATAATTATGTTAATGTTTAGATTAGTGAATAGATAATTGAATAACCTTTTAAACGAGCTATCACACGAACCCTATTCTTATTTAAAAAAATCATCGATTGCGTCATCACGCCCATATGGATGACGTCACTAATATGATATATATGCCAAAAAATTATAATTTAAAAATAAAAATCGACCTCTCCTTAAAGTGACCTATCAAGTCCCCTTGACGTTGGCGATTAACATGGCGAAACTGTCTTTGTCTCGAACTATTCTAAATAGGTGTTCTGCTTTCTTTATTCCTGTCCACTCCCGGATATTCTTCAACCAAGAGGCCTGCTTTCTACCAATTCCTCTGCGTCCTTGTCCAAAAATCGACCTGATTCGTAATTTATCTCCAGAGTCGCCCATTCTGGAGAAAATGAATTTAATCCAACTCAAACGTCCTCACTGTACCTATAACTTCAGAGGCTTATGTCTTAAAACCACGATTTTTTGGAGCTACGCGCCCATTGAGTCTTTTGTTCTACACATCAAGGTTTACCAGAACCCAAAGTTTCAGAGCATTTGACAGAGAGCCATTTCCCATAAGGTTTCTGTGGGGTTCTTTTTAGTGAAGGTAAAAATAAATTATGGTAGAGTGACGTTAACACCATTTTAACTGTTTCTAATAACCATCCAAATAACATTTAGTTGTAATAACTTTTGTCGTATCTCTTTTACTGCGACAAGAAAAAAGAAATTAAGGGTGAATTTTATTTGCTTCTAATTTATAAAAAAATAAACCAAAAACAAATAAATACAAAAAAATAAACCAAAAACAAATAAATTCAAAAAAATGAACAAAAAACAAAGCAAAAAAGAACAACCTCTAAACTTTTTTTAGTATTTAATTTTTAGTATTGTACATAACAAATAAAAAATAAACCAAAAACAAAAAATAACAAAAAACAAAGCAAAAAAACAACCTCTGAACTCGCCAGTACTTTGTGCTGCCAGTCTTAAGCTTGGATAAAGGCGAAGGGAGATTGATGTTACCCTTGCTCAGATTACAATCCTGTTTGAGCACCCTGTATTATGTACCTAATTCTTTTCGGTCTCCTACTGTTCGGTCTAGTGAGGTTTCGGTAAAGGGCTTTTCGGTCTAATGAGTTCGGTCTACTGCTTTCGGTCTAATGATTTCGGCCTCTTTACAGTAAACCATCATTCTTGTGGTTCTACATACTTCCTTTGCTGTAGTGGGAATTAATTTTTTAAAATGGTTTGCGTCTATTTTCTGTTCTTGGAGCTTCGTTCTTATTCATTACAAATATTAATTTTCGTTCCTTAATTAATTTCCTTTCTTATACTTCTTAACTCTTGTTGAGTCTTCTTTTGTTCATTCTTCAATTCCTAGTCACTGTTTTAAGTTTTTGAATAATTTTTATTAATATGTCCAGTTCCTTGTCTTTTTCGTTAGCTTTTTTTTTGGTCGCTCCATCTTTATTCTCTTTTCTTGGCAATCTTGTTCTAAGTATATTAGGTTCTTTGTTTTTACACGATCTGTGCGATAGAAACATAGTCCAGAACAACTGGTTTCGTTCCCTTCTCAGAACTTTTATTGCCACCACTTATTTAGTTTATAAGGCTTTTACTATTTCTATGGAAAAAATTCGCTTATCCCTTATCCGGGCAACACATTTTACTTACGTAACCGGGCAACTCGGGTCCGTTGGGCCCACCACTGTTCTTGAACTTACTATTCATATTTACCCAGATATTTTTAATATTCTTTTTTGATATTTTATTAAAGTTAAATTTAAATTGTCTAGATTAAAAAAAATGTTCTACTATAGTATGCGGTCTACCTCGAGGGTGCGATCTACCTAGGATTTGCAGAAAATAATGAAATGCAAGAAAACTTTTGTAGAAAACATGTTTATTTACAAGTAATAAATATTTGAAGTCAAATAAAGGCTTAATTAATAAATAAATAAAAATTTCGTCCACAAACAAACAAAAGGAATCAACAGGATCATCTACACTTTGACCAGGGGCTAACATTACTTTGTGTATTTTGCTTTTTATTATATCGCAGGATCGCATACGTCCTGTCGGTTGTGGTTGAATCTTTCAGTTAATTCCATCCTTAGTTTCAAAAATTATTATTACACATTCTTCTTCACTATCACTCAATACTACTTGCTGATTATCCTCCAAAAGATAATCTTCAATTTCAGAGTCACTTTCAATCCCACCTACTTCAGGAGATTCTTCATGATCGGAATCCCATAAATTATTAGTAATATATTGCAGTACTGCAGCTGATAATGGTTTTTGGGACATTTTATTTGCACTGTCTACTTTCACTGTAATTCAATATAATTTTAGGAGCTTAGTTGTCGACACTAACATCGATATCAAACGACTGATAGCAGATGCATTATTTATTTCAAAATGTGGATAGGTACGTACATAACAATATTATTACATTCCAACAATGATTATCAGTTTTTCAAATTCATTTAGAGTAGGCAAAACACGTATTGTAAGCATATCTTTGATGTTAACATGAAAGAGATGTTTACATTGTTTGTAACACGTTTAGACTTTATCATTGGATTTCCGTAATCATAAAGTCGCTTAGATAATCCACAAAAACATTACCTGACTGCCAGATTAACTTCTGTAACAAAGATTTAGACTTTAGGTATAAATACAAATAGGGTCCGACGGGCCCGTGTTACCGTGAATATTTTGAATAGCTCATGACTATGTTGAAGGAAACATACTTCTAAACAAATTCAGTGATGCATAAAATTCAATAAAATTTTTTTTATCAGTTTATGATAAAAGAATTGGCGTCTCGGGCCCGTTGGACCCACGTTGCCGAGATACGGATTCCCAGATATTGATGTTATGAAAATAATTGAGCTCTGGTGGAACTCTTTTCGTGCTATCGAGCCCTAGGAAACGTGGGGCGACGGAGTGTATAAAATATATTCCCAAAAATGTGCATACGCCTATGCATACTGCTTTCTGAGTGGTGTTATAGAGATGTTGACTAAAACCTAGTTATTTTATGTTGTCTAAAAGGTTCTGTGGAATGAATTCAGTAGAAGGAAGAATCTGGATTTGCATTCTCCGTTGTCTCCTTATTTGTATTCCGTAGTCTCTGTACACCGAGAGAAAAAAATTCTTGACATAAAGAAACTTTATTAATATTTAAGGCCCTTAATACTTGGCATATTGCCTAAGAAATATATCTTTGTATGTAAGATATAATTTTCTAAAATATTTCAAATAAATTCTACTATAGCCAAAGAAATATATCTTAAACATGATTGAACTATCACTTTCTGGCAAAATTCAAACCCATTTATCAGAAAGAAATTACACTTAATGTTAATTAATTTTATTAGTCATAAAAATATATTTTGTACACATTACAAAACTATTCTTTCTGAGCAATAATATTTCTTAGTAAGGAATATTATTATTTTACTATTAATAATTAATGTATTTAATGTTAAGAAATATATTTCGCAGAGATAAACGTATATTTAGAGTTAAGTTAATATTTCTTGAAAATAAAGTGATATTACATACGGCGAAATAAATCATTGTGTTAAGGTAAAATCATTATTTATTAATAAAACAAGATATAAAACGTTATTATTACATACAAATATTTTCTCCACTCTTAAACCACTGGCTTCTACACAACAATAAAAGGATGGAGAGGCAAATCCAACTACCTCAAATTTTCCTTCTTTTGTTAATAGCACTTTGTATATCAGCAATTCACTAAAACAAAATCGTTATGTAGAAAGAGTAAACTTACTTTAATAAATTTTTTTTATAAAGATATAGATATTTATTTTGACAAATTTGGGAAATACAAAAAAAAAAAAGAAATACACGGCCCCACATAAGAACTATTAATACTAATAATAATCAATCATATTTAGTTCAAACGTGGCATTATTTAACCTACACATCTTTGTTTATTTTTTTCTTTTTGTTAATGAAATATTAATTATTTATCTGTATAATATTAAGTCACACAATAAACATTGTTTAGCTAAAACATGAGGGAAAATACAACCAATGTAAAACATTGAAGCAGACATAATAATATGTAATTTTCTTAATTTTTATAATCTAAAAGAGACAGCATACCTAATCATTAAGAAATTTTATTACGGGAAAGTATTATTAGTTTACTTCTAAGTCATTTAATACATATTAACTAACTCACGGTTTTCGGCAATAACATTTCTTAACCATAAACATATATTTCTTCTAGACTAACTGATTTCTTTATCTCAAATAAATTAATAGAAAACATCCTCAGCGTTGTACCCGCCATGTTTGATATAGCGTTGTATTGTATATTTTTATAGAAGACGATACATTCAAAAAACCTATGTTTGGTGACACAGAATGCAACCAATTTGTACAACGTTGAAATTCTGCATTATATAAGCAATATTTGATGCGAAACAACTGATATAGTAGGTACGTTTGGAGTATTTAACAATAAAAAATTCATTACAAAATAATAAACATAGAAAATGAATAAAACAATAAAGTAAGGTAATCTTCCAAAGTAATATTTAGTCGGTAAATAAATTTTAAAAATATCTGATTTACATGATGGGTTTACATGGTTTTCAAAAATATAACTTTCAAGATCAGTGAAAAACGAAAAAAATTTGGTCGATTTTGTCAACCCAACATTATCTCAATGAATATTATAGAACGCAAGAGACTAAAATAATAAAATTTTGCGTAACTTTTGACAGCGTTAAATGATAATTTTAATAAATATTTTCATTTAGATGAGAACTTAAAAAATAATGTAATCAAAGAAAGATTCTAGCTTCTTATTATACGAAACGATAACCCTTTGTACATGTGATTTATTTATAAATAATATACGGGGTTGGGCAAAATTAAGGAAGCAACAAATTTTTGGATGAAGCGTTGGTGATAGATTAGTAGTTGTATTTAAGAGGATAGACGCAAAATTTCGGCTCCAATGCTTTTTAAATGCATTCATTTTTTTCGATACCTGAGAAAACTAATAAGTATTTTTGAAAAATTTAAACGCAGATTTAAAAATTACGTTATTACCGAGAGCCGAAAATCCCTGAAAACTTTTATAATGTTTATTTCGATAAGTTACAGGGGTGAAAAAAAAATAGACAAATTAATGTGATTTATAATTTCAAATATCGCATTAAAAAAATTTGTTTATTCTAAGGGACTTTCATCCCTCGGTAATAATGTAATCTTTTATTCTGCGTTTAAATCTGTCAAAAATATTTATTAGTTTTCTCAGGATTCGAAAAAAAAAGCTTTTAAAAAGCACTGGAACAGAATTTTGCTCATATTCCCATAAAATTATGCTTTACTAAATTAAGGAAAGAACAGTCTAAATTCAAATAAGTAAGCCCTGATTAGTCCGTAGAATCTTAAAATTGAATGTTTAAACGTCTATTTAGATCATTGGCACTCTCAAAAATGATAATTTACACGAATTTTCAACCCCCGAAAAAGATCAACTTTTGAGAAAAATTACAAAAGACCGTTTTTGTTTACAATAGACTAAAAAATCATAAAAAATATTTTTCGGAGCAAAAAAGGTAATTTTTTAAAAATCTGCGTTTAAATCTTAGTTTTTTAACCTAATAAAAATTTTTGCAACTTTTTAGAATTCCCTCTTATCTTCAATGCAGAATCCATCTGGCTTACAATTTTTAGAAGCCATGGAGGTGTCACCAGGAAAATGGACCAAAAAGTTTTTCAATTAAATATCTGTTAAAAATATTTTAAAAATATTTTTATTACGTTGAATAACTTAGACTTTCATTTAGCAGATGCCGCTACGCACCTACTACCTTCACGTCAGTTGCAATGGGGGGACAAATAAATATCGAAAATTTTTACCTGGAGTAGAGATAGCAGCCTATGCATTCTATGCACCTACTACCTTCACGTCAGTTGCAATGGGGGGACAAATAAATGTCGAACATTTTTACCTGGAGTAGAGATAGCAGCCTATGCATTCTCTGAAGAGCCTCTAACAAGAGGTGAAATCGTCGAAAAGAGTGCTGGTTGCGCTCTCTAACCTAAGTAAAAATTAAGGCGGTTTTGGCTTCTCATTGCCACTGAATAAAAATGGTATGCTTACATTTTTATTGTAATATTTTGAATTTCTTTAAAAAAATTGTTTTAGCAATTTCTGCCCAAAAATTTGGCCCGGCACCCTTCTGATTTGAACATATAATAATGTGAATCTGTGACAGAACATGTCATAAAAAAACTGCACAAGCCAAATGGAGATAGGTACAAATTTAACTGATAAAAGGTGGATCAAAAGACTCATAGAATGAAGAAATAGAAAAGATAAAAGACATCGAGGTAGACCACCAAAAAGATGGATGGATGACTTGAGAAAAATAGTGGGAAATCGGATACGGAAGGCAAAAGATAGAGAACAATGGAAGAGTATGGAGGAGACCTATATCCAGCAGTGGATGCAAGACGTTAAGGAATGACGAAGGTAGTGATGTAAGACTGGTATAGGAGTATATTCCTACAGGCAAAAGACCACTCGGACGTCCAAGAATGCGATGGATAGGTAACATTCAAGCAGATCTCCAGAAAATCAACATTCCATCTGACCCTAGGTTGATGGATGACCGAATAAATTGGAAAAAAGTTGTACAGTCAGAAAGGAGCCACCCAGGGTTGTAGTGCTACGTGATGATGATGATAATGATGGTGATGATGATGATGATGATGATGATGATGATGATGACGTCTAAAACAAAGTGTTTACATGATGTAAAATTGAATAAAAAATGTTTGGGGTAGAAATGTAAAAATTAATTATACACGTTATATCACTGTTTGTATTAATACATAAATATAATATATTATATACAAGAGAAAATGAAATACATACCTACAAATTATTTATTATTGCTGATTTCAAGGTTTAGGAAAACAAGTAACTCGTTCCTGTATTTCGTCGTAAAACAAAGAAATGTTTATAGGCGGTGTCTTAGAATATTAAATTAACATTTCTGCGTCAGAATAATAAACAGTATTGTCGATTATTTAAATTTGGCCAATTTGCTTAGAATACAAATGTAATTAATTGTGGATCCAGTTCGTCAACATATAAAAATCTGCTATTTATCATTTTTTTCTACATGGATTAAACAAAAGGAAATGCATATTAAGATAATTGTTAAGTAGAAATATTATTTAATACATTATTTGACTTAAACATCTAATTTAACTAAATATGTATAATTATTATATATTTTAGCAAGAACAGGGAGTCTAATATGTATAATTACGAATATTTAATAAATATCTACCAGCGTCAAAATAATCAAAAAACTAATAATTTTGATTACATTTTATGTTCTTTAATAGTCGCTTATAAATGATAAGACATTAAGTGCTATTATAACTATTATGAGTTCATGAATTAGCTAATTATGAATTATTAACTAATATATAAAATATATATTTATCAACTAATTCATGAATTAAAATTAGCTAAGAAAGAAATTTAAAAAACGTAATTGAAATAATCTGTAAATCCCGAGAAAAATAATAAGAAATTAAAATTCACTTTAAAAAAAGATTAAATAAGTTTGAAACTTATAGGGCTTACGATAATGACAATGGAAGTATCGACGGCAGCAATAATAACAGACGACGGAATCACCAAAAATTTAGAAATAGTAACTGAAGTACGACAACCCGACTCTCTATCAAAGTCATTATTATTTAGAGTCGCTACAGAAGGAACACTAAGGGCTTGTCCATATGCGGGCGGTTTGCCAACGTCGACTGCGCGGTTTACCTGTTTCCCCCTGTTTTTCTTGGTATTAGTGTGAAACTTCAAAGGCGGCATTAGGGTGAGATCAAGTAAAACAGGTAAACCGCGCAGTGGACGTTGGCAAACCGCCCACATATAAACAAGCCCTAAGCTCTACAGAAATAAAAGGTACTGAAACGAAAACGACAATGGCGATGGACTACCCCAGCTAATTGAAAATACTATTCGAAAATATTATTTCAACCAACTAAGATAGCTTACAGGGTAGCGAGAAAGTATGGAAACACGGTAATTTCTCGGAAACCGCTAAAACGATTTTTATAGATTTTGGTGGGTAAGGGTTTTCTAATACGGCCGATATTATGGTGGTAATTACATTGTTGTCAAATCTTCCGTTTTTCTGGAAAGCTAACGAACTTTCTTATTTTAAATGGAATACCCTGTATATTTTTTGTGTTTTGACGTGCTTAAGAAATACTGATTATTTTTTTTTTGTTATATTCTCTGTACCTAAATGCCATAAATTCGGAGCTATTACTACATTCATAAAAAAAATTTAAACAAATTATAAAAATCAAATTTTTCAGCCCGGATAGACATTATTTTAGATTCTTTGATTCATTGAAAACAAAAAAGGTCTTTCGTAATTTTTGCCTAAAGTTAATCGTTTCCTAGTTATAAACAATTTAAAACTGAAAAAAATCGAAAAATTACGATTTTCTAGTTTCAAAAACACAAGTAAAAAATATTATTTTTGAAACAACGAAGGACCTAAATTCAAGTTCAAACCTTTTATCAGTTACCAATAAATAATTTGGGCTTATTGCATTTTAAAATACTCTTTTCTAGTTGTTATAATGCAGCCCGATCGCCCGTCCTCTCATATGCGCTTCATTAAAAATTAAAAAATAAAAAACAATGTCTTAGAATAAAACGTGCCAAAAATTCTTATAGGGAGCTGATAAAAGAAGGTTTGAGCTTGAATTAAAGTACTTCGTAATAAAAAAAAATATTTTTACGTGTGTTTTTGAGTCTTGAAAATCGTAATTTTCGATTTTTTTTTTCAGTTTTACATTGTTTATAACTCCGAAACAATCGACTTTAAAGAAAAATTAAAAAAGATCTTTTTTGTTCCCAATGATCCAAAGAACCTAGAATAATGTCTATCCGGGGCGAAAAATTTTATTTTTTTAATTTGTTTAAATTTTTTTTTTTTAATAAATGTAGCAATAACTCCGAAATTATGGCATTTAGCTATAGGAAATATAACATGGAAAATAATCAGTATTGCTTAAGGACGTCAAAACGCAAAAAATATAGAGGGTGTTCTATTTGAAATAAGAAAGTTCATTAGATTTCTAGAAAAACGGAATATTTGACAACAATGTAATTATCACTATAATATTGGCCGTATTAGAAAACTCTTACCCACCAAAATCTATAAAAATGGTTCCAGCGGTTTCCGAGAAATTACCGTGTTTCCATACTTTCTCGCTACCCTTTATATCCACCCTAGCTTAGCTCAGTCTCTCAGTGTGTGTTCGTCTTGTCCTAATCTTAGATATATGAGCTCTGAAAATTTAGAATGTAAGTAAACAAAACAACTACTTTAACTAATCATGTTTATTATTCAATAAATATGATTAACAAATTCATGTCAAAAACTAACAATTCTGGATTATACTTGTGCATGGCTTGTGGTGTTGGTTCGATGGTAACTTCTTGATGTTGAATGGTACTGCTGTTTCTGCAACTGGTGCTGTGGTTCTGAATGCTGTATTCCACCAGGCCTACGGATGTTGGTCGTTGCAGTCTTGGTGATGTGGTTGCAGTCCAGATGACATGGTCCTTGTTGTTGTATCGCCGGTGATTTGAGGATGCTTGAAGCTCCCGGAGGGAGAAAAGTGGTTTTATTCCCAAAAACTATAAGATAAAACGTGTATAAGTCAAACATCAAGAAGAAAAACCAAAAACGAGCCTTTGCCAAATAATCGTAAAAAGTAGTAATTTGCAAAGGAATAAAATAAAATTAATACTGACGGTACTAGTCCAATAATGTGATTAACCCTGCATATAAATATGTAAGTTAAAAAGATATATTATGTAAAACTTAAATATCAGAACACATGCTTTTAGAAGATGGTTAAGTTAGATACGTAAAAATGATTAGTACTCTGGGCTAATTAGCAAAATTCATGGAAAAGTTATTTACCAGCAATTTTATTGCTGGAATCGAATTATAAGATCCTATATATTAATAATATAGGTATGCAAAGTCCACAGATAGTGTGCTACTTTTTTTATAAACAAAATGGCGCCGACAAATCGTATTTTTTTCAATTATTGCTCTATAACTCCGAAGATTTTAACTTTACAACAAAAACACCCAAATAAAAATTCACCGCAATTAAATTCTGCATAGACATATGTCTTTCACGATTTGCTGCGACGAAAATTTTCCTCGGAAAATGCGGATTTTCCTAACAAAAACTATAATTTTCAAATAAAGTTTTAGGTAAGTAATTATTAATCAATAATTAAATATCTTAGTGACATCAAAGATTTCTTGGTATAGATTGTAATTCCAGAAGCCGGTGAAAATTAAACGAATATTTTAGCAACAATTCAATTGTTAATTAACAATTTACGATCGCAATAATAACCAAAATAATCATAATACATTGATCAAACTTATAAAGATTATAAAGATGAGATGCTTGTTTAATATTTTATCGACAAAATATAAATTTTTCTTTTTTTTTGCATAATCTTTAAATTTTGAAAAAAAAATAGTTATAATACGTTGGTCTAATTAATAAAGTACAAAGAAAGGTTATTTACCAGCAATTTTATTGCTTTAATCGAATTATAAGATCCTATATATTATTAATATAGGTATGCAAAGTCCACAGATAGTGTGCTACTTTTTTTATAAACAAAATGGCGCCGACAAATCGTATGCCTTTCAATTATTGCTCTATAACTCCGAAGATTTTAACTTTACACCAAAAATACTCAAATAAAAATTCACCCCAATTTAATTCTACATAGAGGCATGTTTTTCCCGATTTGCTCCGACGAAAATTTTCCTCGAAAAATGTGGGTTTTCCCAACAAAATCTCGAATTTTCAAATAAATTTTTTGGGCCAGTAATTATTTATCAATAATTATATAGCTTGGTGAAATAAAAGCTTTCTTGGTATAGATTATAAATTCAGAAGCCGGTTAAAATGAAACGAATATTTTAGCAGCAATTTAATTGTTAATTAACAATTTACAGTCGCAATAACAACCAAAATAATCATGAGACATTGATCAAACTTAGAAAGATTATAAAGGTGTGATACCTATTTAATATTTTGTCGACAAAATATAAATTTTTCATTTTTTTGAATAATCTTTAAATGTTTAAAAAAAATTGTTATAAACAAATTAACATTTCTTAGAAATTGTTTATTATATTCTAATTTTAAAAAATACTTAAAATGCGTATTTCATAGGTCTTGAAAATGAATGCTTTAAAAAAATTTTCCAACCATTTGCAAAAAAGTTAGGAAACAGGAAAATAAATATACGATATCTCCATTGTTTATAATATTTGTTTTAATTGTTTCAAAGCTTAAAAGTGAGTCTATGGTACAATCTAATTACTCACAAAAATGTCAAAAATTAGTGCAATGGTTATATTTTAATCAAAGATTAAAAATACTTTTTTTTGTAATTTTTAGCGCGAAAGTAGGCTTGATAAAGAGCCGGAGATAAAATGTTCACTCGAAGCGACTGACACGCTTAAACTCGCGCGAGTTGTGTATGTGGGCGGGTAGCTACGGTACTGTATTATTCTACTTTCGCGCGTGTAAATTACAAAAAAATATATTTATAATATTTAATTAAAATATAACCATTAAGCTGATAATCGATATTGTTTCATAAATAATTAGCTTGTACTTTAAACTCACTTCTACGCTTTGAAAGAATTAAAAAAAATTATTAACACCGTAGTAATCGTATGTTTACTTTGCTGTTTCATAACTTTTTTGCAAATGGTTGCAAAAAAGTTTTAAAGCATTCATTTTCAAGATATTTGAAATGCGCATTTTAGCTATTTTTTAAAATTATAATATAATAAAAACTTTCTGAGAAACGTTAATTTGTTTATAACTATTTTTTTAAACATTTAAAGATTATGCAAAAAAATAAAAAATTTATATTTTGTCAACAAAATGTTAAATAGGCATCTCATCTTTATAAGATTGCAAAGTTTGATCAGTGTATAATAATTATTTTGGTTATTATTGCGACCGTAAATTATTAATTAACAATTGAATTGTTGCTAAAATATTCGTTTAATTTTCACCAGCTTCTGGAACTATAATCTAAACCAAGAAGGCTTTTAAGTCACCAAATTATGTAATTATTGGTAAATAATTACTTATCTAAAACTTTATTTGAAAATTAAAGATTTTGTTGGGAAAACCCGCATTTTCCGAGGAAAATTTTCGTCGGAGCAGATCGGGAAAAACACTTTTCTATGCATAATTTAATCACGGTGAATTTTTATTTGAGTGTTTTTGTTGTAAAGTTAAAATCTTTGGAGTTCTAGAGCAATAATTGAAAAAAAACACGATTTTCGAGCACCATTTTGTTTATAAAAAAAGTAGCACACTATCTGAGGACTTTGCATACCTATATTATTAATATATAGGATCTTATAATTCGATTCCAGCAATAAAATTGCTGGTAAATAACTTTTCCCAAAAATGGCCTATTCTCCGATAATCAGCCCAGACTATAGATATAAAAAGCTGTTAGATGTAGAAATGTTATTAATATATGATATGTAATATTTTAACCCCAAGAGAGATGATTGTTGAAATAGAAATGTTTTAATTTTGAAGCTTCTTTGGCTTTTATACCGGAATTAATTTTTTACCACCATATTCAGAATTGAGAGACGAAGTGTCACTGCTATGACAGTGGGACGTTGGAAGTGGCAGGCATGTTCCGTATTGAAAGACTGATATCTAGAGTGTAAGGATATACAGGGTACGTTCAGTATGTTAAGTTGATGATTTAAATTAAAAGAGATATAGTAAATAGGTAATAAAAGACGGAGCCAACGAGTTTTTAACGAAGAAAACTGGTAAAACAAATAGAAGAAAATAATTACTAATGAAATATTAAAGAAAATAAAGTAAAATAATTATTTAAAAATAAAATATTAAAGATGTGACGTTTGTAACGTTACAGTACAATAAATCGACGTCGCAACTTGTGGCAAATGCTGACGGTTTATCATTAATTGAGCAGAAACCTAAACAGTTTAAAGGAAGAATTTGCGGAATTGATTCCGTGGCCAGCTATTCGCTTGATGTCATCAGTTCATCTTGTTTGACGTTTGCCTCTACTTATTTTGCTAGCTGAAATTTTCTAGTGAAAATAAAGATCACGTGAACAAATAGGAAAGATTAGAAAAAGAATAGGAAAACGCCTTAGCAATAATCCGATAAAATATACCTGAATAAAGAATAATATCATCCAAGATAAATCATAGAGTAAAGTCAATGTTCATTTAATAATAAAAAAAGAACATTTTTAAATTTTTATTTTCAAGAGAATTGAGCAGAGAAATAAAATGTTCCTGGAGCCAATTTCTAAGAATAAATAAGTATAAATTAAGGTGGTAGGCGCAAATCTCGAACCAATGCATTTTAAATGTATTAATTTTTTTCGAATCCTGAGAGAACTAATAAATATTTTTGAATAATTTAACCCAGAATAAAAGATTACATTATTACCGAGGGCCAAAAAGTTCCTGAAAACTTCTTTAATGTTTATTTTAAAAAGTTATAGAGGAAAAAAAAGAGAAAATTCGCTATCTTTTTCATACAACGCACTCAGTCGAACAGCATGTGGTGACAAACAAGGCTATGAAATATTTGACATGGCTTCAGGAATATTTTGAGTTGTTTATTAAATACTATTGATAATGTATTTGATAAATAATTGATTTAAGACGTGAAATTAGTAAAAAGTTATTTATTGTTTATTATTTATGGAAGGTCCAAGTAGAGAATACACCAGGATATACAGTGATGTGCGCGCTAATAACCGGCAAAATAACGCAAAAGATAGAAAACGCATTAACCCTTAAACGCCCAAGGGTGGATAAAAAATGTCCACCTAATGCCTCTTCCCTTACAACATATATTTATTACGTGTTCCAAAATTTTTCAAAAAGTATTTATTGTTAAGAAGACGACCCTTTATCGAATGTTAATTTGGTTCTACCAATATTTTTAAAAATAAAAGTAATATCTTGAATTCAAAATATGGGTGAGCACAAAAAGTCCACCCTTGTGTAAAGGTTTCTACATAATTTCTCGTTGGCAGAAACATAGTGCACATAATTATCGATTTTAATTACATAATCGACATAATTATTCGCCACACTAATAAGGACGTAAAGGTAGAATGTCGAAAAAATCGACAAATCTGAATTACTGGCTTTTACTAGTATGTTAATTTTAATGTACATCGTAATTTTGTTCTAAGGTTTGTGCATCGTTTATATTAATGCTTTAGAGGATGCTGTGTTTACTATGCATAAGATTCTTTCCATTTCTTCTGTTTATTTCATTTTATAACATATTTGTAACAATTCTCAATAAATATATTAGCTATTTTCGAGGTGGACATTTTTTACCCACCCTTGCGCTTACATGGAACCTATAAAAGGTTGGGCGTTTAAGGGTTAAGTTGTGAGATAAAAAGAAATGAGACTAGTGGAGGTGGGAGATTTAGCGATAAAATCATATAAATTTACATATTACTTATTGTTTCCCACCTTTAGGCGCATCGGACGAGTTTGGCAACTGCCAGTGTCACAGTGACAGTTTTAGTTGACATACTTCTCTGATACGTCTAAAGGTGGGAAACAATAAGTAGACTGTAAGTTTATAAGTTTTTGTCGCTAAATCTCCAATTTCCACTAGTTTCATTTCTTTTTATCTCACATGTTTTCCACCTTTTACGTTATTTTGCCGGTTATTAGCGCGCTCATCACTGTATTAGTATATACAAGTATTTTGTTGTTAAAGATGTTCAAAATTTATCAAAACGTTCCATAGTAACAATAAATTAATAAAATACCTTTATCACTTTTTCTTTTTTCTCGATTATTAGTTTTTATTATATAGTATATAAATTATTGTAATCACTGAATTCATAGTTAGTGAACATATAATCATATTAATTAACTGTATTAATAATTTAAGCGATTATACAAGTAACGGTGATCCAAGAACATTCAAAAGCAATCTCTATGTTAATGATGACAATGCCATTGTCAACTAATGTTTGCACCTTCGTGCCATTGAGAATTTTCGTAAGTTGCCGTGTAAAGAAAGAAACAGTAGGGATAGCAGTAAAATATTTGCGCCTACCGTCTTAAGTGTAAGTTGTAGGTTCAACTACACATTTTATCATAGCGAAGTATATTGAATCAAAATTTTATAATACATTTTTTCTCGTTGTTCCTAGAAGATTTCTACTTGAAAATACTTAATACTGTTTTTGCATAAACACAGAGATCTCTCAAAATTTAAAAATAATTGAACATTTATCCTCTAATTTAGATAACACAAAAGATAACAAATAAAAAAATTTCACAATTGTTTCATCGACATACAATAGGTATAAATATTAATAAGAATATTATCTGTTGTTTCTAATGAAAACTTGATCTTGCAATTCTATAAAAAGCATTCTTATCTTTGGAAATAAATTAAAATAAATGACAATATCGGTATATTTATTGACACACGGCACATCAACTATTTGATTTTGGGATTTGCCGGCAAGTAAACTATCTTTTTTGAAGTATTAACTTTAAGAAAGAAACATTAAAAAAAATACATAATTACCTTAAATAATTTATAATCATCAGGTCAATATGTCTCAATCCTCCTTTTTCACTTGCTCTTGATTTGTCGTAGTTTGTTACCTTTTGAAAATTAGAATTTCCTTTCAGCAAACTTTATCCCCTTTGACATATTATCCCTAAGGTACCTTATTCACTGCACTTTTATAATTACACTCTTCCAATGACTGTTCTTCTTCTACATACATTTACATCTTTTAAACTTCTTTACGCTTCTATGTATCTTCTACGTCGATACTTACATATAATTTTAGTTCAATATCTTTATCAAGGTTTGATGTCTCGCTTACATATATTATAGCAACTTAGATTGGGCAACTATTGCGCATATTTTTCTTCTTCTATCTTTGTTCAGAAAATTAGACAAAAATATTTTTCTTGGAAATTTTTTTTTATTTTAATTTATTGATAAACTTGCTTTACGTACGAATGAATTAACAAGCTGTGAAATTCATTTTAAGGAAAAACAACTAATTACGTGAGCTTGTGAAAAATTATTTTTTTTTTGTTTGTAAAAACAATAATTCTTTTTACATACTAATTTTCGACAAATAATACGCTATTTTTTATAAAAAAAAATAGAATATTCTCGCGTTTTCATTTAATTAAATTCAATAACCTTTTTTTCTTTAACTTTATACTTGAAAATATTTATGACTTTAAAAATAAATAAACTTTTACAATAGTTGTTTTAACAATTTTTAGCAACAAAAATTAATACAGAAAAATGATGTTATTATTTTCACCCAATTTTGAAAAAATGTGAAAACTTTGAATTATCCACGTCCGTCTGTCCGTCTGTCTGTCTGTCTGTCTGTCTGTCTGTCTGTGATCACAACTCCTCCGTCATTATAAAAGGATACAAGGTAGAATGCCAAATGAGGTGGCAAATGAAAGCTTATAATCCAAGGATAGTACTAAAGGTGATAAATTTGACCTAGGCTGTCTGTCCGTCCGACCACCAATATAACTTCTCCGTCATTATACCAGGTAGAATGACAAATGAAGTGTCAAATGAAAGCCTATAATTCAAGGATGGAACTAAAAGTGAGAATTTGACCTAGGGTGTCTGTCCGTATGCCCGCCCGACCGCGAATGTAACTCTTCCGTCGTTATACTAGGTAGAATAACAAATGAGGTGTCGTATGAAAGGTTATAATCCAAGGATAGTATTAAAAATGAGAAATTTGACCGAGGACTTCCGGTTTTAGAAATGCGACCAGAAGTACTGTTTTAAGGTGACCGGAATAGTACAAGCGATATATTATTCGACGCGCCTTCGCAATACGAGAACAAATTAATATATACTTCCGGTTTCATGACTGTGTGTCCGTCTGTCTGTCCGTCCGCGAATACAACTTCTTCGTTATTAATACAGATATAATGACAAATGAGGTGGCGAATGAAAGCTTATAACCCAAGGATGGTATTAAAGATGAGAAATTTGACATAGCACTTCCGGAATTATTAATTTTTAAAATATTCTCAGTAAAAATTTACAATACTGCTGTTTTCAAAATATACTGATAATAAGATCAAAACAATACACAATGAATTTATATTTTATTTATTGTATCCGGAAAACTTACAGAAAAGTATACAGTAACCAAAGACAATCAGATATTATTAGTTTTTCTTTCCATATTAGTCCATGTGTGAGGCCACTTTCATATGAAAAATGTTTCTGACTTGATTTATTTGCGGATTCCTGTTCAAAAATGCCCCCTTTAAAAAAATCAGAAGTGTGCCGTGTGAAACAATTTTTTAAGGAAATTCAAAATTACTTTTTTGCCTCGAAAAATGTATTTTTAGGTTTCTTGTGTAATTATAAACACTAAATGTCTCTTGTCATATTTCTGAAAAGTTGATAGTTTTCGAGTTATAAGCGATTTAAAATCTGAAAAATGCGAAAATATGCATTTGCGATGCTTGAAAACTTTTAAGTTTTAATAAAATGACAGATCTTTTTTATTTAAGATGACCCAAAAATGCTAAAATAGTTATTTTCCTAACAAGTGCAGAAAGTCATTCTTTTCCGCACGCGACTGCAGCTTGCCGAACGACACGAAGCGGGAGTTCGGCAAGCACTCGAGTGCGGAAAAGAGACTTTCTGCAAGAGTTAGGAACAATATTTTTTCTAAGAGTCTTTAAAAAATTACCAAAGCTTATTCAATTAATTTAATTAATATGAAAATACATACACAAATTAATTCTTTGACAAGGTTGTCAAAACCAAACTTTCAATATAATTAGTTAGCATGACGACGATCTTGGTTTCCTTGACGATGATTCAAAACGACTGTTGTTGTCTACCGATTTGACTTTCGAATATTATGTCAAAATAATTTTATTTCATCGAATTGTCGCGTTAATTTCATTAAAACAGGAACACAATAAGATATATTTGAAATAAATTAGTAAATAATATCTAAATATTAGTTTATTGCATGTACTATAATTACTTAAAGGCCATGTTAACATATCTAAATTAGCACGCGTGCGGAAAAGTAAAAACCGCGTGCGGAAAAGTAATACGCGTGCGGAAAAGTAACAGGCGTGCGGAAAAGTGAAACTTTCTAAACTAAAATGCGTGCGCGAAAGTAGACATTTTTGCACGCTCGTAGAAAAACATATTTTCGAGGGCAAAAAAGGTGATGTTTTGAATTTGTTAAAAAATATATTAAACAATTTCTGCCCAAAAATTTCGCCCGGCACCCTTCTGATTTGTTTATAAGGGATATTTTTTAAAAAGAATCCACAAAGAAACCGAATCATAACAGTCAGACACACGCAGCATAAATCCGGACCCCGGAAGTGTCATAGGTTTTCGAAACGGATTTCAGGGAAACTAATTGGTGACCCCTGGCGTAGACAATAGTCTGAATCTAGCCGTGAAAGCCACCAATTACTTTTTTTTTGTAATACATAGTACCTAAGTATTCTACAATATCACGTAGATATCTACAAAATACACTCACATACAGTGACGAGCGCGCTAATAACATAATACGTTATGCAATAAAAAGAAATGAAACTAGTAGAGGTGGAAAAATATCGGTGGAAACCTATAATTTCATTTAAATTACATTATTACTATCGATAGTCTCCTCCTTTAGACGTTAGCTTCAGAGCTAGTTGACTTCAGTCATAATTGTGCGTATGATGTTCTTGCTAACATAATTTTATTAGGTTAGGTACAGCTCCCGGAGCAAACCATGGCCGGTGAGAGAAATCCTCTCTATGTAGAGTTTAGGGGGTGTACTACCGGCGGCGACAGCGTTTCTCATCGACCATGGTTTGCTTCGGAAGCAGTATGTCTTATCTTATCATCAGCAACGAAAACATAACTGAAGAAAATCTGTATGTGAACCAAATGAAAATTGAAGGGAACTTGGGAACTACAGGGTGTAAGAAAAATACAGGTCATAAATGAAATCACATATTCTGGGACCAAAAATAGTTCGATTGAACCTAACTTACCTTAGTACAAATGTGCACACAAAAAAATCTTTGAGTCGAGGTTATAAAATGAAAATCGATTTTTTTCAGTATATCGAAAAATATTATAGATGTTTTATTCAAAATAGACATGTGGCATTCTTATGACAGGAACCATCTTAAAAATAAATTATAGTGAAATTTGGGGAACAAAACCCCATAAAAATTTTATGGGGTTTTGTTCCCTTAAACCCCCCCAAACTTTTGTGTACGTTCCAAAGAAATTATTATTGTAGTACCATTAGTTAAACACAATGTTCTTAAAACTTTTTTGCCTCTTACCACTTTTTCGATAAGCTAGTATTTATCGAGGTATTTTGAATATTTTTCGAATCCACTACATATTTGTATATGGTATAGAGTATAGAGTACAGAGACATGTTAATAATCTGAAAGTTTATTTTGGATAACTTATATTTTTAGGTACAGTTACAGAAAACAAAAACGACAATGGATAGATCTAAAGATTCAGGAAATAGAGAACGAAAAATATAACAGAAATTCCAAAAAAATTATATAATAAAATAAAAGAAAACAATAGAACATTCAAAGGTAAATTAAAAGGAATAAAAAACAAATAAGGTAAAATTGTAGAGGAAGAGAAGAGTATAAAGAAATATGGACAAATCACTTTAAAGAATTACTAATCGAACCAGTTATAAATGATGAAATAGAAGACGAGGACGAAGAAGAATCGAACACACAGGAACCAACATTAGAAGAAGTAAAAACATTATAATGAAAGGGAATAATGGAAAGTCACCTGGGAAGGACGGAATAAATCTAGAACTAATAAAATACGGAGGGGACATATGGCATGAAAAAATACATGAATTGATTAAGAAAATATGAAAAGAGGAGGCAATGCCGAACGAGTGAGAAATTGGACAAATTATAACGATCCATAAAAAAGGCGACCAGTATGAGTGTAGGAACTACAGAGGTATTACACTATTAAACGTTGCCTATAAAATATTATCGTCAATAATACAAAAAAGGTTAACAGATGAGACAAAAAATATCATAGGACAATACCAATGCGGTTTCGTAAAAGGCAGATCAACAACAGATGCAATACATTCCATTAAACAAATCATGGAAAAAGCACACGAACATCAACATGAAATAGAAATATTATTTATAGACTTTGAACAAGCCTTTGGCTCAATAAAGAGAAAGAAAATAATGAAAGCCCTAAAATATCAAGGAGTAAGTAAAAAACTAAGAAACCTAATAAAAATGTCTATGAATAAATCAAAAATACGTATCCTAACACAAAAAGGGGAAACAGAAGAATTAGAAATAAATAAAGGAGTGAGACAAGGTGACTCACTGTCAGCAACACTATTTAACCTGACAGTAGATTTTGTGTTAAGAAATATCCACAAGGGAAACCTAAGAGCATCAGGTTACCAATTAATCGCCTATGCAGATGATATAGCGAGAGTAACAAAAACACGAAAAATCATGAAAAAATTATTAATGTACATAGAAGAAGAGGGAAAGAAGATGGGACTAAGAATTAATGAAAAGAAAATAAAATTAATGAGACTCGGAAAAGCAAAACAAAACAGAGAGATAAGGATAGGAAATAAAAAATTCGAGGAAGTACAAAAATTTAAATACCTGGGCCTTATGATAAATAACAAAGGGGAAAGAAAAACGGAGATCGAAGAAAGAATAACTGCGACAAACCGGGTATACCAAGCAAATAGAAAACTACTAAAGAGTAAAATATTGACCAAACAAACAAAAATGAATATATATAAAACAATAATAAGACCAATAACGATGTATGCAGCAGAAACCATGACTATGACAAAAAAGGAAGAAGAGGAAGGATAAATGAACGAAAGATAATAAGGACAATACTGGGTCCAATGAGATCCGAAGAACAAGACTATAGGAGGAGAACGAATAAAGAAATTTTAGAAGAATTAAATGGTGAAGATATAATAAAGAAAATAAAATTACAAAGAACCAAATGGCTAGGTCACATGGACCAGAATCAGTATCAAAAGCTATGATATTGTGGCAACCGGAGGAAAAAGGAGACGTGGTCGACCCAGATCGAAATGGTTAACTGAAGTAGAAGAGGACCTAAGAGGAGCAGGAATTACAAAATGGAAAGAGAGGGCAATAGACCGGAAGAAATGGAGACATATTAGTGAACAAATACAATGATCATGGGGACTGATCCACCCCGTAAAATGGATCTAGAAAGCGAAAGCGGCGAAACCCCACATGGGGTGTTAAGCCATATACTATACTATACTACATTTTTAGGTATACTTTGAACCATATATTAACCTGCCAGTGGTCGCTATATGAGATTTTCTCTCACGGTTTCAGAAAATTGCGCACAACTTTTTTTCTGGGAAATTATACGCGCTGTAGTTCCTTCTAGTCTCCTTACTATCCTCCCTCGGCAATCTAATAGACTCGTCCGCTCAGATAGTGACTCAGTTTACTTAGTATCACCATATTGTTGAGTCAGTGCGCTTCATATGAGAGATTCTCTCATCAAGCGACCACCCGCGTCACCAACTGTGTATAAAAATTAATTTTATTTTTCCCCTTAAAACCTAAAATAATATCCTTTTATGATGTAATAAAAGGCGCCGTGGATGTGTTCGATGATATGAAAATCCTATATTCTGTTTCACAGGTTAGTTTTAGATGGTCACTTACCATATATTTTTCAATGTTAAATATTGGCGGCATCAATAGTCACATTTTATATAAAGATAATAATAATAAAACAGAAAAACGTCGTGTCTTTTTGAAGCAAATAGCTTTATCGTTGATGGAACCTCAGTTTTTTGGAAAATTTTGTAAGGAAAGGCAAAAGTTGGATATGTGAGAGAAAATCTCACGCGCGGCCACTCGCGTAACAACCTACCTAGCGACCAATGCCGGGTTAAAAAAGAAGCAACGTCTCGATAATAGGTGCCTTTTCGCAAAAATACGAAGAGGCAAAAAAGTTTTAAAAACACTGTCTAACTAACGGTGCCACAATAACAGTTTAATTGGAACGTACACAAACATTTGGGGGGTTTAGAGGAACAATACCCCATAAAAATTTTATGGGGTGTACAAATTAGTTAAGATGCTCCTGCCCTAAGAATGCCGCATATTCCGTTTCAATAAAAAATCTCTAATCGTTTTCGATATATCGAAAAAAGTCGATTTTCATTTTGTACCTTTAAAGGCTTATAACTTTTTTTGTGTGCACATTTGTACTAAGGTAAGTTAGGTTCAATCGATCTGTTCTTGGTCCCAGAATATGTGATTTAATTTATAACCTACATTTTTATTACACCCTGTATAATCAATGAGTCATGGTATAATACCCAAGAAATTAGATGTCGCATCGGAAAGGCAAAAGTTGCATTCTTGACTATGAGCTTTGTGTCCAAAAGGCATGACCTCACCCTAGAAATAAAAATAAGGCTGCTTAAATGTTACGTGTACTCAGACGTACTCAGTGTATTTCTATACGGAGTAGAAACGTGGACATTGAAGGCAGAAACTCTATCAAAACTCCAGGCTTTTGAGTTATGGTTGTCCAGAAGGATTCTGAAGATACCATGGAGAGACAAAGTCACCAATGAAGAAGTACCACGGAGGATGAACACAACCGCAGATTTGGTCAACATCGTGAAGGGCCGTAAGCTGAGGTACTTGGGACATACAATGAGAAATTAAGGTAAACACGAGCTACTTCAATGCATTTTGCAAGGTAAAATTGAAGAAAAAAGGGGCCCACGACAAATAAGAATATCCTGGCTTGCTAACCTGAGAGCATGGCATAGAAAGACCTCACCAGAAAATCATAGCCAGAATAATCGCCAACATTCGGAACGGACAGGCACCCTAAGAAGAAGAATGTATGTCTTCTTTTTCTTCTTCTTCTTTGGTTTATTGTCTTCCATCTACTTAAGTATTTGGCCAGCTCATGGCCTCGGAATAAAGGAAAAATCCCTTATTCAGCTAAAATTTGGAGTTGATATGGGACAAATAAAACAAAGGTAAAAAATTTTCTCGCTCAGGGATGATAACTACCGACCATTACACAATCTGCTTTAATAAGCCACAATTTTAGTTTGAAATTAAGGTGATTTTACGTTTCTATTTCGATTTGACTTTTATTTATGTCAGCCGAAACATGGAATATTAAAATAAAATGTTTTTCGACGTCATAGGTATACTTATGACTGAAGTCAACTAGGCACGTATAAGAACTAGGTTTATATCGTACTATTATTATCTCACAACTTAATATGTTTTCCATTGTTTGCGTTACTTTGCCGGTTTTTAGGGCACCCTAATATCTACACAGTATGGTGCAAATATTTGGAATAAATTCGATATTTCATACACCAGCGACTTTAGGGAAAAATACTAAATCAGGTCGATTTTTATATTTAAATTATGATATTTTGGCATATATATCATACGCGTGACGTCATCCATATGGGCGTGATGACGTAATTGAAAATTTTTTAATGCGACAAGGAGTCGTGTGACAGCTTATTTAAAAGGTTATTCAATTCTGCATTTATTGATAAAATATTAACGTAATTGTTTATACAGGGTGTCAAAAAAAAATATTTTTAATTTAAATTAATTGACAAAAAAAAAGAATGCATGTAATTTATTTAATTCAAAATACATTTTATTGTTGTCAGAAAACAGAAAAAAATATTTATTTGACAAATAAACATTGTTTTCCGCTTAAATTAAATGGTCAAACCTGCTCCCGCCAACCACTTGGAAGTTTGAACATTTAATTTAAGCGAAAAGCACTGCTTGTTTGTCAAATAAACATTTTTTTGTGTTCTGCCAGCAGTAAAATGTATTTTGGATTAAATAAATTACATACATTCTTCTTTCTTTGTCAATTAATTTAATTTAAAAAAATTGGATACCCTTTACAAATAATTATGTTAATAGTTATATTACTGAATACAGAATTAAATACCCTTTCAAATGAGATATCACGCGATCCCTAATCTCATTTAAAAAATCATCGATTACGTCATCACACCCATGGGAATTAACTAATCGGGTACAGCAGTTATTTTGTCGTTGTAAAGTTTAGAACTTACGTATCTCAACTATCAAGTCTTTAGTGGTTCGTGCTTCTCTATCAGAATATTAATTAACCATGTTTTTTACGGTGAAGGGTTGACAGTCAAATGCAAGAATAACCTTAAAATCCGTCTTGTACAATAACTGTACCGAATATTTAGCAGAGTATCTAGTGATTGCTAATTATGTTTTAATAAAACCTATTTTTTTTTAAGTATGATATAGGTAGATGGTAGATGAAAGTATAATAATAATTATTTGTACATCTTAAGAAACGCTTCAAACCGTTTAACACACATACTTATATATAAATCGGCGCAATAATGTAAGTGAAAGTGAATTGCCATTTTAATAAACTTATAACAAATACGTCTCATGTTGCCTTATGCAACGGCAAGATAATAAATATGCAATGGCAAGATAATATTTTATGGATTTTGTTGTTTAAATAATTTAAGTTATATTATAAAATTTCTTTTTTAACAGTCGACCCAAAATAAATAAACACAAGGCCAAGTGTAACGTACCTTTCAATTTTTCAAAAATAATGTACAATATTCATCATCATCAGTGGCGTTACAGCTCTTTATGAGCCAAAGCCTTCTTCAGAACAATCCTCCATTCGCCCCTGTCTCTGGCAACTCTTCTCCATGCTCTAATTCCAATAGATTTCAAATCATTTTCTATGTTGTCTTGGTACCTAAGTCTCGGTCTTCCTCTTGCTCGTTGTCCTATCGGCCCTCTTCTGTTAACACTTTAACTGCCATGTGTACCATATATGGACACAGGAAATTTTAGTTCTCTGCCATGTGTATATATATTGGACACAGGTTTTATCAGCGTTTCAGCCATGTGTCCGTGGTTGGTATACATTTACCGTGTATTTAAATGGGAATATCATTGAGTCTGGCGTAGAACTATAACGTTTAAAAATATCCTTGGATTTTTTAAATTTTTAATGGTATAAGGGATAATAAAATGAAAATTCACTATACATTAACTTTTTTTATTTTTATGACAGTACAGCATATTACCTATACCTAATAAAAAGTAAATAATGTAGTATTTTTTAACTAGAAAGTTAGGTACTGAGAGTCAATTTTATTGTACATGTTTAAGTTATTTTTTGTGAAAACATGGTTGGCAAAGAAACATTCTAAGCACATAAAAGGGCTGTCTTCACATGTGTTTCATACCCGTGTGTTTTTATAGCATTATTTCGACCATGGAGATCAGAGTTTTTTTTGTAATAAATCGTGCATCTCCCTCTTTTGTTCAAAGCATTTTGAGTAAGTTCATGTTTGGCTTAAACTTTTACAGGAAGAAGTAGATTACTACTTTGAAGAAGTTACATGCACACATTTTCTTTGAATTTTGTAACTGGCATTTTGCTTTGGTTGGTGTAATTGAAAATAATTAGAGTATTCACCAGTGAACTACCAGTAATCATCTCAAATGCCACCTTTCTGTACCATTTGACAGACTTTCGAAAGCAGTTTGACTAAGCTGTCTTTCGATCTGGCATGTTCACAAATGCTTTTGCGTTATTGTATCGACAATGGCTGCAGGTTTTCTTTTAGGACCTTCCCTAAGATAACGGACTATTTGACCTTAAGTGTCCATCTAATCGCAGGCCGCGTGCACCAAATAAGGACACAGCAATTTTTACAAAAATACCCAAAAAACAAATCTGATTTTATGATTTTTGCTAAAAACAGACACAAATAGAGTAATTAAGATGAAAAAAATATTTTGGCCCAGAAGACCCGGTACAAAATTTACTCTGAATTTACCTGGCAGTTAAAGTGTTAAAAACTTTTCTGACTATGGCATCTTCCTCTCGCCTGATTTCATGACCTATCCATCTAAAAGGCGTGCTACCTTAATGAATTTTACAACGCCAGGTTCTCCAAAACTTCTATACAACTCAAAGTTGTAACGCCTGCGCCACAAACCTTGTTGTTTCATGGCTCCATATATTCGTTTTATGATTTTTCGCCCAAAACTTCTGAGCAGTTCTTGGTCATTCTGTGTAAGTGACCAAGTATCTGAACCATATGTTATCACTGGTCTTATTAGTGTTTTGTAAACAGTCAGTTTAATTTTTCTAGGTATTTTTGAGGCCCACTGTCTTCTTAAACCATAGTAGCACTTATTGGCGAGCACTATTCTTCGTTTAATTTCTTCACTGACGTTGTTATCTTTAGTTAGCAGCGAGCCTAATTATATGAAGGTGTCAATACCTTCCAGTTCTAGGTCGTCAGTTATTATTCTTGTAGGTGGCGGGTTGCTTGACCTAATGGATGTGTGACTCATTAAAGCAGTGGCGTAACTAGTCTGACCTGCGCCCCAATGCAAGTATTCCTCGTGCGCCCCTATGCAAGTATTCCTCGTGCGCCCCTATTCCCAGACTTATTCTCCATCCCCTCCCACCCCTCCCCCCCAACCTCCAACGAAACTAACAACGACATTTCTCCAGAGAAAGATTATACAAAGAAATATAACAGCAATTTTAAAGTTAATTATTAAAAAGTTATTATTCAAAAAATAATTGAAAGTAAAATTAAGGGGCTATCCTAGTGTAAAAGTACGAAATTCACATACTTTTTTTAATTTCTAAAATAAAAAGAACTGTACCAATATGAATTACCAACTGAACCAATATGAAGTATGTTATATGAATTTCGTACTTTTACACTAGGATAGCCCCTTAAGTTACTGAACATTTCCAAATACCAATAATATAACTGAAGTAAGGATCACATTATACAGGGTATCCCGAAAAGATTGGTCATAAATTATACCACAGATTCTGGGGTCAAAAATAGGTTGATTAAACCTCACCTACCTATATACAATAGTGCACACAAAAAAAGTTACAACCCTTTAAAGTTACAAAATGACAATCAATTTTTTTTCATATATTGAAAACTCATAAAGATTTTTCATTGAAAATGGACACGTGGAATTTTTATGGCAGCAGCATCTTAAATAAAAATTAAAGTAAAATTTGTGTACCCAATAAAAATTTTATGGGGGTTTTGTTCCCTTAAACCCCCCCAAACTTTTGTGTGCGTTCCAATTTAATTATTATTGTGGCACCATTAGTTAAACACACTGTTTTTAAAACATTTTTGCCTCTTAGGACTTTTTCGATAAGCCAGTGTTTATCGAGATATTTTGAATATTTATCGAATCCACCACATATTTGTATATGGGTAAAGTACGATTATAGAGACCTGTTAATAATCTGAAAATGTATTTATAATTTACATTTTTAGGTATATTTTGAAAAAGAAGCCACATCTCGATAATAGGTGACTTATCAAAAAAAGAATAAGAGGCAAAAAAGTTTTAAAAACACTGTGTTTAACTAATGGTACCACAATAATAGTTTAATTGGAACGTACACAAACATTTGGGGGGTTTAAAGGAACAAAACTCCCATAAATTGTTTTGAAGATATTCTTCTTTAGCGGCGAATCGATTGAGGGTAAAATTTGATTGATCCCCGCGCATGCGCACACCGACGGTATGGTATTAGTGGTTATACGGGCTCTGATTGGGTGTTGAAATTTTGAAATGATCTGTTATGTCAATAATTGTTCAATATGGAGGTTATCGGTAAACAAAAATATTGTATAATATTAGTTTTTATTGATGTGTGGACAGAAATAAAATCAAATTTATAATTATAGTGACTTTTTAAATAGTTTTGAAAAGCCGCAGGTACGTAAGTCTAAATGTTTCAGTTGGAAATACCTAATAGTTTCAATACCTATCTATTTGGAAAACTTAAACAAAATAATGTAGTTACCTATTAGTAGGCAATGCTTTAATTTACATAATCTGATTACGAACAAACTTTCTACAAATCTTCATCTCATATATCGTTTTCTTACTCTATATTTTGTTGTATTTTATTTCGACAAAAATCAAACTAATAATTTTATTAAATTCATATAAATTTATGGTGTAAACGTTTAGTTTGTGTATATTCCCACATGACGTACACGCGAATGTGGTGCAGTTTGAAATGCCGTCAACTTTCGTACGGCGCGGTAGACGTGAAGTGGGTTCGAGCCCCAAGCAAGTTATTTTTTTTTTATTTTTTTTTTATAGATTTTATGATTGTAATTATATTATTATATAATTTTTGAAGATATTCTTCTTTTTTGAAAGTGGTAGATAAGAAAGTTAGTTTGATTTTTTAATAAAATAAGTACAAATAACCTTTTAAGTATATTTACTTTGTTTAAATTACCTATTATATAATAGAAGAATATCTTCTTACGTGCGTACAAAGTACACACACATTCTTTTTTTGTAATTATATTAAAAAAGAAGCCGCGTCTCGATAAATACTCGCTTATCGAAAAAATACTAAGAAGCAAAAAAGTTTTAAAAACGTTGTGTTTATCTAATGGTACCACAATAATGACTTAATTGGAACGTACACAAAAGTTTGGGGGGGTTTAAGGAATCAAAACCCCCATAAAATTTTTATGGAGTAGACAAATCTCACTATAATTTTGTTTTAAGATGATCCTAGCATAAGAATGATACATGTCCATTTTCAATAAAAAATCTGTAATAGTTTTCGATATATTGAAAAAAATCGATTTTCATTTTGTAACTTCAAAGGGCTATAACTTTTTTTATGAGCACATTTGTACTAAGGTAAGTTAGGTTCAATAGAACTATTTTGACTCCAGAATGTGTGGTATAATTTATGACCAATATTTTCGGGACACCCCGTATACTTACAATTAATTAATGTACTTTTTAGGACGATAAAATATACACTACTTACTTTACTCAACATTTTTTATTTATTCAGTGCCCTATACAGTATAGTATACATGATATCGCAAGCAACAATATAATGTTTATGTTCCGTTTCTCAAACTTTGATTAATTTTACTTGATGATGCATTCTTACAGTCAAACCTACCTACAGCTCATAGGAACAACACTGTACGTTAATTCCTATTCCCTGACAAAGCCCCTGCGGCTCTTTGTTTCTAGGAACAGTCTTGCTAACTTTTCTACATCTAAAGACCGAGCTCTTTCATATTCAATACTAATTACACTAAGACCACACAGTCTAGTATTGGACATAGAGTTCCTTAAGTAGTTCTTTATTATTTTTAGTTTAGAAAAAGATCTTTCACTACTTGTAACAGTTACGGGTAATGTAAGAAACATTATTAATGCTGTACTTACGTTTGGGACACTTGATGCAATAAATTTATTCCTAATCAATAGATAATCAGCCAAGTGGCTGATTTTGCTTATTTTATTACTTTTGATATCGTCTTTGACTACATTTCTAAAGCAAATTACTTCATTGGTCAAAGCATGAGTCACATCAGATTCATATTTTTTACAAAACTCAGAGGCTGACTTTACAAGTTGTTCGTCAGAAAAATGTAATAAATTATCTGGGTTTAAAAAACTGAACGTGTCAGTTATACATACCATAAAACCTTTCGTTTAACTGTGAAATAAGAATATCAACAGCTCTCAAAAATACCTAAACTTTAAAGCAATGCACAGGATCACTAAACTCATAGTCACTAGAAAGTTCGTCAAAAAAAGTCTTTACTTTTCTTTTGCGTTTGGAGGTCATTAAGGAATCAATATTTCACTTCGCAGCTAACTTTCTGGCTTGATCCAGGACATCGTCGAATTCTCCTCGCAGTTCGCTCACAGTCTTTAAACACTTCTGAAGGAGATTCTTTGCATCATCTAGATTAACATCGGATCTCTGTACATTTACATCGGTGTTTTTTTACATTTTTTATTTTCGGGAAGCTACAGGGAGTTTTGCTTCAACATATTTTTTTGCTAAAATTTTTCCAGAATATCAGTTTTTTGCGCCCCCCTAAGGCCTGCGCCCCAATGCACCGCATTGGTTGCATTGGCGTTAGTTACGCCACTGCATTAAAGCTATTGTTCTGTGATCTGAGCAGGTTGTTGCACTTACTTTTTGGGAATTGCTACAAAGGTCGATTGCAGCCATTGTCTGGGGATTGTAGCAGTCTGATATATTAGATTAAAGAGATCAACCATTACATCAATACCCCCTTCATCGATGGGTTTTAATAATTCGATGGGAACATCATCTGGTTTAGTTGCTTTAGTAAATATTTGTGGACTTTTAGTTTCACGGCCATGACACATTGACAGTTCTCGTCCGATCACCGAAGTCAAGCAGTATCGGGCACGTATATGGATGGGCGACCGCTTCGGAGGGAACACCGCATGCATGTTGTTGACTCTCGTTTTTTTTTGTTTAATTTTTGATATTATTTTAAAAAGGTTAATACTGAGCTATCGACAAAAAAGCGTAATTAGAGAACTTTGTGGTATATACATTTTAGTAAACTGGTTGGCAGGTCAGTTTTTGTTTACGAATTATATGGTATAAAATAATATTAAGAGCACGGAATTGAGATTAAATAGGTAATTTTGAATAAGTTTTTAAAATCTATTTAAATAGTGACAAAGAAGTATAACTTCTTACGTACGTACAAAGTACACACACTCTTTTTTATCATGAGGATTGGTGACGTGTAGAGTCTCACTCCAGTGAATGAACTCATTTAGAATTTAACTAATTTAAGTCTACATATATTTGTCTAATAGAGTTTTATGCATTTTCCCTAAAATCTAAAGTTATCTATGAGCTAAAGGCAGGTCTGATGACAGTAAACATTTTACTTTTGAGATATCTTTGATATGTGGCACATTTACTGGAGTGGCTAACCAGTTTTGATACGCTGACACTCTTTCACTGTAACTGACGTTGAAACGATGCATAGTACTCTTCGCTGATTCTAAGGGAATGTGATGCTAGATAATTTTGTTAGAAACGTAGTTAATGCCATCTAAAGTAGGCGGCTTTAACGATAATTGTAGTTTATTTTGAAATCTTTGTAAAATTGATAAGATGGAGTCGCTAGTACTATAAATACTTACAGTACCCGATAGACAGATGCTGTAGGTGCTCACATGTATCAAAAGTAGGAGCCTTTTTTACGTTAATCTAGTTCTTTATTGTTTGCTTTAACTTCCCTGTAAAAAGTGAACTTACCGTGTATGTCCATTTTAAAAGGTTCGGTGATTATAATTTGGTGGTATATTTTCAGGTATTTTGAGATAATATATCTTATTTAAGGGAATTTAAGTATCTTGGAACAAGGAACAACAATAACTGCAGACAATGATGGATCACAAGAAATAAACAATAGGATACAGACCGGCAACATATGTCTTTTTGCCATCCAAAACCTTATAAAATCGAAACAACTAACAAGACGTACGAAGATAAAAGCCGTTATGATGTATGGAAGCGAAAAGTGGACGATAACAAAGGCAAACGAAGCGAGACTACGTGTTTGGGAAAGAAAAATTCTAAGGAAGATCTTTGGGCCTGTGCTGGATGAAGCATCAGGACAATATAGGATAAGAACTAACAAAGAGCTCGAAAAACTTTACGCAGGACAGCTTTCCCAACTGGAAGAGACCACGCGGACGCATTCGACTCCGGTAGCAGGAGACCTGATAGCTATGGACATGGCGAATTGGATAGAGGTTGCTCAAAATAGCAGTGGAGGCATGCTGTCGAGTCGGCAAAAACCCCATGAAGTGTTGTAACGCCACGGAGTGAGTGAGTGAGTGATATCTTATATAGGGGTCTACCCCAAAATCCCGACAGCCAGAATCCCGACAGCCACAATCCCGACGGCCAAAATCCCGACACGCCAGAATCCCGACATGCCAGAATCCCGACAGGTTTGATGAGTTTCTTTTTAACATATAATTATATTTATTTCTTGTTTTTTGTTTATGGCCATCTGTTTTTTATTTTTTGTTACTAAACAAAAGTATTTACCATTTAATATGAACTAATTTTCTAAATAAAATTTCTAACATGGGTACTTATATGAATTTTTTATTTTGCCAATATATAGTCCAATGATATATATGTATATTGTAATCAAATCCTGAATTCAAGTGTACTTTCATATAATAGATATTATCATGTCACTTACAACCTTCCATTTCAGTAAGTATAGCTTTTATATTATAAAATGAAGTGTTTAAATAATTTTTTCTTTTAAAATACATAATAATTTACATGTCGGGATTTTGGCCTGTCGGGATTAAGGCGTGTCGGGATTCTGGCGTGTCGGTGTTTTGGCCGTCGGGATTTTGGCTGTCGGGATTTTGGCTGTCGGGATTTTGGGCGGCACCGCTTATATAGATCATATTTTATATCAAGAGGGAATAGATATAGAATAATACAGTTATACCAAGGAAAAAATAGGTGGTTGAAAGGCTGTAGGAGAAAAAAGCTACTTGACTGAAAAACATTTGAGGTTGGACCAAAAACAAAACCCATTGCCATTTTTATTTGAAAAATACTTTATCTGGTTTGGCACATAAAGAAGTAGAATGAACTCAAATTATAGAGACAATAATTGAAGAATGGAACAGTACTTTCCAAACCACGATTGAAAATTATATTGAACTTGACAAAATATTTGAATGCAGTAATAGAACTAGACTAGTATAGCATAAAATTTCTATTTTTATTTAAGTTAATAACAATAAAGTTGGCAACTTGTGATTATTAGCAACTTATGAAACTTATAACCTTTTAACTTATATGTGTGTGTGTGTGTGTTCACAAAGAGGGGATGGCATTAGATAAACTTTTTGCCACAGATATTTGAAAGTTGAAGATTGAAGATGTGATATTAAATTTTTATTTTAGAATCTTTAAGAATTTTAACTTATATAAATTTGGTGACCAGTTTTTACTCTTATCCAATTTTTTTGATGAATTTCGTATTCAAATCAAAAAATTATTCTTGTCTAGCTCCGGTTAACCTTCAAGAACATGGTACATGCACACGCACGAATATAAACCTTTTAGGAAAATCAAAGTCCAAGTGTCGGAATTAGAGATTTATTGCAAAGAAATGTATTTCCCAATTGTAAATCCCAAAACAAGGTTCAAATTAGAGACCAAATTTATTAATAAATTAGGCATAAGGCAAAAAAAAAACAGAATTAAGTCATCATATTATTATCATAACATTAAATCATAATTATAATGAAAATGAAAAATATAATTATAAGGACGCGATAGTGTTCAGGTCAGTGTTATTGCATAATGTTAAAAAAAAAACAAGATAAATCTTTTCAACTATTAGATTATACGGTTTTGCATTTTGAATATTTTTTTGCCGCCTCCTGATATAATTAATTAAGTTTTTTGTAACTATTTACTGTAGTTTGTTAAAATCAAATACTATCTCACTTCAAACGCATAAGTGATAAGGTTTCACATAAGGATATACATAGAAAGATAGAGTTTTTAAAAGTAGGGGGGTATGCCCAAAATCATGGTCCAATGCTATTTAAATGCATTCATTTTTTTCGAATCCTGAAAAAACTAATAAGTATTTTTGAAAAATTTAAAAACAGAATGAAAAACTTCATTATAACCAAGGGCAGAAAGTTAATGAAAGCTTATATAATATTTATTTTAATAAGTTACAGGGGTGACGAAGAAAAAGGGAAAATTTATTGTGTGATTTTTAATTTCAAATATTTCATTTTAAAGAAATTTTCTGTTTCTTCTAAGGAACTTTCTTCCCTTGGTAATAGTACAATCTAACATTCTGCGTTTAAATTTTTCAAAAATATTTATTAGTTTTGTCAGGATTCGAAAAAAATTAATGCATTTAAATAGCATTCTACCAAGATTTTGCGCCTACCCCATTAACGACAAAAAGTCTAGTGAATTCTAGAATTAAAAAACAGAATTACTTTCTTTACAAAATATATGTCATGTTGTCAGTGGCGGCTGGTCCTATGAGGCAGGTGAGGCAGTACCTCACCAGTATATCAATCCACTATTTACGTTATTTCTTTATCCCATCATCAATTCATTAAATACAATTTAACTTTTTGAAATTTGTTAAATAACTTTATTTTTACGATAACGAATAAAAATAGGTACGGCCCTGATCTCTGTAGTCCACTTTCACTTTCTCAAATAATGGTTATAGGAGAGGCATGCTTGGGCCAGCCTCTCATGGGTTCTATATCTACAAAAGGGACTAGACCGAGTAAAATTCATTCTGAGAACAATTTCAAACGCTGATTCAAATATCCTGCCTGATATATATAAGCGTATAGGGTCGAACTGCACCGATCTGTTTAATGGATAAAAATTATTGGATATGCTTTTTCTCATGAGGATCTTTCAGTGCGTCACAGTTTTTCGATTTCTTTCTAACGCATTAAATTGTATGTGACAGACTATTTCACTAGACTGTTTTTAACTGATAAAACTTCATAGCAACGCATCGTTTCCTACTGACAAAACTCCTTAGCGACGTGATTTCTCAGCGACAAAATTATGACAGATCCGTCACGAAAGTGTCTGGTAATAACAAATAAATAAAGATTATATTTCGTTGATAAGGTGCACTAATTGTCTCGTGAAATAGTCTTGTCGAATATCATTCGAGAGAAAATTATTTACCGGCAAAATTTTCTCCTGGTTTCATTCAAGTTCGTTGTCTTTTGGTAATTTTCGCTTATGAAATTTTGACAAAATCACTCGAATGACGTCTCGTGCTCGTGATTTAAGTCAAAATTTAATTCGCGAAAATTGCCAGGCAACAAACTTTCATACCAGTCGAAAATATTGCCGGCAAAATTTTCTCTCTTGTGATATTATATACGAAAAAAACGCACGTCGGTGATTACATTTCGTCGGTGACATATAACATTTATTATAGTTGTCAATAGATGGCGCCATAATCGAAAATAAAATAATTTGCGAATTATATAATATATCTACGAATATAATCTGAACAATTTATAAGACTATTAGGTCTGGATCCCGCGTATGAAAAAAAAGTTGATTAATAGCAAGCTGAAAATTTGTTAATAGCTTAAGGGTGTCTAGTCGGATAAACTTTGATATATGGGAACACTGGAACAGGGGCAGTTTTAATTGTGGAACAGGTTAAAAATTTGGAACGGTCAGATCACGAAAACGGCACGTTTATTTTGTCCGACACAACAGACTTAAACTCTCCGAACAGAGATTAAACTCTCATGCAAAAATCAGACTGCTATTTATCACCTCTCATAATTCCTGTCATTTGACATATTCTACATGTTCCACTCATTAAAACGCCCATTTGGTGATAAATAGCAGTCTGATTTTTGCATGAGAGTTTAAGCTCTGTCCGGAGAGTTTAAGTCTGTTCTGTCGGACAAAATAAATGTGCCGTTTTCGTGGTCTGACCGTTCCAAATTTTTAACCTGTTGCACAATTAAAACTGCCCCTGTTCCAGTGTTCCCATATATCAAAGTATGTCCGACGAGACACCCTTAAGCTATTAACAAATTTCCAGCTTGCTATTAATCAACTTTTTTTTCATACGCGGGATCCAGACCTATATACAAATCAAATGAAATACCAAAATGTGACAACTGTCAGATTTAACTAAAATGTCATGTCACTAAAATGTATATTCTCACGGACTTACCTTTTTTTCTATCATTTGTGACGCACTGAAAAATGCTCATGAAAAGAAGCATATGTAATTTAGTATGTTAACAATTATTATAAAAATCAAAAAAGCAAGAGGTGTCCGATCTAATTTTTGTCTGACTATAATTCTGTGGCTTGGTTCTAAAAGGGCCAATGTCAAATTCTTGTTTTATTGTACAGCTCTCTTTTGAATTTAATATTGACCAAACAAAATGCAAAAAATTGAAATTGGCCATTTTAACACCAAGTCACATAATGTGGCTTAATGATAAAAGGGCCAGAGTCAATTTTTTGCATTTTGTTTGATCAATATTAAATTCAAAAGAAAGCTGTACAAAAAAACACAAATTTGACATTGGCCCTTTTAGAACCAAGCCACAGAAATATTAATAATTATTTAATTATTAAGAAAGTACTTTTTCTATAAATTAAAAAACATTTCGGCCCAGGCAGACATTATTTTAGATTTTTTGGATCATTCTAAACAAAAAACGTCGTCTTTTGTAATTTTTCTCTTAAGTTGATCGTTTTCGAGTTAGTAATTTAAAACCGTTTGATCTTATATCGGATCCTCTACTATAGCGCTTTTTCACGATAGAGAGAGACTTTTTTCGCGATAATGATTTAAAACTTTGTATGCCAGTTTTTAAATTATTATACATTTGTGTTGTTAAAAATTATATCAGAAATACAACTGCATAGACACGATTGAGTAATATGGTAAAAATATCAATTGAAAAATCATTTATAAAATCACAGGATGAGAACGCTTTTATAGACGAGGTAATAGATCATTTTTCAGAACAGAAATCTCGCAAAGTTTCTTTAATTAATAAAAAAAAATTTAGAACTCAGTTTTCTATTTACCATTTATATTTTATGAAGTTTTTTTACTAAAATAACTTCAAAATAGGAAGTGGTTCGAATATATGAATTTTACGAAATAAAAGGCAGATATCGAGCAGTGAGTTTTATTTAAACTTGCTCAAGTATCATTTCGCTCCTAGAGCATCTTCAGGGGCATTTCGTCAAAAAAAGGAAGGTATTCTCGAATGTCATTAATTGTCTGAAGTTGTGGCAACTTAAATTAACATATCTAACAAATACTTAACTTACACGACACTGTAACGTACAAACAGATACATTTATCTGTTTGTACCTCCATCTTCAAAATGTATAAGTACCAAAATTACCTGCAGTCAAATTTATCTGTTCGTCCTTCGTGTAGTGTACGTTAAATATTTGTTAGATATATGTTAATTTAAGTTGCCACCACTTCAGACAATTAATGACATTCGAGGATACCTTCCTTTTTTTACGAAATGCACCTGTAGATGCTCTAGGAGCGAAAGTATACTTGGACAAGTTTAAATAAAACTCAGTGCTCGATATCTACCTTTTATATCGTAAAAAATAACTTTCTTTTATTTATTTTCATTTTATTAGTATAATTTCATAATAATAACGTAATTAATTAATTTATTAATTCTAATTATAGGTCATAATTAATTTTCTTTTACGCTTTTTATATAAAAAAACAAAATTTAACCCTTGGTTTATACGTAAAAATCACTCTTATAATATAACAGTAATTTGTTTCTTGATTGTTTGTATTGCCCTATATTCAATAGAATTTACAATATAAGATTGGTTCTAAAATTAAATTATCACGTGTTTGTAGGTATATTCTTTGCGTACAATAATTTCATTTTGGCAACTGATTAAACAATAGTACATTGTTTACCGGGTAGGAAAAGCTTAACATTCCTGGACGACTGTGAAGATTGCTAAGTCGAGGCGCAAGCCGAGACTTAGCAACACAGAGTCCAGGAATGTGGCTTTTCCTACGAGGTAAACATACTATTTTTCCGCAAATCGTTTAAAATTCGACAGATATTGATTGATTTAAAAAAAACGCGATAATTTTATTCCCAAATAAATGGTGCTTTGAAATTCCTAATAAAATTACTTGGGTTACTATGGAAACGTATTGAGGTTGAATTGTCAAACTAACAACTGTACGGAAATATCATTTCCTTACAGTAAGGAAATGACATTTCCTTACAGTAAGGAAGTCCTGACTTTTTCTTCAAGAAATTTTGACAGGAATGTCAAAATTTCCCGGCGATTTGCGGAAAAATCAGTTGTTGTCCGCTGTTCTCATGTAGTTTCTAATATAAATTTTGCTTAATATGGCTGTAAAACGCTGATGAGACCCAGGAAGGACGAAATATCTGATGGATACTGTTTTGATATGTGGTATTAGTAATTATTATTAGCTAAAAAACTAGTACTATGAGTATGAACCTATCACAGACTTGGCCAGAAAATAATTTGTCTCTCTCTAAATACCAGCCTGCCACGTAAAATGGTATCCGAGCTTTCGTTGCTATTTTTGCCAATAAAATATTAATTTTCCGCAAATCGCCAGGAAATTTTGACATTCCTGTCAAAATTTCTTGAAGAAAAAGTCAGGACTTCCTTACTGTAAGGAAATGTCATTTCCTTACTGTAAGGAAATTATATTTCCGTACAGTTGTTAGTGTTCTACATAAATGATAGAAAACATTGTCAAGTTTGACAATTCAACCTCAATACGTTTCCATAGTAACCCAAGTAATTTTATTAGGAATTTCAAAGCACCATTTATTTGGGAATAAAATTATCGCGTTTTTTTTAAATCAATCAATATCTGTCGAATTTTAAACGATTTGCGGAAAAATAGTATGTTTACCTCGTAGGAAAAGCCACATTCCTGGACTCTGTGTTGCTAAGTCTCGGCTTGCGCCTCGACTTAGCAATCTTCACAGTCGTCCAGGAATGTTAAGCTTTTCCTACCCGGTAAACAATGTACTATTAATATAATTTGCAAGGGTTAAAATAAATACAGCAATGTTCTGTAGAAGGCCTCATGTTATGACGTCACAAAATTGACCTTTCGCTCATTAAAGATAAGCTAACCACAATAATATTCCTCAAGTGTAGTGTGCCTCACCATCTTGTACTATCACGAGCCGCCCCTGCATGTTGTATCCATGTATCCAAATCAAAAGCATTTGTTTGCTTCCATTTATATCTATTCATTTGGATCCATTTATATGCTCATAGGAATCTGCTTCACGTTTGAGTTGTCAGCTAACTTATTGGCGGTTAGTTTCCTTTAGTACAGCATTTTTCTAATGAACTCTTACATCGAATACCTGTACGTACAGCTGATGCTAACTTGTAAGGAAAGAATTTAGATTAGAAAAAAAGAACATGTAGCATACGTAACATCTTGTAACCTAATGGCTTGTATTATTGGATAAGTTCCTTCCATCTTGTAACCTAATGGCAATACAATGTATTGCTTTCCAAAAAATTTGCTTAGAGACATAAAAAATTACAAAAAGGAAAATTTTTAATTTGTAATTTTTCGTGTGTGAGGGATAATAAACAATTTTTGAAGTTATACTTCTTTAGGCGCGATTGGGAGTAAATTTTTATTTTACTAGGCGCATGCGCACACTGACAGTATGTTATTAGTCGTTATACGGGCTCTGATTGGGTGTTGAAATGATCTGTCAATAATTGTTCAATACGGAGGTCATCGGTAAACAAAAATGTTGTATATTATATTAGTTTTTATTGTTGTGAGCACAAAAATAAAGTCAAATTTATAATTGTAGTGACTTTTTAAATAGTTTTGAAAAGCCACAGGTACGTAATTCTAAATGTTTCAGTTGTATTGCAATAAAAAATTATCTTCATACTTATTTGGAAAATGTAAAAAAATAATGTACTTACCTATTAGTAGGCAAAGCTTTAATTTACATAATCTGATTACGAACAAACTTTCTACAAATCTTCATCTAATATATCCTTTTCTTACTCTATATTTTGTTGTATTTTAATTCGACAAAAATCAAACTAATAATTTCATATAAATAAACAAAATGTCTAAAAGTTTATGGTGTAAACGTTCAGTTTGTGTATATTCCCAAATGACGTATACGCGAAGGTGGCGCAGTGGGAATTCGCTTTGACTTTCGATCGGCGGGATATACGGGAAGCGGGTTCGAGCCCCAAGCAAGTTATTGTTTTTTTAGTTTTTTTTATACATTTTATGATTCTAAGTATATTATTATATATTTTTTTTCAGAAAATACGTATTTAATTAAAATTTTTGGCAGCAATTATTGTTCAGAAATCATTTGTGGCATTTTTAAATGTACTTGTGTGTGTTTTATTTTTTTTAATTTTTTGGTATTATTTTAATAAAAATTTTTGGAAAGTAGTAGAGAAACTGTTTAAAGTATATTGATTTCGTTGAAATCATATAATGGAAGTATAACTTATTACGTGCGTACAAAGTACACACATTCTTTTTTTTTTTTTCTTTAAGATTTTAGTCATCTACCTATGCGAATTTCAGTCAAACGTTTCAATAAATTTCTCCTATATTTACAACATTGTCTAGAGTCTAGATAAATCTTCCATTGAGAAAATTACTGACAGATTGAACTGCCCCTTCTCTGTAGGTATACAATGGTACTTTTTGAGAACAAGTCCAGGAGTTTAAATTTCTAGTCATCACACTATCTACCTACGGAAAGCTCGAAACAGAAGTGGAAGATAAAATGAATAAAGCACACACTGCCGCAGGTTACCTGAATGAATCAATATGGAGAAATAAAAATATCGGAAAAGAAGTGAAAGGCAGAATTAACAAAACAACCATCAGACAAATAATGACATGCACGGCAGAAACACGACCTGAAAAACAATGCTAGAAACAGCAGAGATGAAGACACTATGGTATAGACTAGAACATTGATTCCCAACCGGGGGGCGATTTGAGATTTTCAGGGGGGCGATAGAGCGAAGGGGGCGATATGGGGGGCCAGAGAGAAAAGGGGGCGATAAGGTGGGCGATTAGCATCTGGGAAAAGAGAAATGGGTAATAGAGAAGAAAAAACAATACTTTCGATCGGATATCCATAGGATAATAAAAAGTAATTAAATGTACACCAACGCAGGTAATAATAACACAAACATCTCGTCTAGTAACAGAGGGCTATGAATCATGATACAATTTAATTCTATAGGTAAGTAATACATTATAATTAATTCTGCATTTTCCTTTTATCGAGCTTTCGTATTGGGTGAATATCCGCACAAAAGAGGAAGGGATAGAAGTGGGATAAGAATGATGAGAGTAGGTACCGACCCTGCCGATCTGACTCCAACAAAAAGTGTACGGCCAAAATTGTGGTCGTTTTGTCATCTATCTATCTTTTGCCCTTCATTTGTCCAAAGTTAAACGTAGGCCTCCCCATTATTTTTCCACTCTTCTTCGTTCAGTGCTAATCCTGTCCATCTGGTCCCAGCGTATCTTTTTGGGTGATTCGACCATCTCATCTGTGGTCTGCCCTTTCCTCTTTTACGGTCCCAAGGTCTCCAGTGGATTGTCGCTTCATTCCATCTTCCGTCTTTTTGTCTGTTGTTTTATCATGTTTTTAACTAGAGAGTAGCTGCATGCTTAACTATCAGATATTTCTGAAAAATTAAATGGAACGAATCTGGAATTACAAAGGAAGAACATAAATATGGCCAAAGCGAAAGGAGTAGTCGGAGCATTCATTGACAAACTATCTATTTTTGAACAATATATACAGAGAGGAGGTCTGACCAAATTCCCCAGAAATCATCATGTGGTTATTCTGAGGATCTTCAAACATATTGCCTCCACCTTGGAGGGGATTTGAGGTACATAGCTATTAACCAACATTGAGCCAGACATAAAGAAATTATGTGAGTATCACCAGGCCCAAGGGAGAAATTAACAATTATTACTAACCATGTTCACCAACACGTGGACAAAATGCAAGAGGCACAAGATCGAAATAGAGGGAAAATTATGAGAGAGATCTATGTCCAGCAGTGGACAAGCGAAGATTGAATGATGACTTACCATGTATCATTTTACGAAATGTAAAAATAAATCAATATTGTACTGAATAGTTTTTTGTTTCAATTTAATTGGGGAGGGGGGGCGATTATAATATTCACAACCGGTGAAACCTGTCTAAGGGGGCGATCATGGGAAAAAGGTTGGGAACCACTGGACTAGAAGTGCAGATATAAAAGGGTATGGAAAGGCTACATAATCCGAATGACCACAAAGAAAGTAGTAAGGATGCCGAGAAACGGTTCACCAATAGGAAGACGATCAGTGTGAAGACCACGAAAACAATGGAATGACAACTTACTGGAGGTTCATTAAAAAACAGACAGAGTCACGTCTACACAAAAACAAGAAAAAGAAGAAGATTATTGTAAGAGATGCTGTAACGGAACGAATGATAGTTGAAGGTAACGTAGCGGACAAAAGACCCATAGGAAAATCTACAACAGGATGGCCGTAAAGAGCAAATAAAGGATATGATTGGTTACTCATTCTACGAAGCCAAATGACACGCACAGGAGAGAGCAAGTTTGACAAAAATAGTCAAAGTCCCTACAAGCATACGAATGAGAAAAGTTAGAGAAGGAGGCTGTAAGAGAGATCCAAACAGTTATACTTCACTTTTGGGACTATCCGTAAGCTCTTGATAATACATCAAATAAGGCTGCTAGTACTGATAATACAAAAAGATATTAGAATATTTTTAAGGGCAACAAATAACGTGAAATATTGTTTTCTTGGAATTAAAATGCTTGTAGAGCGGACAATTACTACTAAAGCTTTGATTAGGAGGCTGGCAGATGTTTATGGTACCATAGTTTCACTTAATATACAGGGTGTTTCATTAATAATTGTCCATATAGTAACTGGAGAAACCTTAGCACAAAATACGAAGATCTAACCTAAAACACTTAAAGAAAATGTTGTTCCTTACTGAGTTACAGGGTGTTTTATCTTAAAATTTAAAATTATTTTTGCTCAGAATTTTAAAACTATTCGACGTATAACTTTCATACTTGGCAGAAAGTATACGTACTGTACAAGCTACTAAATTATGTTAAACACACGTTTGTGCTATTACCAGAGGCGTACGACGGGGGAAAGTGAATGGTTGACCCTTTCCAAATTCTACGCCACTGGCGAAATTGCTATTTTAGTTCAATTTTTGGATTCTCCAATACTTTCTATGAAAATAATATACTCTTTATTGGTAACGATAAAGTCATTAGTTTTCGAGATATTTGAAGTTAAAAATGAAACGACACGGTTATTTTGATTAATGTATTGTGTCGCTTCATTTTTATTTTCAAATATCTCGAAAATTAATCAGTTTATCGTTACGTATGAAGAGTATAATATTTACATAAAAGGTATTGTAAAATCAAAAAATTACACTAAAATAGCAATTTTATCAGTGGCGTAGAATTTGGGAAGGGTCAACTAGCCACTATCCCCTGTCGTACGCCTCTGGTAGTAGCTAGAAACGTTTATTTATCTTAATTTAGTAGGGTGTACAGCACCTACACTTTTTGCCAAGTATGATAAGGATACGCCAAATAGTTTGAAAGTACTGGGTACAAATAATTTTTAAATGTTAATCATATGAGTCATATCATAAATTAATCAAAATAATTGTGCCGTTTCATATTTAACTTCAAATATCTCGAAAACTAATGACTTTATCGTTACCAATGAGGAGTACATTATTTACGTAGAAAGTATTGGAGAATCTAAAAATGGCACTAAAATAGTAATTCCTCCAGTGACGTAGGATTTGAGAAGGGTCAACCATTCACCATCCCCTGTCGTACGCCTCTGGTAGTAGCTAGAAACGTTTGTTTATCATAATTTAGGAGTGTGTCTAGTAGTCACACTTTCTGCCAAGTATTAAAAGGATACCTCGAATAGTTTTAAAATGCTAAGCAAATATACTTTTTAATATTTTAGATAAACACCCTGTAACTTAGTAAGGAACCACATTCTATTTAAGTGTTTTAGGTTAAATCTTCGTATTTTGTGCTAAGGTTTCTCCAGTTACTATATGGACAATTAATAATGAAACACCCTGTATACGCAGATGAGGCAAACACAATTTTTTATCTTATGTACCGGCTGCAGATACTACATACTCCATAGAAACTTATTCTTCCTCTTCTTCTGGTAGCACTACAACCCGGGATGGGTCTTGGCTGACTGCACAACTGGCTTCCATCTCGAACGGTCGTCCATGATAGTTGAGTCAGTGAATAGCCCCATTGTTCTTAGATCTGACCATATATATTGTCTCTCCATTGCATTCGTGGGCGTCCTAAGAGCTTTCTTTCTGTGAGACCTTCCTCCCAGATTAACTTGGCAAGGCGGTTGTTAGGGCGTCTATGAACATGGTCAGTCCATCTTAGACGTTGAGATTTAATTTCATGGACTACGTCGCTCGCCCTATACATCTGCTTGGTTTCAGCATTTGTTCTGATTCGGTATTGGTTACTATTAGTGTCGTAATAGGGTCCAAATATTCTTCTGAGGATATTTCCCTCAAAACATCTTAAGTTTTCTTTCAATTGCTTTGGTCAGAGTTCACGTCTCACACCCATATATGAGCACCGGTCTAATCACTGTTTTATATATTCTTATCTTTGATGCTCGTATAAGGTCTTAGATTTAATAGTATTGTGGAGGCTATACATACATCTGTTTGTTGCCTGAATTCTCCGTTTAAACTCTTCCGCGATATTTTTATCACTACATACAAACTGAGACATGAAATATTAGAGAAACTTTTTGTTTCCAGAGAAGTCTCTACGAGTTCTTCATCTGATGTTCATTAAAAGGGTGTGGAAGAGTCCTAAAGAACGCTATGCCTAATGTTGATTCTCTATTATCTCTATCTCAACATTAGACATAGCGTTATTTAGTGTTGTAGGTATAAGTACATGAGGCGCCATTTTTTTAGAAGCGCATACAGATCTTGTTATGTTAGAGGTAGGTGGCCTTATGACTGATAGCTACATTATCTGGAATATCTGGAAGAATATGTGGTACTTTATATTTCCTCTTAATGCAGAATAAGGGTCGGCCGCATATAGCCAGGGTCCTCCTAAGTGCCTACTCTATTGAGGTTGGTGATCAATATGGCAAATTTCTCTCTGTTCTGAGCTTGATGAATTAAATCATTTCCTGTTGTGTAGGTCCAATCTCTGACGTTTCGGAGCCAGGATTTGTTCTTTCTTTCTATACCCATTTTACCTTTGATTTTGCCTTCTAATATTACCTGGAACTGCTCAAATTCCCTATGGCGCATTATGTGTCCTAGATATGACGTCTTTCTAATTTTGATTGTATTGACCAGATGAGGACCTGTATTCATTATTTCCAGTACTTCTTCATTTGTGGTTCTGCTGGTCCAGCTTATTCTTAACATTCGGCGGTACATCCACATTTCGAATGAATTCAGTGTGTTGACGTCATACTGTTTTAATGTCCAGGTCTCACAGCCTTTGGGGTTACAAAGCATTCTACGCGTGTTCATGAAGCCAGACCTTGCTATTTCAATGCTTATTCTAATTTCTTTTGAGTGGTCTAGCTGACGGTTTAGGTCTCTGCCCAGGAATATGAGGCTTTCGGAACTCTGAAGGGTGATACCATTGATTTGTATGTTGGGTGTAATTTGTTCATGGGGGTTCTTTTCGAATACCATAATTTTGGTTTTGGAAAGGTTAATATTCAAGCCCAGTCTGTGACTTTCTTCTGATAGTATGTTCATCAATATTTTTAGTTGGTCTTCTGGACATTAAATAGAAGAGGGGACAGAATGCACCCTTGACGCACTCCTCGTTCTATGTTTACGTAATTGGTGTTTCCGTTGTCTGTTCGAACGCATCCTGTGTGGTTCCAGTATGTATTACTTATTATAGCTATGTCGTGTCCGTCCAACCCTACTTCTTTTAGCCAGGGTAACAATGCAATAATTTACATAATAGGTTTGTATTGGGGTACTGGGGTGGCGTTCTAGAATTCCAGACTTGAACTCCATAGAGAATTTGTTATACCGCTTGGAAAGAGTTTGAAACTGTAATAGCGTTTAAACAGAAGATGGTAAACGAGTGGGAACAAATAATGCAAAATGAGATTTCTTGAGAATTATTGTAAAATTAATTAATATTTTGAAACTTGTTTTTTCTTTTGGGATTTTTTATTGAGCAGGCAATAAAAATAAATTCTATAAATTTCAGTTTTTCTAATATTCGTCAATTGGTATTGTCCGGGTAATTCTGCGGGACATTGTATAAAGGTATCTCGGAATTTTTTCTATTACAGCAAGTATTAAAAATACTTTGCACTTTCACTCGAGGCTATATTAGTCGAGGAAATTAAGCTAAAAAAATGGCAAAACCTCGCAATTTTTTCGTCCAGCATCGATTTGTACAAAAATTTGGGATTAGTCTCATTACACCTTCTAGTTCATTTTCTATATTGAGCATTTGTACGCTTTTGGTTTTTTAAGGGTGAAAACTACCCCTAATTGTAAAAAATTATAAAATAACATTTTAAACTTTAAAATTGTCAACATTTGGTTCCTATTATTTACATAATGATTGTTTTATGCTTTAAAATATACTATCATAATATTTCAACCCTTAAAACCACCCTCGTAGGAGCTATATATAAAAAATTTACTTATCCTAAAAGAATAATTTCGGCTTGCATCGATTTACATAAAAATTTGAGATTAGGATCATCTCACCCTGTACTTCATATTCTATATCATCCTTAAGGGCGTTGATTATTTTTAGGGGTGTCAACTACCCCTTACTGTCAAAAATTATATAAAAACATTGTAAACTTTAATATGGGTAAAATTTGGTTTTGATTGGTTCTGTATACGAACGGGTTCTGTGGTATTATACATACATTGAAAATTATCCATAAGCGGACTATCCGAATTTTTCGAAAAAAAAAATTGTTTTATAAACATAGCTCCTTCATTTTGGGCAATAAAAAGTTTTTTGAAAAATGACTTTGTAGGATTTTTAAAGAGTTATAAGACTGTGTAAACTAAATTCCGTAAGATCCCTTAGTTTTTAATTAGGGTGGGTTTAAAGGGCTCGAATAAGGGGGTGTTTGCTCGTAAATAGAGGTTTTAAACAGCTATATCTCGCTAACTGTTCACTATAATGAAAATCTATGCAGAAGGGACTATTAGTTATTAAAAAAATACAATTTAGTAATCCATCATTTTTTTTGTATCTCCAGTATTGTCGGAGATATTCTGAAGTAAAAGGTGAAGAATGGAAAATTCCAAAACATTAATTTATCTTTAAACTCTAATTCTCCTAAAATTAGGCCTTTTAAATAGGTCAAACTTCTTAGGTGTATTGATAATATAAATATTAAAGGAACTACAGAAAGATGAAGAACAATTTTTAATTAGGAGGGTAGTTAGGGGGTTGTTTTCACTGATTTTTTCACAGAGAAAAGCGGGTACCGATTTTTTTTTATTAAAAGTCGCTTAATTTTCAGGCTAGAAACTTTTTATTATTATTTTTTGAGAGGCCTAGCTGTATACTTGAAAAAATATCATTTATGTTTTCTTCGAAAAATGCAAAGTTTTTCCGTTATTTTACTTTGAATATTTAAAATGATGCATTTGACGAAAAAAGCTAACTTTTAACATGCCGTATCTCGGTTTGTATTGGTCTTAAAGATATTACAAAAAAAGAATTTGATTTGTGTTACTAAAAGATACAATTTTGGTATCTACAGTTTTTTTGATTAAATGCATATTTTTCGAAATATTCTCAAAAAACCCTCTAAAAAAGTCGATTTTTTCATCGAAAAACTGTTACTTTCAAGCGCGAATAACTCGAAAAATATTAGTTTTACGAAGAAAATGTAAAAAACATTTTTTTCTTAGAATTACCTTTTACATCGATTTAAATGTTTAAAATGTAATAAAAATTCCCGCCCCCGAGATGGGGTGGCAACCACCCCCAAGGTTTTAGCGTACAGCGGCATGATATAGAAAATGATCCTTGGACTATTCCCTACCTTCTGTGGAAATTTCAAGTAAATCCATGTTAACGAAAAAATTGCGAGCCAAAATGCTTCATTTCCTCGACTATATCGCTAGCAACATTTTATGTCAAAAATCAACATTCAAAGTCCAATTTAATTGAAAACATGAGTAATGTCTTATATCCTGTTTTACTGATATAAATACGCGTGCCTGCGTTCACATGTGTATAATTTGTGCTTTAAATGATTATATTATTGTAATATTTAACAGATATTGCAATTATTCATAATATGTCACGCATCTACAGCATGAAATCGTTTAGGAAATGTGTAAAATGTGTTTATTGTGTTAATCATTTTAGTATAAAAATTTTAAACAAATTATATCAATTTTAAAAATATCTGATTTGTATGCAACATATCGCACCTCCGCTCAAACAGTGTCATAAGTCAAAAAAGCAAAGTAACGAGAAAACGGCGTTTAAAATTTGTGCTGGAAATTTTTCGAGTTAATTCAAATACTGTTAAAATTAGTATAATAACTTATTTGGTCAGTTACAAAGGTTTTTAAAGCTCTACAAAATAGTGTGTTAATTCTGCTAAAAAAAATATTTTTTTTGAGTTGTGACACTGTACAGATAAAAATAACTAAACATGTGCTAATTATTTATCAAAAGTGGCCCTTGTAGTACATAATATAATATCATTATTATTATTTGGTTAACAGACTCATACTTTTTAATGATGTAACTTTAAATAAAAGTAACAACATTAAACAAAAAATACTGAAAAAAGAAAGATAAATAAATGATAAATGTGTTACTTTTCTTGACCACATACGCAAATTGTTTTGAATAAAGTAATCGAATATACTGTCTTAACTCGACAAACGACGCTTTATACACATCTTAGGTGGGCAAGTGCCTATGGACAAGTCGATATGTGACACTGTTTATGTTCGGTGCATCGTTGATTTTGGTTAATCGTATAATGACACTAGTGTCATCTAATAACAAATACTTGAAGTATAAACGTAACACTTTTTGAGATAAGAGTTTGTAGCTTTATTAAACTGTTAATGCAATAAAGCCGTTTTTAAATTTTTTTGAGTTGTGACACTATTTGCGCGGAGGTGCGATATGTTTTCTTCTTTATGCAAAATATGTTCCTCTATCATATCAGAAGTATTTGACTTCCTCGAGATATTCTGTGATGAGCTCTCAATAATAAAGAAGTTTCGAATGAGGGTGTAAGATAGTATAGAGTAACGACAGGTACTGGAGAAATTGGTAACTTCCATGTAAAAGTAGGATTATCGGTACTTAGTCCAAAGTTATTTGCATTAATGTTTCCTGTCTCACTCAGTATTATTCGTTGTCAGATAATAGCGATTTTACAGGGTAGCATTTCCTGGTGTTTAGTATATTCTAACGATATGTTGTTAGTTAGAAATACTGAATGGGATTTTTAACAAAAATTGAAAAGTGGAGACAAAGTCTCTTCAAGATAAAGTTTGAAAAATAAGTAAATCAAAAACAGTATTTAGATAACAGAGAAATAATAGATTTGAGTATCTAGGTGGGTATCACAGAATATGGGGGAAATAGATCTCCTTTGCTTTATATAAATTTGTTTAGTTTATTCGTCTCTCATTTGTACCACATGCATCAATATATTCTTCTTCCTGTGATACTGTCTCCTTTAGAGGAGATTAATGACTACACTGGCAAATCTGTATCTGTCCAATGCGGCTCTAAACAAAGATGTTGAATCACGGCCGGACCAATCTCTGATATTTTTAAACCGTGATATCTGGCGCTTACCGGGACCCCGTTAAATAAATAACACATATTAAATAAACCGACTAGCCTACATATTCACGTCCCTCCTAAAGCTGTCCATATTTACCCAGGTATATCATCTGGTCTAATTTATTTGCCTTTCTTTGTAATCCTTTTCCTAAATTCTATTTCATGTTAGTTAAATTAAATAAAATTTAATAAAATTAAATAAAATAAAAAAAAATAAATAAAATTAAAACATAAATAAATAAAATTAACTAAAAGTAAAAAATAAATCTTCAAAAGTAAATTCACTTAAATAAAATTCAGTGACATGAAATAAAATTAAATAAAATCGAATTGAATCAAATCGAATCGTATCGGATAGAATCGAATCGAATCCACACTATGTGGAGTAGTAAGCCGTCCCATACATCTGTCTTGTTAGATGTTGTATACACGGTTTTAAGGATATTTATAAAAAAAATTGTAGAGTTACTGTATAAAAATTGTGTAGGGTGTTACTCAGCAGCATAAATAATATTATTTTAACATGAGTTAAAATTTTTTATATTTTAAAAAACCTAAATGTTTAGTGAGTGTTATTATAAAACCAATTACAATAACTCAGTAATAAGCAGACATAAAATGTCATGAACCTATATAATAATATATGTGTATACTTGCCGTGCTTAGAAATAGCGCTCCATAAAAAGTATTCGCTTCTGTCATCACTCCCTTACCGCCACGTTTTTTTTTTGCCTACACACCTAATCTACTAAAAATCTTTTGGTATTCTTTGTTCTATGTTTGACCACTTTATTAAAACCTTTTTATATACTTGGCTTGGTTGGTGTCACGGACTCCGCAAATTTTGTAATCCATTTTAAAAATAGTTCCAGGCTATCTAGACACCTGAAATTTTCAGAATAGCTTAGAACTAGCTAACAATGCTAATACAGAGACGTATGGCAAGAAGAGAAAATACCCGACGACTGGAAGAAAAGTATAGTATGCCCGATCTATAAAAAAGGAGACAAACTCCAGTGCAAAAACTACCGTGGAATCTCTCTACTATGTACAGCATATAAAGTCCTCACGTATATTATAAACCAGCGGCTCCAACCACTAGCAGAAAATATTATTGGAGAGTATCAGACGGGCTTCCGACGGGGAAGATCGACACTGGATCAAATATTCACAGTAAAACAGATCTTGAGCAAAGCATGGGAAGACGATATTGATGTTCACAACGTGTTTGTAGACTTCAAACAGGCATACGACTCAGTCAAAAGGAACAAACTATACTATATATTGGCTGAATTGGCAATACCACACAAGTTAATAAGACTCATTAAAGCCACAATGGATGAAACTCAGGCATGTGTACGAATACAAAACCACCGGACAGACTTTTTTAACATTTCGCAGGGACTAAAACAGGGAGATGGGCTGGCCCCAACATTGTTTAACCTGGCACTGGAGTATGCGGTTAGGCAAATGCAAACTGGACGAGGAAATCTACTGATCAACCGAACGGTTCAACTGGCCGCTTATGCTGATGATATTAATATTATGAGTAGAACATCAACAGGAGCACAGGAAACATATGCAGAGTTAAAAACACAAACAAAAATGCTAGGTCTGGAAATTAACACAGAAAAAACAAAAATAATGACTCAGACGAGAAGAAATATAGTCCCAGAAAACATTATACATGAAGATGACATTGAAACGGTTGAAAAGTTTACATACCTGGGAGTAGAAATATATGCCGACGGATCAGAAGATGGAGAAATAAGGAAGAGAATAACGCAGGCAAACAGAGCTTATTTTGCCCTCTCCCATATATTTCGGTCAAAAAGTGTCCACCGAAATACAAAGATGAGAATCTATAAAACCTTAATTCGACCAATAACATGCTATGGCAGTGAAGTCTGGGTGCTGAAAGAAACATCCAAAAACAAACTCGACACATTCGAAAGGAAAGTACTTAGGAGAATACTAGGACCTGTGAGGGAAAACGGAATCTTCAGAAGTCGATACAACAACGAGCTTTATCAACTTTATAAGGAAACGCCCCTGTCAGACTTCATTAGATTACAAAGATTGCAATGGGCCGGACATGTGATAAGAATGGGAGAGGATAGGCTACCAAAACGAGCACTGAATGCTAGAATGCAAGGAAAGAGACCGGTTGGGAAGCCACGAAAGCGCTGGGAAGACACAGTAAACAGCGACGCACAAGCCCTTTTAGGAGTCCGTGTATGGAGAAGAGCAGCCACAGACAGGCAAGGGTGGAGGCAAAAAATAAAGGAGGCCAAGGCTCAATTTGGGCTGTAGTGCCGTAGAAGAAGAAGAAGCTAACAATGCAATAATTAACTGCTATTATACAGGGTGATTAATTATTAGTGGGGTGAAGCTCCGTAGATCCGTTATAGTAATGTATAGCGATAAAACTTGATAACAAAAATTGTAGCGAACTTTGAGCTTCACATTACAAAATTAGTTAGAATGTTACAGGGTGTTCGATAACAGAGTGGCAGACCAAACTTTTGTTTTTTTAAATGGAACACCCTATATTTTATTATATATTCGATATCTTCGTAACTTTTCGATTACAAAAATATAAAGGTTTGGGATGTTATACGGGGTATTTACAAAGTTATAACCAATTTTATATGAAAATCGTAACAAGTTTAACTACCTGTATAAATAAAAGCAAGCACAAGGTCAATGGTTTATTGACGTCATATTTTTTTATTTATTGTCAAAATTTTCGTAAATGTTTGTTTTGCTAATTTTCTTTATATTGAATACAGGGTGAGTCAAAACGCAAGTACATTATTTTCTCAGTAATTTTAAATAGAACACCCTGTATTTTATATCATTATCGATTATCATTATCATTATCGATCATATATAATTATAATTAATTGTATTATTAATAATTGTGTTAATTATGACAATACGTTTAACATATCTTGTTAGAAATTAAACAGTAATAATCATTTTATTCGCATTAGAATCTTGAGAAAAACAAGGAATGCCACTTTTTCATGAATTTTGGCTTTTCTCGCCATTTGGTAGCAAAAACTGAGTACTATCGACTAGCCTAACGATTCAAGACAACAACCAGAAAATTCAGTCTATATAAATTTTCTAAAAATTTGTATCCAGGCGAAGAACCAGGATTGTCCGCACGCCACTGAACAAAAATAAGGAATGTTAGCAGTTTTTTGGTGCATTATTAGATTAGTAAGTTAGTATAGATTAATATTATATTAAGAATATACAATAAGAACTGCTAGAATTCTACTAAGAATCTACTGTGTAGTTTTTAGATATCATAAGAATTAAACTTTTATTGATTTTTACCTCAACATGTTTAAAATGTGACATTCCTTGTTTTTCTCCTGTACTCTTCATTTACTATAATCAGTTTATTACAATCAAGCTACTTTAATCTAAATAATAATGAAGACATTAAGGTAATACTTGATTAGTCCATTATCTTAATGTGTACTTCTAAATGATTCACGTTTTAAACAAGTTATTGAAGTCTTTTGCTTGACGATGATAAATAGTCAAAATATTGCTAAAATATGCTCTGATATTATAATGATTAGTTAAATCATTTATTTTATTCAAATCCTGAGAAAACTAATACGTATTTTTGATAAATTTAAGCGCAGAATGAAAGATAGCATTATTACTGAGGGCCGAAAGTCCCTGAGAACCAAAATTTTCATTGTGTTAAATGTATTCATTTTTTCCAAATCCTGAGAAAACTAATAAGTATTTTTGAAAAATTTAAACGCAAAATGAAAGATTACGTTATTATTCTTTGCGTCAAGATATAAGAAATTTGGCCTGCCGCTGGTGGGATGTCCCTACCGATTTAGTATCATAATAACAAACAACAAACCCTCCAGGAGCGGATTCGCTAAAATTAAGGGGAAAGGAACAAATGCAAAATTTTGACGCCTGTCAAAATTTTCAATGTGTTTTAAATGTAATCTTTTTTTTTCGAATCCTGAGAAACTAATATGTAAGTATTTTTAAAAAATTTAAACGCAGAATGAAAATTTACTTTATTACCGAGGGCCGAAAGCCCCTTGGAATGAATTAAAAGTTTCTTTTGAATGAGATATTTGAAATTAAAAATCACACTAAATTTTCTCTTAGTTTTTCACCCCTGTAACTAATTAAAATAAACATTATAGAAGTTTTCAGGGACTTTCGGCCCTCGGTAATAACGTAACGGCTTAAAGCCGAAAGTTCGTACCCATCCCCTTAACAAAAAAAAATTCAATTCTTCAAGTAGATATAATATTTTAATGGGGTTGGAATAATAAATATAAATTTAAATATCATATCATTATATTTATTACGTATTTATATCTATGTAGTTATAGGTATATTATTATGTACAATGAAATAAGAGAAATGAACAAGTTAAAGAAATTAAGGAAATTAATGATAATAACAATAAAAGATTAAAAGAGTGGTAGCAAAAATCAGAATTAAAAAGATAACATAATAAAAATAAAATAGAAAATAACATAGAAAAATAAAATTTGAAGTTTAGACGGAAAAAAATAAATACAAATTACAACTCTATGTCACTATCGCTGTCATCTTCACTAGAATCGTTATCTAATGTTATAATTATTGGTTTAATATGTGAGGTTAATGTTCTGTAATGATCTTCCGTTTTTATAATATGCGAAACACAATTTTGCCACAGTGTTGGGGAAATCTTTTTTATTTCTTCTACAACATGTGACACCGATTCGCTACTAAATTTGGGACAGCAGTTGTTTCGCCGTAAACTTTCCTTAAGTTGGCTCCAGATTAATTCAATGGGGTTGAAGACACAGTAGTAAGGAGGTAATCGCAATACATTATGACCAACACGTTTGGCTAATTCCTCTATAACAAATTGTTTCTCAAACACTTTTGTGTGAAGAACTTCCAACATTTCTTTTTTTGTATATGTTTCTTCAAAGTACAAATCATTGTCATACAAAAAATCAGATATTTGTTTTTTTGTCGAACCTACACCGGGGATTTTTCTAATTTGGTCGCTGTGATACGTTGCGTTATCCATTACAATTACACTTCTTGGAGGCAAATTTGGCAACACCTTCTTTTCAATCCATTCCTTAAACAAGCTACTCGTCATATTTTCATCAGCGGCGGCTCGTGGGTCAATCTTCAGGGGGGTCATTTTGGTTTGAAAACTTCAAACTGTTGATTTTTTAAAGTATTTAAAAGATCTTTTAGCATTTATATTTTAGATAAAAAATACAGACTTAGATAAAACTCAATACTATTTACCCTAGTTTTCCGAAAATTAAATTTGTCTTTTTTTAGAGTAAATCTTTTAAAAAATATAGGAAAAATGGTATGAACAGGTTATTGACTGATATATAGATAGGAATATTTATAGTATAATAAATTGTAAATTTATTAAAACGAAACTTACTTTAAATATTTTTATATTTTAAGTCAATTCTTCTATCCTTTAGTTCTGCAAAATAGTCTATGACCTTCTCATTGAAATTTGGAATGCTCTTGACAAGCGTTTTCTCGATGCTCAGCATAGACAAGGCACTAAGTCTAGGTTGTCCCATCGTATTACGCAGGAATGTTTTTACTCTTTTTAAAGTAGAAAAACATCTCTCACTTTCCACGGTTGTCATAGGGAGTGTGCACAAAATATTTAATAACTTCACTGCTTCAGAAAATGTTTCAGACAAATTCATGTTAATAAAAAGCTGAAGTATGGCTACTGCACCAGCACTATTGCGAAAATCCTCACGACAATATAAGACTTCAAGTTCCGATTTTAGTTTGGAAATATTCACTGTGGGATAATTAGCCGTCACCATTTTTAAAATATTTTGCGGAAAGTTGGTAGTGTATGCTTCAAATTTCTCTATGTAGAATAACTGTGAAATCATGAGATGATCATTGAAACTAAACCTGTGATTTATTTCAGATATAATAATATCACAAATTTCAAGTGCAGTTCGTCGCTTTGGATCCTCTGCAGTAGTTTTTCTTTTTTTTGCTGTTGATGTGCTTGGTACTTCTGATTCCAAAATAGTATTTCTAATTATTTGGATATTGTTGTTAAAAGACAGGATACAATTTTTGACAGATATAACATCAATGTCTCGCATTTGCAATTGTTTAAACAATATATCAACATGGGGCATTATTTTATGGAAAAAATTTAACCAAAATAAAAAATGCTCATCTTCCAAATGTCTTTTTAAACCAGTTGCTTGATTTATATTGTTACCATCTTGCTCCTCATCAATAATTTCCTCTAAGCAAGATTTTAAATCATCTTTATAAGTGTATACAATTTCAACACATTTTGTATTGAAAGCCCATCGAGTAGGCGCAGCTTTAGGTAGCCTTACTTTAACCACTCTATCCAGAACCATCGTACGTTTTGGAGATCGGCCGAAAAAGGACGAAAATCCGTGTAAATTTGCAAAAAATATTTTTATCGGTTTGTGTTGACTCGCCGCTTTTTGGAGGATAAGATTAAATTGATGGGCATAGCAGTGAATGAAGTGTGCATTTGGGTATATTTCTTTAATTTTTGTTTGTACTCCTCCCAGTTTACCGCTCATGACTGATGCACCATCGTAACTTTGGGCAATCAATTTTTCAGGTGCTTCATTAATTTTTAATAATTGAAGTTCTTCCAATATTACATTAGTTAAATGTTGTGCTGTAGTACCTAGGGGGTTAACAAATTTCCAAAATCTTTCATGTACAATACCAGTTAATACATATCGCAATATGATAATCATCTGCGTTTTATTGGAGCTGTCTGTGGTCTCATCTACTTGAATGGCCACAAAATTTGTCTGGCCAATCTCCTTCATGATATGAGTATGCACAATGGCTAACATTGATTCTAAAATATCGTTCTGAATTGTTTTCGATGTTCCTTTAAATACTGTACTTTTTTCAATGTGTTCTTTAAACATTAAATCCAGTTCAGAAACAAAATCGATAAGGCCCAGAAAAATTCCACGATTATTGGAGCTGTCACTTTCGTCATGACCGCGCAATGCAATTTCGAAAACTCCACAAAATTTTACACAGTCGATTAGTTTGTTTAAAATATACCTATTTTTAGATACCAATTCATTAAAGTCATGCACAGATTTACGATATACACTATCAAGTTGCTGTCTTATGTTAACACGTCCTAAACTTGCGTAACTCATTGATGAATTTATATGAGTAGTTGAAGAGGCATGTTTTGTAATTTTCACTTTTAAATGCTTAATGTCAGTTACTCCATTTTTCGCCCATACAGCGTCATTCGAAAACAGTAAACACGGATAGCAAAAAAATGCATTTCTCACACTGCAGCCACAAATCCAATCACACAAATTGTACATTGATTCTTTAAAATATCTTTGAATGTCCTTACCCCTATCCTTTGTTGTTTGTTTTAAATTCATGTTTGGTTTTGGTCGACCACTTTCTTTTTTCTCAAGCCGCCGTTCATAATTTAGTGTTCCAGCAGATTTTAAGGCAATTATTTCGTCAACAACACTCATCTTGTTTTTGTTACAATCACAAAAAAATCCAACAAAACAAAATAAATTACGCAAATACGCCGCGATCGATATAGACCTGCCGTGAAGTGCGGTCAGCAGACGGTAACTAACTAAACGTGAGGCCGTCGACTCTACTAGAGGTATACGACGGAAAGGTCACTCCCACTCTCGCCCACGAAATTGCTATCTGCCGTCTCTTTTCTATTTTACATGCATTTGTCCATAAGCCATAAGAACTGTATATAGACAATTTAAAATACGGCCCAGCCACGGGCTTGTGTATAGCGCGAGGCGCGACGTTATTATATCTATTATATTTGTTTTGCCAATGCAGACTGCTGAGAGAGAATTTTATATTTCAGAGTGAAGTTTTAGATAAAAGATATTTTTAATAAAATTGGTATTTTTATGAGATTATTTTAGGGGGGTCATTGACCAATTGACCCTAAGGAGGAGCCGCGCTTGATTTTCATGGTAGTCCAGCTTTGAATCTTTAATGTTTTTTGCCGATAGTAAAAAGCTTTCCCCTGCAAGCCAGCCATTTTTGGATCCAATGTTCAGAATAATTATTCGCTGACCTCTATTAATTGGATAATTGGGTGCAAATTTAATAGAATCGTCTGTCCAACCTTTTGAGCAGTATCGTGGGTATCGAACCATGTTTCATCTAGATAAAATATCGGTCTTCCTTCATCTCTAAATTTAGATATAGCATCCAAGTATTCATTTCTCCATTTAATTAGACGAGGAGAATCCATTATTGATGATCGCTTATTAATTTTCTTGTATCGAAAACCAATGTGATTCAAAAATCTCAATAAAGTTGAAGGCGAATACGTAATGGAATAGTCTTTAACAAGTTGATCGTAGATCATACTAAGCGTTGGAACTAGGTTCTTTGAATAGAAATTGTAAATTGCTCTTCTAATTACCTCAGCATCTTTTTCATTTACTGCTTTATGTGTAGAAAAGTCACTCCGCTTTTTACGAGGTTGAATTCTATTCGTAACAATTTTCGACACTGTTGTATATGGCATCCTTGTCAGTCGAGATGTTGTTTTGATGAGGAATTTACCCTCTTCTGGATTTGGATTATCTTCTTTCACAGTTTGATAAACATTCCTAATAATTTCTTTGGCATTATCAGATGATAAATGTACACGTGTTTTACACTTAGCACTAGCTTCACCGACTTCAGACATTTTACTTGAATACTCGCGATCTAACCTTCTATCTAAATGCAAGAAAATAACTGCCTGAATGTGCAAATATCAAACTTAAATATGTTTGCCCATATGTTTGCCAATATGTTATACCAAGGGCCGAAGTCCCTGAAAACGTCTACAATGTTTATTTTAATAAGTTGCAGGGGTGAAAAAAAAAGAGGAAATTTAGTGTGATTTTTAATTTTAAATATCTCATTCAAAAGAAACTTTTTGGTTATTCTAAGGGACTTTCGGCCCTTGGTAATATGGCAATCCTTCATTCTGCGTTTATATTTGTCAAAAATACTTATTAGTATTCTCAGTATTCGAAAAAAAATGCATGTAAAACACATTGGCGCGAAATTTTGCGCCTACGCCCTTAATAGTGATCTACTTATACAGCAGACATAGATAAGTTACAAGATTACAAGTGAAATGTGCGATGAAACTGATCTATTTGGATAAATAAATAAATTCATATTAGATTTTCGAAAAGTGTTCTTATTCGTGATATTCCGCGTATTTATCTGTGATATGGAACGGAACAATGCAATGTACATATTCGCTTTTCTGTATGCTATTTTGAAATATTCGCACTGTCACGAATCGATAAATGTCCAAGCAATAAAACAATTTCGACAATATTATTAATTATATCTCTATAAAGGTGAACAGTTCCATGGCCATAAATTCAAAGTTCTTATTACATACGTCATACACATTACACAGTATCCGTTGTTGGTTCATAGAATTGGACAGGGTTGTTACTTTCACTGCAGGGCCGGAACTGTGAGATTTGTCAGGGGGAAAAGATCAGTTTGCCGCCCTGTTTCCGGACCATCCTCCCTCCCTATTGCTCACCACTAAGACATAAAAATAAAAACTCAGCTAGTTAGTTTTTAGATACGGTAATTGAAATTACACAATGTATACTATTAAGAAGTTTAATTTTTGATAAGCAGTGAAGAGTATATCAATACCTCTATATATTATTGTAATACATATAGTGAGGTGGAGAATTATGGAATAAATTCAGTTTTTTGAGAATGAGCGATTTTGGAAGTAAATCCTGAAAAAGGTCGATTTTTATTCTTAAATTATGAATTTTTGGCATATATTATCATACTACTGTAATAGGGTTTTTGTGCTATCTCATTTGAAAGGCTATTCAATTGTCTATTCAGTAATATAAGCATTAACCTAATTATTTATACAGGGTGTCCATAAGATTTATTTGAATTTAAATTAATTGACACAAAAAGAAGAATGTATGTAATTTATTTAATTCAAAATACATTTTACTGCTGCCAGAAAACAAAAAATGTGTTTATTTTACAAATAGTAGGGGAGCAATGTATGCTAAATATGCAGTCACTCGAGCGCTTTGGGGACCTATTGGGTTGTGAAGAGTAAGTCCTAAAACCAAAAAAAGTTAAGTAAAGTTTTCCATTTTAGTGAGCGCTTGCCATTTTTTAATTTAATTTTCCATTCTCAACAATCTTTTTTCCGATTATAGCGCCATCTATCCATAATTTGAAAAATGTTTCGAATAAAAGTTGCTTATTTTTACGTAAAGAATCAAAATCTGGAATAAAAATTTGGGGCTCCTATTTAAGATTTTAAAGTAACCCCCCACCCCACCTCCGTGGAGGTCGTGTTTGGTACCATTCGATAGATTTTTCATTGATTAAGTGTATTCCGCAGTTTTTCGATCTAATGCTTATTTTGCGCAATTTCGCGGGATTTGTATTTAAAATTTTTAATTTACCCCCACGGCTCTCCGTGGGGGGTCATTTTTGGTATCATTCGATAGATTTCTGAAAAATATTGAAGTATTTTTTAGTTTTTCGATCTAATGTTCATTTCGCGAATTATTCGCTTTTCTTTTGTGAAAGTTTTTAACTCGCCCATTTCCTTACGCCCCGCTCAAATCGTCAGATTTTTGAAACATACACACTTTTGCATATACTTAACTTACCTTATCTTAATCTGAAAATTTCGAGTATTTTTAAGGATAGATTTTTTTTTTCGGGCCCCCTTAAAATACTCCCCTGTGTTAAGAGCCAATATATCTTAGAGGTATATCTGCAGGGCACCAGGTTTCTCCCCATATGATAATCTGACGTGCTCAAGTAACTGCAAAAATCCCTGCTTGGGCTCCCCTGCCAAAACATTGCTTTTCGTTTAACTTAAATGTTTAAGCTGTCAACCACCTTCCTCCTGGTATTTTTTTTTTTCTGTTTTCTGACAGCAGTAAAATTTATTTTGAATTAAATAAATTACATATATTCTTCTTTTTGTGTCAATTATTTTAATTCAAGAACATTTTTTCAATATTTCCCTGTCCACTCCGGAATTCGTTCTCAAAAAATCTGCCCAGAATTTCTTAGATTGTTTTTCCTTTTTTTTTTAGAATGATTTCCTTAGTGGAAATCAAAACGTCAAAATATTGGTTAATAAATTCTAAAATATCCAAAAGTCTAAAAAGGCATGAAAGACTCAAAAATCCTAATTAATTTAATGCGAAAGATTTTTGACACATACATCCTTTCTCTCATGACCTATGGAATGGAGACCATGACACTTACTAACCAATCTGTCAATAGACTTTGAGACAACTCAGAGAGATTTTGAGACACTTATGAAAAATCTGTGTATAGTATTTTTACTACAAAAACGTTATTACGTAGGTCAAAATTTTTGACGTAAGAGAACTGTCAAAACATTAGAATGTGACTTTTCATTATTGCCATGTTTATAATAAACATGACAATAATGAAAGTCACATTCTAATGTTTTGACAGTTCTCTTACGTCAAAAAATTTGACCTACGTAATAACGTTTTTGTAGTAAAAATACTATACATAAACTTAAGATATCGTATTAAAAACGAAGATTTAAGAAGAAGAACCAAAGTAGACCATGTTATCAAAGCTATCACAAGATCTAAATGGAAGTGGGCAGGCTGTGTAGCAAGAAAAATCGAAGAGAACTCGACAAAGAGTTTAATGCTGACCAAGAGCACATATACGAGGCATAGCAAGACCGCACAAAAATAGATCGACGACATTCACAATCAAGAAAACAGTAAGGAACTGGCACCAGAGAGCACAAGATAGACCAATATGGAAAACACAAGGTAAGGCCTATGTCCAGGACTGCACCAGAAGAGGCTGCTAAAGAAAAAGAAGTTATATTCTATAAATAATGTCCAACTTTTAATTGAGCAACCTCCACACGACAATTTAACGCCTGTAGCTGGCTATATACCATTGATTCCAAAAAATTACTAAAATCCTTTATAAAAGGTAGATTTGAAATTTATATCTTTATATATTATATCGGTTTTATAGCGTTCTACGCCTTTTCGTTCCTAATCTCCACTCCTTTCTATTGTGGCATTTTTACTCTCTTGGATTTCTTTCCGACATCGCCTTGGAGATGCCCTTTATCCATGTAGTTGCTGGTCTTCCTCGTTTTCGTTTTTTTGTGGGGTCCATTCTAACACTTCTTTGGGAATTCTCCTTTCGTCTTACGTGTCCGTACTAAACTAGTTGTTGTCTTTCGATGTCTCCTATGATTGTTCTCTTTATTTCCATTTGTTGTCTAATGTCGTCGTATCTTATGTGTTCTAGTCTAGATCTTGTTGCTGACCTTCTCCAAAAATCCCTCTCAGTGGCTAGTAATGTATTTTTGTACTTGTTGGTTAATGCCAGACTTCAGCTCCATAGGTTAACACTGCTTTTAATATTGTGTTGTAAATTCCTTTTTTATTTTCTGTTCTTATATTTTTTTGCCATAGTACAGAATTCAGGGCTCCTATCACCTGTTTTCCCTTTACTATCCTTTCTTTAATGTTTTCTTCGTTTCGTCCTGTACTAGTTAGTTTTATTCCCCGAAATGTGTATTCATTGCAGCTTGTAATTTTCTCCTGTTCCAGGTTCCGGTTCTCCGTTTCTTCCCGTCCTACGCATAGGTATTGTGTTTTTTTTGGTATTCACCTCCAGGCTCCATTTTTTATATTCTTCTATTAGTTTCCTTGCCATATCGTTCATTGGGAAGAAGATGGTTACATCTCAAAATGTTACAGTTTTTTTTTGCATCAATACCTTCCAAATAATGATTTCTACTATGTAGATTCTAATATGTAGTAGTATCCAAGAGATGGCAGATGTAACTCTTTGGTTTTCCCCTAACTTTCTTTACAGAACGTTATTTGCTTTAACGAAAACAGTTATATCTTGGAATATAATAGACAAAAATAATAGTATGGTATAGTTAGACCCAAACCCAGACATCCAAAGTGAAAGTTATCCTCCAACACCAAATTGTTCTATATGGTCCACAGAATGTTCAAAAAAAAGTCACACCATTTTGAGCGTCGGGTTTGGGGAGGAGAGGGGGGAGAAATCTGCAAATTCGTAGTTTTTTACGTTTTTCGGCAATAGTTCTAAAACTAAACGGTTTAGCATGAACAACCCTCTACACAAAATTGTTCTACATTAAATTTGAAATAAAAAAGGCCCTACGCATAACCCTTCCAAAATGAACGGTTCCAAAGTTACGGAGGTAGTATAGTGTAATTGGTCCAAAAAAAGGCCTAACCCAGACATCCAAAGTAAAAGTTTTCCTTCAACACCAAATTGTTCTATATGGTCCACATATTGTTCAGTAAAAAGTTACATAATTTGAGCGTCCGGTTTGGGGGGGAGATGGGGGAGAATTCGGTAAATTAGTAGTTTTTTTACGTTTTTCATTAATATTTCTAAAACTATGCTTTAGCGTAAGGAATGTTTTATAGAAAAATGTTCTACATAAAATTTAAAACAAAAAAGGTTGTATACATAATTGTTATAAAATCAACGGTTCCGGATTTACGGAGGGTGAAAAGTGAAGGTTTTCGATACTTTTTATATTTACCGATTTCTCCTTCTCTCCCCCCAAACCCGGCTCTCAAAATGGTGTGACTTTTTTCTGAACATTATGTGGACCATATAGAACAATTTGGTGTTGAAGGATAACTTTCACTTTTAATGTCTGGGTTTTTGGTATAGTTATATCATAAATATTCTCCAAAAAATATAAGAAGTATCGAAAACCTCTACTTTTCACCCTCCGTTGGAACCCAACTCTGGAACCGTTGATTTTATAACAATTATCTATAGAACATTTTTTGTTTTTTTAAGTTCATGTAGAACATTTTTGTATATAACATTGTTTACGCTAAAGCATAGTTTTAGAAATATTGACGAAAAACGTAAAAAACTACTAATTTACCGGCTTCTCTCCCATCTCCCTCCCAAACCGGAAGCTCAAAATGGTGTAACTTTTTACTGAACAATATGTGGACCATATAGAATATTTTGGTGTTGGAGGAAAACTTTTACTTTGGATGTTTGGGTTAGGCCTTTTTTTGGACCAGTTATACTATACTACCTCCGTAACTTTGGAACCATTCATTTTAGAAAGATTATGCATAGGTCCTTTTTTATTTCAAATTTAATGTAGAACAATTTTGTATACAGGGTTGTTCATGATAAACCGCATAGTTTTAGAAATATTGGCGAAAAACTTAAAAAACTAAGAATTTACCGATTTCTCCCCCCTCTCCTCCCCAAACCCGATGCTCAAAACGGTGTGACTTTTTTCTGGACATTGTGTGGACCATATAGAAGAATTTGGTGTTGAAGGATAACTTTCACTTTGGATGTCTGGGTTATGCCATCTTTTGGATCAACTATACTATACTATAAGTTAATTTAATTAAATGGGTGATTTAGTTTTGGGATACAGAGTTATAAGTAAAGATATAACCATTTTTCTTAAAAGTCATAACACTAAAAGTGAACAGTATGTTCTGATAGAAGGATACTTTCTTAGTTGTAACTTTTTTTTGGATAATTTATCATAAAAAAGAAGCAATATAATGTGCGTAAAAAGTGGTGTTGTGAAGTGTAACCTTATTCTTCATAGTTATTTTGTTATAGGTATGTGAATTATCTTTTTTGCATTGGGTAAATTATTATAATGACCCCCTCCGTGGCTCAGACATACGAAGACAAAACGAGCAAAACGAGGACGAGCAAGTAAAGACAACTGGACTTCGGAGAAACAAAGATTACAAAGAAAGAAGGGAGAAGAATATTTTTGTAGACAAAAAAGAGAACAAGGAAAAATTGTTTTTGATGTACCTAGAGCATCAAGACAACTGAAACCTCGATGTAGCCACACAATTTCTGTATTCCTTAAATGCAGTTCTGTAAGTGATAATTTAAGGCAGAATATTTTTACTACTTACTGGAATATGAGTCGTCCGGGAAAAAAATGTTTTATAAAAGCACTAGTTTTGAAGAAGGAAGTTAAACAAAGACGAACAGATAATCCAAATTCTCGTAGAGGCAGTTCCTTTCAGTACCATTTAAAAGATGTAGGTACCGCCTTTCACGTTTGTAAAAAATGTTTTTACATACATTAGACGTTGGAGAATGGACCGTACATGCTTGGGTCGGTATTAAAGATACAATTAACACAACAAGAAATCCTGTCATCAAAACTAACGAGAACACCAATAGACAAAAGGTTTATGATTTTCTTGATAGTTTACCAAAACTGGAAGCAAATTACTGTAGAAAAGATACCGCCAAATTATATTTAGAACCTATGTGGCAGTCAAAATATAAATTGTATACAGAATACTTAAACTTCCTGGGTGTAAATAATGAACAACAGCATTCAGTATCTAAATTTGTATTCTGGCAAATTTTTGATGAAATGAATTTATCTTTATTCCGACCAAAAAAAGACCAGTGCAATATCTGCTGTGGCTACAGAACAAAAAAATATTACTGAGATTTTTTATAATAGGCATATTGAGCGTAAAGATGAGGCGAGGAAGGAGAAAGACAAGGACAAGGAAAATCAAGATCCATCTGTAGTGGTGTTTACGATTGACCTACAAGCCGTACTACTTTGCCCTTTTTTAAAAGCTTCGGCACTGTATTACAAAACGAAACTTCTTGTAACAACCTAACTATTTATAATCTAGGAAATCATGACGGATTTTGCTTTTTGTGGGACGAGACACACGGAGGCCTTAATGCTGACGAATTTTGCAGTATTTTGTATGATTTCATTATCCATAATATTGACAGAACTGTAGTAAAGGAGGTAATTTTCTTCAGCGATGGTTGCACATACCAAAACCGCAATGTAATTTTATCTAATGGATTGCTTCTGGCGTCAGCAAGAACAGGATTAATTATTACTCAAAAGTTTTTAGAAAAGGGTCACACCCAAATGGAGTGTGACTCGAGGCACTCCACAATTGAACGACATCTAAGAAATAGGGAGATCTATTCACCAGCAGGATACGTAGAAGTGTGCAATACAGCTCGTACGCATCCTAGACCATACCAAGTAAAGTACGTGGAATACGATTTTTTCTTAAAATTTAAAGATGTCCCTTATGTAAACTCAATACGTCCTGGTAACCGTGTTGGAGATCCTGTTGTAGTGGATTTGTGTGCAATACAATACTATCCTTAAGGCTATGGGTACATAATTCGCAAATATTTTACGTGTATCCCTACTTTTTCTGTCTTTACACGGCAAATTACGTGTAGTAAAATTCACACTGGTGTGGATATGTAAACATTACTAGAATGTCATTCTACTTGAAAATGTCATAATTAATTTAAAGAGATGGCTTTTGAATGTTCTTGGACAACTGTTATTTTTATAATTGCAAATTATTAATTCAGTTAATAAATGTGATAATTTTTTCACTAACTATGTTTTCAGTGATTGTAATAATTTATTTGTACAACAAAAACTAATAATCAATCGAGAAAAGAGGAAAAGTGTTAAGTGATTTTTTAATAATATGTTGTTATTTTGGAACGCTTACAATTTTGAACATCTCTAACAACAAAATACTTGGATCACAGGATATATCTGATGTATTCTCTGCTTGGATCTTTCACAAATAATACACAATAAATAACTTTTTATTAAGTTCACGTCTTAAATCAATTATTTATCAAATACACTATATATCAATAATATTTAATCAATTTCTCAAAATATTCCCGATGCAATGTCAAATATTTAAAATTGTCACTGATTGTCAGTGTCTGACTGACAATATATGCTGACAATATTATATTCGGTTGAGTGCGTTGTAAGACAAAGACAGATTTGGAAAATATTACCACGGCATTGTGTTCATTTTTTTCAAATCCTGAAAAAACCAATAAATATTTTTGAAAAATTTAAACGCAGAATGAAAGACTAAATTATTACCGAGGGCCGAAAGTCCCTTAGAATAAATAAAAAGTTTATTTTGAATGAGATATTTGAATTTAAAAATCACACTAAATTTTCTCTTAGTTTTTTCACCCCTGTAACTTATTAAAATAAACATTGTAGAAGTTCTCAGGGACTTTCGGCCCTCGCTAATAACGTAATCTTTCATTCTGCGTTTAAATTTTTCCAAAATACTTATTAGTTTTCTCAGGATTTGAAAAAAATGAATCCCCATTTGAATAGCATTGCAGGCGAAAATACGTTCCGATCCTCTTAAGGTAAAAATTCTCAGATCCTTACGAGAATTTACCCAGGCGCATTAAAAAACCGGAAGCCTCTGACAACTTTATGCAATTGTACACCAAAAGAAATTCTATTAAAATACAGAAATTTAATCATCTTCAAGAATTAAAGATGGTCATTCCAAAAGATATTCATTCATTTCATGATGAGCTACCACACTAACAATAAACTTTTTCGTAATTTTGTTTGATTTAAGAATTTATTATTTGTTTGTTTTATCCTAAAAATAATCAGTTTTAGTTTTAATGCATTGTGAACTTATTTTTTTAAAAACTGTTAATAAAAGTATAGGCTTAATACCGTATTGCTTATTTCATAATGCATGAAATACTCGTATAAATACTAACTCACGTTGCGTGAAAATCACGTAAGTCACGGTACTACGTCATAGTAATGATTTTTTAAAAAATTAATGTGTAACCTAAAAAGTATTGCCCTTTAAACATACTATCCAATAAAATATTTAAATTTTTCGATATTCTAAACTAAAAAACAGTTTAACTGTTTCCTGTAAAATTTGCAATTTTTGACATACGAGGGTTTCACTCTACGTCATCGATATACAACAGGAGCAGTATACCGATCAGTTTAAAAAGACAAGTGTTTGATCAATGTGTGCTACCGGTAATGACATGCGGAGCAGAGACACTGACTCTAACCAAGGCAACAGCGTCGAAACGAGGGTTGCTCAAATGTGTATGGAAAGATCTATGCTGGGCATAACCCTACGAGATATAATAAGAATTGAAGATCTCAGACAAAGAACCGGTATCGCAGATGTTCTAGAACGTATCACCAGGTTCAAATGGAACTGGGCAGCACACGTCGCCAGACTGAAGAATTCCAGATGGACACGAAAGCTCATTGAATGGAGACCAAGAGAAGATAAACGCAGTAGAGGATGGCCGCCTACACGATGGAGAGATGATATCAGGCGGATTAGTAAAAACTGGCAACAATCAACAATCAGCACAAAACCGTGAAGTGTGGAAACCATTGTGGGACCTATGTCTAGCAGTGGACGTAAATTGGTTGAATGATGATGACGATGACGTATTTTTTTCTGTTGTTCTGAAGCTATTTCCTTGTGGCATTTTTATAATCAATTTAGTATTTAATGTGGCTTATTTCCCATTGAAAATAGTTGAGTATTTTTTTCTAATATAAATAAAATTAATGTATCCTGTAATTAACGAAACTACACACATAACTTTTTAAACATGCATTTTTACATTACGTGTAGTTGATAAATAATTTGCTTTCATAGTATATCATACAAAGTTCATTACACATACACGTTTTTATTATAGTTATGTATTTTACACTTAATAATAGTTGTTAAATATCAAACATGTCACAAGTACAGATTAATTATTTGTTCAGTTATTTTTTCCATCGATACAGTCGAAATATTAGGTAATTAGGCATAATTATGTGTATTATGTCTAACGTGCGTAAAATCTAAATACGTAAGTTACTCAGGAAAAAATGTCATCAACATACAGGTGGCACCAACGAATGAGCAAAAAAATGTTTCCAGAAATTACATGAAGAAATAAATTGCGATACTGAAAAGCCTAGTCGGCACTATTATAATTGAAGCGAAACAAAAGTTAAAAAGCGAAATGAATGTCGACTCGATTCAAGTTCTCTGTTTAACCCAGATATGACAATATCAAAAGGCACCGCTAGGAAAATATTCCAATATGCGGTTCAGAGAACCTGTATGAAACGAGTCTTTGTACTCTAATACAGAGTATGGTATTAGCAAAATTAGAAAATCTACGGTTTCGTTTTGATTTAAATCTGTCTCCGGTCATCCCCCGATAGTACTATTTATAGGTCTACCTGCTGTCAAGGAGGGTCCGCAGAAGACAAATTTACACAAAAACGTCCGTAGTTCTCGGTACAAAAATAAAACTATTTATACTATAATATGGTTAGAACGCCCTCTAACGGGGAATAAGTGAAATGAATGTCGACTTTGTCATATCTGGGTTAAACAGAGAACTTAAATCGAGTCGACATCCATTTCACTTATTCCCCGTTAGAGGGCGTTCTAACCATACTACGGTATAAATAGTTTTATTTTTATACCGAGAGCTACGGACGTTTTGGTGTAAATTTTTCTTCTGCAAAGCCTCCTTGACAACAGGTAGACCTAGAAATAGTAGTATCGGGGGATGGCAGGAAACAGATTTAAATCAAAACAAAACCGTAGATTTTCTAATTTTAAAAGTTAAGATATAAAAAACATATTATAAAACGAAAGGAATGATGCGTTAGTGGAATAGAGTCCTAGCATCGCCCGATGGTATGGCTATACCTGGGTTAATAGTTTACTTTAATCGTTACCGGCACTCATTTCATATTAACACGTTAGAGCATATTTTGATACAATATTTAAATAAGTATTTACCAACCAGTCGGTGCGTTTTGGTTTAATTCAGTTTTCTTACAAAGCTTCTTTGATAACGCGTAAACCTAGAAATGCGTGTCAGAGGATGGTAAGAGACTCGAATTGAATCAAAACGAAACCGCATATTTTTATATGAAATGAAGTTTTTACCTGAACGAGAAAGTAGAATATGATTAGTAGGCTAGTGGCAGGCACCACCAAAATGACCAGGTACTGACCACGAAGAGATGAATGGCCAATTTTAGTCATACTGTATGTTTTTGATGGTGCTGAAAACGAAAATGAGGTTTATTTTGATTTTATGTGGGGGAACATTTTCAAAATTGCAATTTTACTCTAAAAATAAAAAAAATTATGTCACAGTTTTTACGTTTACCTCGCTACAACTCTTTACCATTCTAATATTTTTTTCTGAAATTATTAAAGTATATAGTTCTAACATTTCTGAAGACGACGATACCTGTTTCAAGCTTTCAGTGTTTTTCTGATAAAGGTTATGAATTTTTTAAACTAAAAGGTGCAGATTTGTACATTGCAAAGTTTAATCGCAAAAGTAGAGTGACGAAATTTAAAATGTAGCTTTTTAGTCACGTTTACCTTAAAATATAGAGTACAAAAAAGTTTTCTGGAAAGAAGAAATCCCCAAAAGAGGGGAAATCCCCAAAATAACGCCCTTTTTTTCGAGATACTGACCATGGGTGGTGAATGGCTAATTTTCGTCTTACATTATGTTTTTAACGGTGTTGAAAACGAAAATGAAATTTATTTTAAATTTTATGTAGGGGAATATTGTCAAAATCGCAATTTTACCCTAAAAGTAAAAAAAATTAAATCGCGTTTTTTGCGTTCAACTCGCTACAACTCTGGTCCATTTTCATATTTTTTGTACATTTTTTTAAAGTTTGTACAGTGTATATTGCTTTCTTTTCTGAAGAGAATGGTATCTATTTTAAGCTTCTATTCTTATTCTGTTAAAATTTCTGAATTTTTTAAAGTACAAGGTGCAGATTCGTGAATTGCAAAGTTTAATCGCAAAAGTTGAGCGACGAAATTTGAAATTTATCTTATTAATCACGTTTATGTTAAAACGTAGAGTACAAAGTTTTCTGGAAAGTTTTAGACACAAATCTTTTATAGAAAAAAAATGGTGCAGCTTTTAATATAAACGTTATACATCCCCAAAATAACACTTATTTTTCGAGATACTAACCATTGCCGGTGAATGGCTAATTTTGGTTTTACTTTATGTTTTGGATGGTGCTGAAAATGAAAATGAGGTTTATTTTGAATTTTATGTAAGGGGGCATTGTCAAAATCGCAATTTAAACCTAAAAATGAAAAAAAAAATGAAATCACGTTTTTCTACGTGTAACTCGCTACAACTCTGTTCCATTTTTAACAGCATATATTTCTCACCTTAATGAAGACTATGAAAGCTGTTGTAGACTTTCAGCCTTTTTCTAATAAAAGTTATGAATTTATTAAAATAAAAGATGCAGATTCGTGAATTTTAAAATTAAACCGCAAAATTAAGTGACAAAATTTAAAATGTATCTATTTGATCACACTTATGTTAAACTATAGAGTCCAAAGAAGTTCTATGGGGAGTTTTAGATCTAAATGTTTTGCACCATCAAAAACATACAGTATCAGTAAAATTGGCTATTCAACTGTCTGTGGTCAGTATCTCGAGAAATAAGCATTTTTTTGGGGTGTGCCGCTCGTCTATACATAGATGATTTAGAAGAAATTGCATGCTAATTAGGCAGTTTTAGGTGTAGGTGCGTACTATTCTAAATGTTGTTAGCTGACTGCATGCAAACCTGCGCTAGATGGACATCTTCATGTAGGGATTTTTCATCAGGGTCTTGATTTGGTCTGCTCATCGTGTTGGACATTTTCCTCTTGATCTTCGGCCTTCTTTCTACCTTTCCTCCTACTACCAATAGCTTCATGGTCCCCGTTCTTCTGACTATGTGGCCGATGTAATTTATGTATGCCCAGTTTGTTTTTTTAATAGTATTTTATATGAAGCTCTTCTACAATTATTAACAGGTTGATTCTGTGTTCTGTCCACGTCTCGAAGGTTTCGATCATAATAACTTGTAACTATTTTTTGAGGGTCCATGTTTCATTTGCGGATGTAGTAATGAGAAAAAGAAGGGCATTGATGTGACTAGGTGATTAGGTACTCCCATATTCTCCGTTATACTCCAGGGGGGTTCAATTTTACTGAATTGGAAGCATTTGTGTAATACACGAAACATATATTGTGTTCCGTTGCCTTTTCTCTTATCAATTTTGTGTTCAATATCTCCTCACTATCTGCGCTTTTAAGCTCATTAAGCTAACTAAAAAAAATTAAAGCACTCATGGGAGTGCCGACAGAAGTGAAAACTTCTTATAGTATATAAATTACTAGCTCAATGCTTTTCCCCATCCAAAAAGAAGTGCTATACCAATATTATATACGCGTTGCGTACGTTCTATGCTATTTGTGCAAACTTACACATAATTTATATATTCGTACGAACTTTAGTTCGGCAAAGTGATGACAGTCGCAAACTCAATACTTTTTTCCTATATAAAAAGTGCACAACGTCCCTAAAGAAGCTTTCACTTTAAAATTTTTTTTCGTCAAACAATGAAGGTCGCTAATTTAATACTTTTTCCCCATCTAAAAAGTGCACAACGTCCCTAAAGAAGTTTTCACTTCAAAAATTTATTTCGTCGAAACAATAACGGTCGCTAATTCAATACTTCTTCCCCAACCAAAAAGTGCACAACGTCCATAAGAAAGTTTTCATTTCAAAAATTTATTTCGCCAAAGCGATGGCGGTCGCTAATTCAATACTTTTTCCCTATTTAAAAAGTGTATGACGCCCCTAAAGAAGTTTTCACTTCAAAAATTTATTTCGTCGAAGCAATAACGGTCGCTAATTTAATCCGTTTTCCCATCGAAAAAGTGCAAAACGTCCCTAAAGAAGTTTTCAATTCAAAAAATTATTTCGCCGAAGTGATGACGGTCGCTAATTTAATACTTTTTCCCATTTTAAAAGTGCACAACGTCCTTAAAGAAGTATTCACTTCAAAAATGTATTTCGTCGAGTCAATAACGGTAGCTAATTTAATACTTTTCCCCATCTAAAAAGTGCACAACGTCCCTAAAGAACTTTTCACTTCAAAAATTTATTTCGCGGAAGTGATGACAGTCGCTAATTCAATACTTTTTCCCCATCTAAAAAGTGCACAACGTCCTTAAAGAAGTATTCACTTCACAAATGTATTTCGTCGAAGCAATGACGGTCTCGATGACGGTCGCTAATTCAATAATTTTTCCCCATCTAAAAAGGGCAATACGTCCCTAAAGAAGTTTTCACTTCAAAACGTTATTTCGTCGAAGCAATGACGGTCGCGATGACGATCGCTAATTCAATACTTTTTCCCCATCTAAAAAGTGCACAACGTCCCTAAAGAAGTTTTCACTTCAATAATTTATTTCGTCGAAGCAATGACGGTCGCTAATTCAATAATTTTCCCCATCTAAAAGAGCACAACGTTTCTACAAAAGTTTTCACTTCAAAAATTTATTTCGCAGAAGCAATGGCGGTCGCTAATTCAACACTTTTTCCCTATCTAAAAGTGCACAACGTCCCTAAAAACGTTTTCACTTCAAAAATTTAATTCGTCGAACCAATGACGGTCGCTAATTTATACTTTTTTCCCATCTAAAAAGTGCACAACGTCCCTAAAGAACTTTTCATTTCAATAATATTAGTATTATTATACGTACATTATAATAATATACGTACAAAATTTATTTCGTCGAAGCGATGACGGTCGCGAAATAAATCCTTTTTCCCCGTCCTACATTAGGTTTTACATTTATCTTAAATTTAAATACTTCTATACAATTTATATATGCATAGGGTGAGTCAGATAACTGGCCTATTAGAAATATCTCGAGAACTAAAGGCAACAGAATCATGAAAATTGGAATAAAGGGGTTTTGAGGGATGATCTATTAAATGAAAATATTTTCATCTCTTTGAAACTTCCGGTTATACCGGAAGTTGCTTATCACTTGGTTTTTTTTTAAATGGGATTTTTAAATTTTTACATTTTTGAATTCTCCTCAATATCTTCTTTCTTAAAATATGAGATTTTGTAATATTATACAGGGTATTTTAAAAGATATTTACGTTTTTTTATTAATTTCGTAGCAATATTCACACCCTGTAGAATTGTAATAGTTTGACATTAAAAACTCTGCTTGCGTTCAAGTGATTTTTAATATAGTCTATTATTGTTAACAATCATTAGTATAGCTAATTTTGAAATTTTAGTATACAGAGTTGGTCGAAACTCAAAATGAATATTTTCTGAGTTTTCTTAAATAGAACACCCTGTATTTTAGTATTGTAATGAAATGATATTTCATAGTATTTTTTATTTTATAAGTATTCCCTATACCTAACTGCTTTAATTTGTGAGTTATTGGTGATTCAAGCTAAACATTAATTGCAACAAAAAATACGTATAATTTTATTAGGTTGGCCGTGAAAATATTCAATCACATATAATTTTTCAGAAATAAATACATATTAATCCAGACTGATCCTTAAAATTACCAATAATGGTTTAGCTATCAAATACCTACGTAGTAAAGATTGTTGGTGCGACTAACAATTAAGCACAAGTTAAAGCAATTAGCTATAGGGAATGCTTAAGAAATAAAAAAGTACCATAAAATATCATTTCATTGTAATACTAAAATACAGGGTGTTCCATTTAAGAAAACTCAGAAAATACTCATACTAATGATTCTTAACAATATTAGACTATATTAAAAAATCAATTTGAACGTAAGTAGAGTTTTAGTTGTCAAACTACTACAATTCTACAAGGTGTGAATATTGTTACGAAATTAATAAATAAACGTAATTATCTTTTAAAATACCCTGTATAACATAACAAATCCTCATATTTTAAGAAAGAAGACATCGAATAGAATCCAAAAACGTAAAAATATACAGGGTGTCCTATTTAAAAAAACCAAGTTATAAACCGGAAGTTGTAAATTGATGAAAATATTTTCATTTGATAGATCATCCTTCAAAACCCCTGCATTCCAATTTTCATGATTCTGTTGCCTTTAGTTCTAGAGATATTTCTAATAGGCCAGTTATCTGCCTCACCCTGTATACATACTTACACATAATATACCTATAATATGTGCAAAATATATTTCGTCGAAGCGATGACGGTCGCGATGATGGTGGCGAAATCAGCTTTTTCCCATCCTAAAATAGGTTTTACATTTATTTTAAATTTAAATACCTCTGCACAATTTATATATAACTACATACACATAATATATAGCATAAGCGATGACGGTCGCAATGACGGTCGCGATGATGGTCGCCAATTCAATGCTTTTTCCCCTATCCAAAAATCGCACAACGTCCCTAAAGAAGTTTTCACTTCAAAAATTCCTTATGCGACTTATTTACGGAACATCTCTCAAATAGTACAAATCGTAATTTTGATTTTTTTTTCAGCTACAAAAGAAATTTTGCATCAAGTCGGAGGACGTTTCCAGCCCGGGCAGCTGATAGCCATAATGGGGCCATCGGGTGCAGGCAAAAGTACATTATTGGATGTTTTGAGTGGGTATAGGATACGTGGCGTAACAGGTTCAGTATACGTTAACGGCCAACCAAGAAGTTTAAAGGAATTCAGGAAAACGTCATGTTACATTACGCAAGATGACCGTCTGCAGCCTTTACTCACTGTGGACGAAAATATGTGGGTAGCTGCAGATTTGAAACTACCTTCCAGTGTCAGCAACAGTAATAAACGGAGTATAGTAAGTATGCCTATTCATTTTCTAGTACAGAGTTGTAACATACCACTACCTACTATCGGTTTACAGCGTTTACCGACGCCTTCCAACTCCCAACCGCCATTCTTCTCTGTTTCACCGTAGACCTGGAGGAATTTCTCTTTCCTCTAATTCTTTTTCAATTCCCTCCCTCAAGCTTGTTATCGGCTTTCCTCTTTTTCTTTTCCCTTGTGGTGTCAACGCCAAAATCTGGGGTTCCATGTCAGGGATCCTGTCATCTGGCATTCTCTATACATCGCTGTACCATATTAGTTGTTTTGTTTTTATGTCATCAATAGACTTAGGCAAATATGGTTCATTCCACCAACATACGACTGTTTTGGATTATCGCGACAACGAATATTTCAGTGTGCAAGATAAGATAAGAAGTACGAAAGTAAATGGCTCTAATAATTATTCCAATAAACAGTAATGTCATTTGCAATTTATTTTCGTTCTTCATATTTTGCACAATAAAATATTCCTTGTCGAAATAATTCAACACAGTCGTATATTCGTGGAATAGGGTATATGCATATTGCATATTTTGCATATTTTGCATAAAATATGCAAAGATGTAAAATTTTTGCATATTTTTATAAAAGTGTGCCTAAAGTACATATAATTTGAAATGTTGGTTGTAATTATGTATATTCTTGTAACAAATAGCTTGGAAATCCTAATATTTTGTTTTATAATTTCTTGGTATTCAAATTTTTGGTATCGAAAGTAGTAACTAATAAAAGATAACGGCTTGTAGTTTTGTACTTGAATGTAAGGGTTCCAAAATCTGCAAGTTCATACCTATCCCTAGGTAAAAAATTTTTATTTTAACGGCCAATTTCACTTTTGTTTTTGAAGTCGAAAAATTGAAGCACTGAACACATGTCTTTGTAATTTTAACTAATTGTACTTTGAAAATGCCGAAAATAAACTGTGATAAAATTTGAAAATGCTTCAACTAAGAGGTATTTATGGACATGGATAAAGTTTATTGCTTATTTTATTTTAAATATTTACACGGTGTTACAAACAAACATTTTAAAAGTTAAGAATATTTTAATAAGTGCGAACACAAGGCCGGTTCGCAAGAAATCGATGTATTTTTTCGTTTTTCAAGCAGTTTTTAAATTTCTTGAGATGAGAAATCTTCAAAATGCAAATCATTCAATAGTCTACTGAAAGGTCGCTATTACTTTTTTCTTGAACAGTAGCATTAGTTGGCCTTTATTTTACTAAACACAAGAACATATATATTGCACTTAATTAATTAAGTGCTTTTAATTTAGGTTCATAGTATTTTTTCTTTAAATATAAAAAGAAAAGGTTGAGGTCTCCTGTAAATATTTGGGGGTTCTTCCTTCTTGCGCAGTCATTTCTTGACATTTTCAAGATTACTGCACGAATTTTTATTGGATATTTTTAACTTAAATATGTATTATAATTGCTATGCAAAGAAAATTTAAAATATTTTGATAATTTTGAGATTCCTACATCGATTTTTATTTAACATTTAAAAAAAATCGCTGCCAAATGAAAATGAGAGACATCTTACATTTCAAATCGTTCAGAGAGGACCGTAAGCGCCCTTAGGTAGGTTTCACCCTTATTAGGGATCGTCGGAGGGGTACATATGGTTCCCTCTGTAAGGTATGTACCCCTACAAAACCGCATTTAATAATTTGTTGTTACAACAATTCGAAATAATATCCTTTATTTGTTAAAATACTTAAACTTAAATATTTAATTACCTAAACTTAGTTTGTAAAATACATAGGTAATGTTAATTCATATTTTATTACATGCATATTTTCTAGATAAACATGCATGTTTTTGGATAAAATAGTGCATATTTATGCGCATATTTCATACCTTTTTATTTGCATATTTGCCTAAGTCTAGTCATCAATTATTGTATATGTAACTCCCATCATTTCTAGTATTTTCTCATTTGATATCCGATCTTTTCTTGATTTGCCTCCTGCTCTTCTTCAGAAGTCCATTTCTGTTACTATATAGTAACATTTTCTTTGTTCTTTGTTTCAGTAGCCAAACTTCACTGCCATATGTGATTATACTTTTAAGTGTGGTATTGCAGATGAGCTGTTTGTTTGCTTTAGATATTGTTTGGTCCCACAAAATGCCGTTCATCATGGAGATGGCTTTTCTACCCTGCATGTTTCTGTCTTTTATAGCAGGATCGAGTGTTCCATATTGATTTTTCTTCTTTATAACATGACAGAGTTGTCACATAACGTCGCAAATTGGTGTAAGTATATTGAGGTCGTCAAATAAGCAGACCAAATTGCCTATGATATTCGCACAACATTCGTTTTGAGTAAATTTCTAATGGGAATAAAGCACGTTTAACAATAAAATAAACAATTTGTTAATCAACGTAAACGTGGTGTTCAAAATGAACTGCAGTAATAATCTGAAATCTTACGTTCATATGAAATTTGTTACTCTTTTTCACACTTGGAATAATACCAATAATTATGATTACTCTATTAGGTACACATAATACACATTATATCTGAACCTCACAATCTTTGCATGTTGATGGTTCCTTGCATAAATTCAAACTGATTTTTGGATATTTCGATTTCCTTAATTAGGGTAGGGGAGCAAAGTGTTGGATTTTTGCAACACCAAGGAAATAATTTTACACTGGTTTTACACTTCTGAAGCTAGGAATAACTAAAGACACTTTTCACAACTAATATTTTATTACAATAACACAAACTTTTGGTATTAAAGTAATTTTTGTGTGGGATCGGACACACGCCCTACTTTCCCGTTTTTTTATTATCTTATTATTCTATATAACAACACCTTGGCAACGAACTTTTTTTTTGAATATTGCGCCTTTGTGTACACTTTGAATTATAGAACATAAAAACATAGAAACATCTTTGTGAAGTGTACACAAGGCGCAAACCACTAAATAAAATATTGAAACAAAATATAGTTTTACTAAATATTAATGTTGGGAATTTATTTCTCCAACATGCTGGGGGGCCTTGGTTTTGATACCAAAACAATATATTCCACCCCTTTTTTTTACACATTTTTTAAAGAATTTATTGCTTATATAAGTATAAAACTTTTACAAAGTTTTAAATTTAAATAGAAATAGTTATAAAGTTAAATTTTATTTATTATTATAAATTAAAAAAAAAAAAAATAATTTAAATTTGTTCATCGTTAATTGGAAGAACAGCAATTTTTGTGACAGAACGTAAGTATGTTCCCTTTTTAGTTTTTACTTCCACCACTCTTACCTTTCCGTCTTTACCAGGAATAACTTTATTAATCCTTGCTATAGGCCACCCAAAAGAAGAAACATTGTCCTCCTTTACAAGCACAAGCATGCCTTCTTGTAAATTTGGCAACGATTTTCTCCATTTAGGTCTGTTTTGAAGTTGTGTTAGATAATCTTGGTACCACCTTTGCCAAAAATGCTGCTGCATTTGAACACACAACCTCCAAAATTTTAATCTATTTTCAGGAATCTCAGTTAAATTAGTTTCAGGGAAAGTTGTCAAAGGAGCACCTATTAGAAAATGACCTGGGGTCAAATATTCTAAGTCAGAGGAATCATTATTAATTGCCATAAGAGGCCTTGAATTTAATATTCCTTCAACTTGAGTAATCAAAGTATTAAACTCCTCATATGTTAAAATATTATTTCCCATCACCCTTTTTATATGATATTTAGCACTCTTCACCCCGGCCTCCCATAGACCCCCAAATACTGGAGAATAACTTGGGATGAAGCAAAATTCAATTTTATCATCAAGGCAAAAGTTGTTTAACTTAATGTTGTCGTTTAGAAGTTTTTGAAGTTGATTATTTGCTCCCTTGAATGTGGCACCATTGTCACAAAAGATCTTGGATGGTTTACCCCTTCTAGAAATGAATCTTTTTAATGAAGCTAAAAAAGTATCTGTTGTTAGATCAGAGAGTAACTCCATATGAATTGCCTTCACAGAAAAGCAAACAAACAATGCTATATATGCCTTTGTCGTTATAGACTTTCTAATCCGTGACTGTTTAATTTGGAAGGGACCACAGAAGTCTATACCAACATTCTGAAAGACCCTCGATGAACGTACCCTTTGTTCAGGAAGAGATCCCATTAACTGTTCACTGCACTTGGCCTTACATTTAAAACAGGTTACGCATTTGTGCAAAATCCTTAAAATAACAAAAATGTTGACGATTATTTACAAACCAAAACACAAACAGTCAATTTATTTAATTTTGTATTCACTGTCAATGTCAGTTTTCTGTCACTTCATATATGATCGATTTCATAAAACATCGATTATTTCTCTCGATCGCTTGATAACCATTCGACGTCGGTCGTTCGCCCTCTTTTACATAGATGGCGCTATTGTATGAGCTTGACGTTTTACAAAATTAATTTTTTAATGATTTTTCTTTTTTGTAATTTCTTTTCTAATAATTTCTTTTTTGTTCAATAATTTCTTCTTTTTTTTTATTAGGTGTGTTTCTTACCTTCTGGAAATTGAGTAATTCCTAGCTTCTTTTTATATCCGGCTCGAAGGACCAAACTTGATGTTGGATTTTTGCAACACCAAGGAAATAATTTTACACTGGTTTTACACTTCTGAAGCAAGGAATAACTAAAGACACTTTTCACAACTAATATTTTATTACAATAACACAAACTTTTGGTATTAAAGTAATTTTTGTGTGGGATCGGACACACGCCCTACTTTCCCGTTTTTTTATTATCTTATTATTCTATATAACAACACCTTGGCAACGAACTTTTTTTTTGAATATTGCGCCTTTGTGTACACTTTGAATTATAGAACATAAAAACATAGAAACATCTTTGTGAAGTGTACACAAGGCGCAAACCACTAAATAAAATATTGAAACAAAATATAGTTTTACTAAATATTAATGTTGGGAATTTATTTCTCCAACACAAAGTATGCTAAATGTGCAGTCACTCGAGCGTTATGGGGACCTATTGGGTTGTGAAGAGTAGGTCCTAAAAGCTAAAACAGTTAAGTAAAGTTTTCTATTTTAGTGGGCGCTTGCCATTTTTTAATTTAATTTTCCATTTCCAACAATTGTTTTTTCCGATTATAACGCCATCTATGCAAAATTCGAAAAAATGTTTCGAATAAAAGTTACTTATTTTTTTGTAAGGAGTCCAAATCTGCAAAAAAATATGGGCTCCTATTTAAGATTTTAAAGTAACCCCCCACCCTACTCCCGTGGGGAATCGTGTTTGGTGCCATTCGATAGATTTTTCAAAAATATTAAATAAGTGTATTTAACAGTTTTTCGATCTGATGTTCATTTCGCGAAATATCGCGAGATTCGTATTTAAAATATTAAATTTATCCCCAACCCCTCTCTGTGGGAAGTTGTGTTTGGTATCATTCGATAGATTTTTAATAAATATTGTGTATATATTTTTTAGTTTTTTGATCTGTCATTCATTTCGCGAAATATTCGCTTATATCTTGTGAAATTTTGGGACTCACCCATTTCCTTACGCCCGGCTCAAATCGTCAGATTTTTGAAAAATACACTCTTTTGCGTGGACTTAACTTACCTTATCTTAATCTGACAATTTAGAGTTTTTTAAGGATACATTTTTTTTTCGGGCCCCCCTTAACGAACTCCCCTGTGTTAAGAGCCAATATATGGTATGGTACATCTGCAGGGTATCAGGTTTCTCCCCATATAATTTGACGCGCTCGAGTAACTGCAAAAATCCCCGCTTGGGCTCCCTACCATTATGTATATAGGGATTTTCATCGCTTCTCATTCGTTTCGGGCTTCTTCTTCTTCTTCTTAGCCTTCTATCGTCCACGTTTGGACATAGGCCTCTCCCAACTCCTTCCATCGGTCTCTATCCTGAGCAACATATTTCCAATTCGTTTCGGGCATGTGTAATAATATATTGTATAGTTTCATATTTCAAACGAGCGCGTGACTTCGACTGACATCGGCTGTAAACGCTTGTGATCAGGACCCTAAATTGATGTCTCGAGATGCAAGCATAGAGGTTATAAACATAGAGGTATATATTAACATAGAGGGAGCCTACCTTCCGCGCTTCCTGACGACAAGATCTCATTGACTGGTTTGCTGCATCTCTTTCTAACACATTGTATCGAAAATCTATGATGACATTCAGTGTGAATATAGGCACGGAAGAGGAGGACAACTATAGCAGCTTTACTGTGCGTAAGAGTGAAACAGCACTAATCCAAATAAAAAAGATGGTGTCGTCACTTCGCTCTGAAAGACACTCTCTCTATGCTAATATATAACTCTATGGTTATAAAGGGCTTTTCATCGATTGTCATTTGTTTCGAGCTTCTGTCATGTGTCACATAATATTAATATATCTACGACATACGTCTTTGGTTTGTAGTATTGTATATACCAGTAACGTATGTCGTAGATATATTAATATTATGTGACACATGACAGAAGCTCGAAACAAATAAATGACTGTGAATGAAAAGTACTATTAACATAGAGTGAGCCTACCTTCCGCGCTTCCTGACAAGATCTCATGGACTGGTTTGCGGCATCTCTTTCTAACACATTGTATCGACAAACTAAGATTACATTAAGTGTGGGTATAGGCACGGAAGGGGAGGACTACTCTCGCAGCTTTACTATGCGTAAGAGTGAAACAGCACTAAGCCAAATAAAAAAGATGGTGTCGTCACTTCGCTCTGAATGACACTCTCTCTATGATAATATATAACTCTATGGATGCAAGTCTTTGTTTTGGGCTGACACAAACAAACGTCAATGTCAAAGTCGAAATGTCAAATAAATAAATTTGTTAAATGGCAGCTTACAAACATTTTTTACAGGGCTTTTCATCGACTGTCATTTGTTTCGACCTTCTGTCAGATGTATAATCTGTGTATAATATTACTATATGCTTCTTTTCATGAGCATTTTTCAGTGCGTCACAAATGATAGAAAAAAAAGGTAAGTCCGTGATAATATACATTTTAGTGACATGACATTTTAGTTAAATCTCACAGTTGTCAAATTTTATTTGCAATTTGGAAATCAATTGTGTTTATTGCATTTATAAAATGGTATTTCCTTTGATTTGTATAGTTTTTTAAATTGTTCAGATTATATTCGTAGATGTATTATATAATTCGCAAATTATTTTATTTTCGATTATGGCGCCATCTATTGACAACTAGAATAAATGTTATAAATGTCACCGACGAAATGTCATCACCGACGTGCGTTTTTTTCTGTCACTTACAATTTAATGCGTTAGAAAGAAATTGAAAAACTGTGACGCACTGAAAGATCCTCATGAGAAAAAGCATACACAGATTATAAATATGACATATGACAAAAGCTCGAAACAAATTACTGTGAATGAAAAGCCCTATTCGAGCTGACTACCCAATGATAACATTATTATTAATGTAAGTATAGAGAGCATTTCATTAGGAAACGGTAACACTTGAATGGTAAATAGAGGTCATTGATGCGGCTATAAATATACTACACTTATGGCCTCACCGATTTTTATAACCGTGTTTTATCGATTTTGTTCATTTCTTTCTGGGTCCATAACTTTAGAACCACCTTGTATATTTTTTTTGAGATATGGTACACATATTACGTCTCATTTAGAACCCAAACACACTAACTACTAATAACAAAAATAATCCAGGTCCGGCCTAAAATTTTTTTATAAATTCACTTTGACCTTGAAACAGCACCTTGTATATTTAAATTTTCAAAATCTGTTTGCATATTTGAAAAGAGCACAAAACACTTAGTGTAATGGGTGACTTCAATTTTTTGGCCAGACAATTTAATGACTTTAATTTTGAAGTTATATTGAAATTTTTAAGAACTCTGAAATTAAAAAGTTTTTAAGAACTTTTAATACTAAATTATTAGGTACAGTTAATGAATATAGTTATTTTCCTAACAAGTGCAGAAAGTCATACTTTTCCGCACGCGACTGCAGTTTGCCGAACGACGCGAAGCGGGAGTTCGGCAAGCAGTCGAGTGCGGAAAAGAGACTTTCTGCAAGCGTTAGAAACAATATTTTTTCTACGAGTCTTTAAAAAATGACCAAATCTTAGTCAATTAATTTAATTAATATGAAAATGCATACAAAAATAAATTCTTTGACAAGGTTGTCAAAACCAAAGTTTCAGCATAATTGGTTAGCATGACGACGATCTTGGTTTCCATGACGACGATTCAAAACCACTGTTATTGTCTACTGATTTGACTTTCGAATATGATGTCAAAATGATTTTATTTCATCGAATTCTCGCGTTAATTTCATTAAAACATGAACACAATAAGATATATTTGAAATAAATTAGTAAATAATATCTAAATATTAGTTTATTGCATGTATTTTATAATTACTTTAAGGCCATATTAACATATCTAAATTAACACGCGTTCGGAAAAGTAAAACGCGTGCGGAAAAGTAAAACGCGTGCGGAAAAGTAACACGCGTGCGGAAAAGTAAAACTTTCTAAACTAAAATGCGTGCGCTAAAGTAGACAATTGTGCACGCTCGTAGAAAAAATACTTATTTTAAAAATAATTAATAATTATTTACTAGGCCCTACAGTCCGTCCAATATACTTACCGTTGTAGGTCATCCGCGTCATAGCCCGTGACGTCACATGATACCAACATGAAATATTTAGGCGGTAGGTCTGTTCCTTTTTAGAATCATTTTTTCATGGCATAAAGCAGTTTGGTTGTTTTAAAACAATCAAAATGCAGCAGTAATTAGCATCCTCTTATCTTGTTTTTTTTTTAGTTGCTAGGATTCCTACTTTAATGATACCATTTCTCTCGGTCTATTATTTTCTGTTTTTTATTTAATTATTTATTTTAAAATCTAGTTATACAGGGTGTCCCAAAAAGATTGGTCATAAATTATACCACGGATTCTGGGGTCAAAAATAGGTTGATTAAAACTAACTTACCTATATACAATTAATAGTGCACACAAAAAAGTTACAACCCTTTGAAGTTACAAAATGAAAATTGATTTTTTTTTATATATCGAAAATTATTACAGATTTTTTATTACAGATTTTAAAAAATAACAACAGTGAAATTTATACACCCCATAAAAATTTTATGGGGTTTTGTTCCCTTAAACCCCCCTCCCCCCCCCCTCCCCACCGCTGCCAAACTTTTGTGTACGTTAGAATTGAATTATTGTTGTGGAAACTTTTTGCCTCTTAGTATTTTTTTGATAAGCCAGTTTTTATCGAGATGCGTCTTCTTTTTTTAATATGTTTACGTACAAATTTTATGGAGGTTTCTTTCCTTTAAACCCCCCAAATGCTTGTGTACGTTCCAATTAAACTATTATTGTGGTACCATTAGTTAAACACAGTGTTTTTAAAACTTTTCTGCCTCTTAATATTTTTTCGATAAGGGACCTTTTATCGAGATATGGCTTCTTGTATAATATAGTTCAAAATATACCTACATGTAAATGTAAAAGATGTAAATTATAAATAAATTTTCATAATACCAGGTCTCTATATAATAATCGTACTTAGCCATATACAAATATGTGCTAGATTTGTCAAATGTTCAAAATATCTCGATAAAAACTGGCTTTTCGTGAAAGTATAGAGAGGCAAAAAAGTTTTAAAAATACTGTGTTTAACTAATGGTAGCACAATAATAATTTAATTGGAACGTACACAAAAGTTTGGGGGGGGGGGGGGTTAAAGGAACAAAACTCCCATAAAATTTTTATGCGCGCACAAATTTCACTATAATTTTTTTAAGATGTTCTTGCCAAAGAAATGCTACTTGTCCATTTTCAATGAAAAATCTCTAATAGTTTTCGATATATTGGAATTTTCATTTTTTAACTTCAACGGGCTGTAACTTTTTTTATGTGCACATTTGTACTACAAGTTAGGTTAAATCAACCTATTTTTGACTCCAGAATCTGTGGTATAATTTATGACCAATCTTTTCGGGACACCCTGTATATTTTATGTATGTAAAGGTTCTTAATTATTATTAATCTGATTCAAGTGCTTTTGCGTAATCTTTTTTTTTTATCTTTAAAGAGAGAGGGTCTGCAATCTTCAAAAGACATCTCAGTCCAAAACGTCGCCTGACTGACCTTAGTGCAGGATTCATTCGTCGTAGCCCCAGCGATAGTTCCCGAGGTACTTTAAAAACACTCTCGTCGTCGAGGCTACGCCGGGCCGAATGCCTACCTGCTAAACCAGACCCTCCACTGTCATCCAGCGCTCCGAAAGCGGAATGGCCGCTGCAAGGTCGACATCGCTTCCGGAGCACTTTACCTTCATTTATCCACAGACTGTAAGCAAGGATGCCCTTCCTTTTCCCCGTTTCCCCTATTTTTCGGCCCCAAAATTGGGTTTTTGTTTGGGCTTTTGCGTTTGGGCTTTGGGTTTTGGGTTTTGGGTTTGGGCTTTTGCGTAATCTAGAATTCATATATTACCCGTACTAGTTTCTGCTATCATGAGCGTTTCTTAAAAGATCTATCTGTTTGTACAATATAAATTACTTAGAAAATTAAGGTGACTATTTGTTTTAAGAATATTTGGCAAGTACAGATAAAGGTGTATCAAATTTTACTGTAATCGAATGTGAGCATTTTCCTACTATAATCCTCTATAAAGCGAAAGAAAACTTTGAATACGCGGTGGAACAACGAAACAGTCATTCGTCTATGGTGGGTTTTTTTATGAATCTTTATGCAAAAATAATAATTCTTGGAACCTTGTACTAGGTACTCAATCCTCACAAATTTTTAAATAAAACGGGGGGTCAAATATCCCACCATCTTGATTATTTTTTTGTATAGGTATCTGTACCTAGACGTCTTAATGTTGCTAGAAGCTGTTTCAACTACCTACGCTTACAATGATATAACTTTCTTTAAGCGATTTTCCGTACTTCTTGTAAAAGCAAAACCCACTTTGGATATGTTTTTATGTTTCAAAAGAAGATTCATAAAAACCGGATTTATTAGACAATAAAAAATTAATATTTATTAAAAAAATTCCTGTAATTACATGTATGTTGAAACTTCTAATTTGAATATTGAACATTATTGCTTTCAAATAAATTAATATTTTAATATTATTCTTAACAATATCTGAATATGTGCTAATATTATCTGCAAATACAAATTGTTAATATTAAGTCGATAATTACATAGATAAAAAATTTACAACCTATTCAGTTTTAAAAGTATTTCTAATACCAAGGTTGTTGAAAATTTTATCGGTAATGCCCGTTGATTTATTATAATGATGATTTCGTGAGAAAACATTTTTATTATCTTTCCTAATAAAGATATCACAGAGTATGATTCTGTGACGTTCCTTGTCAAATTACCTATTTCTGATAACTACTAGTCTGGGCAGATTATCCGAGAATAGGCCATTTTTGGGACAAGTTATTTATCTAATCTTATGATTGTATATATTAATACTATAGGTATGCAAAGTCCGCAGATAGTGTGCTACTGTTTTTATAAACAAAATGGCGCCAGAAAATCGTGATTTTTCAATTTTTGCTCTATAAACTCAAAAGATTTTAACTTAACACCAAAAACACCCAAATAAAAATTCACCGTAATTAAATTTTGCATAGAGACGTGTTTTTTTCGATTTATGTCGATGAAAATTTTCCCCGGAAAATGCGAGTTTTTCCAACAAAATCTTTAATTTTCAAGTAAAATTTTAGGTAAGTAATTGTTTATCAATAATTAAATAACTTTTCAATATAAAAGCTCTTTTCGTGTAGATTATAATTCCAGAAGCCTATGGAAATTGAATGAACAGTTTAGCAACAATTGAATTGTTAATTAAAACTTTACGATCACTATAATAACCACAATAAGTATGATACATAAGAATAACTGTGATTTTTTTATAAAAAGACACTGTACCTATCTAATGTACTTTACAGAATTTTAAGCAGCCTCAGGAATATTTTAAAATTTTAAATAATTTTTTGGCTTATAAACAAATAGAATATCTCGGGAAATATATATATACACCGTTTTTAGGCGTCAATGCTCTTCCGGTAGGGATCTATGGAGGAGTGTCACCGAGCCGCAAGCCCTTATCCCTTGCCGTACCGCTCCTCCATAGGCCGATCAGACACCAGCTTATTCCAGACCAAGTCGTAGATTCCTTTTAGAATTTTAGACTACGACGTCAGCCATTTTATTTTTCTATTCACCGGGCTGGGGCTCGAACCTCGATCGCCTCGACCGCATATATACTAGATTTGTCAATCGTTCGCCTCAGTCCGCTTGGCTAATCTGATCGGGAAATATTAAATTAAATTTTTGCACGATTGATCATTTTTGACTGTTTACCGTGAGAGATTTTACGTCAGTAGGTGACATTCACTAGCAACTCGACGGTAAGTAATCCAACTCGACGGTAAGTAGTCCAACTCGACGGTAAGTAATTCACTTACCGTCGAGTTAAAAAATATCTTAACCCACATATTACTGAAACTATTTTTTTTTATTTTTATCTTTACTTAAAGGAAATATAAGGAAAAGTGCCTTATTTAACTACAAAAAATACTAAAATAATAATTTTTGCATTAGCTGTCAAAATATGGCATGTTCTTTTAAAAGGACAGCAGTAAGAAGCAGTATAGAAAGTAAAACTTTATTAATACAAAAATAATTACAAAGTATGGAAATCCTTAAAACATTGTTTAGGGTATAATGGTATTTTACATTTTTCGCACAAAAACTGAAACTTTTTCTTACAAAGTCCGCAACGATATTGTTTTTCTTGATAAACAATTAAATGGTTCATACCATCATATCTTGAATGTAAGACTGTGTTGGGATTCCGTCTTGTTGGGCCGCGTTTGGCATCTTTTTTGTACCAACAACATATCAACACCTTTATTAGCCAAAAGCGTTGCTGATGTCCTACTGAACGAATGGCCAGTATAGTTCTCGGGATTAGGCAAATTTAAGAATTTGGCAATTTGAGAAGGCCAGCCCCCGATTGTCCCTTTCCCTATTACTTGAGCACAACATTTTCCTTTGGCGTATCTTAAGAGCAAATGATTTTATTTTACTTGTAATGGACGAAGTTTTATATAATTTTGGTAGGTATTTTGATAACGGATTTTGGATTTTTCGGGAATAATTGCGGAACACCCTTCTTCCCAAGCCCGTTCAATTTCTTCAAATTCACTTTCGCTCATATTTTAATTTATAATAATCAAAATTGTACTTAAAATTATTGACAACTAAAAAAAACTCAATTCTCCATTGTTGTTATGCACCCTAGTTACTACCTAACAACCAAAGTATCTATCTTGATAAAATGAATGAAACTATAGGCTATTGATTATATCCAAAATAAGATAGCTAAAAGGAACTACAACGTTAACGGGGTTTTATTATTTCATATGGTCAACGGACATCTATATATAAACAAACCGCGGAGTGCTACCATTTAAAGGGGTGCGTTTTTGAGAAATTGGTGAATTAGTCCCTGGGCACAGGTTACATTAGGGTGAGTTCTATGCAATTTTGGTACAAACATGTCTACATAAAAATTGTTCCTGTTTAAATTTCCTATCTAAATATCACTTTTTAAAGTCAATGATACTTTTTTTTACAAAAATATTTTCAAAAGAAAAAGCACAAAGAAACCCAAAAGAAAGAAATTTTGTTTTTTGTCCCATAACTTTTGTCCATGAGGATATAGGTATAGACATTGCTTTACAGAAAAAAACTTACATATTTTTTCTTTGAAATATTGTTTAGTAGAGGTAATTGGGATTTATAGTTTTCGAAATATGATTTTTCAAAGTTCTCCACTCACAGCAATTTTTGGGCAATTTTCCTTGATATTTCACAAATATTGTTCTGTAACTTTTTTCTACGTAATTTTAGGTATATACAATGGTACACGTAATAGGACTAGAAGTCAATTACCTTTAAAATGGTCTACCGTATAACGTCGTACGACTTTTTTTAAAGAGATTATGGTTTTTCAAGATTTTATACTTTTAACGATTTTTTTATAATATAATATAAAAATAAAATAATATTATTATATAATATATTATATATTAGATAATATTATATTATATATTATATATTATATATTATATATTATATATTATATATTATATATTATATATTATATATTATATATTATATATTATATATTATATATTATATATTATATATTATATATTATATAATACCTAATATAAAAAAAATATTATTTTTTATATTTTTTACGATTATTTTTGAAATTTCTCATTGTAACTTTTTTCTTGTACATGAATATACTATATATTGCTCAATAAAGAGGGCTTACTTTCTGTTCTTTAACATGGTGTATCATCTATATTTAAATAATGGAAACCGAGTGATTCTTTGATATTTTTTTAACTGTATTATTTAAAATTATTTCTTTTACAAAAATTACATAAACATTAGTCTTAGAAAACATCACTTTAGTTAAAAAAATTTAAACGTTGACATTTAAAAAATTTTCAAAATCAAAATCTTTGTTAGCATTAGCTTCAATAACTTCCTCTGACACCTCAATTATCTTAGAGTTCCCACAATTAGTACCCATGCACATGCGCCCTTTACAGAATATTGAACAACTAATTCCTATCTTCCTACCACTGCAGTTTTTTGTACATCCTTTGGTACATTTACATGCAATTTTTTCAAGCAAAGCTTGTGGTGCAGGAGCTTTGACAGTAAATATTGGAATTAATCCATATTTTGAAGTTTGTCCTGCCGAGTCAAGTGGATCCAAAATAAAAAATAAGATTCAATCATAACACACAATCACATAAAAAAGTTATAATGAGAAATTTAAAAAATAATCCTAAAATCAAAAATTGTTGCAAGTACTTATTTCATTTTGAAAAAGCATATATTATTCAAAAATAATCTTAGAATTTTTTTATAATACACCATTTTAAAGTAAACAGAATAAGCTTTTATTTTTATTATATAATATATACCTAAATGTAGAAAAAAAAAAGTTATAATGGGAAATTTAAAAAATGATCGTAAAAAATATAAAAACTCGTTAAAAGTATAAAATCTTGAAAAAGATAACCTCTATAAAAGAAGTCGTACAACATTATACAGTAGAACATTTTAAAGGTAATTGATTTCTATTACTTTTACATGTACCATTGAATATGCCTAAAGTTACGTAGAAAAAAGTTACAGAACAATATTTGCGAAATAACAAGGAAAACTGCCCAAAATTGCTGTGAGTGGCGAACTTTAAAAAATCATATTTCGAAAACTATAAATCCCAATGAACTCTACCAAACATCATTTTAAAGAGAAAATATGTAAGTTTTTTTTCTGTGAAGCAATGTCTATACCTATATCCCCGTGGACAAAAGTTATGGGACAAAAAACAAAATTTCTTTCTTTTTGGTTTTTTTGTGCTTTTTCTTTTGAATATATTTTTGTAAAAAAAGTATCTTTGACTTTAAAAAGTTATATTTAGATAGAGAATTTAACCAGGAATAATTTCTGTGCTTGCACCAAAAGTGTATAGAACTAACCCTAATGTAACCTGTGCCCAGGGACTAATTCACCCATTTCTCAAAAACGCACCCCATTAAATGGTAGCACTCCACGGTTTTTTCATACATAGAGATTCACTGACCATATGAAATAATAAAACCCCGTTAACGTTGTAGTTCCTTTCTATAGTACATAATTAATAGCCTACTAGTCAATATGACGAAAATGTTTAATTTTATCATTTATAATGGTATCAATCGTGCAAAAAACGTTATAAGCATGTCGAACGTTAAGGGTAACCGATCTCAGACAATAATTGGAGTCGTCGCTCCGCTCCTCCTCCAAACAATTGTCTTCGATCGGTATAAAACCCTTACCGTTCTCCATACTTAATATACTATAAATCATGAAAACGGTATTGAAAAAAAGCGGCAGGACGCTTCTTTTAAAATAAAAACGTTTAATTGTGATGAGTGGTTCCTGAGATACAACCGGTCAAAGTTGACCGACATTTACTGCAAAGATGTAAACAATAGGATCATAATTTTCGGACCATCACCTTTTTATTTTTGTCGTTTTTCTCCTCACTAATTTTCAGATCTTTAAAATAGGCATAACATATATTATTATAATAAAACATATCGATATTACTAGTGAAAATTGCCAAAAATAGCAAAATTCCAATAAAAAATTAGGTTGGAGAAAATATGAAATCTCAAAGTTCAAAATCGGTATACGTTAAAAAAATGCATTTTCTCGGCTTCCCATAGAGCAATTTTCTTCATTCTTTTTTTGTTCCCAAGTAACTCGAGTAGAGCCATATAACCAACGCATTATTAAATGTCAAACTTGCTTTTGTTTTATTATAATAAATTAATTTATTGGTTATACCAAAAATATTTAATTTGTTTAAATAAAGATTGTTTAAATAAATATACAGCTTTCAAATGGGAATATTTGTGTTTTTAACAGTAAAAGGTACACTTGTAGTAAGTTTATCTAAAAAAACTCTACAACAAAAAAGAAGTTTTCTTTTCTTATAAATAAATAAATCTATTATAACAAAACAAAAGCAAGTTTGACTTTTAATGATGCGTTAGTTAGATGGCTCTACTCGAGTTACTTGGGAACAAAAAAATAATGAAGAAAATTGCTCCATGGGGAGCCGAGAAAATGCATTTTTTTAACGTATACCGATTTTAAACTTTGAGATTACATTTTCTCCAACCTAATTTTTGATTGAAATTTTACTATTTTTGTCAATTTTTACTTGTAATACCGATAGTTTTCATTATAATAATATATGTTATAAGTATTTTAAAGATATTGGTGTGGATAAAGAGGACAAAACTAAAAAGGTGATGGTTCGAAAATTATGATCCTATTGTTTATATCTTTGCCGCAAATGCCGGTCAACTTTGACCGGTTGTATCTCAAGAACCACTCATCACAATTAAAACGTTTTTTCTTTTAAAAGAAGCGTCCTTCCTACAGTGTCTTTTTATACAAAAATAATAGTTATTCTTGTGTATCATAATTATTGTGATTATTTCATTCATAGGAGATTCTGACCAATAGAAAGCTACAGAAATGCAAATTAAGGTGATAATTTTTGATAATATCCCGTCGTCAAGTATATTACGTCAGATGCCCTTCGTTGCTACGAAAAAAATACATCCAGTGACAATAATGGCAATTAATGTTTTTAAAGTTATAAAAGTGATGACTTTCAACCTAACCGTAAAATATTTTATATCAAATGTATGTTTAACAGTACTAATTTGTACTTACATAAATAAATTATAATAAAATTTTGGTTTTGAACAGTTTTATTCATGAAATAATCGCAACAAATTGCACTAGATCTCTAAAATTAATATAGAATTTTAGAGCTCTTGTGCAATTACTACTGATAATTATAGTGACCGTAAATTTTTAGTTAACAATTAAAGTGTTGCTAAACTGTTCACTCAATTTCCATCAGCTTCTGAAATTATTATCTATACGAAAAAGCTTTTATATTACCAAGTTATTTAATTATTGATAAACAATTACTTATCTAAAGTTTTAGTTGAAAATTAAAGATTTTGTTGGAAAAGCCAGCATTTTCCGGGGAAAATTTTCGTCGAAATGAAAAAACAGGTCTCCATGCAGAATTTAATTACGGTGAATTTTTATTTGGGTGTTTTTGGTGTAGAATTAAAATCTTTTGGAGTTATAGAGCAAAAATTGAAAAAAACACGATTTTCGGGCGCGATTTTGTCTATAAAAAAATTAGCACACTATCTGCGGACTTTGCATACCTATATTATTAATATATACTTTTATATTTCTATTTGATATGAAAATTAAAATTTGATAATTATAAACAAAATTCAATTTAATATAAAATATTTTCAATTTTCTCAACCACGGGCATATAAATTTAGAACAACCTGTATACAACAAATTGTTATATTTAATTTTAAGAAGTGATTAGAAGAAGCATACGAAACTCGGGACAATGCGCTTAGAATAAACAAAGTGAATGGCGCGTACCATTATCGTTGTTCGCGGAAGGTTCGATCATTAGCCTATGCTAAATAAGACTCAGTTGAAATAGATAATAGTTCATTATCGTTGTTCGCGGAAGGTTCGATCATTAGCCTATGCTAAATAAGACTCAGTTGAAGTAGATAATAGGTCATTAAATTTTGTAAATAGTAGAAAGTAATTTTAGAATGGGAATTAACTATTTTTTTTGGAAATCCATTAAGCATATTTAGAAAGATTAAAAATTGGTTTTGAGGAATACTGCGAATGAGAGTTGGTGGTGGAAGGTTGATTTGTGAATCTGGAAGGTATATTTAGAAAGTAGGGGAATGAATGACAAATATAGATCAGAATGTTTTGAGCTGTCGAGAAATGAAGTCCAGTAGTAGACGGTAGTGTACGGAGAGTGAGAAAGCCGGTGTAGTTCCGTGAGTGTGGAGTATCTATCGTGGAACGAGAGGTAGGCCAGGTTGAGAGTAAAAGAAACTCCTTGAGCCAAGAGTTCCCGGTAGCTGATTGCAGTTTCGAAAAAGGTAGAACACAGCATCACGACAGAAGCAGGAAACGAGAGCTATACGAGCTAGTTTCAAAGGAGAACATTACTGGAAGCCAGGACGAGATTTTGATCGCAGCCAAGGATAGCAGGAAACGGGTCTTGTGTGAAGACATTCTCAGTTCACCAGAAAAAGGTCAGTCTCATTTGTTTGGACATGAATGTATGGGTTTTTCGTATTAAATACCACATTTAAAATTGAAGAAACATAATCAATAATATCAGAAAAGCTTCATCAAACTTAAATAGAATTGTTGCTAATAAATCATAATAGTTAAATGTTAATAAAAACTTTCAATTGGAAACCAAAAGGAAATAAGATTCCCATGTGTAAATGTTATGTTTAAGAATAATAAGATGTAGCAAATATTAAGCAGTGATTGCCATTTAAATAAAATAAACAATATTTTGATTACAATTGTAACCCATATGTGTGTATTATTTTACTCTTTTCTTTCCTATCCCGATTAGGAACATTGAGAAATACTTAGAAGCCACGTAAGTAAGTAATTAATTTTATAAAAAGCCCTGAGATTGAAAACATATTGATATGTGATCTGGTAAATTAATTAGATTATTATTAATGCATTGATTAAATTAAATGACATATAAGAATATTATCTCATATCAATAATCAAGATCACATCAACTGGCGCCCAACGTGGGGCATTGAAAAGTATTTCTAGTGGCAAATTTGAAGGATAGAAAGAGTAAAGCCGGTATTTGAAAATTTATATGCCTGTGGTAAAAAGTGAGATACTTACATTTGATAACATAAAATTTTAGATCTCTTTAGGTACAAATTTTACATAACTGATTTAATATTTTATTTTTACGATATTTACATTTGATATATTTATTGACAATTTATAATATTTGGGTGAGAAAAAGTCGTCTTGGTAACATACTAGTAAAATTTCATATTTGGCGGGGACAGTACTTCTTGAAAACATGTCTGTGACAAGAAGCCAAAGCAAAGACAATAAAAAACAAAAAGAACATTCAAATCAAGAGGATAATTCAGACCAAGAAGATATTTTAGACACAACAATCATGGAAACAGGAAAAAAAGAATTGTCAGAATTATAAAAGATATTACAACTTATGCAACTCCAGTCACAAAAAATGGATGAAGCAAAACGAACAATGGATAAAAATCAGGAAGAAACATCAAAGAAAATGGATGAATCAAATCAAAAAATGGATGAAACATCAAAGAAAATGGATAAAGTGGATCAAAAAATGGATGAAACACAACAAAAATTGGATCAAAAAATGGATGAAACACTACAAAAAATGAAACAAGCAATAGAAGAGAACAACAAGAAAATGGAGGAACGCATAGGAAAGTATGAAAAGGAAGTAAAAGGATGTTTGACAATAATCAAGAACGATATGGGACAACAAGAGACAGAGATTAAAGAAATCAAAAGCAAAATAAAGGAAATAACGAATTGCCAGAAAAAGGAAATAGAAAGTTTGGAAAACAAGTTGCAAAACGCTATTCAAGCAGACATAGAAAAAGTGGAAAGAAAGATTGCGGAAATCAATACTCAACAAAATGTCGGAGAAAGAAGAGAAATGGTTATACATAGCACAGATGACGTGAAGATAAGGTTTGGCGGGGACGTAAGAAGATTACACCCAGTGCCGTTCATAAATAGCCTGAAAAAGAAAATACAACACATCGGAAATTTCGAAACAGCAAAAGAAACTATCAGAAACCATCTCAAATATGAAGCAAGCCTATGGTTCGATAGTAAAGAAGAAGAATTCGGCAATTGGCAACAATTTGAACAAAAATTTTTGAATTATTTCTGGGGAAAAGTCCAACAATTGGAAATTAACAAGGAATTGCAAAATGGGAAATACAATGATAGGATAGGTGTATCAGAAAGGACATATGCTTTGCAAATTTATAATAATGCAAAACATTTACAATATAATTACTCATCGGAACAATTAGTCGAACTGATTGCAAGACATTTCGAGGAAACGCTGGAAGACCATATCACATTGCAAAATTACAAAGACATAGATGGTTTATGCCAATTCCTACAAATAAGAGAATCACGTCTAAGAGAAAGAAAATCAAGAAGGTCGCGAGAAGATTACAGGCCCCGAGAAACACAGGATTACAGAGATAGAAATCAAAATAGGAGGGACTATACAAGACGAGATTTTAATCCCAGAAGGGAAAACGAAAATAGAGACAACGGAAGAGGAAATTATGAACAAAGAAATAGGCAATGGAATGAGGACAGAAATCGAGAATACCAGAATAGAAACACCACACTCGCAAATCAAGAAAACAGAAATAATGGTAGACAAAATGAACAGGGATATCGAGAAAACCGAAACAGATCCGACAGACCAAGAGAAAATAGAAGAGAAGTAAATAATACCCAGACAGATGAATATGACGGAGAGAGACATTATGACGAAAATATAAACAACGATGAGCAACCGGCGTCTTTTCACGACGGCGCTCACTAAAAACCAAAAATCAAACAGGAATCTTTTGTCAACCCAAGGAGTTTATTAAATTGGCACGAAACAACGAAAAGAAAAATGGAGTTAATTTAAAATTTGTGGATGGATTTATCAACGAGAAACCAATTAAAATTATGATAGACACTGGATCTGAAATAACATTGGTCAACAGAAAACTAATAGAAGAAGTTAACTTAACAAATTTAATTTACAAAATACCTAGGGTAAATTTAGTGGGCGCAAACAAACGGACATTGGCAACTATAAATGAAGGCATACGAGTAATAGTACGACTGGGTAAGAAGATGTATGCACTACAATGTGTAATAATGCCAAACATGTCACATGACATGATAGTAGGAGTTGACGAATTGGCAGAAAAACATGTAGTGATAGATTTTAAAAATAATACGATGAATCTAACAGAAGAAAAAGAAGAAGAACAGGACAAGGAACAGGAGAAACAAAATACGGACGAATCAGGTAAAGAACAAACAGTGGAAATGAATTTGGCAACGAAGCAAGGACAAAGAAGAAAAGGGAGAAAAAGTCAGAAAAAGACAAAAGAAAATGAAACCTGTGGCTCCTCAAAAGAAGAGTTGAGCCCAGAAGAAGAAAAATTGAGAGTATCAAAAGCAAAAGAAAACTGGGATTCCTCAAAAGAAGAGATGAGCTCAGGAGAAGAAGAAATAAAGCTAACAAATGAAAGCGAAAAAGATATGATCGAAACAGTGGCATTTGAAGGGGAGGCATATGAAAACGAGGATGCAGAATACACGGTAAAAGTATGTGAAAAATCTGAGGAAAAAGACAGAAGATTGATATGGGAAAAAGGGAAAGACAACATAATAGCCGACACTCTAACACAGGATGAGGACACTGAAAATAAGGAAACAATTACTCTACAGGTGGGACTAATTAGAGTAATACAAGAAGAAAGGGTATAAGACGTAGATTAAAGTAAGGAAATATACAGGGAGTTGGTTTTGCCTCGAGAAAATTTATTTAAAAATGCAGATAAATTTTATCGAATACAAGGCGGGGATTTGTTATATTTCTATTTGATATGAAAATTAAAATTTGATAATTATAAACAAAATTCTCAACCACGGGCATATAAATTTAGAACAACCTGTATACAACAAATTGTTATACAAAGAAGCATACGAAACTCGGGACAATGCGCTTAGAATAAACAAAGTGAATGGCGCGTACCATTATCGTTGTTCGCGGAAGGTTCGATCATTAGCCTATGCTAAATAAGACTCAGTTGAAATAGATAATAGTTCATTATCGTTGTTCGCGGAAGGTTCGATCATTAGCCTATGCTAAATAAGACTCAGTTGAAGTAGATAATAGGTCATTAAATTTTGTAAATAGTAGAAAGTAATTTTAGAATGGGAATTAACTATTTTTTTTGGAAATCCATTAAGCATATTTAGAAAGATTAAAAATTGGTTTTGAGAAATACTGCGAATGAGAGTTGGTGGTGGAAGGTTGATTTGTGAATCTGGAAGGGATATTTAGAAAGTAGGGGAATGAATGACAAATATAGATCAGAATGTTTTGAGCTGTCGAGAAATGAAGTCCAGTAGTAGACGGTAGTGTACGGAGAGTGAGAAAGCCGGTGTAGTTCCGTGAGTGTGGAGTATCTATCGTGGAACGAGAGGTAGGCCAGGTTGAGAGTAAAAGAACCTCCTTGAGCCAAGAGTTCCCGGTAGCTGATTGCAGTTTCGAAAAAGGTAGAACACAGCATCACGACAGAAGCAGGAAACGAGAGCTATACGAGCTAGTTTCAAAGGAGAACATTACTGGAAGCCAGGACGAGGTTTTGATCGCAGCCAAGGATAGCAGGAAACGGGTCTTGTGTGAAGACATTCTCAGTTCACCAGAAAAAGGTCAGTCTCATTTGTTTGGACATGAATGTATGGGTTTTTCGTATTAAATACCACATTTAAAATTGAAGAAACATAATCAATAATATCAGAAAAGCTTCATCAAACTTAAATAGAATTGTTGCTAATAAATCATAATAGTTAAATGTTAATAAAAACTTTCAATTGGAAACCAAAAGGAAATAAGATTCCCATGTGTAAATGTTATGTTTAAGAATAATAAGATGTAGCAAATATTAAGCAGTGATTGCCATTTAAATAAAATAAACAATATTTTGATTACAATTGTAACCCATATGTGTGTATTATTTTACTCTTTTCTTTCCTATCCCGATTAGGAACCATTGAGAAATACTTAGAAGCCACGTAAGTAAGTAATTAATTTTATAAAAAGCCCTGAGATTGAAAACATATTGATATGTGATCTGGTAAATTAATTAGATTATTATTAATGCATTGATTAAATTAAATGACATATAAGAATATTATCTCATATCAATAATCAAGATCACATCAATACAATAATAAAATTCGATTCCAGCAATAAAATTGCTGCTAAATAAGTTTTCCTTGTATTTTGCTAATTAGCCGAGAGTATATTATAAAGACAGTGTACTTATAGGTATCAAATAGAAAATAATGTCGTGCCAAACCATTATTTTAGTGCATCAACGATACAATGTCGAAATATATTATCCTAGAAGAACAATTGTAATTTTGTCCCTCGACATTGTGAAAGTATGCAACTATCCGTCAACGAATACAAAATTTTCTGAGTTATATCTATAATAATCACGATAGAGAGAATTCGACAAACTGTGATGCACTGAAAGATGGGTTGGTATGAAATTTAAAACATAAAAAATAATCAAATGAAAAATTTATCAATGATCCTCATTAATTAAACAACGATTTTTAAAAAATATATTTTTAAAAAGTGTACACGGGATAAAACGAAAGTTATGATAAAGCGACAATAAGATTTTAGAGAATAAGATTTTCGCAGATGGTCAAGGGACATCTCATGAGGGGCGAGCGTTATAACTTGTTGCAATTAATGATACAAGGAAGAATACAAGGTAGAAGGAGTCGTGGAAGAAGACGGATCTCCTGGTTAAACAATTTGAGAGCTTGGTTTAACTACACTTCTGCTGATCTCTTTTTGTGCGAATTGCAATGATAGTTGCCGACCTTCTTAGTCACATTCAGAACACGCTTACACGCTTCAGAAGTCAAAGGGTGTAAGTCACATTCTCTGTAAAAATGACGTATGAGATGTAACACGTATTTTTATATACATATAATAAAATTATAATTTCCTTGTTTCTATTTATGAATATAATACTTATAATATGATAAATAAAGTAGGTTTATGATGGTCCCTTATTTATCTGCAACTACTTTCACAAACATCTTACTATCTCATTTTAAACACTTATTGACTTACACCGATTGGCTTCTAAGGCATCGATATCTGGATAAGAAACAAGACCCGAATTACAGGAAATAGTCTGAGAGATCGAGAGAGGAGTGAAGATATTGGAAGAAAATTTAACGTAGAGTGTATAAACGAATGGACGCTAAATAGACAAAAAGAAATGGAATACCCACATAAGCAGAATATGGGAGAAAAGTGTGGTCTAAATAGCAACAGATAAATCACCAATCGGTAGAAGAAGTATCGGCCGACCGCGCAAAAGATGGGAGTGACAACCTCCAATAGCTGTCTCAATCGTTCAATGAGAATAGGGGTCGTGTGCTAGTTTATTTGAAAGGATATTCAAGTCTCTATTCATTAATATAAACATTAACATAATTAAAAATGTATACGATTTTTATTCTGATTTATATGATTGAAAATCGCGATTCAAGGGACTGGACTGCACTCCGTATTCTAATTGAAAAGTAAGATTGTTTTGCCTTCGCATTGCAACTGAATAAAAATACATTTTTATTCAGTATTAAAATACATATACATTTTTATTTTATAGTCGTATTACTCCGTAGAGTAACTAGGTGCATTTTTCGTTGGAACTTTACCAGCTGCAGACGGGGGATGTGAATTGCATAGTGTAGAATTCCTTCCCTCTCGTCTTCACTGCAGCATCCATTTGACTTGCAAATTGTAGAAGTCTTGGAGATGTCACCAGGAAAGTGTACCAATAAGTTTTCAATTTAAAAATCTTTTAGTAATATTTTTAATATTTTCAATATTAATAATTTACTATTAGGATTGAAAACTACTTCGTCTTTCAATGCCAGATGGCGCTAGCCACCTACTATCATCACTTCAGTTGCAATCGGTGGGAAAACCTCTCGATACGAATCAGTTAAAATATGGAGAACAGTGCCTACGTTCCTTCCGATGAAGGCTCCAGTAAGAGCCGAAAATCGCGATTCAAGGGACTGGACTGCACTCCGTATTCTAATTGAAAAGTAAGATTGTTTTGCCTTCGCATTGCAACTGAATAGAAATGGTATACATTTTTATTTTATAGTCGTATTACTCCGTAGAGTAACTAGGTGCATTTTCCGTTGGAACTTTACCAGCTGCAGACGGGGGATGTGAATTGCATAGTGTAGAATTCCTTCCCTCTCGTCTTCACTGCAGCATCCATTTGACTTGCAAATTGTAGAAGTCTTGGAGGTGTCACCAGGAAAGTGTACCAATAAGTTTTCAATTTAAAAATCTTTTAGTAATATTTTTAATATTTTCAATATTAATAATTTACTATTACGATTGAAAACTACTTCGTCTATTAACATAATTATTTATACATGGTGTAAAAAAAAATAGTTTTTAAATTAAAATGATTCACACGACAAGAAGAATGTACGGCGAGAGTGTGCAAAGTACCTGATGCCTGCAGCTGGTGTAATAAACGTCTTCCTCTGGAGTACTATGGTAATTTATCATATAATTAGTTTAAACTCGTTACTCGGGTGTTTTTGGGGTAATCTATTTTCTTCGATGTAACTATAGTGATCGAAAAGGGTGGAATTTTTATTATAAATAAACATAAATTTTTATTATTATAATATATTTATAGTTAAAAAAGTTCATTATACAAAATTTATCGTAATTTATCTTTAAAATTCATTTTCTTCATCATTATCATCTTCTTCATTATTGCCATCCTCTCTCGAGTCAAATGCAATAATTGTGCAATCAGAGCCTGCACAATTTTTGCAGGCTAAATTACAAACTAACCCATGCTTCTTACACCCGCATGAGTTACCGCAGTCTGACTTACAACTACAGAATATTAAATTTAAAATGTTTGGCGGACCAGGTGGCTGAGTCATTATAACTGGAATTATACATTATTTTGCAATTCCCATCCCCAAACGGTTGGGTTCATGTTACTGTCCTCTCCACGCCAAATTTGTGTCTGTAAATATACCCTTTTTAAATGCTGGATAAATGCATCAACAGATGAAATAATTTTTCCAATGACAATCTTTTTATTTTTGGCAATATCCATTAAGTACATTCTGTATCTAGTAATTTTCTCTCAAGGCAAAACCACATCATCCACTTGCGCCTTAATTCAAACTGCTTTAAATCATATGAAATTAGAATTGAGTCGTTGCGATATTTATTTTCAGTGACCCCAAAGACCCCCGAGTAACAAGTTTGGGCCAATTATTTAACAAATTATTATAATAGTCCAGAGGAAGACATTTATTACACCTGCTGCAGGCAACAGGCAGTTTGCACACTCTCGCCGACCTCATATTCATTTTCAGCGGCCCCAAAAACCCCCGAGTAATGAGTTTAAGCCAATTATATGGTAAATTACCACAATACTCCAAAGGAAGACGTTTATTACACCCGCTGCAGGCACCAGGTAGTTTGCACACTCTCGCCGACCTCATATTCATTTTCAGCGACCCCAAAAACCCCCGAGTAATGAGTTTAAGCCAATTATATGGTAAATTACCACAATACTCCAGAGGAAGACGTTTAATACACCCGCTGCAGGCACCAGGTAGTTTGCACACTCTCGCCGACCTCATATTCGTTTTCAGCGACCCCAAAAACCCCCGAGTACGAAAATTGAGTAAATTTTTCCCTTTATTTACCGAAATGCATTTTTGAAATGCATTTTTCTTATGCACACATGCAATTTGAGATTTCTTATTCATTACATTAGTTCACAAGATTTCCTGACATTCTCACGAATCCAACGCACCAAACTGCATTAAAATCCGTCTTACTGCGCCAAAAATCGACAGTAAAGCCTTTTTTGTGCTTCAATGCCTCGACTATCACATATCCAAGTGACTGCGCTCCTCTCAATAAGTCCGCCCATCTCATTTAGTGGGACAATTCTACTCAAACTCTGAGAGTTTCGCAGAATGAGTTTCCAGTTGAATTCTTAATTTGGTCGCACCATATAGTTGGTGATCGTCCTCTTGATATTCTCCCCGGAACATTTCCAGAAACAATTAATCTCTCCAAACTATCGTTACCTCTGCGAACCACGTAACCGAAGAATTGCAGAATTCGTTGCAGATGTGGACAGTCTTTTTTTAATTTCGAGTTGGCTGAAAATGGAAACGTTTGTCCTATGAGCTGTCCAAAGTATGCGCAGCATTCTTCTCCAGCACCACATCGCAAAGGCATCAATTTTTGGCTCTCGCTTGTGCGAAGAGTCCAAGTCTCCAAAAGTGCCCCGTATAGAAATATTGAGAATACAAGGGCATTCACCAGTCTTATATTGATATTTTGAGAGATAGATCTGTCTTTCCAAACTTTAGTTAGGCGAGTCATCGCATTTTTTGCCATACCAATACGTCTCCGAACTTCTGCTTCACAGTTACCGTCGTCAGCTATATTAGACCCGAGATAAACAAAGGTGTTTACTATCTGGTATTCCCAGGGCCACTTTATCCATTAGGCAATATAGGCAGTTGCCTAGGGCGGCACATTTTGAGAGGGCGGCAAAAATACTGTACAAAAAATATTTGTATATAAACATTACGAATCTAAGTTCTGTCATTAAAGAGTATGAAGCTCTTTCAAATTACTTTACCGCAAGGAAGCCACAAAATTGTGCCCAGATATAACATATAAAGAAATAAGAAAGATAAATTCAATTTGACGAGGGGGCCGATGATGAACTAAACTTTTCAGCTAGTGATGAGATGAAAATCGACACATTCTATGTTATAATCGACACTCTGCTAAGAGACCTGAATAGACGTCTGGAATCTTATCGACTTATTTATCAACGTTTTCGTGTTATTAACAGATTTGCCAAAATTAAGCAATGAAGAAATTATTAAAGAAGCTGAAAATTTGATACAAAATAAAGACGACCAAGATACATCATTCATACATGAATGCATTCACTTAAATTGTCATTTGGATACCACAATAAAATCACCAATCGACATATCTTAATATTTAAAGAAGAGTTAGTACAGTCACTGAAGGTGGATATGAGCTGTGTATTACCTCCGATTTCGTTGAACCTCCATCGATTTGCATGAAAATTGGTGAGTGGTTAGAGGATATCTCAAGGAACAAAGGTGACATGGTGTCAACTTGCGCTTTTACCCTGGGGATGGATGTCACCTCTTCTCGTAGGTGAAAATTATTTTATTAGAAATATCCCCAGAATTCGATAGAGGGACAAATCCTAAGCATAATTTGTTACATAAAGTTATTAAAATAAATTAATACTTTTTGAGTTATTAAAGATCAAAGATTTTAATTTTTCATGAGAAAAATGCATGTTTTTTACCGCTTTTTCATAAATAACTCAAAAAATATAAGATTTTACAAAAAAGTTATTATTACCAAAATTAAAGCTAATGGAAAACGAAATAAACTCTTTACAGGAAAAACCTTTTAATGTTAACTAAAAGTGAGTTATAGATAACTCAATGTATTTTTTTTTTCGGAGAATACCCAAATCTAAATATTCAAGCTTAAATAACGGGAAAATGATGCATTTTATAACGTAACATTTGTCAAAGTACTTACTTACTTTTTTTTAACAAAAGGTTAAATGGCCCCGGTTACATGGTTCTCGCAGAAAAATTTAAGCTTTAAACGTTTCTATCTCGCTTATATTTTACCCTACAGAAATAATAAAAAGGTAAAATATTTGATACAGAAAAAACTATAATTTGGTCATACATATATCACTTTTTACGTACCTACATATATCGAGTATTTTTGGAGTTATTATCAAAAGAAAATAAAAATTACGATAATTTTAAAAATTCTGATTTTTTTAAATTACACCTTTTTCCAAAAAAGATGTAATTCTTTTTTGTATTGTAATTGTAAAAAGATGCATTCTAAACTGGTCAAAATTGTTGAAATCATTACTTATGCTAATATAAAGAATTTCTTCTAAGGATAACTATAAATTTTGATTTTTTTTTAAAACGGCGTATATTTTATTTTTCACTTTTTTCTAAAAAGTTGTAAAAGTTGTAAAGGGTTCTCTTATTTTCATCATAACTTGCTTAACTGTGATGCTATTAACTTCTACTGGAGCTCATTTGATAGGTACTCCGAAGTACTTTGACAAGTGCTTAGCAGGTATATTTTACAAAATCCATCGTTTTCCCGTTATTAAAGCTTGAGTACTTAGATTTGAGTACTCATCGAAAAAATATACATTCAATTACCCATAACTCACTTTGAATTAACATTAGTTTAGTTCTTTAGTAAGTAGTGTATTCAGCTTTTTATTATCTTCAATTATGGTAACTTTTTGGTAAAAGCTTACAGTTTTCGAGTTATACGTGAAAAACTCCTTTAAAACAAGCATTTTTATGAAAAAAATAAAATATTTGATCTTTAATAACTCAAAAAGTATTGATTTGTATTAATAACTTTATAAAACAAATTTTGCTTGGAATTTGTCACTCCATCGATTTATGGTATTATTTTTTCACCCCCACCTAAAATGGTAGTTTTCACCACCACGGTAAAAGCGCAAGTTGGCATCATGTCACCTTTCCTGAGGTATGCTCTAACTACTCACCAATTTTCATGAAAATCGATGGAGGTTCAACGAAATCGGAGGTGAAAACCTTTAGTGACTGCACTAAGTGGATTGAAAGATATTTCCCCTAATTTTGACATGTTGTGTCAAAATTAATGTTGCTTAGCACATTTATTTGTGCCAACGTGTCCGCTGAAAGGTCATTTTCGAAAATGTCAAGAATAAAAAATAATTTCCTATCAAGTATGACGCAAGAACGTGTTCAATTTGTCGATTTTGTCAAGAACAAATTTTTTTTTGAAAACTCTTTTTTTGAAAAGAAGTCTCTGATGTGATAGAACTGGAATGACAATTTTTTCTATGGTAGGTATATAAACATCGTACTTTAAATCCATTTTTAGTGTATTCTCATTTAAATAAAAATTTCTGCATTTTTTTTCACAAAAATGTTTGAAGGGCGGCTACTAGAGAATTGCCTATGGCGTCAATTGACCTAAACGTGGCCCTGGGTATTCCAGTAACATGTTGAATAGCGTCAAATCTGTCGACCACCATTATTTTTGTGTTAGCTTTATTGCTGAACTCGTTAACACATATGTCAGCAATTCAATATTTCTCGTGTGAAATAATTAAATAAAGCAAATACCAATGAACGCTTTCCATTCGTCATCTTATCCTTCTACAAACGCGTGGCTTTTGTTATTATGAATGCTTTGACCTTTCGTGTTGATAAGAAACAAAGGCAACTAGGACAATATTTATTTACTTATTCAGCATGGCACACATATCAACCCGATGAGTATATTCCGAGATTGATAATTCTAAATTTTGTACAAAACACCAGCTGACCCTTCGATTAAGTCGTGACCCCTAATTGATCAACTTGTTTTGTTTATAGAAATCGGTGTGAATACAGTATTTGGTAATAGTACGAAATTCCACAGAAGTTTTATTATTTTTATACAATCTCTACGAGGAAGTTTTGTAGTAAGGGAAGTTCTTTTTTTTCATGAAAATACTCCTACAAAAAATCATTGAGTTTATGAAAAATATTTACGCTTTATAGATTTCGAAAAAGACTTTGATAGAGTACCACATACATTACTATTTCAATGCTTGGACTTAGCTGGGCTGGATACGTACAACACTAGATTGCTCAAAAATCTTTACTACAACCAGACCGCTTGTATTATGGTGGATCAAGAAGTTGCAGCGAAAGTTTCTATTAAGAGTGGTGTCAAACACGACTGTTATGTCACCGACATGGTTTAAATGACTACACTGAACCAATTTCTGAGAGAGCGTTAACTAATCGTCGCAAAGGTGTTAAAATCGCTGGTAAAACTATTAATAACATCAGATACGCATATGACACCGCCATAATGGCAGAGATTATAGAAGACCTTTAAACCCTGTTGAACGCTGTAAACAACGAATGTACTGCAAAGGGCTTAACAATCAACGCAAAGAAAACAAAATGGATGGTGGTGAGAAAAATTAATATGAAAGACTCAGTACTAAAATTAGATAACAAAATCCTGGAAAGGGTGGAACACTAGATATCTGGATTAAGTACAGGGTTGAAAGTGATAATAATTTTGGGCTGCTGAATCCGAATATGGGGTTTGCGGAAAAAATTTCTTGCCGGAACATTGAAAAAATCGCGAGAAAATCTCGAAAACTATTAACTTTTAGTAAATGTTTTGTTAACAGAAATTAAAGTATTAAAATTATCTACAAACATCACTATTTACTTTTTTTTAGACGAACCGTTCGGTCTAAAGTGCAAGTTGAAAATTGCCAATTTTTAACGGTCTCGGCAAAACCCACTTTTTACATTCCAAAACTTTAGTTTTCATTAGAATGCTGTCATTAAATTTGATAAATTTGACCTAGTTTTCAGTACAAATAATAAATGTTAGTTTATAATATGAATATGGTATGTTTCTTCTCATATCTTCCATGAATCCATTCCATCCTAAAATACCGAGAATGTCTCTGCTTTTCCCTTAGAGCCACAGAAGATCAGGCACAGATGGAGTCAGTTTCAGTTGGTGTGAACATTCCCTTCGGATCTTGATTTCTGATAAACCTTGAGGTTTTGTCTTTTCAAAATATGCTTATTAGTTGAACAGCTCTCTGACTTCCGTAAACCTCAGGTGCGGGTTTAGTTTTTAGCCGAGGAATGGATTGGTTAGGAGCTATTGCATGTTTTGGCGCAATACAATAAATGCCACCCATGACGTTAAAAATTGTGGTATCCGTCGATTGTATGTACGTTAACCATTTCTGTCCCAACGCTGCCTATATATGTTTTTGAAAAAGTGGGTGTGTATTCCCAGCCGCCTTATATATACGTTCAAGGTGTTATGGTCTCCATTTACCAAAGCCGAAAATATGCATTGCTTATAAAATTTTAGACTCATTGGTGTCCCAATGCCGTAGAAATATGTCCGAAAATGTTAGATTATTGTTCCCAAAGCCTCAAAATGTTGGCACCTACGACAGGTCATGCGGACCTATTGCCGTATATATTTGTTCACATATTTTAGATATATGCTATATTGTAGCACTGGTGGCAACGCTTATAGGTAGCTGCTAGAAGGGAAGCGTTTGTAACCACAGAAAACACCAGAAAAAAAAGAAGCGAATCGAGATACATGTGTGCAAGATACGGAGTCGGCCTTTGCATAGTAACATGTTTTGAGGAGTACCACACAAAAGAAAACTTTTAATGGTAATTTACATTACATTATTTTTTTTTAAGTTAGTTACACTTTTTCAAGTTGGTTTTGCTCTCTGATGAGTATTTTTGAAAAGAATACGTTTAAGTTGGTTAAAATAACTCATTAAAAAACATGTTTTGGTCATTTATTTGTTTATTTATATGCGACGTATATATAAGGCAATGGGACTCTAAGCATGAAAAACCTTTGGAATTGAGGGACCAACATGCAAATTAAGGTCTGTCATAGAAAGGGTTAAAATCAGCGATTTCGTACACCTGTTGTGTAAAGCACGGCTGGTCAATTTTCTGCGGATCGCCTGCGATTGCTGACATTTCCAGATAAGCAACGCGCTTGCTCAAAGTCTTGTAGCGGCAGTAAGGCCCAGATAGTTGGTCTCACCATTCCTTGCAAGGTTGGCCGTTTTCTCTACAAAAAGTACGGCTTAAGAAAATAGGTTGATGTAGTTTCCTCTTTGGGGTTTTATTCATCCTATAAAGAAGCTGTTCGCCTGGAAGTGTCAGCCAGGGCCCCCGTAACCGGGCGTGCAACGCGTGCGGCGCACGCGGGCGTAACCCCAAAGGGGTGCCAAACCAAAGGTTTGGTAAATAAGAAATATTTATTTTAAATGAGATAATCATTTTTTGTATACAATTTTAATTATTTCATGAACAGCTAGAGAAATCTCAAAAATCAAATATTGTGTTATTACTGAAAAAATAATTATTCCCCTCCTGAAATATTGAACTTAAATATTATGTCAAAAATATTTTGTTGTTCCTTCCTAAGTTTTTTCTTTGGAGTAGATTGAATTACGCTTGGCAAACCATCCAATCGATTTATGTTGTAAATTAAAGCCACACTCATAATAGTCAAATAAACATCAAATCATACCCCTTGACAAGTAGAAACATAAATTAACACCCATAAAACGCAACTTAGCAGTTTTACTCCAACAAAAACACAACTTGCTGGATCAAGCCGTTTTACTCATATAAAGTGAATCTTCTACTCGAATTTATGATAATTACCCTTAAGTAAACAAATACTCTATGAATTATGATTATGTATTTGACTTGAGTATCTTTTCCCTTCTCGTCTATGCGTTAATTAGGCACAAACATTATTTACTGTTACTGGTGAACGGGTGGTTTCCTGCAGTGAAAGGTTTAAAATTTTATTTTATATTGGTGTTAGTAATTACCTACAACTACGACTATTATTGCAATATCCGTTGGGTTTGTTCTGCCCTGATTTTAAACTTTTGTTTTCGTGTAACAAATATTGGACAATTTTTTTTATTTGTTTTTATTTTAAGTGGCGTGGAAATTAAATTATTTGTGAAAATGGTAATTATCATAATCATTGCAAAGATTAATAATAATTAATTTTAAATAGTCGATTATAACCGGGTTTCCTCTTATAAAATCCACAATAATTAACAATTTATTAAAAAAAAAAAAAAAGAAAATAATTAAGACATTGTGTCTACGTCACTTGGAACCATATGGGAAACTTTTTTATTATTAATTTTACGGAAAAAATTTATTCTTCATGAAATGCTTTGCATAGTCTAAAAACTAAATTATGTCAATCTTATGAGTATCAAAAATATGAATTTCGATCAAGAGTACTTTATATTTCACAATATCGAAAATTAGTGTTATGAAAATTTGTTTGGAATTAATTAAAACTATGTTTTAATATGAAATTGCATCCTTTTAATTTAAATTTTTCTCTCAAATTACAGATACCCAACGCCCTTCTCATTTATTACGAATAATGCGATAACTCTTTTATTGTTATTGATTAATTAATTACTAATAATAAGAGTTATCACATTATTTGTAATAACTGAAAAGGGCTAAATATTAATAATAAAATGACTTAACACATTATTTCTAATAAATGAAGAGGGCGTTGCTGAAAAGTACAATTAATGTACGATAAAAAGTTCTTTCTAAAAAGCTTTGCATGGTCTAAAATCTAAGATGCAACCATGAAATCCTATCAAATTTTTCCAATTTTATATGAGATATATGTAAAAAAATATGAGTTTCGATCAAAAGTAAAGTGCCTTTCTAGATCACAATATATTTCAATTAGAAGGATGTAATTGCATATAGAAACATAGTTTTTAATGCTGAACAACTTTTCGTAATAACTTTTCAATATTGTGAAAACTAAACGTACTGTGCTCTGGACCGAGATTCATATTTTTTGACAAACCTCGTATAAGATTCATAAAATTTGATATTTGATGGTTGCATTCAGAGTTCTAGACAATGCAGAACTTTTTATGAAGAATACCTTTTTCTGGTAAAATTAATAATAAAACAGTTTCCCATGAATATGGTTCCTAGTTATGTAGACACCCTGTATAAAATTTGTTTGAAAACTTTGAAATAACAAAATATTATTGTTTATTTACTTAAATGTATATTTTTAATTTAATATGCCGGGTGCTTCATTAATGTTGCCAAAAATCTAAGGGGAAAGGCGCAAAATATCGCCTGTCAAAATTTTCAATGTGTTTTAAATGTATTAATTTTTTTCGAATCCTGAGAAAACTAATAAGTATTTTTAAAAAATTTAAACGCAGTATGAAGGATAACGTTATTGCCGAGGGCCGGCAATCCGTTAAAAATAAAAAAGAATGTGTGTGTACTTTGTACGCACGTAAGAAGTTATACTTCTATTATATGATTTAAACGAAATTAATATACTTTTTATTTGTATTTTATTTAAATATTAAACTAATTTATACTTACTACTTCTCAAACTTTTTTATTAAAACAGTGCCAAAAATTAAAATAATACAAGAATAAAACACACAGAAACACATTAAAAATGCCACAAATGATTTCTGAACATTAATTGTCGGAAATTTTTTTAACTAAATACGTATTTTCTGAAAATAAAATTATATAATAAATATACTTACAATCATAAAATGTATAAAAAAATAAAAGCTTCCATTGGGATTCGAACCAGCTTTTATCAGCGCGGTTGGTATTGGGGTTCATTCGCCTTGAACGCTTCGCCATGGAGGCAATGCGTCATTATTTGTGAAGATCGACTAACTAAACGGATTAAACTTTTGACATTTTGATTTAAATCAAATTATTTTGATTTTGAATTGAAATGATTTAGAATTGAAAAAATACAACAAAACATAGAGTAAGAAAACAATATATTAGGTGAATATTGATAAATTTTTTGATGGTAATCAAATTATGTAAATAAAAATATTACATACTAATCATAGATACTATGTATTTTGGTAGGTTCAAATAGGTATAGGTACCTACCTATGGAATTTTTTATTAGGATACTGATACATTTAACAATAATTACGTACCTGTTGCTTTTAAAAACTATTTAAAAGTCACTACAGTTATAAAACTTTTTTGTTTCTGTCTTCACAACAATAAAACTAATATATTATACAACATTTGTTTACCTCCATATTGAACAATTATTTATTATTGACAGATCATTTCAACATCCAATCAGAGTCCGTATAACGACTAATACAATACCATACTGTCGGTGTGCGCATGCGCGCAGATCAACAATAAATTCACCCTCAATCTCAATCGCGCCTAAAGAAGTATAACTTCTATAAAAAGTTTCTTTTAAATTAAATATTTTCAATTATTAAAAATCACACTAAATTTTCTCTTTTATTTTTACCCCTGTAACTTATTAAAATAAACATTATAGAAGTTTTCAGGGACTTTCGGCCTCAGTAATAATGTAGACTTTCATTCTGGGTTGAAATTTTTCAAAATTATTTATTAGTTTTATATGTTTAGTAGATTTAAAGGGCGCTAAAATATGTCCCGCACGCGGGAGCAAGTCAGCCTTGCGGGGGCCCCGTGTCAGCATTCGCAGGCGATCCCCAGAAAATTGACCTGCCGTGCTTTACACAGCAGGTGTACGATAACGCTGATTTTAACTTACATAAAATCGAAGAACACCACACTTTTCACGTCATATGTGGCATTTTTTGTATTGCACCAAAATATGCAGTAGCTCTTACGCAATCAAGCAATCCATTCCTCGGATAAAAAAGTAACCCGCGCCTGAGGTTTAGGGAAGTCAATGAGCTGTTTAACTAATTCATTTTAAAAGGACAAAACCTCAAGGTTTATCAGAAATCAAGATTCCGAAGAAAATGTTCACACCAACTGAAACTGTGACTCCATCTATGCCTGATCTTCTGTGGCTCTAAGGGAAAAGCAGAGACATTCCCGGCCTCTTAGAACGGAATGGACTTATGGAAGCTGTCACAAGAGACATACCATACCTATAAACTAACATTTATTATTTGTACAGAAAACTAGGAGAAATTTATCAAATTACAGCATTCTAATAAAAAATAAAGTTTTGGAATGTAAAAAATAGGTTTTGCCGAGACCGTTAAAAATTGGCAATTTTTAACTTGTACCTTAGATTGAACGGTTGGTCTGAAAAAAAGTAAATAGTGATATTTGTAGATAATTTTAAGTACTTTAATTTCTGTTAACAGACCATTCACTAAAAGTTAATAGTTTTCGAGATTTGAGCAAAAAAGCGGAAATAACTGAAATTTTTCGTTTTTTTTTTTCGCGATTTTTTCAATGTTCCTGCAAGAAATTTTGTCCGTTAACCTCATACTTGGATTCAGCAGCCCAAAATCCATACTCTATAGTGAAAGAAATCAGAACTACCCCAAAAGTTTCCTAGTCAAAATATAATTTTATTGAATCATAAGGAAATTTCGGCCAGAATAGAACTTGCACGAAAAATCTTTATTAGCTGGCGTTCTGTATTGTGCAGTAGAAGTCTGTCATTGGCCACACGGCTAAGAGTATTGAAGTGCACGTTTGGTCCATTTTAATATAATTATATCCTTAATAAATTGGAAACTTTCGAGATGTGGTGTTTCCGTCGCATGCTCAGAACCCCGTGGATACATACCGTATCACACATATATAACGAACGTGCGATAGAGACCATGCACAAAGAGCGAGAATTCATCAACATCATAAAAACAAAAATATAAACAGAAGAGATATTCGAGTTATATGCAACCTCTATTGGAATCAAACAGCAAATGTGAAGGTTGAGGGTAGGCTAATAGAAGAAATTCAAATCCGTGGAGGATTTCGACAGGGATGTATCTCATCGCCACTTTTATTTAATCTGTATAGTGAAGCCATCTGTCAACAAGCACTCGCGGAAGAAGAAGTTAATCTCGGTCTGATAGTAAATGGTGAGACGATCAACAATATAAAGTATGCTGACGATACTGATAAATCACCAATCGATAGATGAAGTATCAATGACATATAGGAGGATAGACATAGCAACAACTATAAAAAGTGTCCAAAACATATACTTCGCTGAAGTATACGTTTTGTTAGGAAGGGGAGACATTTTTCGAACACGACACTATCAAATATTGTTTTGTTTGTATGTGCGTATTTGATCGTTGTTTGTCTTGTGTTTATAATTGTGAAAGTCAAATTATATTTTAAATTTTTGGGAGTGTAGAGTGAAAATGTCTAAATCGTTGATTGGGAAGAATAGTATGATATTTCAAAAACATTAAGTTTACAGAAAAGACAATTAAAGATTGAGATGGGTTACGAGATCGGATTACTTAAGCAATACAATATTAAATATCCTTTTCATTAGAATAATTAAAACTTACAGTATTAACTGACAATATGGGTTTTACATCCAATCCATATACCACCCCCAACTCATATTTTTCATCCCCATTTTGAGTTATAATACTTTTCTTTATAAAAATTTTGTACTATTTCACAATTATAAGGTTATTAGAGACAATAAAACGGAACAGTTTTAATGTTTTAATAGAGTTTAAACAACAATGAATGAAAAAAATCGCAGTTATAGTACAATACCAATATAAAAAAAACAAAAAATTTGGGCTCCCATTAAAAAAAATGAAAGTTTCTACAAGTTAGCGTAAAAATCCCTATAGTATTGTGGCATAACCGCTACATTTTTTTCTTTTCAAAAAGAGAGAGCAGGCCAGCTTTCTTTTTTTCACCTATTTCCACTTTCTTCTTGTAAGCTTGTTTTAGAGTAACGTCACGTGCTGATGGAAGTCATCGTTTGCTTTGAAGAACGTTTATGGTTTTAAATTCCTGTTCTTTTTACGACATTTTATATTGCAGGTGACTAGGATTTTCTTTTGTAACTTTTAAAACGCATATTCCTGAGAGAGGGACTGACCCACCTTCTTCCGTCTTAAAATAATCCTTCATGCCCAATTCACTTGATAGTTGTTTTAGATCAAAAAAATTCTCATGACCCGTTCCATGTACGTTGAATGGATTTCCATTCTTCTTTGCTTGTCTAACCAATGTTACATATTGATCTGGTACGTAAACGTTCTATAACACTATAATATGTTCTATAAATTGAACGTTCTATGAATAACAGAATGAACGTGGTCTCCCTCGTTCTGAGCATGACCACTAATTAAAAATTTATGGGTGATGGACCTAATATTTTCCAGAATAGAAACTGCATGGATGTATAAAGCAAATACGAAGCGGTTCTTATTTTGTCCGAAACAGTTGTCAGTATAAAATACAACATCTACCATTTTAGTATTTTTGGCGTTCACAGAATGCAAATAGTTCCAAACGCACGAACCCACTTCATTTGCACCTCTGTGAGCAAGACCTTCGTACCACATAAAGCACATTGCTTCCGTACTTTTAAGCTCGTACAATGTTAAATTATACACACTTAGTTTTGATACATAATAAAAAGAAGACCAGTCCCCTTGTGGACATGGCAATTCTGCCTATATATCATAAACAGCGTCAATTTTATCCGGAGAATTTTTATCCATGTCCTTCTCTTTTCTTGCCAGTTCTTTGTCTTCAATATGGTTATTGTACTGTTCCTGAAGTTCTTGTTTTTCTACCTCGGAGGGATTAGTAAAACCCTGTCAAAAATCGCACTTATCTTTTTTTGAAATAAAAAAAGATAAATTAAAGTCTCCTTTGAATATATTGGAGTACATCAAGTAGTTTACGATAGGTTTCCCGAGTTCTTTACAACGCTGCTCATAATCTCTGTGCAGGTCGGCAATAGTTTTTCCTCCTTCAATGTATTCTTTCTTTGATTGAGATCGGCAGTAGTGGCTCTCCATTTGAGGAATAGATCGAATATGACTACGCACTTCTTCTTTCAACTCCTCAGGAACACTGCTATGTTTTTCATGTCTACCTCGATTATCTGCCTGTATTATTCCATTTACTTCATTATTTTGTTTGCGTAAAATGGTCTCAATTACTTGAGAGTTAATGCAAAGAGTTGCCATAAAGAAGGATTTACAAACATGAATTTTTTCTCCTGCGTATGTGAAAAAAATGCGTTATTAAGTGTCTAGTAAGAAAAAAATATTTTAAGGAATAGAATGATAATACGAAATAATTTCTTGGATTTGAGTTAAATTATGTTGAAGACAATGTTAACTAAAAATATCACTTTATACTTAGGGCAAAATTATATTCAAAACTGTGTTAACTCAAAATAAAATAAAGATAAAATGCCCACAGGTGTACTTATTTTATTCAAGAGTATCATATTATTTGTAATCATCATACTGACCAAAATTATAATAAAAATAAATGCTTACCTGTTAAAGAAGAGTATGATATTTTGAAATATAATTCTCTTGCTCCAAAAATGTTCACTAATAAGATGCAAGCAGTGTTAATATTTTGACTTATAATAGTATTGATTAAATAAAAATGACCTAAGTTTAGTACGAACTGTAGACAACTGAGTTACCCGAGTCTTCTCCACACCGGTTGTGTGGAAGTGGGAGATGCCATAGTTGGCCACAGAGCTCTCTAGTGCTTGTCGTTTAAACTGCACTTACAATACTTTTCTCTATAATAGGTCCATTCATTCTAAGTAGTTTGTTGATATAAACTAAAAATGAACCATTTTTGACTTATCATACTATTCTTCCCAATCAACGAAATGATCTTTCGGACACCCGATTCTGTGTCAGATATAGAGGAGTTCTCCGTCCAATGGGAAGTATCAGCAGATCGCGCAAAAAATAGAGTGGCAACCTTCCATACAGGTATCAATCTGCCAATGAACAAGCAGAATAGACCGAAAAAGTGTAACGTTTCATCCCCACTGCTATGATTCCATTCCAGTATAATTATGACCCTTATGGCCATATGGCATAAGACCATCACAAATTGTTTTTTCAAAATTCTGACTTATTCTGAAGTATTTAATTGATGTAGTATTTTTTTCTTGTTCTATATTTCTGTTTATTTAATTCTATATTTTCCTTTTATGCAAATAATATTGGAAATTAATTTATAAAGTTAATAAAAAGCGTATCAGACGTATGTCGTTGATTGTTGTTTGGTTTATCCATAGGACTCATAGAAATGTATAATTTCTGTGGACTTAACACGTTCCTTTTTGTGTTCTGTGGGTTTTTAATATCATTTGTGACATTTTTGTTATCATTTTTGTCATATTTCCATTTCAGTCTTGTGTACATTTTGTACTTGTAGAGGTAATTTTGAATTTTACTGACGAGTAAAATTTTACTGAAGATTTTGAATATAACGGATATTTTTATTTTTAATTATAACGTTTTTATTCTATGTTTATGTATATGTATACGGTTGTTATTGCATTATTATACAGTTTTAGTTTTTGTCTTTCGATTGGAAGTCGTTTTCATTCTTGAAACAGTTGTTTTACAAAGTTGTTAAACAAATTAGAAAACTAGATTAGTAATCAAATCGAAATAACTTTTTTTACTTGCTTATATAAATAATCCAACAGAAAGCAAGATCCTACTACATAAAAGAGAAAACTGGATACACTTTGGTATTTAATAAAACTTATTACCGACTGTATAAACAAAATATGTAAATACAAAGTCCTAACCCTACACACAATCGTAATTATAAATCTATGAAAATACAAAGATTTTTCAACACATAAATAAACTCAAAAGACCGAGAATCAAACATTTGTAGCTAACTACACTAACCACAGACAAATGAAAATAAGAATTTTATGTAAATTAGCGATAAATTATTAAACTTACGACAAAGGATAAAATTGGAAATTCCAGATAATTAGCCGTGAAAGCAACTGTTTGAATAATGAAAAGGAATTAGAAAGGCGAAATCTGTATAATAACAAAACAACCACAATATCAACAACCTTTAATTTAACCACAGCACAACCCAATGAAATGTCAACACAGATGGAATGGGCAAGAAGTGAATTTAATGCCGCCAGGATAAGATAGCGCTAGTCAGGGAAGGAGGGAAGATAATCGCAATCTTTCCTAAACAAAAAATTGATAGTGGTAGTCAGGGTTGCCAGCTTGGGGTATTTTTCCATAATTTTGGAGTAATTTGAAAGCGTCTAGAGAAATTTTGCTAAGCAGAAATGGTTGGGGAGGGACAATTATGAGATATTTTAAGGGGTCATGGTAAATTAAATTTGCGTATATACATAGAACTGTATAATTATACTCTCATATAATCGAAGACGATAGGACCTATGAATTATTTCCAGGGCCTTCTGTTGATAAGTAGTATAATTTTGGTTTACTGTTCTCTACATTTGACTACTAATTTATTAAAATGCGGCAAAATTTTAAATTTAAGGAGCTTCAATTTGAGGGATTTTCAGTTTCTAAGTGGGGGATTTATAAAATCACATCTGGCAACTCTGGTGGTATGTTGTAGCAAATTTTCCCTGACAAGTCTCTCTCTAGGACCTCTCACTTGTATGTTGGCCGCAATCTCGCTTCACTGTTTGAATGGGATGGGGCCATTCCATCCGTGTTGACAGTTCATTGGCACAACCACAGTATCCTGCTTAATCATAGAGAAATAAAAATAATTAATATTATTATCTCTAATCATAGAGAAATAAAAATAATTAATATTATTATTAATTATTTTTATTTCTCTATGACCTAACCTAACCTTATATTTTATATTATATACAGAGACAGAGACAGATAGAAAATAAGTATATACAGACATATAGAATGGAGAGAGACAGAAACACAGAACTGAAACCAAACGTTGTTTTGTGACAAAATAAAGATCCGACATACGTTCCACTATTCAACTTATTTTACTCTTATTTCAGTTTAAGCAGCTTTTTACTGTATTCCATCCATGCAATCATGAGATAAGCTTATTTACTTTCATAATAAATACATTTCAATAGTTATCTCGGAGTTAGTCAACCTAAAAATTCGCAAATAAAATTGTACGATTTAATTTTGACCCTTATGTTCAGTAACAATAAGGACAGCCATAATTTGTGCTTGGAACATAGTCAAATTTCCCGCCTGAAAATTACGTCACAACTTTTTCGGTCCATTGCTCATAAAGAGGAAGAAGAAGAAGAAACTCGGTTGAAAGTATTTTTCGGTAGTATTTTACAGACTTCATTTCTCCGTATACCAATTCAACTATTTTCTACAGCAATTATTACAGATGGCTATTATACAAAAATCTAATGATTCCTCGAAGTAAACTAGAGCTGAAAGTATGATTATTAGTAGGAGTAGGCTATCATTTTCCACGTTAATAAAATATTCACAGTACTAACTCCTTTACGCAACCAGCTTGTTTTCTTTATACCTACATAGATACTCATCAAATTTGATCGGTAATCTGTATTTTGCTGTATCACCAGGGCACAATTTTGCTATTAAGCTACTATGTTCCATTTAAATGACGTATTCCTTGAAAATACAAAATTATTAGATATTATTCCATTTAAATGTTTCGTGTTAATCATGTTACTTTATAAAGCAATATTTATCAACATTGAAATCATATACCAAACAAACAATATCGCTATAAACCTGTAAAATTATTACCATATTATTATCTCGGTTCAATGTTCTCGCGATTCTGGAAGGATTTTTTCAGAAAAGAAGGTTTAACCAGAACTGTTACAAAAATGCATTGCTCCAAGGTCGTTTACATTTAATTTGTGGTGAAGGTCGTTCAACTCTTACTTTTACTTTTATTTAATACATCATCTATTCAAAATATCCATTTAAGTATTTTATAATATGTAATCATTTAAATAGTCTAGTAAATAATTACACAGTTGGTACCGACATACAGTGTAAATCTCGATACACGTCATTATCTGCGTCAGAGATCTAAGTTGACATTGTTGCCAAATTACAAAAAAAAATCCTGAATTTATTTGAAATCAAATATATTTCATAATTATTGCACAAGTGGATTATACAACAAAACAAATTAATATTCAATGTTAATAAATAAAAAGAAATAGTCCTAGAAAACAAGAAAACACTTGTTACAACTATATTTTCAAATGTCAATCAATCTTTTTTCTTCGGTTTTTTAGGTTTAGTTTTCTGATATGATGGTTTTGTCTTTCATAAATGATGGTTATCTTTCATTATGATGGTTTTATATCATTTGTCAACAATTTTTGAAGTTTTCCTACTTTAGGCGCGATTAAGAGTAAAATTTCATAATACTGCGCGCATGCGCACACAGACAGTATGGCGTTTAGTTGCTAAATCTTTCTAGTTATGTATAACATATATCAGTGCAAGAAAAGGTGTGAAAAGAATATACTAGTGTTTTTAGTAAATATATTTATTATAATTTTTGTGTCTTTGGATTTGTCTTCCTCAGGAGTAAGATGAGTATTATTAAAACATTTTTCCACCTACCTCTACTGAAAGTATACTTTTCCGGGCGTGATTGTAGGGAGCAAAGTTGTACTTTTCCTCCCTAGGGAGGAAAATGTTTTTCCTCCCTAGGGAGGAAAAGTAAAAGTGACGTCATGGTATTTCATTCATGAAATATAACTTATTGGCGCCCTGTACAATATCTATTTTCTATTACGTAAGTATCTATACATTTTAACGTTTATTTAAAAACATTCTCTATTTTGCAGAATGGTAAAAAACAGTAAATTGTTATTCTGATTTAACAATGTTTACATTAATAATTTGACTTATATTTGACAGTTGACAGTTATATTGTACCTACTTGTCAGTTTTAGTTCTAATAAATTTTGTTGGTTAGTTACATAAATAAATTAAGTAAAAATGAAAAAAGGAGGAAATTATTTGAGGAAGGCGGAAAAACCATATGTATAACATGGGAGTAAAGTGCCTTTTCCTCCCTTGAATGATTACTGCCCTCCGCTACGCGTCGGGCAGTAAACTTCATTCTCGGGAGGAAAAGGAGCACTTTCCTCCCTTGTTATACAAATAGCTATTATTGTATATTTATTATACTTGTCTGTTTGTTACCGTGAAGTGTCATTAGGTACGTCCGAACCGATACAGACACAGTCCTTGTAGCGTGTTTGGTATAGAATTCGGCCAGAGATCGAGAGATCTTGAGTTCGAGTCCGGAGCAATCCTATACTTTTTTTTTTATTTTTTTGAAAGCGGTAAGCACAAAATTAGTTTGGTGTTTAAAAAAATTAAAACAAACTGTTTAAAGTACATTTATTTTTAAGAAATCATATAATAGAAGTGTAACTTCTTACGTGCGTACAAAGTACACACACATTCTTTTTTTTTTTTATTTGAAACTTGAAAATTTACAATCTACTCTGAACAAAGGAGTATTAAGTAAAACTGATAAATTGTGTAATGTTTTGTAGGTGTTGCCGGCCAGTGCCGGTTCACCTTATTCACCACTGTATTCACTAACACAAGTGTCACTCACACAAGTTTTCTGGCCACTGTCTCTTGAGTCTCCGAACTGGTAATGGACGATTGGTAAGCGTGTAAATCAGCTCGTTGTTGTGATTAATACTTCTTTTTCTATGTTTGGTCGCATGCAGTCCTATTACGTCCTTTATGAATGGTATTTTTAAGTCCTCATGTAATGTTTGGTTTGAAATATACCAGGGTGCATTTGCACAAGCTTAATTTTAATACTCAATAGATCATACAATATTTTAATACCAAAGACAAAGATATAAATAAAGAATATAAAATTTCTACGCGTAGGTATAGGTATAATAAAATATGTCTAATAGTGACTATAATTCCAATGTGTTTGGCTACAAAATTCTAAGAAAAAACAGACCTATGACTTAAATAGTTTGTGTTGGTATCATGTGACGTCACTTGCTATCTGGATTTATAGTGTACCAACCATATCTGAAATACTTTCGTTTTTTCATTCGGTGTTTTTACTGCATTTTCTATTAGAGGACAGAGTCATATTTTTTTTAATTCAGGTGTTTTGATACAGTAGGCCACCCTATTATAAGTGTATGGCTAGTTCTCCCCTCAATCGCGTTTGACATACTCCAAGAAGGTAACATTTTTTTTTCCGTATTTATTGCTTTGGTTACGACAAAATTAACTTCCCTGTTTATGTTATGGACTTATATCTGCACAAAAAACTTATATTTCAACATTATGTTTATATTTTAAGTCGATGGTTTGCGTGTCATAGTTAGTTTTCAAGTTTGACAGTTTACAAGGTCAGATTACAATAGTAGATATGCCACTTCTATATACCTGTACCTTCTGTAACATACAAAGAAATCAAACTAATTTGGTTAAATTTGTCTGGTTGGTACAACAGGTTATTTAAGGGTGAGGCCAATTTTTGGAGGTTAATCGCCAATAATAAACTAATCTAAAACTAAAATTTGCATTTGCGGTATGCAGTACAATATATTTGTGTCTTGGAATTGTAATTAGTATCACCTAGCTGTATTTCAGATCTGGGATATCTCCATCTCATTTTTTCACCGTAGGTTGATAGTTCTCTCAGGTTTTGGTGGTGTGGCAGTTTAGTACCTAGGTAATTCCGCGTCTTTTCATGCATCATCCGTAGTAGTCTCTATTCTTTTATTTTCATATAATTAATCTTATAGGTCATATGCATTTGTATTAAAAAAAATACACAAGGAAAAGAAAATGTTTTTCCTGTAGTTGGCTGTATACCATCAATCACAAAATTGGACAAAATCCTTTGTAAAAGGTATAAAATTTTATTAAGTTGCCATTAAGCCATTGAAATGTAAACTCAATTTGGATCCCACGTGTTGGGAAATTTCAATACATTACCTTAGGGCATTATCCTATTTGTCATGTGACCATCATTAGGCTTTTTGTTGAAGTATGCACTTTTAACGCATCAATATTGTATTGAAAGGGTTTTTACCCTGATATTATTCTTTTGTGGCTCAGCTAGCATCCAGTTTATCTAACACTGATGATAATTTTTTATAAAAATCGAAAACGTTTTGTTGTGATGTAGCCCTTTAAAGGGATTTTAATAAAATTTTATACCTTTTACAAAGGATTTTGTCCAATCTTTTTTATTAAGTATCTTTATTCTGTTGCGATGGGAAGTGTCTGAATCTTAACATACTGTTATTTATTAAACAAAATATTGAAATCCTGTATTGTGTTATTTGCCTGTAATCTTCAATTGTAATTGCGCCCATCGCCTTAACCTCCACCTACTCGTATAGTTAATATCAGCACCGTTCCTACCCAACCCAGTGTCCAATGCTTCTTTAATACACCTAAAAGTGGGGCAGTAGAATCTACAAAATAAATACAATGCAGTGCCGGTTTATCCACTGGGCGCATGGGGCGGGCGTCCAGGGCCCGGGCACCGGAAGGGTCCGAAAGGGCCCGTTCCTTTTAATTATAAAAAATTAAAGTCGCTAAATAATCTACATATTTTCCGAAAATAATCTCATACGCAGATACGCTAATACACTGCAAAGGCCTATGTTCTATTGTTACATCTCTTCATACCTATACACAGTGGCGTAGCCTAGCCCCACAGGGGCCCCATGTCAATATTTGTGGCGGGGCCCTTTTCCAAAAACTACGGAAAGTTGTCGGAAGGATGTCTCGAATTGTAGTGAATTTTGCATGTGAAACCAGACCAGCTTGGTTGAAGTAACTAGTTATTTCAGAACTGTTCAAAGTATCTACACGTTTTTTTTTCGTATGTGGTTTTTCGGCTTCTCCTCAAAGGTGGAATTTACTGCAAGAAAGCGGCTAATGTTGTGTAAAAAGATTAATTGAAACTAGATGGTCCGCCTGATTTGACGCTGTAAATGCATTATTTAAAAACTGCGGATCCATCAAACATATGTTTTCCAGTTAAGCAATAATAGAGATGAAAAATCAGCAGATAGAAGTGCAGCCAAGCCGCACTGTACAATAAAATGGATACCTTTGAGACAGCTCTATTGACACTGATTTAGGCAAGAATTTTGGAACCAGTGAATGCAACAAGCAAAACGTTAGAAACTGTGGACTTAAACGTAGAATGTGTCAATTGGGGTAGAATTAATGGCATCTTTTTGAGCTTTGTTGGAGACGTAAGAAATAAGTTTAGCGAAATTGAACAAGAATCGAAAACTTTCTTTTGCGAAGGCGAGGATATCTCAAACATCTACTATAGAACTGACCTTCAAAGAATAAAGAAAATAAAAACATTTTTCGAAGAAGCAGGTGAAAGTCAAATTCATTTTAAAGGGACAAGAGATATTCAGAATTGAAGTATTTAATGTTATATGCGACAATATTACTCAAGATCTTTTAAAGAGAATTGAATGCTACAAGGATGTAACATCAGCTTTTAGATGTTCTTTTACGCTAGATAAAGAAGAAGTCAAGACGTTAATTAATACTTTATGCGAGAAATATAAAAAAGATGTTGATGAAACCAGAGAGAACTTGCATAATAAAATTACCCATTTTGTAACTTTATGCCAAAATTTAAATAAACACACATTTTATGAAAAAATGTTTATGAAAAAAGGCAACTTTTCCCAATATTTTAAAATGTGTGTGTGTGTTTATGTTTTATTGGCACTGGTTTAAGCAACCAACTGGCCAGTCAATGTGTTTTGAATTCTCTCTTTTACAAAATATATGCTTAGTATCTAAATTTAAAACTATTAGTACTACTGTTTTTTATTACTCTGTTTTTTTTATTATTTTTTTTATTATATTTTTTAACATTTTTTTTATTACATTTTTTATTTTTTTTTTATTTTTTTTTATTTTTATTTTTTTTTATTTTTTTTTATTTTTTTTTAGTTTTTTTTTTTTTGTATATTTTTTTTATCGCGCTAAGACCTAAACCCGATTCAACCTCGCGGAGGTTTAGATCTTAGTAACTTTTTATTTTATTTAATTATTTTTTTTTTTTTTATTTTTTTTTCTTTTTTTCTCAGAGCTTTAATTTTAAACAATTAACATGGTTGTACAAAATTTTATAAACATCTAGATTGTTTGATTGTAAAAGGTATATAAGATTAAAAGGAAATTGTACATTAACTTGAACTAGATTGGCAAAAAAGTTTGATATTTCAATAAAATGTAAAGGACATTCTAACAGCATATGTTGTAGATCAGCTAGCTCTCCACATAAACATTCATCATTATCTACAAGTCCTATTTCTCTTTTGTAGACTGGAGTCAGACAGTGATTACTTCTTATCCGACAAATAGTTTTGATAAAGCCTTTGTTGGAAACTTGATTAAACCATGTCTTGATGGGAAGTGTAGGCTGGATTTTTTTGTAATAATTTCCTTTGTCTGAATTATTGTATTGTTCCTGCCATTTCGTCCGTTTGATAGATCTCATAATAGAAATTATGTCTCCCATAGGAAGTTGATAAGTATGCAGAGTGGATTCCTTCGTTGTTGCTTTTTTAGCCAGATCATCTACTATTTCGTTGTTTTTTATACCAATGTGTGCTTTTATCCAACACAATATTATATTTTTGCCCGATTTCAAAGCTTCACTGTTCATTGCTATGATGTCACTGATGATATAATTTTCTGCAAAATTATGTACATTATATTTCAATGTCTTTACAATGCTTTGGCAGTCTGTAAATATAACATAATTGAGTTCTTTTTGATTAATACATATTTTGTATGCTTCTTTGATTGCAATGAGTTCAGCTGTGAAAATTGTCATTTTATCAGGTAATCTGTTGTTTATTTTTATACTTTTTTGTGGGTAATATATAGCATATCCAACTTTTCCTTCCATTTTTGAACCATCCGTATATAATTTCTGATAACTCCCCCAGTTTTTTTGTACACACTGAAGGTGGTCTATTTTAGTAAGGAAGTCTGTCGCACGAATATTACTTAAATGACAGTTAACTGGAGATAAATAATCTTCATAATTTAGCTTTCGAGACGAGCTTTGTTCAATTTGGTGTATGTCGCCAATGGAATTAGAAACGTTGAGGAAGCTTTCCACAACTAAAAGCAGTTTCTTTTTTTCCCAGTAATAATGAGTTAGGTATGAGGTGGTTAAATGAACAATTTTATTTAATAGCAGTTTATCGTTAACCGCTGTTTTAACTATAAATTTCTCACTTAGGTATTCCCTGCGTAATGAAAGTGGAGGTTCATTAAGCTCACATTCCATGACCAATATAGGTGTGCTACGAAGATAACCAGTGCATAACCTAAGTGCCTTATTTTTGATCCTCTCGATTTTTTGGAGTACAGAGTTTGATGCTGAGCCATAAAAAATAGATCCATAGTCTAAGATTGATCTTATCAAATTTCTGTATAGTAATATTGATATGTTTGGATCAGCTCCCCAGTTACTGACACTTACAGTCTTCATGATATTCATTGCATTTTCCATTCTTCGTAATATGTAATTTGTGTGTTCTTTCCAATTTAATTTGGAGTCTAAAAATACGCCAAGAAATTTTATTGAAGTTTTATAAGGAATACTAGTATTATCAAATTGTAGATGGCTTTGAGGAACATATCGTTTTTTAGTAAAGGTAACAATGGTTGATTTACTCTCTGATATTGTTAAGTTATTATCGGTAGCCCATTTTTTTATAATATTCAATGTCGATTTAAGGTAGTTATTACATCTATCTATTGACTTATTTTCTGCATATATCGCAACATCATCAGCGTACTGTAGGATTTTTATGTGTTGAGGAAGTTTAGTTTCTAAGTCAGCAGTATACAGTATATATAATATAGGACTTAGGATGCTACCCTGAGGTAGTCCCAAAGATGTGTATCGGGAGTTAGATTGATCTCCATTTAATCTAACGTGAACTGCTCGATTAATGTATAAGTTAATGATGTCCCATGTTACTATCTCGGGTATTCCTATTTCCAACATTTTCGCGTATAGTATGTGAAGATTAACGTTGTCGTAAGCCCCTTTTATATCTAAGAACAAAGCACTAACTGCTTTCTTATAAGTAAAGGAACTATAAATGTCTATTAAAAAGTGGCAGAGGCTATCTTGTGTGGATTTACCTTTTCTAAAACCAAACTGACTTCTTGGTAATAGGTCGTTCTTTTCTAGCCAAAATTCCAGACGGTTTTTAATAAGTCTCTCATATGTTTTTAGTATACAGGAAGCCAGACCGATTGGACGGTAAGAATCCCAATTCTTTGATGATTTTCCTGGTTTTAAAACCGGGATAATAGTGTAAACGTGCCAATCGTCAGGAATCTTTATGCGGCGCATCCAAATTTCATTATATATATTTAGTAGTGCAGCCTTACCAATTCTTGAAAGATTTGATAGCATCGAGTAATGGATATTATCGGCACCTGGTGCTGAATTTGAGTTTTTCTTCAACGCAAAGTTTAGTTCAGTGGCAGAAAATGGTTTGACTAGGAAACGGATTGGTTCTGGATAGTCGTACAGAGCATTTAGTTGTAAATCAGGAATTACTAATTCTGCAGACGGCGGTGTGATATTTTGATGGAACTCTTCTATCCACGAAGCTTCCGACAGAATAACAGGGACTTTGTTCTCTGTTTTTCTATTTTTTATTCGGTTAACTTTTGACCATACATCTTTAATAGGGACTGACCTATTTAGGGATCCGACATAATCTCTCCAGCTATTTCTTTTAGTTTGTTTAGTGATCTTCTTGACATATGCATCATCTTTTTTATACTTAAGTAGGTTTTCATGGTTTGGATTTTCTTTGAATATACAAAAACTTTCCTGTCTTCTTCTGACTGCTTCTTCACATTCTAAATCCCACCAGTATTTTCCTCTGGAAGTCGGTTTTTTTATTTTAAATTTGGGGATGCAGTAGGATGCAGTTGTATTTATATTGTGCAAAATTTGTTCATAAGAATTTATATCTTTAAATTGAGAGAATACATCTTCCGAATACTGTTCATATAATTTCCAGTCGGCATTCTTTAAATTCCACTTTTGTGAATATGGATTATATGTATGAGTTGGTTGATCCTCTAACTCTACTCTTATAGGTGTATGGTCTGAACCAAATAGGTCTTGAAGTGTTTTCCAAGTGATCAGGTGGTTTAAGTCAGGAGTACAAATGGTCAGGTCTATTGCCGATTTCGAGAAGTTCCTAAAGAAAGTAGGAGAGCCATCATTTTTGAATATTAAATTATTATCGTCTATACAGTCCATCAAGATTTTACCTTTCATATCTGTTTGGTTGTCTAGGCCCCAGGCAATGTGGTGAGCATTAAGGTCACCTCCTATTATAAATGGTCTTTCTATAGATGTTATGAAATTGTTCCATTGTTGTAACAATAACTTGGTTCCTGGGGGAACATACATAGATATAAATGTGACAGTATATGACTTAAACTTTATTTTTATTGCTACTTTATTGACGTTTATTAAATCTACTTTCATGGTGACTTCCTCGTAATATAGGTTTGAATTTATTAAAATTGCTGAGCCACCGCCAACAGTTACTGAAAAGCGGTCGTCTCTGACAATATTGTACCCGTGAAAGTTATAATACTTTTCTGGTTTAAATCTAGTTTCTGATAATAATGCGATATCAACTTTCTGGTCTTCTAATAGGTGGATAAGGTTTTCTCTATTAGAGTTAGCCGATCTACAATTCCATTGACAAATTACCAATCTATTCATTATTATATAAGAGAGAACTTAAAACTGATTGAATTGAATTTACTAGAACTGATTTTTCTGGAATTTCAAAATTTTTGTGATTTATATTAGAGATAATACTTGTAACTATATTTGATATTAATTCTGTTAATTCTTTTGATGGTTCATGTATTTTAGATCCTTGTTCTGGATTAAATATAGATTGATACGAAGAAGAGGTGATAATACCACCAGGTCTGTTGGACATGGGGTTTAACTTTATTATTTTTTGATGTTCCATTGTTACTTGGTCTGGTGAGGAAGAGATAGGTCGTTTGTATTTTGGTGGTTTTATTATTGTATATCTATTTAAAACTGAAGGTAGAGCGAACTGATTGGAAGATGTTTGAGACGTGGACAATTGAGTAAAGAAATATGAAGAGGATGGTGCATTCATATTTGGAGTTTGATGAGAATTTATTGAGGAATTATTGGCTGCTATAGATGCATAAGTTATCTTAGGAAAGAGTTTAATTGTTTCCTTAAAAGATAAGCTGTTTTCAGACATATAATGTTTTATTTTCTTTTGGCGATCAAATTCTGGGCATATCTCCCATTCATTAGTGAAGTGTTCACCTTCACAGGATAGACATTTTTTGTTAAACGATGATAAAGAACAAGAATCGGAAAGGTGAGATTCATGACACTTAAAACAGCGAGGATTACTTTTACACTGCTTACTCATGTGCCCATACCTATAGCAGTGGTAACAGATAATTACCTTTTGCTGGTATTTTTCAACAGTGTGTAAGACATGATTAATTACTACATACTTTGGTATATTCTGGCATTTAAAAGACACAATAACTGATTTTGTTGGATTAAATATTACTTTGTCATCTGCTACTATTTTTCTTGTTATTCGTTTCACATACTCAACCGAGAATTTGCAATGGTGATCAAATTCCTTTATTCTATTTTTAAGATATTCTTCCGATATATCTGAATCTATATCCCTTACTACACCTAGTTTAAACAATTGAAATTTTGGAATGTATGCGGTCAGATTTTTTTGAATAAGGAATTTGGAAGTAACTAAAGCATTTGCGCTACTATAATTTTTAAATGAGACCCTAACTCGGTTGCGTCCGATTGAGTCAATTTTTTTTATATAATTGTCAATTTCTGGATGTAACGTAAATAGGATCTCGCCTATTTTAACAGCGTTTAATTTTCCTGTAAAATTTAAACTGGAGTTTTCAATGAAAATGTAAAAAGGTCCTAAATCAATTTTTTCGTATAAATAAACAGGCCTGGTTTTTTCTGGTTGATCTGAGTTTACTAAAGTATTTTGTTTTTCATTAATATTGTTAAGATTAATACTACTACTTATCTTATTTTGAGGCTGGTTGGGTAGAAATCCATTTAAATCTTGTAAATCACAGCTACTATCCATCGAATTCTCAATATCAGGCGGTTCGCCTCCACTAGATGACTCCATAGAGGAGTTTTCAAGTAACGTTTAACTTATGAACACTTTCAAAATGTAAACTAAATAAGGAAAAGTTTAACAAAACTAAACAAACTAAATTAGAACGGTATAAATCAAATAATCCGCCAAAAACTAATTTTTTTCGGAGAGATTTCCAAATTTAAATTAACTTTGACAATTATTTTGACGTATATGAATATTTTAAAATAAAAACATATTTAAGGTCAAATTTCTGTTTTTGATTTATGTTTTTAAATGTATTTTTTGGATTATTTTTTATAATAATAGTCTCCCGTTTTATACCGCTGACGCGGCTTTGGGATTATAGCAGGATATTCTGCTATATCTAGGGCCTACGGTATACAAGGAGGGTAACAGGGCCAGTGCTACGCTTCAACCGCCTATTATTACCCCTGGTTTTACCCAAGGTACCTACTCACTTTATTCAGTCTGAGTCGACCTGAGGCCTATAGACATTTTAAAAATGTCTAGTTGTTCTTGCCGACGCTGGGATTTGAACCCCGTCCTACCAGCACGCGAGTCAAGCATATTACCGCCTGAGCTACGCCGACCCGGGATTATTTTTTTCGTTCGCTATTCTTCTTGCTTGTTTAAAAAAAATATTTTATGGATTTTACAATAAACCTTTATAGTTAATGCATGTGTTTTCTTGTTAAAAAAGTGACAACGAATAGCAATGAATGGGGCCCCTAAACCTCCAGCGCCCAGGGCCCGAAGTTAGGTTAAACCGGCACTGATACAATGGGTTTTTTTATCTTTCTTTTTAAAATCTGTTTGATTAAAAAGTTTGCGTAGTATTTTTTCTTATATCTGTTTTTTTATTTCCAGATTAACAATATTTTAAAAACACTAAATCTTGAAAATACAAAAAAAGTGAGAGCAGCTGGTCTTTCCGGTGGACAGAAAAAGAGGTTGTCAATAGCTTTAGAGTTAGTAAATAATCCAATGGTCATGTTCTTGGATGAACCAACCACGTAAGTAATCTCAGTCGTTGAAAATTTTACCTTTTTATAGTTTTAATTTTTTTTAATTGCCACTGCCTAAAAAAACTTTGGAAAATATTATATTCACGGATGTCATCAAGTGATTTAAATTAAAGAAAATTTCGAAGAAAGATCTTTGGACACAATATTACTTCAGTATTCATTACTCCAGTATCTTTGAAGGACAGGTTATATGGTAGCGATGGCTGAGGACAGATTTGCAAGAAGTAGTCTAGACAATAAAAAGCAAGACAGAAGACCAAAACAGAGACCACGAAAAAGATAGGAGAGTAAAATGCAGATAAAAATTGATGTGCTTCCTATATATGTACTTAAGAGCCGAGTGGTAAGTGACCGGCACTATTGAGAGAATATTATAATAGGTGTCAAAGGCGAAGTCATCTTTTTAAGACGAAAATTATCCCAACCTTAGTATAAAATTGTTTGTATTCACAAAAGGATTTTTTTATGTTTCGTAGGTTATGAGAAAACAATCAACAATATAAAAGACGCTTTACTAAAATTATTATACTACTGCTTCAAGAGATGGCTCTTGAGTAGCTATGAATTCATTCCAACGTTGGGACGATATAGAAACTTCTTCAACACATGTAAGGAAAAGAGAAAAATGTTGTTTCATTTGGATGAAAAGATAAAAAAAAAGCAGTTACAGAGACAATTACAGGTTTTAGTAATATAATTACAGGTTAGGGTATATTTAATAAAACAGGATTGGCCACAATAAAGTCACACAATATCTTCTGGATGACTCACCTTCGCAAACGAAAATTTTGATTTAAACACAAACCTTATGAAAACACACACCGTTATGATCGGTACAATACGATTAATGAGAGGAGGTATACCTTATTTAATTACCAAAGTAAAAAGGTACAATATACATGTCGAATTCATAAAGTTAGCAGAAGACAAAAGCATCAAATAGCATAGTCGCAATCGACATTCGTAACACTTCTTAAGAAATAAATGATAGATTGTACAAGATGTTTCGAACGATTGTTCTAATAAGTCAGTTATTGAAACTATTTCTAAATGTAAGTCATTAAACAGTATATAAATTATTCCAGTAACGTATTAACCTATGTACATTTTTATGCAGAAATCTTGTGCTGGTTGTGGTCAAATCGTATTCTCGACATATTTCAATTAACCGACTTCTATTGTCGTTTCTACTACTGCATCTTTTCCCAATCGTCCCACTATATCTTCATCTTCCGTCCCAATATTGCTGTTGAAATCTTCTCTTAGTAGAATATCTTATTATTCCTTTACCTTTTCTACTACATCTTTAATGTATTGAAAAAATCTTTCCTTTCTCTTATGGATGTATTGTGATTCATTGTATATACTCAAACAATTGTTATTGGTTGCCCAAATATATTCATTGTAATTTCCATTATTCGTTCATTTATTTGCTGGTATTTGTGATCCATGGTGTTCTTCATTTATTTCTTATTAATACTGATATTACTTTTGCTGCTCTTTCATGTTTGTGAATCCTACTCCATCTATCGAGGTGAATCGAAAAATTGCACTAAAATAGTAATTCCGCCAGTGGCGCAGAATGTGAAAAGGGTCAACCATTCACTTTCTCCTGTCGTACGCCTCTGGTCTAGAATCTATTACTCAGAGATTGGACATTCTTAACGAATCACAATGTATACCGCTTAATTAGCAGGACACGCGCCAACTCGTAACTTTTAATGACAAAAATTTTCAAATCAAAATGTACACCGGCCAATTCGTAACTTTTCTATTACCTGACCTGCCAACTCGAAACTTTCTTCAGGTGAATTCGAAACCATTGATTATATCTAATACCAAATCTAAACCGAATGTTCCTTGGTTTGGTTAAAACAGTATATATATATATCGGGTGTTCTACAGCATTCGCCGTTTCCCGCATCCTATTCGCCATGCTTTTCGGTCACGAATATCTTCCTCGTTGAGTTGTCTACTGTTCATTGCTTTCTCTACATCTTGTATCCATGTTCTCTTCGGTCTGCCTCTTTTTCTTCTCTCGGGTGGTACATACTGGATCATTTTCTTGGGCCATCTTGTTGGTCCCATTCTCTGGACATGCCCGTACCATATTAATCTTTTTTGTTCTATTCTGTCTATAATATCCTTTTTTACTTCCATTCTTTCTTTTATTTCTTCGTTTGGGATATGCTGCAGTTTAGATATTCTGCAGCTTCTTCTAAGCGCGTCCATTTCTAAAGCTTGAAGTCTTTTATTTTGTCGGTCTTTTACTTCCCACACTTCCGAGTTGTACAGGACAATTCCTTCCACGATAGTTTGGTAGATTTTTTTCTTTGTCTGATTCTGCAGTCCTGTACTCCACCAAATGCCATTTAGCTGTTTTATAGCTTTTCTTCCTTGGCTTATTCGATATTCTATATCTTGATCGCATGTGGAGTTTTTGTCAAAAATTGAACCTAGATATTTAAATTCATCACATCCTTTTATGTATTCCCCTTCTAATTCTAAGTCTTCAGTATCACCTCCGACTACAAGGTATTCAGTTTTCTCCATGCTCATTTCCAAACCCCATTTTTGGTACTCCTCTTTCAATTTTCTAATCATGTAACTGGCGTCATCTTTATCAGCAGCAATCACAACTTGGTCGTCAGCAAATAGCAACGTATACAAATAAGAATCTCCTACTGGTATCCCCATTGTTTGGCATTTCCTAGTCCAATATTTTAACACATGTGTAAGGTAAATTTTAAATAAAGTGGGCGACAGACAGCATCCCTGCAAAAGGCCTTTCGAAGTTTCAAAGGTATTTGAAAGTTTCGTTCCAATTTTAATTGCTGTTGTTGCATTAGCATAGAGATCTTTTATTGTTTGGATGTATTTTCTATTTAAAGTGGTTTGTTGTAATACCTCAAACATTTTTTCTCTGGGAACGGTATCGTATGCTTTTTTTAAGTCTACAAATACCATGTGAGTTTCTAGATTTCTAGCAGAACGTTTTTCTAGTAATTGCCTTATGCAGAAAATGTTATCTGTGCATGATCTACCTGCCCTAAATCCACTTTGTTCTTCGGAATCTTGCCACTCCTTTTCTATCCGTTTCTTTATTATTCGTCCGTACAGTCTTCCAACTGAGCTGGTCACACTAATGCCTCTGTAATTATTACAATTTTTTCTACCACCCTTTTTGTATATAGGGGTAGTTATGGAGTTTTTCCACTCAGAGGGCACGCCACTATTGCCTGAAAGGCATCCGTTGAATATTTGTATTATAAAACAGTATATTTGTATTATATGTACCTATAAAAAATAGCAAAAATTTAAATATTTTAATAAAATAATTGAAACAATATTATAGTGTTTCATTAACACGTGTTATAAATATTATTTCCATCATGTATAGAAGTATAGCTCTACGCGAGCTTGGTTTTTATCTAGTAATTTTGTAAATTCAATATTTAGATGTTTAGCAATGATAAATTATTAAAATCCATCTGATAATTTAAAAGCAAACAGATTTTCCATATAATAAAAGATTATATCTTTATTTAGTTACGAATTCACCGGTATTTGATTGGTTACCGAAAAATTACCTGAGGGCCAGAGTTAGGCCTGTAATTAGGATGGGGGATTAAAATAGTTACGAATTCACCGGGACCCAATTAGCATAAATGAAGAACCAAATTCTTTTGCAAACAGACCAAAACGAAAATTTATCATAGTTTATCCTAGTTCTGATAAGGTAAACGAAATCTCGTGGGAGAGTAAATACTGGTATTGACTTTATATATCTTTTTATAAATATGAGTAATTAAGACAGATGCATTATGTAAATGTTTAACTTACGTTAACTCAGTAAACACTGTTAGATTGTTAAAGAAATATTTTGGAATAAAGAATATAAGGTGAAGTATAAAATAACTCTTACAAGCACAAATAACAAATTTCATGGCAAAATAGGATGGATAAAAACATTTTCCATCAACAAGTCTACAAAAAAAGTTATTTCCTCTTTTTTGATGGAGCATTGTAACCGAATTTTTCCATGTGTATGTATATTTTCTATAATTTCCTCTCATTGACCCTTTTTTGGGAGTTGTATATCCTTGTTTTCGTCCAAATGACAAGATTCCGTCCATTTTCCATCAACACGTCTACAAAAAAAGTTATTTCCTCTTTTTTGATGGAGCATTGTAACCGAATTTTTCCATGTGCATGTATATTTTCTATAATTTCCTCTCATTGACCCTTTTTTGGGAGTTGTATATCCTTGTTTTCTTCCAAATGACAAGACAGTGTTGGTTTATTGTTTTGCATAATGATTTTCTTTTAACTAATTATAATGGGAAATAAGCCACAATATTATTAAAAAATGATTTTTATTAACGTTTCGACACCCAAATCGGGTGCCGTTGTCAAAATACAAAATACTATTAACATAAACAAAAATGTTGTTGCTTAGTAAAAAAATTCTTCTAATAATTTATTTAATTTGACTCATTTATATCGGCAATTCAGATACATATTATGATACATTTTAAAGTAGAAGACTTTAAAATGATATTGCCAATATTTATGAGTTGCGTTCCTGGGACGACTTTACTGAAAGATAGTTCATTCGATTACATGAAATCAACCCCAACTCAAGAATATCCGTCACAAAAAAATCATAGCATGTGATCTGTCTTTAAAAAGACAACCACATGCAACGGTGACATTAAAATTCTCGCGTTAGAGATCTCATAGTAAATCACGAGGGAAAACCAGGAAAAACCTCGTGATACTATCCCGACATCGTAAGTATTTTGTCTTATATTTAATTTACTCTCAAAATTAATACCAAATTCTGACTTTACTATAATTTTGTTTAAATTATAAATAATATCAATAATACATGGATATATAAGTAATACTAAAATATAAAATGTGTACTAACTTGACTATTGACTTACTAATTGTGGTATTTTCTTTCTATTGACTTCCTCTTTCAGTATGGGTATCCACATCCTACTGCATTCCACCGAGGAATTTGCGACACAATTGGTTTCGTTTAGCATAATTAGAGCCGCTTCTTTTTTGATGTTTTAGTCTCAAAGAAGGATACTGGATATGAGACTCAAGTGTATAGAAAACCAACACATACCAACAGATATCTCAATTACAAATCAAATCACAACATCAACGTTAAAAAGGGAATCATAAAATCCTTATATGATAGGGCCAAAATTACTTGTTCTAACGAAAATTCATTTTTAGAAGAAAAACAATCCTTAAACATCTGTTTTATTAAAAAATGATTATCCTTTATCGTTTATAAATAAGGAATTGTCAAGATTGGATCGAATGGAACAGAACAACATAGAACGGGATCCTACAACATTCACAAGAGATAATACGAGGAAAATATCAATACCATACTTAAAAGGACTATCCGAGAAACTTAAAACAATAGGAAATAAATTCAACATTTCAACAACATTCAAAACAACCAACACATTGAGATCTATTCTATCTAAAACTAAACCTAACAATGAGCAAGAAAGTACAAAGAATTGTATTTATAAAATACCTTGTGAATGCGAACAGTTTTATATAGGTGAAACATCAAGACCATTAAACGTTAGAATAAGTGAATATCAATCTTATATTAAAAATAGAGAATTTGATAGATCTCAAATATATCAACACGCATGGGATAATGAACATAGAGTTCAGTGGAGAGATTCAAGTATAGTCCTGAAAGAAACAGATAGTAAAAAGAGAAAAATCAAAGAAGCGGCTCTAATTATGCTAAACGAAACCAATTGTGTCGCAAATTCCTCGGTGGAATGCAGTAGGATGTGGATACCCATACTGAAAGAGGAAGTCAATAGAAAGAAAATACCACAATTAGTAAGTCAATAGTCAAGTTAGTACACATTTTATATTTTAGTATTACTTATATATCCATGTATTATTGATATTATTTATAATTTAAACAAAATTATAGTAAAGTCAGAATTTGGTATTAATTTTGAGAGTAAATTAAATGTAAGACCAAATACTTACGACGTCAGGATAATATCACGAGGTTTTTCCTGGTTTTCCCTCGTGATTTACTATGAGATCTCTAACGCGAGAATTTTAATGTCACCGTTGCATGTGGTTGTCTTTTTAAAGACAGATCACATGCTATGATTTTTTTGTGACGGATATTCTTGAGTTGGGGTTGATTTCATGTAATCGAATGAACTATATTTCAGTAAAGTCGTCCCAGGAACGCAACTCATAAATATTGGCAATATCATTTTAAAGTCTTCTACTTTAAAATGTATCATAATATGTATCTGAATTGCCGATATAAATGAGTCAAATTAAATAAATTATTAGAAGAATTTTTTTACTAAGCAACAACATTTTTGTTTATGTTAATAGTATTTTGTATTTTGACAACGGCACCCGATTTGGGCGTCGAAACGTTAATAAAAATCATTTTTTAATAATATTGTGGCTTATTTCCCATTATAAATAGTTAAAATTGTAAAAATGCCACAAGAAAATAGCTTCAGAACAACATTAATGATTTTCTTTGAGTGTCGACTAACAAGCCTGGCGCGGCGCCTCAACCCTTATTCTTCGGGAAACTATAATTCCTGTTTGTTAATCAAAATCATTCTTGTATTCAATCTAGGGTCGTTATCGGTAAATCCATCCTGGATACTGGTAGGGAAATGACAGGTTTGAAAATGGACTGAAGGTAGGACAATGGTTTCCTCTGTATGGTATTAGAAGAAACAAAAGCTCGCGTACACTTCTTCTTCTTCTTCTTTTGGCATCATAACCCTGGATGGGTCTTTGCCTGTCTGGCTATGTCCTTCTGGACGAAATGATGGCAACCGAACTAGTTCAGTGTAGTAAAGAAATCCATATTAATGATAGCCAAAGTTTGGAATAAGTATAGAGCATTCCAAGAAAAAGATGATATAAATCGAATGAAAAGAAAATAACAAAGTATAAACTGTTATCTAAAATTAGCATAGAAACACAATTATGTAAATGTAAGAACAACACAATAAATGTAAAATTTTTAATGTAACACGAAAAATGCAAAATAGAAATAATAATATGTACATACCTAACGGACTTGATCGTAACATCGGAAAATTGACAAAATATATTATTTATTCATTAATTACAATTAATGATATAGCAAATAAACAGCGACGCACAAGCCCTTTTAGGAGTCCGTGTATGGAGAAGAGCAGCCACAGACAAGCAAGGGTGGAGGCAAAAAATAAAGGAGGCCAAGGCTCAATTTGGGCTGTAGTGCCGTAGAAGAAGAAGAAGAAGATATAGCCAATAATTATTAATAATAGAGGAAATAACTAATTAACTAATACAACTTGTTTGGGTACATGATTAAATACATACATTAAAAAGTTGTTTTACTAAAATGTCAAAACAACATTAGCTTTAATAATAAAATAGATATTTCCCTGAACTTCGAACAAGTATAGAAGTATAGATGTATATAAAAATTATCGAAACATTGACCGAAATTAATTCTAACAACAAAAGTTATCATTCTTTCATCAACCTTGGCCTTTGAACTTTTTTATCGAAATCTTTATCACCCACCAATGTATACAGTGTGATTCATTAAGAATGTCCAATCTGTAAGTTGAAGATTCTAGACCTCAAAATATTAAGATTTAACCCAAATCACTTAAATAAAATGTGGCTCGTTACTGAGTTACAGCGTGTCTTATTTAAAAATTTAATAACTATTTTTACCCAGTGCATTAATAATATATCCTTGTCATACTTGGCAGGAAATATATGTACTGTACATCCTACTAAATTATGATAAATAAAAGTTTCTGGCTACTACCAGAGGCGTACGACAGGGACAGTGAATGGTTTACCCTTTCCAACTTCTACCGCACTAGCCGAATTGCTATTTTAGCGCTTTATTTCAATTCTTCAATTCATTCTATATAAATAATACATTCTTCATTCGTAACGTTAAAATCATTAGTTTTATAGATATTTAAAGTTGAAAATGAAACGGCACAGCTATTTTGATTAATGTATTCTGTCCCTTCATTTTTAACTTCAAATATCTCCTAAAATAATGATTTTATCAGTACGAATGAAGAGCACATTATCTACATAGAAAGTATTGGATAATCGAAAAATTGCACTAAAATAGTAATTCCGGCAGTGGCATAGAATGTGGAAAGGGTCAACCATTCACTTTCCCCTGTCGTAAGCCTCTGGTCTAGAATCTATAACTCCGAAATTGGACATTCTTAATGAATCACCCCGTATACCTGTAAAATCTTTAATGAAAAAGGGGGTTGAGTGATACCTCATTTTAAAGGTGGTTCAACCACTTTTCAAAAATGCCACAAACATTATTTTTCCTTTTAGCACTTTTGCAAAAATCTCGTGAAACCGTAAAGGTATGAAGTATCGAGTTCAGAACTCAAAAATTGGTTTTGTAGTATTGAACTCCAAATTGACTATTTTTTGGAGTATTGGAGTGTTTTGAGTCGTATTTTTTGGAGTATTTTCGGAAAAATCAAGTACGACCGTAATGATAAGTATTGAGTTCAGAATCTTTCCATTAAAGGTTTGGGGGTTATGTCTGCCCCGCTAGAGGATTGATGCATGTAATTTAGTTGAAAACTGGTCTACAAAATGCCCCCCTCACAAATAAATTTGACGTGTTCTTGCATATTTGGCACCTGTTTAAATTGATAAACTGTATAATATGCCTGGCCAATCTGAGACTATACTCCCATTTTTGTCTTTAAGTTGGAGGATTCCTTTTTTAACATTACCCATTTTTCTTCTCAATACTGTCATGCTTTTCTTTTCTCCTATAGTTTTTATATCTTTCTTGGTCTTGTATCGGTCTTGTATCAACATTTCCTTGACTTCTTAGTACTCTACGATCTTCCATTTTTTGTTTCGTATCCTTAATAATTTTTTCTTTTTTTTATGTTTGGATCGAAACTTTTCTTAGGCTTGTGTTATAGTATATAATATTTCTTTGTTTCTACTGCTTACATCACTTTTTGTGGTGGTTCTGAGTAAATGCCTGCTGATATGTTTTTGAAAGTTAAGTTCATTCGTTGGCCGTAACTAAAGTTTAAACTTTTTTTTGTATCATCTTCAGTTTTTCTTGCTATATACAGTTGCTCTGACCAATTGATACCGAAAAATTATTTAAGGCTGTAACATCTTTAACTGTGTTTTTTGTCCGTGATGAAGTCAATCTCGTTTTTAGTCTTATTAAAGGGGCTCCTCTAAGTCGATTTTCCATGGAAGAAGCTATATAGAATATATGGACCTTCTTATAGAAGAAGCTATTTATTAACTAAATTTAAGAGTATTTCGCTCCTTTCCTTTCTACCGAGTGTTCCAAAATTTCCAATGTCATTTTCAACTGGATCGGTTTTTACCCCTATTTTGGCGGTAATATCGAAGATTATCGTGAAACTTTCATGGTCTTCTATAAAAGCTGGTAGGCTATTGATTATCTTCAAAATAAGAGAGCTAAAAGGAACTACAACGTTAACGGGATTTTATTGTCTTATATAGTCAATGGACCTCTAGATTTGAAAAAACTACGGAGTGCTACCATTTAAATGGGTGCGTTTTTGAGAAAGGGGTAAAATAGTATCTAGGCACAGGGTGAATTAGGGCGAGTAGAGTTCTATGCACTTTTGGTACAAACACGTCTACAGGAAAATTGTTCCAGATTAAATTTACTATCGAAATATCACATTTTAAAGTGAAAAATATTTTTTTTTGTTACAAAAATATGTTCAGAAGAAAAGCAAGAAAAAACACGAAAGATAGCAATTTTGTTTATTGCCCCATAACTTTTTTTCACGGGGATATAGATATAGGCATTGCTTTAGTGAAAAATAACTTCCATCCCTCCTCTTTACAACGAATTTTAGCAAAAGTCTCTAGGATTTATAGTTTCTAAAAGAGGATTTTTCAAATTTCGCCGCTCACAGCATTTTTGGGCCATTTTCTCCATTATTTCGCATACATTGTCCTGTAACTTTTTCTACGGATTTCTAGGTATACGCAATGGTACATTTAGTAGAAAGAGAAGTCAATTACCTTTAAAATGGTCCATTGTATAAGATTATACGCCTATGTTTAAGCAAGTTATGTTTGTCAAGGTTTTATATTTTTAATGAATATTTTTTAAATTTCTCATTATGACTTTTTTTTCTTATACATTTAGGTATATACATTGTAGAATAAAAAGAAAGCTTATTTTCTTTACTTTAAAATGGTGCATTGCAAAACATTCTAGGACATTTTTAAACAACGTATCCGTAGGATATCCAAAGGTATCCGTAATTTGAGAAAAATTTCAAATTTTTTTATTTTTTTTTCAATTAGAAGAATATAATTACGTATCATAACAAAATTTTTAATTTTAAATAACTTTTAATAATAACACTTTTCGATATTGCGAAATATAAAGGTACTTTACTCTTGAGCAAAATTCATATTTATTAACATACCTCGTACACTATTGATAAAATTTTATATCTGATGGTTCCATCTTGAGTTTTAGACTATATAGAGTATTTTATAAAGAATAATTTTTTTCATAAAGTTAATAGGTATGTAATAAAAAATTTTCCATATGGTTCCAACTTAGTGGGACCTATTGCATGTGTATATGTCACATATTGAAAAAGTATATCTTGTTTAAAAATAGTCCTATAATTTTCTATAATATATATATACACCGGTATTTTAGGCGTCAACGCCCTTCCGATAGGGATCTATGGGGGAGTATCACCAAGCCGCAAGTCCTTATCGCTTGCCGTACTGCTCCCTCATAGGCCGATCAGACACCCGCATATTCCAGTCTACGCGCCAGATTCATATTTAGAATTTTATACTGACGCGTTAGCTTTTTTTGTTTTTCCGATGGCCTGGCTGGGCTTGAACTAGCATACCTCACGGCGAAGTGAAGGTGCTGTCATCCGCTAGTCGCACTGAACTATCCGATCGACGGCATCCTAATTTTCTATAATACAGCATTTTAATGTTAAGAAAATAAGCTTTCTTTTTTATTGTACAATGTATATACCTAAACATACAATAAAAAAAGTTATAATGAGAAATTTACAAATATTTGTAAAATATATCAAAAATCATTAAAAGTATAAAACTTTGAACAACCATATCTTGCTTAAAAACAGCCACAAAGCCTTCTACAGTAGACCGTTTCAAAGGCAATTGACTTTTCTTCGTATCAAATGCAACATAGCATTTGGTACGTAGGAGTAAGTTACAGAATAATGAGGAGTAACAAGGAAAATGGGACAAAATCGCTGTGAGTGGGAAAAGTTGAAAAATCATGTTTTGTAAAATATAAATCATAGAGACTTCAACTAAACGTCGTTTTAAAGAGGAAGGATAGAAGTTTTTTTTCTGTGAAGCAGTGCCTGTACCTATATCACCGTGGAAAAAAGTTATGGGGCAAAAAAACAAAATTGCTATCTTTCGTGTTTTTTTCTTGTTTTTTTTTTTGAATATATTCTTGTAAAAAAATATTTCTGACTTTAAAATGTAATGTTTCGATAGCAAATTTACCCTGGACCAATTTTTCTGTGGACTTGTTTGTACCAAAAGTGCATAGAACTCACCCTAATTCGCCCTGCGCTTAGGGAATAATTCACCTCTTTCTCAAAAACGCACCCCTTTAAATGGTATCACTCCGTGGGTTTTTCATATTTAGAGGTATATTGACGATATGAAACAATAATACCCCGTTAACGTTGTAGTTCCTTTCTAAAATACATAATCAATAGCCTATGGGTACAAGTCATCATAAAACTGTTCTATTTCTTCTTGGTTGTGACACGAATATGCCATCAGAATGACACCCGGAGCCCCTGTTGTCTAGGGCCACGTCATATTCTGGAGTTTCTAGTAATTTTGTCACAAACTTGATGCAAACAGATTACACGGGAGGTTTTTGAGGTTGCTGACCACGAATACATCATCAGAACCGACTCCCGGATCACCTGGTGCCCACGGGCACTGCTAATGAACGTCATTTTCTGGTGTTTCGAAGGTTTTCGGTACTGAATGCATGCAAATAGATTAATAGGCAGTTTTTGGGGTCGCTGATTGCGAATACGCTATTAGAACTGACCCCCCCCCCCCCCCGACTACCTGTTCCCCAAAGGTCACTGCTAAGGCCTGTTATCTTCTGGAGTTTGGAGGGTTTTTGGGCACCAGGTGCACCTGGGGTCGTTTTTGATAGCTTATTCTTGTTCAGAAACTTATAAAAACCCCCAAGTAATCTGTTTGCATCAATTTAGTGTTGAGAACCCTCGAAACTCCAGATGATGTGCCTTAGCTGTGAACCTGGGCACGAGGTACTCCGGCGGTCGGTTCTGATGGCGTATTCGTCTTGTATACTTTTTTCTTTACATCATCCTGAACATAATGCAAAAAGTTGCAAGTTTCTAGGTGCTGTATTGAAAGATAGATTTATTTTGTGCTAAATGCCCAGGTCTATAGATATTTATAGAATTACGTGATGATTGTAAGAATTCTACAATACGAAACATTTCCAAAAATATTTAGTTTACTTTTATTGCGATTAAATGAACGGAGTGCATAAATTTTTCTATTCTATGTATTCTAATCTCTTGCGTATTCTGAAAAAAACAAATGTGAGGAAAAAACTGGTTAAATTAGTTAACATATAATATATTAAAGATATTTATTTTTCGATGTAAGATTTTCTCATTTATTTTGTGGCATAAGCTTTTCTACTTTGACAATCTACACAAACCTAAAAGTAACTTTCTTCTTCTTCTTGTGACGTCTTCTAACCAAGGTTGGCGATCACTTTTTTAAACGCTTCTCTAGTTTTTGCAACGTGAAATATCTGTTCAACACTGAGGTTAATCCAATCTGTGATATTCCTCAGCCAAGATTTTTCTTTCTTCCCAAGCCTTTTTCCCTTCTACTCTTCCTTGCATGATGACGTGTAGCAGAAAGTAGTTATCGTTTCGAAGTATGTAGCTCAGATAGGATGTTTTTTTTTTATTTTAATTGTGTTCATAAGTTTTCTGCCATGCCAAATTCGTCTTAACACTTCTTCGTTTGAGACTTGTGCAGTCCAAGGAATTTTCATCTTCTTCTTCTTCTTCTTAGCCTTTTATCGTCCACGTTTGGACATAGGCCTCTCCCAACTCCTTCCATCGGTGTCTATCCTAAGCAACATATTTCCAATTCGTTCCGGCTACTCTTTTAATATCATCAACCCACATCATCTGTGGTCTTCCTCTCGATCGTTTACTTTGGTAAGGTCTCCAATGTTGTACTGTTGCATCCCAACGTTGTCTTTTTGTCTAGCAGTGTGGCCTGCGAAGCTCCATTTAAGTTTGGTAACTTTTGTTGTTATGTCCTCGACTTTTGTTCTTACCCAGTCGTTCCTCTTTTTATCTGACAGTCGTATACCTAACATTGCTCTTTCCATTGCTCTTTCTGTTGTGGCTAGTTTATTCATATTTGCCTTGGTTAGGGTCCAGGTTTGACATCCATATGTGATGATAGGAAGGATGCACTGGTTGAACACTTTGCTCCTCAAGTATTGGGGTATTTTGCGGTTCTTAAGTATCCAACTAAGTTTTCCAAATCCTGCCCATGCTAGTTTTGCTCTCCTAGTAATTTCCGCACTTTGGTTCTCGTTGTCAAGTTTCAGGATTTGGCCTAAGTATATATATTCCTGGACTGTTTCTATCTCACTGCCATTTATAGTTATACGTCTGAGGTCATCCGGGTTTGTCATTATTTTTGTTTTTTTCATGTTCATTTTCAGGCCGACGTATTGGGAGCTGCCTGCGAGTTCCTCCATCATAATTTGCAGTTCCTCGAATGAGCTCGCTATAATCACAATGTCGTCAGCAAATCTGAGGTGGTTTAGCTTCTTGCCATTAACGTTAATGCCATAGGTTGACCAATTTGTCGTTTTTCAGACATCTTCTAGGGCTAGGTTGAAAAGCTTTGGCGATATTACGTCTCCTTGTCTCACGCCTCTCTTAATGGAGATGTGATTTGTGTTTTCGTCTATAGTTCATGTGGCTAGACCGCTCCCGTCTAAAAAAATTTCTGACTCGGTTTCTTTGTGGATTCCTATTCAAAAATGTCCCCTTTGAACAAATCTGAAGGGTGCCGGGCGGAATTTTTGGGCAAAAATTGTCTAAACAATTTTTTTAAACACATACAAAAGATCATTTTTGCTCTGGAACATACATTTTTAGGTACTTTGAGTCATTTTAAACAAGAAAGGTATCTTGTAATTTTTCTTAAAAATTGATAGTTTTCGAGTTATAGGCGATTTAAAATCTGAAAAATGCGAAAATACGCATTTTCGAGGTTTAAAAACTCATATTTAAATTCGTATTTTGAAGTTTCCAGTTACTTACATTTAAGATATACCGTTGTTTTTTAATTGTTTATTATGCGTGTTATCCGATTTTTTTGCCGGTGCGGTGAGCTCTATTTCAAAAAACTCGTATTTTCCTCCGAAAAATATTTTTTCTAGATTATTTGGAACATTCTAAATAAAATAAGTTTCCCGGCATTTTTCTCAGAAGTTAATAGTTTTAAAGTTATAAGCGATTTAAAATCCATAAAAAAAAATGTAAAAAACGCATTTTTCGATTTTAAATCGGTTATAACTTTAAAACTGTTAACTTTTGAAAAAAATGTCAAGAAACATATTTTATTTAGAATGTCCCAAAAACTCTAGATGGAGATTTTTATTTTGTCTTCTTTAGTCCTTGTTTTTTTGCGACCTGTATTCCGGCTTCGAGAAGGTTCTTATTTATGTTTTGGTTAATTTCGTCAATTTGATCTTGATTATCTGAAGGATCATATTCGAACTTATCCGCTAAGATCTCTCGGAATTGCTCTTCATTTAATTTTATATATTCTCTCTTCTTCAATATTATTTTGCTCTCTTCTTTCATGTTAACATTTATTTTTGCTCTAACTATACGATGGTCACTACCCGTTGTTACTTTGTTTATTGTTGTTACGTCTTCAAATATTCTTTTGTTGTTTGAGAGAAAATAGTCAATTTCATTTTTAATGGTTCCGTTAGGTGCGACCCATGTCCACTTTCTGTTAGGTTTCTTTTTGTAGAAGGTATTCATAACATACATGTTTTCTTGTTCCAGAAATTCCATAAGCTTTTTTTCTCCCCTTGTGTTTCTTGTGTCGAATCCAAAATTTCCAAACTTGCTTTCAGAGTCTTCAATCTTACTTCCAATTTTGGCGTTAAAATCTCCCATTATTATTATTTTGGATTCTATGTTGGTGTCTATAGCTTTTTTAAGCTCTTCGTAAAAAGAATTTATTTCTTCATCAGTTGCTGTTTCAGTTGGAGCATAAACTTGCACAATCTTTAATTTGGTTTTTGGATTTAGTTTTAAAATCATGTATGTAACCCTGTCTGAGATGCTGTCAATTATTTGAATTTGTGATTTTCTCTTCTTGTTGATTAAGAAACCTATTCCACCGTATGTATAGTCTTCATTGCCTTTATAATAGAGGCTGTTGCCTGAATGTAAGTCCACATACCCTTCACCTCTTCTTTTAACTTCTGATAGTCCCATTATATCCCAATTCATGTTCACCAATTCCTCTTCTAGTTCGTAGAGTTTTTCGTCTTTTGCCTTGGAACGGATGTTGTACGTTGTTATATGGAGTTGTTTGTTGTTCTTCTTTTTCAATGTCGACTTGCCTCCCCCAGAATCCTCGAGACAGACCGTTGTTTCGGCGTGGGACTGTGGAATAAGCTTCCTACACACCTGGGGTATCTTCCGTATCTCTGTTGAAACCGACATTTTGGATTTTTTGAGGTTTTGGCCATAACCCACCACGCTGGCTAGACGGGTTGGTGGGCGGGGGGATATTAGGGAAGGACTTTGGAGTTTGGATAGGATAATACTGGGGTTAGGGCCTGGTTTTCTCTAAGTAGGAAGTGGAGGAAAAACTAGGAGCTCGCGTGGGCAGGGACGCTAAATCCCTGAAGTAAGTCTACTCTCTATCGGGATCATAGTGGGGTACCTACCCGCTACCGCTATATTTTTCGGAATTTTCATAATACGCCTATGTGTATATTGCCACATTTCGAATGCCTCCAATTTTTTATGGATTGTGCTTTTAGAGTCCAACCTTCTACCCCATATAGTAATTGCGACCAAACATAACATTAGACGAACCTCAATCTGATGGACATACTCAATTTCTTATTTGTAAACATTGACTTGAATCCTTTTCGAGCTATTTCTATTCTGATCTTTATCTCCTCATCTTGATCTAACTGTGAGTTTATAATTGCTCAGAAGTATTTATACTTGTCGACCCTCTCTAGCGATTTTCCTTCCCTTGTCACCTGTATGTTGTCAACAGGGTTTTTTGAGATCACCATGTATTTGGTTTTATTTATATTCATTGTTAGTCCCATATTTTGGTTTCTCTGTTAAACATTTCTAAGAGAATTTGTAAATCGTCTACATTTTCTGCCATGATTGCGGTATCGTCTGCAAATCTTATGTTAGGTAGTAATGAGGCTTCCTCAAATCCTTACACCTTCTGTTCTTTCCCACAGTGCCTGCTGAAATATTAGTTGGGAGTACACATTCAATAATTGTGGCGACAGCACGCATCCCTGTCTGAAAGAAACCTAAAAAGTCACCTAAGACTTAATGATTAAATTAACCTAAAATAATCTACCCGAAGAAATAATTAGAAGAGTTTATTTAACGTAAATTTCTTTTTATTACAGGGGATTGGATAGTTCGTCTTGTTCAACATGTATAACACTACTTAAGAAACTAACTATGCAAGGAAAAACAATCATATGTACCATTCACCAGCCTTCAGCTACTTTATTTGCAATGTTTGATCAGGTGTACGTAGTAGGAAATGGGTACTGCCTATATCAAGGTAGTACGAATAAACTGGTTCCATTTTTGCAAGACTGTGGGTTTCCCTGTCCGCAGTATCACAATCCTGCTGACTACGGTAAGTTACTTTAATTATGGATTATCTAATTGTTATAATTTACGTTTAATTGTGGATAATTATTATTTCCATCCCATTGTTATCTAATTGTTATAATTTGCGTTTAATTGTGGATAATTATTATTCCCATTCCATTGTTGTATGATTCGTTCAGGACAATAGTTGGACTAAACATTCTAATTTAGAGCAACGATTAATAAATTAGTGGTCTTTGTTAATAGAAGTCATTTCCTCACATAAACTATCTTTTTGGTTAGTAAATCCATTGACAATCATGGGCAAACCAGTCAAAGCTCATGATACTATCTCGACATTTTTTACATATATCCCTTCATGATACCCATTCCAGAATTCTGGAAGCCTGCACCAGTTTAGACAGGTCTAGTGGATGGGTACTATACTTTTTTGAGTCACTTGGTCCCCAAAAATTGTTTGCAGCCTACGATCTAATAGCGCGTCGCAGTCATGAAAGATATGGTTGACTGCTTCAGGTTCTCTGCCACAGAACTTGCTAATTCTCGATGAAACAGTCCCGTTGTGTGCAGGTGTTCCTTTACTGGTGCATGTCTTTACTATCTACTTAGAAAACTAATAAGTATTTTTGAAAAAATTTAAACGCACAATGAAATATTTCGTTATTACAGAGGGCCGAAAGTCCCTGCAAACTTATATAGGGTTTATTTTAATAAGTTACACGGGTAAAAAGAAAAGAAAAAATTTAGTGTGACTTAATTTCAAATATCTCATTCAAAATAAATTTTTGGTTATTCTAAGGGACTTTCAGCTCTCGGTAACAATGCAATCTTTCATTCTGCGTTTAAATTTTTCAAAAATATTTATTAGTTTTCTCAGGATTCGAAAAAAAATTAATACATTTAAAACACATTGAACATTTTGACAGGAAACATTTTGCTCTTATGTCCTTAAACAATTTATTTTTATACAATTCATTTAATTTCACTTTATTTCTGTCCTATGATCCATATGAGAAACAACACAGACGTCTATATGATTCTGTTCCGGGCTGTACTTTAGACCAGTTAGGTGACGATTTATCTGATTATACTGATGCTGTTGAAGTAGAAATAATAAATCATGTAGAAATCAATAGCCGGTAGCAGGTAGGAACTCCTTTTGGATAGTCCTATCAGGGAAATTGAATCAATCCCTGCCTTCTGCAGATTCCAGGTGTTTCCTGACCCGGGAAACTAGTACCTGGTAAGGGTCCCCTGTCCAGGGTCACGGATGAAGCCAACAACGGCATCCAGGGCGGAGAAGAAGGTCTTCACAACGGTCTGGAGGACGGAGGTGGCAGCCCCCTGGTTTTAGGGCTTGTATAAAATCGAACCTGGAAATCGGCAGCTGATTTTTCAGTATCTGTATTGAGCGGAAGTCATTTAGGCCAGAACGGTCAATACAGAATAGTACTCGGTGCGGTGGCAACCACTTAAACAGCGTGTACACAGCGGTGTAGAAAGCCAAGGGAATGACTACTACACTATTTTTCCCAGGTTAATCAATATGGCTGAGGAAATAAACGATGGCCCCGAGTACGGGCGCTTCTTAAATGGGGCAGGGGTGCGAAGAATCTCCCGCTTGGCCAAATTTGATATACAGAGAAGTTGTAGAATAGGCACATGGAATGTGCGGAGTTTATATGAACCAGGAAAAACTGGATCTGGCCAATGCCATGTGAATGATCATGAAGTATATTATGCAGGAGAAGAGAGTAATTACCATCGTCATGGTGTAGGATTCATAGTCTCAAACGAGGTTAGCAAATGTGTTAGGGCGGTATGCCAGGTATCTGAACGAGTCATAATGATTCAGTTGAACGCGAAACCCAGAAACATAAATTTAATACAAGTGTATGCACCGACAGCGGAAAGTGAACTGGAAGAACTTGACAAGTTCTACGCCGATGTAAAAACTGTTACCGACCAACTCAAGACTAGAGATCTCACCATTCTGATGGGTGACCCTAATGCTAAGATAGGAAAAGGCAGACAAAGTAATATTATTGGCTGTTTTGGACTGGGCGATAGAAATGAAAGGGGAGACTATTTCGCAGATTTTTGCAAAGAACATAATCTATGTATAATGAATACCTTTTTCAAATTACCTAAAAGGAGATTATATACGTGGAAATCTCCAGCAGATACCCACAATAATATCGTAAGAAACCAAATTGACTACATAACCATCAGTGAGCGTTACAGAAATGCAGTAAAGTCTGTAAAAACCTATCCTGGCGCCGATGTGCCATCTGATCACAATCTATTGTTAACCGAAATAAAATTAAAATTTAAACGGATAAAACAACAACGATCCTCTAACAAACTGGATACCGATTTTATTAGAAACAACAGTCAGGGGATTTCAAACAATTTAGAGAGCAATTTTGAGAATAGCGAACAACAAGAATACATCGAGGATCATTGGAACCAAATCAAAACGATTATAAGCAACTCCACTCCAAACTTCAAAGAGAAAAATCAAAAGAAGCAACAGTGGATGAACGATGAGATTTCGAAAACATCGAAATGTATAAACGCATTAATAAAGAGATAAGGACTAAAATACGAGCGGCAAAAGAAACATACTTTGAAAAAAAATGTTTAGAAATTGAAGAGTTGCAGAGAAAACATGATTCATTTAATATGTATAAAAAAAATAAAAGAACTCACCGGTCAGAACAAAAAACATGCAAATAACATCGTTGATAGAGACGGAAAACTGATTATCACTGATTTGGATAAAATAGACATATGGAAAGAATACATTGAGGAACTGTTTAATGATGAAAGGCCCGAGCTTGAAATTAACGAAGTAGTTACAGGACCTGACATAACTATGGACGAAATTGAACAAGCAATAAGATTAGCAAAGACCAGAAAAGCGACGGGACCAGACGAAATACCGAATGAAATAATAAAGCTCTTCGAAAATTCAAGTAAAAGATCTCTCCTTCATCTTTTTAATAAAGTTTATCAAACTGGCTATATACCAACGGATTGGCTGCTGTCGACTTTTGTGACGATACCTAAAAAAGCAAACGCAAAAAGATGTAGTGACTACCGAACCATTAGCTTTATGAGTCATGTTTTAAAGATATTTCTACGAATTTTGCACTCTAGGATGTACCAAAAAATAGAAGAACAGCTTGGTGATACACAGTTTGGATTCCGCAATAACCTTGGGACCAGAGAAGCACTGTTTAGTATTCAGGTTATGGTACAGAGATGCAGAGGTGTCGGACATCCGGTTTATATGTGTTTCATTGACTTTGAGAAGGCCTTTGATCGGGTAAAACATACGGAAATGATTTCTATTCTTCAGAAAGTGGGTATTGATGATAAAGACCTACGCATTATCAAAAATCTACTGGCATCAACGTGCAAACATCAGGATTGGCTGGGCCACGTCTGAAGAACTTCAAATACGAAGAGGAGTAAGGCAGGGCTGCATTTTGTCCCCACTAATATTTAACATCTATTCTGAGTTTGTTTTCAATAAAGCAGTGGATAATGCTCAATGTGGTATCAAAATGAATGGCGTCAATATTAATAATTTGAGATATGCGGATGACACGGTGTTAATTGCGAGCAATTATGAAGAACTTCAACATCTGATTAATAGGATTACCACAACGTGTGATGAATATGGACTCAAGCTAAACACCGCAAAGACCAAGGTGATGGTTGTCAGTAAGACGCCAATACAACCGGAAGTAGTAACAGCTTATGGTGAACAATTAGAGAGAACTAACAGTATCACCTACCTTGGTTGTAATCTAAATGAGAACTGGGACATGAGCAAAGAAATTAGAATACGTATAGAGAAGGCCAGAGCTGCATTCTTTAAGATAAAGAAACTTTTATGTGGAAACAACATTACTTTGAATCTTAAAATTAGATTAGTGAGATGTTATGTGTTCTCTACTCTTTTGTACGGTGTCGAAGGTTGGACTTTAACAGATACTCTTCTCAAGAAATTGGAAGCCTTTGAAATTTGGGTATACCGAAGAATCCTACGAATAAGTTGGGTGGATAGAGTTCGTAACGAAGTTGTTTTGCACCGGATGGGAAAAGTCACAGAAGTCGTCAGAACAGTTAAAAATCGAAAACTTGAATATTTTGACCATGTTATGCGACACCCAGAGAGATATAATATACTCCATTTAATAATACAAGGCAAGGTATACGGAAGAAGAGGGCCAGGTCGAAGAAGAACGTCATGGCTTAAAAACCTGAGAGAATGGTATAACAGATCCTCTGCATCCCTTTTCCGAGCTGCCGTTAACAAAATTGCTATAGCCAATTTGATAGCCAACGTTCGATAATCGAGCACGGCACATGAAGAAGAAGAAGAAGAAATCAATAGCGATTCAGAGAAGAGTATTGTAGAAAAAATTTTGCAGGTTCAGAATATCACCAATGAGAATGTCAATCAACCTTCGCAGCCATCAATTGAACCTTCTCTTCGCCGGTAAGGAATAAGAATGTCGTAACTGCAAAAATCCAAATTTCTCAGGGGAGCAAAAAAAAACGATTTTTAAATATTTAAAATAGGGATTAAATAAGGAGTAATCGTCCAGGAGCATCGGTATGGCGTTTATTCTTACAATGATGGCTTTTATTTTTATCCCTATTGGTTCGAATTTCATTATTGCGTCATTCTTCATCTAAAAATTTTTAAATAATTAAAATAGTGATTAAATAAAGAATAGTCGTCCGGAGCATCGATATGGCGTTTATTCTTACAATGGTGGCTTTTAGTTTCATCCCTATTGGTTCGAATTTCAATATCTTAACTTAATCTCCCCATTTTAAACCCTATATACAGTTGCGTCATTCTTGATCTTAAAATCTTTCTGTGTAAACAAATTATTTTTAAATATTTAGTATGCTCTGTATTCTTAGAGCGATGGCTTTTATTTTCATCCCTATTGGTCCGAATTTCATTATCTTAATTTAGTCCCCCCATTTTCAACAATATTTACAGTTGCGTCATTCTTCATCTGTAACAAGGTTTAAAATGGTGCGTATATCAATAACGACGCAACTACTCCGTAGTGGCTTAGCACATAGTTACAGTTCTGTCGCTTTTGTATCATCTGTACACAGTATTTTAAAATTTAATTACGCAATAAACAGGAAATGACAAAATTTGCAGTTACGTCATTCTTATTCCGGACCGGCGTCTTCATCTTTCATTGCAACATGTTATTATTTTATATTTTGATGGTTTAACCAAAATGCGTTATTTGAAGTTCCCGGGTTTTACGTGTCATGGGAACTTTTCTAATCGAGTCAATATTTTTCATTATTTCTTTATTCCGATTATATTTACATTTGTAACCTTAGTACAGGAAGTTAGCAGATATTCTGTATAATAATGTATGCTTAATATTTCGTTTAATTTAGAAACATGTAGGTATATTTGTATATCACATAATATATAAACAAATTATTATAAAAATATATATTTATATTACATATACCTGAAAATATTCAATGATAAAATATTATCGGCGTTTTGCCAACTCTAGTGTCGATAGGTCAGATCCGGCAAATTACTAAGGAGGTGTGTTATCCCCTCACATAAAAGGAAAAAAAAGAACAACAATATCAGTTCTAATTCGGAATACTAAAAGAATATTGAAATATAATTTACACATTTTAATAATATTTGGTTAACTTTCAGCCGCTTTAGTCTTGTTCTTTACATGCCATCTCCGCGACGAAGGTTGGCAATTATCATTGCTATTTTCACTTTTGACACTACAGCCCGAAAGAGTTCAGATGAGCTACATCCAAACCATTAAGCTGAGCCGCTTTAGTATAAGGAGGCAAACCCAAAGGGCGTGTACTTGCGTAACCCTCATGGCACGTGTAATGACGTATTAAGCCACAAAATAATACATACAATATAAATGTTATGTTTACATTCTGTTTTGAGCAATTTTTGCTATATTTTTGGCAATTACATATTTTTTATTTTTATCGAAATCACGTCGCTTCGGAGCATATCTTTAGACGGGGCGCTTTCTAGTAAGGAAATTTTTGATAAGATACTGGTATCTTGGGTCAAAAATTCACCTACCATAAAAATAATCTCACAGTGTACTTTTTATTAATTATAAAATTCCAATAATGTTGCAATAAATTATTGAATGTTAGTGTATAACACTGCAAATACCTACAATACATATCTTTTTTGATATTTTAAACAAATATTTATTTTAAATGCAAATAAACTCCTGTATAGAATGAATGCATCACTAACTTAAATAATTGTTACTAATGGAAATTTAAAACACTTTTGGGGAATGACGGTAGCGGGGGGGGGGGGTTTCTTAACGCATACTTCAATAGTATGAAATATATTATGCTTTTTACTAAATTTAAAAAAATATATATGGAATCATCAGATTTTTTTGACATGCCACTCCTATTACAGCGAGTATTTTATTGGCTAGAAGTAGTGACGATTATATTATAGACGTCATTATTATATTTGGTCAGATGGTAAATGGTAACTGACGTCTGTCATATTATTGGAGGTTAAATAATGACAAATTATTATTTTCAAATTATATTTTATTTATCTTATTTTATATTTTAACAACAGTTTATTTTTTCACCAACTTCAATTTCCCGGCCTTATCCTTGATTGGTCTTGTTGTATGATCGGTTTAATTAGGCGTTAAATTTAAGAAATGTTGCTGCCTAAATGGGCACAACTCACAAAGGACATAAAAGAAGAAGAAAAAATAATAAACAAACACACATCTTACATAACCTTGTATATGACAATGTCAGTTTGACACTTATAGTAAAGATCTTTGTTTCACCCTCTTAAAAACAAAGAGAAACAGTGTAGACTGTAGCAGCTTTGGTAAATAAATATCTGTTTTTTATTATCCAACCAAACTTATAGAATAGAATAGAAATATGCTTTATTGTCATGAAAAATTGTACAATTTTATCGACAAAGCTTAGAAAAGTCAAGAAAACAAAACAATAACAATCCAACTTACTAAAATTACATAAATCGTCAATGTATTTAAAATAACAATAACAATAATGAAGTTAAACACAAATAATCAATTGCAAAATTTAAAATAAATTGCAAATGCATAGTCTACCTAGTAATTAATAGAAAAACTTTTAAAAGTTAAGCTGCTGCATATCACACCCAAATATATATAAAAAAAATAATAAAAATACTACTTGTGCAAAGGTTACTGTAATTTCTTAGTTATTGATTAAGAAAATCTTCTACTGAATAATATGGTCTTTCAAATAGGTAGGCTTTTGTCAGTTTACGGAATTTGGGGAAAGATGCTGCAGATTTAAGTTGTAGAGGGATATCATTGTAAAGTTTTTTTGCGGAGTATAATATAGATTTCTTTACTAACTCCGAGGAGAGGGTTGGCAAATAGACGTTAAACGTAGAATTTCTCGTGAAGTAGTCATGGTTAGGTCTTGGTGGAAAGACATGTAGATGTTTACGAATTAAGCAAACAGTTTCTAAAATATACAAAGATGGAAGGGTTAAAATTCCGTGATCTTTGAAGTAACTTCTGCAATGTGTTGTTCTTCTGAGGCCAAACAGAAATCTTATTGCTCTTTTTTGTAATTTGATAATAACATCGAATTGGGCAGCTGTACCAGAACCCCAAAAAGGAAGACCATAACGAAGATACGACTCGAACAAAGAAAAATATGTTATTTTGGAAGATGCTAGATTGAGTTCATTCGAAACAGATCTTATAGCATAGCAAGCTGAAGATAGTTTTTTTCTTAACAAATCGATATGGAGGGACCATTTAAGGTTGCTTTCTAAAAAAATACCAAGAATTTTTACAGAATCAACGGTACTGATCTGGCTGTTATTAAGAGGTAAGGGTTGAAGAGCTCTTTTATAAGACAATGCTACTGTTTTATCTACGTTAAATGACAGTAAATTAGAGTCAGACTAGATTTTTATTGTAAGTAGATCAGAAGTTATAGTAGCATGAAGAGTTGCAATGTTTGAGTTGCTCCAAGTGATACTGGTATCATCAGCAAAAAGAAAGATTTTTCCATCGATTTTTAAACTAGTAATGTCATTAATAAAGATAAGGAAAAGTAGAGGACCCAATACTGAACCTTGAGGTACCCCACATACAATGTTTTTGAGACTAGAGTCTGTATCATTTGCTCTAACCAGTTGTTTCCTATTATCGAAGTAAGATTGGAACCAATCTAAAGAAATACCTCGAATTCCGTAGAAATTTAGTTTTTTTATCAAAATGTTGTGATTTACACAATCAAAAGCTTTGGCGTAGTCACAAAAAACGGTGGCAGTATGAAGATTATTGTTCAGTGCTTGATAAACCTTATGTAGTACAGAAAACATGGCATCAGTGGTGCATTTATTATTTAAAAAGCCCAACTGATTTTGTGATAAAATGTTGTTTTCATCTAGAAAGGACATACGTCGGGCTTTTATGAGTCTCTCAATAATTTTGGAGAGTACCGGTAGTAGTGCAATAGGTCTATAATTGCAGGAATTAGATATTTCATCACCTTTATGAAGAGGAATAATGATGGCTGTCTTCAGGCATTCTGGAAATTTACCTTTCTCAAAAGAATCATTAATTAGTGAGATTAGGACTTCTAACACATTTTCTGGAAGATTAGAAAAAATTTTTATCGATAGACCATCAGTACTACAGGAAGATTTGCTTTTGATACTATTGATTGTTTGGATCAGTTCAGATTTATTGACTGGTTTTATAAAGAATGAATTCGAGACCTTTCTTGAATTAGGGAGATAGGAAATGGGATCTTGTTGTGACAAAATAGTTGGTGTAATATTTTTACTCACACTAACAAAGTATTCATTTAGATTTTCAAGGTCTGGAAGGGAAACTGTTTGAGCAGTGTGCGTTTTATTTCGAAGATCGTTTATTATGGACCAAGTTTCTTTTGCAACACTTTTAGAGCTTCCGAGACGGTTTTGGTAGTAGACTTTTTTAGCTGATTTTATAAGTTTAAGATAGGTTGCCCTGTACCTACTTGGTGATATATTCAGTGATAGAGACGTTGGTAGTAAATTTCTTGATATAGAGAAGAGAACGCATATTCTTGGAAGATATTTGGATACCTTTAGTAGTCCAGGGTTTGCGATGTTTTGGCTTAATTGCAATTAAAGGAAATGCATTATTGAAGATACAGACAAGCTTATCTAAAAAATCACTGAAAATATTATCCACGTCCATAGCAGGAAAGCGCCAGAGCATAAAGCAGAGGTTAAGCATAAATTTTGGAATTTACGAAAATTCCGGGTGGAAAAAATCCTGCCTAAACGTCGGGTTTTCGAGGAGGGTTTGCTGAAGATATTAAACTTCGTATAAACTGCTTCATGATCAGATAGTCCAGCATTAATAATTGTAGAGTGGACATCAAGGGGTGCGAAATCTGAGACAGTATAATCAATTATGGTGGATGAAGTTTTTGTAATCCTTTTAGGAGAATCAACGTGCATTGTTAGACCATACGATTCAAATATGTTGACCAAGGATATTTGTGTAGCACAAGCAGCAGCATAATCAATGTTAAAGTCCCCGCATAAAATTTTTCTACTTTTATGTGGCAGGTCATCTAACAAATTTAGCAGGTTCTGAAAAAATAGTTCCACGGAAGAGTCAGGTGATCTATAAATGCAAATAATATAAAGATTAAGATTCTTATTGTAAACTAAGGAAAATTCAAAGAAGGCTTCACTTAACAAAAAGTCATATTTTGTTACCAAAGAAAAATCATTACTCGTAAACAGAATTAGTGTCCCCCCATAAGCTGAGCTTGGACGATCGTACCTAGCAATTTTGGTGTATTTATCTACAAAAAAAGGCTCGTTGACTTCAAACCAGTGCTCTGTAACCGCAACTACCGAGGGAACTCCTAATTCCCCTAGGAACAAAAATAATTCATCAGTTTTGTATCTTATAGAACGAACATTAATCAGAACCATGCTAAAGTTGTTATCATTAAAACAATTTGAGGATTCTAGTCCCTCAGAACACGTCGTGATATTTAAAAATTTCGTTTTGGAGAGACAGCGGAATAGTAATTTCGGTGACATTCCCTTGATTTTTGCAGGTGTATAATTCTTTCAGAAGTAAGAAAGGACCTATAAGCATCAAGATCAGCTTCCACCTCATCTGGACCAATCTCATAGGCGTTGTTAAAGTCCAGCAGAATTCGTCGTAGATCTTCAGTCATAGTGGGAAGTCCCTCGGAAGCCAAAAAGAGTTTAACGCTTGTGTTGGTAAATCCATCGTAAAACACTGAAGCTAGTTGGTCGTGTAGATAAGCAAGATGAATTTTAATGGCTTTTAAGATATCCGGTTCCCTTAATCTGGCTAGAAGATAGCGACTATTCGAGTTATTGGTTAATCTATCTCTCGGTGGGGTCAAAGGAACCAGATTTATCGAAGGTTTTAAAGTATCCTTCTTAATGAAATTTATAGGCCAATGGAACGGATTCTTAGATTTTCGATGGCCTGCTTGTCTGTACGTATGTTTGTGTTTTCTACTTCATCTTTTTTCTTGCGAGTATTGGTAATTGGATTTTCCAAGGTAACAGGACTTCTGAGATTCTTCGGATTCTTATGTGACTCAGATGAAAGCGTTGGTTCAGAATAGGAAGATTCTTTAGACCATTTAATGTTAACAACAGGTGGCCAAATTTCCTTATTAAATAATAAGTTAATAGATGTTTTAGATTTTATACCTATTTTGAACGAAGGGCCAGTTGTTGTGTCGGCATCTTTAAGGAGTGCGTAACATCTAATATATTCCTTTATGCCTAGCTTCTCTTTAATACAGTGAACAACTTGTATAGGGGTGTACGTTGGGGTCAAATTACTAATATCTACAAAGTGACATTTATCTTCTGTAATTTTTGGCTTTTGCTCTGGACTCGGTTCCAGATGTCGGGACTCTTCAGTTTGGGTACTTGCGGTGGCATAAGATGTAGTTTTCTTCAATATCTCTTTTTTAGTTGGTATAGTAGATTGATTTTTTGTAAGACTGCTCATTTGATTTGAAATTTCCCCGATATTTGAAGACAGCCTTTCTAATCCCAACTTACTCTCAGTTGAATTTGTGTCTTGGATTTCAACCTTGATAGTCTCATCTGAAGAAGAGCCGAAAAAAACTGACGATATATTGAAAATGTCGTGTTCCATCTGCCTTACAGATTTTAAAACCTTTTCAGGATCCAGCAGGTTGTTTAGTTTGTGGATCTCGTAAATTTTTTTCGTAAGATAGTTCAGTTTGCCGTCATTTTTAGTTAATAGGTCATAAGTCTCGATGAAAACAGGCAAATTGTCATTTAGTTTTTTAGTAACTTGAATTAAGGCCTCAAAGTTCTCTAAAGGTATTTGATTTTTTTATTAATTTGTAATTTTGTTATTTAAATATCTCAAGCTTGGATATACAGCTCAACTGGTCATATACGGTACAAAAGAATCTAAGATGAGAAAACTTTTGGTCCAATAGGGCTTTAGTGATGGTCTTGTTTAATCCCGTACATTTCATACAGAAGTTTCTTTGGCAATCTCCATTACATCTTAACTGGTTGTATTTATCCGAGTCAGAATATTGTGACAATGTTCACAATTATACGTCATTTTCAAGGTTAGATGTGCAAAAATTAACTAGGTCGATGTGATGATGCTAGTATTCACAACACATAAATCAAAACAAATAACAAAACTTGTAAACAAAAGAAAACAAATCAAAACATACATCCGTATACTTCCACTGCTGGAAAACGAATGAACTTGACGGTAGCGAAAAACTTGAGGAAAAATTTTTTGAATTTGTTTACCGGTAGGTTTGTACCGGTAGGTTACGATATCATTAAATCTATGGCGTGCATTCTTAATTGTTTGACTTCTAGTTTAGCGAATATCTCCCCAATAGATAGTGTTCCGCCTTCTTTTTTATATATTATATATTTTATATAATATTATTTATGTATTTAAGTGTTTCATTTCTTGAGTGACATTATCTAATTTTGCTGATTTTTAAGAGTTTTAACATTTCATGTGTACCCCTTACTCATAGGGACCAATACTGCCAAGAAAATTCTTAAAAAATCACAAAACATAATAAATATAAGCACATAAGTGTAAATGTGAAGAAATGGTAGGTGATACAGTTTCATTAGTGTCATATTTGGGTTTAGAACCCTAAAAAACTTAAGAATAAGATGTTTTAAGTATGAAAGTTTGGGATTAAGACAGGGGGATTCCCTGAGTCCTTTATTGTTCAACCTGATCACGGATGAAATAATAAAAAAAAAGTAAGAACTAAAAATAGGATATCAAATGGGGGAAAACAACTTAAAATAATATGCTATCCAGACGATGCAATACGCTCAACGTGAAGATGCTGTACAACGTATGATGTACCAATTTAATATAACCGCCAAAAAATTGAACATGTTAATTTCGCCAAAAAAGACAAAATGCTTGGTTATAACAGCAAAAATTCAGTAAGATGTAAATTAGAGCTGGAGGGTCAGATAATAGAACAAGTGATGGAGTTTAAATATCTAGACATCACACTTTCTGGCTAGGGAAAGCTCGAAACAGAAGTGGAAGATCAAGTGAATAGAGCAAACAGAACCGCAGGTTTCCTGAATGACACAATATGGAGAAATAAAAATATCGGAAAAGAAATGAGAAACGGAATTTGCAAAAAAGTCATCAGACTAATAATAGTATGATAGAATTGATTCAAAAAATGACATAACCCAGACATCCAAAGTGAAAGGTATCCTCCAACACCAAATTATTCTATATGGTCCATATAATGTTCAGAAAAAAGTCACACCTTTTTAGCGTCGGGTTTGGGGGGAGAGGGGGGAGAAGTCGGTAAATTCGTAGTTTTTTAGGTTTTTCATCAATATTACTGAAACTATGAGGTTTAGCATGAACAACCTTCTATACAAAAATGTTTTACGTTAAATTTGAAATAAAAAAGGCCCTATGCATAATCCTTCTAAAATGAACGGTTCCAAAGTTACGGAGGTAGTATAGTATAATTGGTCCAAAAAAGGCATAACCCAGACATTCAAAGTAAAAGTTTTCCTCCAACACCAAATTTTTCTATGTGGTCCACATATTGTTCAGTACAAAGTTGTAAGGTTGTTTGGGGGGGAGATGGGGGAGAAGTCGGTAAATTATTAGTTTCTTTACGTTTTTCGTTAATATTTCTAAAACTATGTTTAAGCGTAAACAATGTTCTATATAAAAACGTTCTACATAAAATTTAAAACAAAAATGATTCTATCCATAATTGTTATAAAATGAACGGTTCCAGAGTGACGAAGGGTGAAATGTGGAGGTTTTCGATACTTTTTATATTTTTTGGGCAATTGATGATGATTTTGCGTGGTGAGGTTGACGTTTTTTCAAGGGCTTATCACTAACATACCATGGCCACTGAAATAGCAAATTCTGTTAAAGAAAATTTTTTTCTATCAGTAAAAATATTATAAATTGCCCAAAAAATATAAAAAGTATCGAAAACCTCCACTTTTCACCCTCCGTAACTCTGGAATCGTTGATTTTATAACAATTATGATTCGGACATTTTTTGTTTTAAATTTGATGTAGAACATTTTTGTATAGAACATTGTTTACGCTAAAGCATATTTTTAGAAATATTGACGAAAAACATAAAAAAACTACTAATTTACCGATTTCTCCCCCATCTCCCCCCAAACCGGACGCTCAAAATGGTGTAACTTTTTACTGACCAATATCTGGACCATATAGAACAATTTGGTGTTGGAGGAAAACTTTTACTTTTAATGTTTTGGTTAGGCCTTTTTTGGACCAATTATACTATACTACCTCCGTAACTTTGAAACCGTTCATTTTAGAAGGATTATGCATAAGACCTTTTTTGTTTCAAATTTAATGTAGAACATTTTTATATAGAAGGTTGTTCATGCTAAAGCGCATAGTTTTAGAAATATTGACGAAAAACTTAAAAAACTACGAATTTACCGATTTCTCCCCCCTCCCCCCCAAAACCCGTCGCTCAAAATGGCGTGACTTTTTTCTGAAGATTATGTGGACCATATAGAACAATTTGGTGTTGGAGGAAAACTTTTACTTTGGATGTCTGGGTTAGGCCTTTTTTTGGACCAATTATACTACACTACCTCCGTAACTTTGGAACCGTTCATTTTAGAAGGATTATGCATAGGACCTTTTTTGTTTCAAATTTAATGTAGAACATTTTTGTATAGAAGGTTGTTCATGCTAAACCGCATAGTTTTAGAAATATTGACGAAAAACTTAAAAAACTACGAATTTACCGATTTCTCCCCCCCTCTCCCCCCAAAACCCGTCGCTCAAAATGGTGTGACTTTTTTCTGAACATTATGTGGACCATATAGAACAATTTGGTGTTGGAGGAAAACTTTTACTTTGGATGTCTGGGTTAGGCCTTTTTTTTGGACCAATTATACTATAATACTACTATACTACCTCCGTAACTTTGGAACCGTTCATTTTAGAAGGATTATGTATAGTGTCTTTTTTATTTCAAATTTAATGTAGAACATTTTTGTAAAGAAGGTTGTTCATGCTAAACCGCATAATTTTAGCAATATTGACGAAAAACCTGAAAAACTACGAATTTACCGACTTCTCCCCCCTCTCCGCCCCCCCCCCCCAAACCCGACGCTAAAAAGGTGTGACTTTTTTCTGAACATTATATGGACCATATAGAACAATTTGGTGTTGGAGGATACCTTTCACTTTGGATGTCTGGGTTTGGATCTAGTTATACCATACTATAATGACATACGCAGCAGAAACACGACCTGACATAGAGAGGACAAAAAGAGACAAAAAGATTATAAGACACTATGGGACAGAGCTAGTAGTATAAATATATGACGGAGCTGCAAGGTGGACAATATTAATAACTGGGTAGGAAACAGAAGAGTAGAATGGAATGACCACATAAGCCGAATGACAACAAATAGACAAATAGAGCAGTAAGGACGGCTTGAGACGGTTCCCCAATAGGAAGACGTTCAGTGGGAAGACCACGAAAACAATGGAACGACAACTGACTGGACGCACATTGAAAAAACAGACGAGTCATGTGTATAAAATAAGATGAAGAAGTAAAAAAGTTTTTCATCGTTCGCTTTCATAATCTATCCATAACATATATCCGTAACGGTGTTATATAAAATATTATCAGTATAGTGCAGTCACTGAAGGTTTTCACCTCCGATTTCGTTGAACCTCCATCGATTTTCATGAAAATTGGTGAGTAATTAGAGGATACCTCAGGGAACAAAGGTGACATGATGCCAACTTGCGCTTTTACCCTGGGGGTGGATGCCATCCCCAGGGTAAAAATTGGGGGATGAAAATTATTTTATTAAAAATAATACCATAAGTCCATAGAGGGACAAATTATAAGCAAAATTTGTTATATAAAGTTATTAAAATAAATCAACACTTTTTGAGTTATTAAAGACCAAAGATTTAATTTTTTCGTAAAAAAATGCATGTTTTAAATCGGTTTTTCACGTATAAATCAAAAACTATAAGCTTTTACAAAAAAGTTATTATTATTGAAATTGAAGATAATAAAAAGATGGATACACTCCTGACATAAAGAACTAAACTAATGTTAGTTCAAAGTGAGTTATTGGCAATTGAATGTGTATTTTTTTCGAAGAGTACTCAAATCTAAGTATTCAAGCTTAAATAACAGAAAAACGATGCAATGTATAAAATATTCCTGCTAAGCATTTATCAATTATACTTCAGAATACCTATCAAATGAGCTTCAGGACAAGGAAATAGCGTCAAAATTAAGCAAGTTATAATGAAAATAAAAGAACCGTTTCGATTTTTTTAGGAAAAAGTGAAAATAAAACATACGCCATTTCCACAAAAATTAAAATTTATAGTAATTCTTACAAGAACTTCTTTATATTAGCATAAGTAATGTTTTCGATAATTTTGACCGGCTTAGAATGCATATTTTTGAAAAAAAGATATAATTTAAAAAAATCATAATTTTTAAAATTTTTGTAATTCTCATATTCTTTTGATAATATCTCCAACAATACTCAATATACGTAAAAATTATATATAACCAAATTTTAGTTTTTTCTGTGCCAAATATTTTACCTGTTTTACTATTTCTATAGGGTAAAAAATAACCGAGATAGAAACGTTTAAATCTTAAATTTGCTGTGGGAACCATGCAACCCGGGGTCATTTAACCTTTTATTTTTTTAAAAAGTAAGGGGTTTAGAAGGTTAGGTTTAACGTGCTTAAATAGCACTTGGAATTAACTCTCAAACAGTTTTTAGAAGAACCTGATATCGTAAATATGAACGGAGTTATTAAAAAAAAAATAACATTTTTTAGAAAAATTTTTAAAAGATAAATTGTGAAAAAATTTTGGTGCATAAATTTTAACGCTATCAACATGTTCGGGGGCTCATTTGATAGATATTTTTAAGTAATTTGACAAATGTTTAATAAGTTAATGTTATAAAATGCATTAATTTCTCGTTATTTCAGCTTGAATACTTGGAGTTTTTTACTCGCCGAAAAAAATATACATTCAATTACCTATAACTCACTTGTATTTAAAATTAACAGGTTTTTCTAGTAAGGGATTTATTTTGTTTTTTATTAGCTTCAATTTTGATAATAATAACTTTTTTGTAAAAACTTACACTTTTTGAGTTATTGATGAAAAATTGGTTAAAAACATGAATTTTTCTCAATAAAAATTAAAATCTTTGATCTTTAATAACTCAAAAAGTTTTGATTTATTTGAATAACTTTATATAACAAATTTTGCTTGAAATGTGTCCCTCTATCAAATTATGGGGTTATTTTTATAAAATAATTTTCACCGCCGAGAAGGGGTGGCATCCACCCCCAGGGTAAAAGCGCAAGTTGGCACCATGTCACCTTTGTTCCTTGATATATCCTCTAACCACTCACCAATTTTCATGCAAATCGATGGAGGTTCAACGAAATCGGAGGTAATAGCTCATATCCACCTTCAGTGACTCCACTAGTAGTAATTGCACAAGAGCTCTGAAATTATTGAATTTTTCCCGAGTGACACTTTGACAGTTTTAATTTCACGAACCGAAGGCGAGTGAAATTATGTCAAAGTGTCACGAGAGCAAAAATTCTATATTAATTTCAGAGGTCGAGTGCAATTTGATGCGATTATTTCATGGATCAAACTGTTCAAAACCAAAATTTTAATGTAATTTATTTATGTAAGTACCATTAAACACACAGTTTTTATAAATATTTGACGATGGAAAGTCATCACTTTTATATTTTTTAAAACATTAATTGTCATTAATGTCACTGAATGTATTTTTTCGTAGCAACGAAGGGCATCTGACGTAATATCGCACCTTGAAAACCATATGGCAATATCTGCAATTTTTTCATGAAATGACCTTTGAATGCAGTCTAATAGGAAAAAAATCTATTTTTAATGCTTTATAGCAGCGTTTGAAAAAAATTTTAAATTCGGCACCAGAAAGATACATCTCTATGGCTTTTGTCAAAAATCGATTCTTCTTTGTATACCATCAGGCATTATCTGCAGCAGTTGATGCTCTACGGTTCTAAAATTGGAACAGAACCCCAGATCTATATGGCAATATGTGCAAAATGTGACCCACGCTCGTAAAATGAAAGCAAGATCTACTAAGGAAACATCCTTTGAATGCAACAAAACATAGAGTGCTGCATAGAGATTTGATTGCAACACTGGAAATAAGCGACAAGACTATAACAAATTGATATACAACGTCGTACTGCAGATGGGTTTATCCCAAAAGAAAAGCGAATTATAACCGACAGACAATATATAAGCGACAGATTATAATATGCAAGACTTTGATTAAGTGTTAACACTAAAAATTTGTAATAAATAAGTACAATCAATAAAAAACTGTTATTTTATATGAATTTTTACTGTATCATGTGCGAAAATTGATATATTTTTTAAAACCATATGGCCGTATGTGCTAAACTACCTATTTCCTGGGGGAAATTTTACGTACTTTTTAATTCATATAAAAATATGTAAAATTAAAGACAATTGTGCCAAATACCAGGTTTGCAGCTTGATTTTTGGAATTACAGTAAATAAAATTAACTTTACAAAAATTTAAAATGCTCATAATTCAATATTATGATTTTTGCAGGTACTGCCCTATGGTTTTCAAGGTGCGATATACTTAACGACGGGAGATTATCAAAAATTATCGATTTAATTCAGATTTCTGTAGCTTTCTATTGGTCAGAATCTCCTATGAATGAAATAATCAATTTTACTATTATAACGATTACAACTATTATAACGATAGAAAAATGTCTGATTCGGAAATGGAAGTTTAATCTATGAGAAATTATAAAAACAATAATTAGATTCATTCTACACGAGTTTTAATATGCTTTTTTATTGAATCATTTAAATGATTAATCAAATTAATATTATCGTTATCACTCCCGCTGACTATTACATATTTATTAGTGCTAAAGTACACTTTTTACATTAAAAATTATTAATGATAACAGCTGTTCTTTGTCGTTGACGGTATCGGTGCAATTGCAATGATGTTCAGTCAGTGGCGTCGCATTGAGTTTTCTATTAAATTTGCTCGTAATTACGGTATGCGGCAAAATAAACAGTAATGAAATGCGAATGCCTCAAATTTGTATGTGTCATGCACCGAAACGTACTTTCAGAGTTGTTTCAAAACGTAGTTATAACTTACGTGAATGTCGTGTTAATGTTAGGTGCTTCAGAACCATTTTGCAGAAAAAAGTTTTATCGTGAAGTACTATTTTCGGTCATACGGAAAAGATCGCGAAAACGGTCCAAGCTTAAAATTAACAATGGTTTCAGCAGGACGGGGCAACCTGTCACACGTCCAGAGAGTATCTTCGAATACTGCACGATCATTTTGGGAGATCGCCACTCACCAGTCCTAACGCCACCTGATGCGTACATATGGGGAATTCTGAAGGACTAGAATTAAAGATTTTTTCGTTAACTTCGATCTTTAACATCTGTTTTATCGGGAACGTCGTCGTCATGAATAATGTTTGCAAGGCTATTTCATGTATTAGTATGCCAAATAAATAAATAGTCATAAACATTTCAATATTCATTTCAGTACTTTGAATACACATATCTAGGAATCGTTTTTGACACAACGGGGAAAGATGATGAAGAAATAAAGAGAAGAATAACACAATCCAGAAAAACAATAGGTTGTCTAAACAGCGTACTGTGGAATCATGAAATAGGAAAAAGAAGAAAACACAATATCTACGAATCTCTTATTAAAAGCAGTCTATTGTACGGAGCAGAAACTTGGCGGATAACCGAAAACAACAGAAGAAAACTGGAGGCAGTAGAAATGGACGCTTTTAGAAGATCAGTAGGAGTGTCACGCAGAGAGAGAATACGTAATGATGAGATAAGACAGCGAATGGGGGTTGACGGCTCTCTAACAACAGACATAGAAAGAAAACAGCTGATATGGTACGGACACGTCCAGAGGATGGATAACTCAAGACTCCCTAAAATAATTATGCAATGGGTACCACCAAACCGCAGAAAGAGAGGAAGACCCAAGAAATCTTGGAGAGAGGGAGTAACGAAGGCGATGAGCGCAAGAGATCTTAGAGAGGGCCAATGGGATGATAGAGTGTCATGGAAATTAGGCATCGGACAACGTCGCAAGACGTTTTAAAACCGATTGATAGATAGATAGAATTGAACTATTTATTTTGCCGCATACTGTATATAAAAATGAGTAGGATAAGAATGAATATTGACCCTCATTCACTTTAATAAACTGTGAACTAAAAAAATTCAACACTTAGAAGGACAAATATATTTTTTAAATATTTATTTATGGAAGTATACATTTTAAATTTTTTATCATTTAATAAAATTATAAACAAATTTGCAACGTATTTTTCGTCATGTAATCTAAGAGCTGGGAGCGGATTTTGTGCGTGATAAGTAATATGGAAAAACTATACGGGGATATGTTGAATTAGTTGTGTACATGACTTCCCCCAACGAGCGGAAACCAGAGTGGGGGACGAGGGTAGTTATAAAGGGTCAAAATCGCGGTTTTTATTATTTTTTTTTTGTGACGCTCATGATGGGGATAGTGCACCAAAATTTGGGAATAAGTAGGTCATGACGTAGCTAAGTAAAATCTCCAGGGGCGGAATGCTGCTTGGGGTACAAAGGGGTGGTAGGCAGGGGTGAGTATAAAAATATAAGGGTTTTTTTGCCGTTCGTTATTGAGACAGTGTACCAAACTTTGGGAATAAGTAGACCATGACATATCTAAGTAAAATCTCTAGGGGCGGAACTCTGCGTGGGTAACAAATGTTGTGCTTCGTCTCAAAAAATAATACAAACTGCGACTTTAACCCCTTAAAACTACCATCATCCCTCGTTTTGGTTTCCGCCTCTGGGGATTTTAGTTAGTTATGTCATGGTCTATTTATTCTCAAATTTTGGTTCACTATCTCGATCACAAACGTCACAAAAAATCCCTTATAATTTTTATATTCACCCCATGCCCCCACCCTTTTGTCGGTCACCCGCCCCTGGAGATTTTACTTAGTTACGTCACGACCTACTTATTCCCAAATTTTGGTGCACTATCTCGATTATGAGCGTCAGAAAAAAAATAATAAAAACCGCGATTTTGACCCCTTATAACTACCCTCGTCCCCACTCTGGTTTCCGGCTCTGGGGATTTTACTTAGTTATGTCATGGTCTACTTATTCCCAAATTTTGGTGCACTATCTCGATCATGAGCGTCACAAAAAAATAATAAAAACCGCGACTTTGACACCTTATAACTACCCTCGTCCTCCACTCTGGCTTTCGCCCGTTGGAGAAAGTCTTATACACAACTAATTCAACATATCCCCGTATAGTTTTTCCATATTGCTTGTCACGCACAAAATCCGCTTCTATCTCTCCGACTAATGTTGTTCTGAAGCTATTTCCTTGTGGCATTTTTATAATTAACTATTTTGATTGGGAAATAAGCCACAAGTATTTTTCGTCAAAAAAATTAATAATTAGAGATTGTTTCCTTGATTTTCTATACCCTCAATTACTCTGTGGTGTATTGAGTGGTCTATATTATATTGCAGAAAGTCATCCAGATTATTCTCATGGTATGCCACAGGTCTTCTAATTTTGCTGAAAGACGTCTATTTTGTTTTCGACCTACCATTTTTCCCACACATGTTCGATGGGTGACAAATCAGTTGATCTTTATGGCCACTCTAAAGTCTCTATACTAGATTCTTGTATGAACTCCATGGTTTCATGGGCAATATTTGGTCTTGCGTTCTCCTGTTAAAAGATTGCATTTGGAATGGTTTGTAGGTTGGGATGAGAGCTTCGCCGTATTGATGAAGACCAATAGTTAGAATAATGTATCTACGGCTGATTTTTTTCATTCTTATGTATATCTATTTTATTTCGAGCTATTCTTACATCATTTTACAATATTTTACTATTGTAATATGTCGGAATTTAGTTGTACTATAACAAATTTACAATCAAGATGCAGTAGAAATAAACAAACCAAGGCACGTTACATGCTACCAGGAGCACTCCCGAATCATAATTTACAATGTATAAACTTCTGAAATCATGATTTGGGATTTACAATGTATATAAATTGTAAATTATGATTCGTGAGTGCTCCTAGAAGCATTTAACGTGTCTTGGTTTGTTTATTTCTACTGCATCTTGATTGTAAATTTAGTATAGATCTAGTTTTTTTATTAACTTGTCAGAAGTTGCTTGTACATACTCGTAATACAAAAATGTATGTTAATGTTGGTGATTGAATATTTTGATGAATTTTTGGATATGTTTTGTTTTCAGTAATAGAACTAGCATGTATTGAGCACGGACCTGAGAAACCTGAATATATGAGGGATATAATTCAGAACGGACAATCTTACCAATATTTTAACGAGCCTGAAAAGATGAAAAGCACCATTTGTAACTACCCAGGTAAATATAAATTAATTAAATTGTAATAAGTTAATTATCTATACAGAATCTAAGCAGAGGTTTCCGGAATTTGTCCCAATGAGATTTGATAACAAGTCTAAATAAGAGGGATGTGCAAGACATCAAAAGAGAAACTATCGATATATTTTCGCATATGAAAGAAATATGCTGGTGATAAAGAGAGATTGTCAAAACTATTAGTATCAGATATTAATGCCTGGTTGCACCAACAGGTCTTAAGCTCCAGCTTAGCTAAGCTCTACTTATAGATAGGGCCTCCTTGAGTATCACTTACGTTGCACCATAATTTCAGATTCTTACCTTATTATCAATTATATCTATTATTATATTATGGTATTCTTAATGTAATATATTATAATTATATTATATTAATTCTTATGATATTCTCGATTTAAGCTTATGATCTGTTGGTGCAACCGGGCATTAATCATATAAAATCGTCACTAACAAAGCGGGCTTGGTATCTACTTTTTGTTTAAGTTGTAGATTTATAAAGAATAGAGAAAAATAGCTATAACAACAAAACGATAACAGCGGAATGAAATATACAAGGAAAAGCTTATCAATAGATATATAACTATATAATATATGTATATAGACTTTAAACAAGCTTTTGATACTGTTAAAAAAGACAAAATGCTAGATCTTCGTCATCTAGGTATACCTAAGAAATATATAAGCGGTCTTAAAAGTGACGTTGCAGAGTTCAAAAGTTGAAGCTAGAGTAGATGAATAACGGAGTCTCCTATCTATTTACCCTCAATGTTGGAGTGAAACAGGGGAACGCACCATCAACATTGCTGTTAAACCTAGTTCTTGAAGCAGTCATGGGAAAAAATAATGTAACCGGCCATACAAATACCAAAACAGTACAAATTAGTGTACGTGTAGACAATGCTCAAGGAAATTTATCCTGAAACACGAAAAAGAGGTCGTAAATAAACGAAACAAAAACGAAGTGCATGACAGTCACAAGAATACCTGACAATGAAAATAATATCGCTATAGACAACTATAACATTGAATAAGTAGATGCCTTTACAGATCTGGGCACAGAAATCAATCAGAATAATTCCGTAAGTAGCAAAATAAATGCATGTATTTCCAGTGCGAATCGTACATACTATTATAATAAAAGACTGATTATATCGAAATTATTAGACAAAAGAACCAAAATGACTATCTACAGAACATTATTTAAACCCGTATTAACCAGGGCCGGATTTAAGGGGGCAGGCTGGGCAGCTGCCCGGGGCCCCTCACATTTTGGGGGCCCACACAAAGCCCCAAACTTAAAAAATCAGCACATTATTCACATAGAATAATTTTTGTCAATCAATTATCTGTAATATTTCGTTATATGAAAGGTTTCTCTCCTATTAAAAATGTATTTTTGGCAAATTACGGTCATAAAGCAGAAGATATATTTAAGACATTCTTGCAAGAAGATGATTTCGATTTGAAAAGCTGCAGGGGACAGTCCTACGACAATGCGTCAGTTATGAGTGGAAAATACAATGGTGTTTAGCTAAAATTTAGATAACACAATATCTTGGCGTTGTAGATTCCATGTGTCGTCCACTCTCTAAATTTAGTTGCTAAAGCTGCAGCTAAGTGTTTTTCTGCTGCCATAGAATTCCTTGATTTCTTGGAAGGACTGTATGAAACCTATGTATTTTTCACTTCCTCTACATATAGATGTAACTTGTTAATCGAATGTTTAAAAACGTCTTTAAGCGAGAGCAACGCCGACCATGGCAGAAATATTATTGTTCCTAAAAAAGAGTAAATACTACTAGATGGTCGTCTAGAAGTGATGCCGCAAAAGAACTAGTTAAAGGTTATAATCAAATTAAAGGAGTATTATCGAAAATTTCAAAAGACGATGGGCAACGATTTGAAACTCGTAGCGAAACAAATGGTTTGTATAATCGAGTGTGTTTACTGAAAAAAGGGATATTTGCAATATTTTAGAATGAAACCTTAGAGAGGACAAACAGCACAAGTCGTATTCTCCAAGATCCAAATATTGACCTTAATTCAGGAGTGGCACATAGGAGGTGGCGGCACTTAAATCAATTAAAAAATTTATATTCTTTTAAGGAATATTTCAGAAACTGAAATGACAACATCAGAGAAATTTAGGACTCAAAATTTTATAGCTTCAAGTCATATATAGGCTTTCGGCATATGAATCCATTCATTCCAATTTTGGATTTTTACATTATTTGGAAAATTTAACTCCCAATGAAATTGAAGTTCACTCACTGAAGCTTACCGACAATTATAGCAATGATTTAGATAAAAACTAGGTGTCGAACTAGTACAATTTGTAGAATTTTTCAATTCATATAAAGAGAAAATGGGCTCATCAAATATAAGTAAAGAACTTGAACTGTGTCGACGGTTAAAAGAGAAAAATGTGAATGAGGCGGTTCCAAACGTTGTAGTGACACTTCGTTTATATTTAGTTCTGATGGTAACTAACTGCAGTGGAGGGAGATCATTCTAAAAATTTAAGTTAATTAAAAATCGACTTCGGTCTATGATAGGCCAAGAGCGTTTGAACCATCTCTTTATAATGAGCATTGAACACAATTCCTTAAAGCAACTAGACATGCTCGACATAATCAAGGAATTCTCAGTTAAAAAATCTCGAAAAGTACCCGGACTTTAACCATACCATAGTCATAACAACAATTTGTTAAATGGTAGGAGGTATGGCCCCACATCAATTCTGCCAAGGGGCCCCACACCAATTCTGCCCAGGGGCCCCCACTGCCTTAAATCCGGCTCTGGTGTTAACCTATGTTTGTGAAACCTGGGTAATGAAAAAAAAATTAAGGCTAACTCAGGACATTCGAGCCAAAGATACTACGATAAGTATATGGACTGGTGTAAGAACAAGACGGCATATGGAGGATCAGAAGAAACGATGAGGTTAATGAATTGAATGAAGGGTATGATATTGTAAGATTGGTGAAAAGTCAAAGACTGTGATGGTTGGGACATGTCCAGGGACAAGACAAGAAGATTCAAAAACAGCAAATAAAATATTACAATGGAAGCCACTAGGAAGACAAAAAAAGGAAGATCCAGAACGAGATGGTTGAATGACGACCTGAAAACCATGAATATAAGACAATAGAGGAGAAGAGTACAAGAAAGATCTGAATGAAAGGACAGCCTCACAGGTAAAGACCTATCCAGGGTTATGATGCCAAAAGAAGAAGAAGAGAAAAATAGCATCTTGTATAAATACACAACAACCTTTTGCAATATAGCAGTAAACTCTCGTCAGCAATACTCACGCATCTTGGTTATTTTGATAAAATGAATAAACAATGAGGGCATGGAACTGAAAAAATATATGTATCAGAAATTACAATAAAACAAATACACAAAATTTAACAAAATCAAACAAAAGATAAAAAGTTAAAAGAAGTGAAGACCTTCACACATGAAGTGTCATAGAAATGCTTTTTTATTTGTGCATATTATGTACAAATAAGAATATTAGAACTGGATCCCGCGTACCAAAAAAAAGTTGATTAATAGCAAGCTGAAAATTTGTTAAGAGCTTAACAGTGTCTAGTCGGACAAACTTTGATGAAGGGGAACACTGGAAGAGGGGAAGTTTTATTTGTGGAACAGTTTACAGGTTTCGAACATCAGACTACGAAAACGTCCCATGTATTTTGTCGGACAGAACTTCCAATTGATTTTTTACCCTTTCATTAATAGTCTAGGCGCCAGAGGGGTCACCGTGTCCTTTTTAATTCTGATGGGCAAACTCAACGGCTTCTTATGGATTTTTGGCTGCTGATTACGAATTTCGAGGGTGTATTTCGATCCGAGTGGTCAAAAAATTGTTATAAACAATTTAATTGTTTATAAATTGTTTATAAGGCTCTGGCTCATAAACTAAAAGAGATACAAAAGAATGTTTTAAATAGAATTTGTTCGCTAATAAAAAACGAAGAAAAAACGTTTACTAAACTTAAATCCAACAGTTATAACTCAAGATATTGTAAAATTAGTGCATAATGCAAATTTCAAATTGCAAAATAAGTATTTTTTGAAGCTTTATCGATCGTAACTCAGCTTCTACGCATGCAAATGAGCCATAGGGTCTCTAATTTTAAAGCCTCATTAATAGGCTTCCAAACAAAGTTTGTTAGATTACTTTATCTTCATTTTTTTTAAGTTATACCCGTTTGAAGTTATAATTTTCTTAAAAAAAAGTGTACATCAATTTGTTTATAAGGGTTTCAACTAAATTTGAGCTGCAAACATTTATACTTTAATTAACAATAATGATAGAAAAACTCAAAAGGAACATTTTGAGCTTTTTAAAATGTTCGTAAGTTTATTTTTGGTCAAGATATCGATATTTTAATGGCGCGCTATGAGGCGCAAAAGCGGCTCACCGTTAAGTATGTAAGTATTTTTTGACGCTTTATCGATGGTAACTCGGCTTCTACGCATGCAAATGAGCCAATATGTGATATCCATATAAAAATGAATCGAGTTCTTTTAAAGCATCATCATTGCATATAAGACGAGCATTTATGTTGTGGCGGCATACACACAATTGACGTGTCTTGATGATGTTGCAAAAGAACTAGATCCACTTTATATGGATATCATCTAGATAATTAGACTCTGAAGCCCCAGAAAGTTTTAGTTTTACTACCCACAAGAACATACTTAGTACCACCATGTAACTGTAAAAATTGCTCTAAGAACTTATGCAGATGTAAAAAAGCTGAGATTCTCTGTATATCTCGATGCAGATGCATGAAAGATAATGTTTGTAAAAATAGTATTAATAAATAATATCAACTTACTTTTTAGTTATATTTCTGAAATATTAGTTTTTAATGGTTTTTTTCTCATTTAGTACAAAAAATAGAAGACAAAGTAAATAGAATGAAACAGTATGATGATTTATATAAAAATTATATGATAAAATTTTATTAGGATCTTCAAAAATTAAAAATGAAGATAACGTATATAATATACATAGAAATTATAATTTGCATCGAGAAGTTAGGGCTTGTCCATATGTGAGCGGTTTGCCAACGTCGACTGCGCGGTTTACCTGTTTTCCCCTTGTTTTTCTTGGTATTAGGGTGAAACTTCAAAGGCGGCATTAGGGTGAGATCAAGTAAAACAGGTAAACCGCGCAGTCGACTTTGGCAAACCGCCCACATATAAACAAGCCCTTTGCTCGTGAACCTTTACGCAGTGAGTCAATCTCGCGCCTCAGAGCGCGCTATTAAAATATCGATATCTTGGCAAAAAATAAACATACGAACATTTGCTTAAGCTCAAAATGTTCCTTTTGAGTTCTTCTATTATTATTATTAATTAAGGTATAAATCTTTATAGCTCAAATTTGCTTGAAACCCTTATAATCAAATTAATTTAGAATATTTTTAAGAAAATTTTGACTTTAAACGGATATAACTTGAAAACAAATGAAGACAAAGTAATTTAACAAGCTTTGTTTGGAATCATATTCATTAAACTTTAAAATGAGACCTTCTATGGCTCATTTGCATGCGTAGAAGCCGAGTTACGATCGATAAAGCTTTGAAAAGTACTTATTTTGCAATTTGCAATTTGCAGTGTGCACTAATTTTACAATATCTTGAGTTCTAATTTGGTGGATTTAAGTTTAGTAAACGTTTTTTTCTTCGTTTTTTATTAACGAACAAATTTTATTTGAAACATTCTTTTTTATCTCTTTTATTTTATGAGCCAGAGCCTTATAAACAATTTATAAACAATTAAATTGTTTATAACAATTTTTTGACCACTCAGATCGAATTCCACCCTCGAAATTCGTAATCAGCAGCCAAAAATCCATAAGAAACCGTTGAGTTTGTCCATCAGAATTGAAAAGGACACGGTGACCTCTATTTGGCGCCTAGACTATAAACTCTCATGCAAAAATCAGACTGCTATTTATCACCAACATGATTCCTGTCATTTGAAAAAATATTCTACGTGGTGGACAAAAATTTTTTCATATATAATATAAAGTTTGCTATTAACCAAACTTAAAAACAACCTGCTAGTTTTCAAAATCATAAACTTATCAGGATGACACGTTCCACAATTAAATATTCCCCAGTTCCAGTGTTCCCGTACATCAAAGTTTGTCCTACTAGACACCGTTAAGGTAGTATTTACAAATGTTCAGCTTGCTATTAATCGACTTTTTTTGATACGCGAGATACAGGCGTGTATATTTTAATGTCAATTTAAATCTGCTTCGGTAGGTCCCAAACCTATTAAACGAGTTGTTAGCAGTGATGAATCCTCTTTTCCCACATCACAATTCCATCAACTAGGAGTTCTTATGAGACGGGGATTTATTAAAGCCTACAGAGATAAGGTAAGCCAAAATATTTATTACAATTCATTTTTAATTTACTCTGATTGGAGTACGAAGGGAACCTTTCTCGTTGGAACTTTACCGCGCTGAGCAGATGGGACGTGAATTATAAATTGTAAAATTCCCTCATATTCTTTAGTCTCAGCATCCGTTATGGCTTGCATATTTTAGAAGCCTCGGTGGTGTAACCAGAGAAGGTCCCCATTGTTTTCAATCTGGTGGGACGTAGAGTAATATTTTTTTATTTTATGTGCTATTAGATTGAAAACTTTCATTTAATAGAATGTTTGTTATTAAGGGGGGGGGTATGGTTTGAAATATTTTTTTTTATTTCAAATAAAAGTGCATACTTTCAGCAATACTCTCTGAAAATTTCAAAATAATTGGAGTAAAATTACCAGAGATACAGGGTGTTGAATATCCCTACCTTCGACTCGCGTTGCCGCGGCTTCGCGCTAGCACGCTTGAGCGTAGTGAGAAACGTTAAACAACTGTTTGCCTTCTCTTTTGTAGATTACTCCGCAATTCAAAAACCATATTCCAATGTTCATCACTTTACGATTTGGCAGACAAATCACAAGATGAAGATGCAGTTGTCAAAACTTTAAACGCATTTCTCTCAAAACTGCTTTTTCAAATGCGGTGGACATTGTAACTGAAAAAATACTTGACCGATCTACCTGAAATTTTGCAGAGATTTTCTGGGAGAGATTAAATGTCCAGCAAACGACGGCAATGTTGCCAGATTCCTTTTAGCGGGAATTTTAAAATTTTATAGCAGTTTGGTTTTAAATTTGACAGTTCTGTTTTCTCAAGTCAAAAATCTTAACCTTACTTTTACAACTGATTAGGATTATTATTATTATTTTATCTACAATGTAAATTGAAACAATAAATATTGTGCTGTGTCATAATTTCAAACTCATTATGTTGCAGTCTTTTCCAGTTGATAAAATTGCAATTCAAAAACTTTTAGGTAGGTACGTGTAACTTCCACATTATTATTTATTTTTTAAGTATTAAGGTTGATGTTGATATCAAAAATTTAGATTTCAAAGATAGTTTTATGTAGGTAGATACTAATAGAGTAATACTAGATAATATATTAGATACAAAGTAAGCTGTAAGTAGTATAACTGCCCATGTAATCACCTGTTATGTTGTTTTTTTTAGATTTGCACTGTATGGATGGCACAGGAAGAGAACAAGAACATGAAACATCTTATTATGAATGTATATGTATGTGATCCTCAAAAAATTATTTTACAAAACAAGATAGAGAAAGAGCTTTAAAATCCCAAGGATCCTGCAAAATGTTTATTTGGTGTACTAGTCGAATAATAGTATCTAAAAATATTGAAACTATTTTAAAACACATTACGGGCATGAGGATGATAAAGAGCACTTACATAAATACCAAAATCAGATAAATATCTCTTCAAAGTTTATTTTGAGACTTTCTTCAAAAAATGTAAGTACAATATTTGCATATCGACGGTGGAAAGGCAGGACTTCGTAACTGAAAAATTTTTATAACATGAGTTACTTCAGTTTTCGCTTTAGAATAAGTGTATCGGCAGCTATTAAACAGCGATTACAGCTGGGAAAGTTTCCGGAAGGCTTCCAAAAGGCTTTCCCAGCTCTAAAAGCTGTTTAATAGGTGCTGATACACTTATTCTAAAGCGAAAACCGAAGTAACTCATTTTATACAAATTTTTCAGTTATGAGGTCCTGCCTTTCCACCATCGATATACACAATATAATTTAAAACAAGAATGTTACCACTAAATCACTTTTTAAATATTACTCATGAATATTTACTACAGTTTACAATTTCAAACTAGTGTGTTTGATTCTCCTATACCTATATTTTACTTTTTTAGTAAACTTCAGACTGTTCAGGATAGCATAATAGCATAGGAGGCGAATTAAAAAGAATTGATTTACTTACAAGAAAAGATATCACAAACATTAAACTCTCTTATGGCATTGATTTGAAAGATGGGTATATGTACAATGATGATGCAACCAGTGTTTATTTTTGGGTTGAATGCTTACAGACTCATGTCCAATATTATTTTACAAACAACAGGGCATACTAATGGATATTCATTCTGAATTTAACATTTATGATTTTTGTCTTATTTTCCTTAATACTGTGCCAAAAGGAAATGTTAATTAAGTTTGGTAAATCCTTTATCGCAATCGATGGAACTCATGGGCTCAATTCCTATGACTTTGAACTTATGACAGTATTAGTAAAAGATGAATTTGGGAATGGATTTTGTACTGCTTTCTTATTTTCAAATAGAAAAGATACCTACTTTAATTTACCAATTTTTTTAAATACATGTCTGTGTTGGTATTATATGTATAGTCAAATGTTTTCATATTAGGCATAAGCGACACCTTTTACAATGCCTCGTCAAATGTAATGGGTATTGCTCCAACTAGACTGTTAAGTGCCTGGCACATAGATAGGGCATGGTAAGTAAATCTTAATAAAATATCTGATTCTGAAAAAAATCCTATTATGTATACAAGACGTATTAATGATGGTTTAGAGAGAATTAATAGCTTTTTGGGTAGACTTCTAAGTGATGCAGATACATACAATTTTAGTAAGTATTTCCAGTAGAACTACTGCAATAACATCCAACAATGGGCCTATTGTTATAGGAAGGGGTTGTGGAATTTATACCACTATGAACATTCAAAATTTTCATAAAATTTTGGATAAAAGGGTATCCATTAGTTGTTATCAGTTAAGTTTAAAAATTGCACTCATGGAGAGCTATACCATAATATATAATAGGTATATCTCATAATATTACATCTCATATTGTTCACTACAGTAGTAATGAGTGAGCCTGCATACACAGAACCATAATAATATATTATAGTTCGTGTATGCAGGCTCACTCATTACAATAGTGAGCAATATGAGATATAACATATTATAGTATAAGTCTCTGTGCATGACCAGATTAACATGTTTGGTGCCCATCTCGAACAAGCTCCACTTGGTTGGTACCACATACTTAAATCATTTATTTAGTTACACAGTACTACTCACATAACTTATGTGTCGTCAGTACCTTCCGTAAAACCTTCGTGATGCTACCCATACGTCATGGCCACTGAATGTGTTAAAGCTTGTTAATGTAGGAGAGTTATACTAAAATATATATCTTATATTATATTGCCTTAAATAGAAAAAATATCTTATTTAAATTGTATCCATGTAAGTTTTGATTTAATGAAATAAACCTTTTAATCAAAAAAGTGTTGTTTACTTGTGTACACCCAGCAATATCCTGATCACTGATAAATAATATAGTATTACCGGATCCTGATATGCAGACGCCAATAGGGCTTTTCATCGATTGTCATTTGTTTCGAGCTTCTGTCATGAGTCACATAATATTAATGTATCTACATCATACGTCTTTGGTTTGTATCATTGGTATATACCAATAACGTACGACGTAGATATATTAATATTATATGACAGAAGCTCGAAACAAATGACTGTGAATGAAATGCCCTATTGAATAGGGCTTTTCATCGATTGTCATTTGTTTCGAGCTTCGGTCAAGTGTCACATAATATTAATATATCTACGTCATACGTCTTTGGTTTGTATCATTGGCAAGATCAATAACATATGACATAGATATGTTAATATTAGACAACACATGACAGAAGCTCGAAACAAATGACTGAGTGAAAAGCCCTATATCATGTAATTACAAGTCATAAAGATGTCTTTCTATGGTTAAAATTTCACAGCCTAAAGACATCATTTATGTAACTTCTTAAGCCGTCACAAAATGACTGCAATAAGGAAATAGAATTTATTAACTCGCCTCGCCCCCAGGTAAAGTAAAGGTGCTAGGCCACTAAGAATGTTTTTTTCATTTTTTTTTATTTTGCGGCTTTAGCACTTAGCTATTTAGCCAGATACATGATGAGAATTAATACACTATTAAAATACATATTAAAACTAATTCAAATTACTAGTAATTTTATTAATATTCTGAATAATTATGTAACCACTTAATACTAAAATAGAAAAGTGTCCATCTATACTATCCCAACACATTTTCACCTTTGAAATCGTAAATTTCCATTCCCATTAAAAAATAATTTGTACTGTATAAGTATATTTCTTTTGAGCTTCATTTTTTTTTTTCAAAACACTGCAACATATGAGTTTTAAATTATGACACAGTACAATACTTGTTTCAATATTTACATGTAAATAAAATAATCCTAATTACTTGTAAAAGTAAGGTTATATTTAAAATTTAAGAATACAGAACTCTCTTTTAAAATCAAAGTGGCATTGGACTAATTTTAAAATTCCCGCTAAAAGGAAAAAGGTAAATCTGGCAACAGTGCCGTCGTTTGCTGGACATTTAATCTCTCCCAGATTTTCTTTAGACATTTCGTGAGGTAACAACTTCGAGATATTTTTCGTTTAGTGCTTATTTTTTGTTCAACAATATTAAATCTGTTGGTTTTCACAAAATTTTTATCAAAAATTTCGTATTTTTGACTTCTGAGTGATACCAAAAATTCAAAAATCATTAAAAATAAAAAAAAACTTGACGTTGTTACCTCGCGAAACTCGTAAGCTAATTAAATCTTTTTGAATTTTTTGTTTCGTATGATCCAGTGATGAGTTCTGATGTCCACCGCAAAATCCATTTTTTTTGAGCTGCCTGCCAAAATTTGTCGGCAATGGCTTATTTTTCAATATTTTGGATTGAATTTTTTCTTAAATATTCTTTGAACTGTACTTAATATGTTTATTTAATCTAAAAATAAAATATTTTTACCATAGCTTCGAAAAAAAATCACAAAAATGTGCTTGATATGTTGATTTCAAACCATACCCTCCCCCTTAAAAAAATCATTCTAAGAGCAACGCTAAATAATTTATAGATATTCATCTTTATTTCAATATACAGGGTATATTCATTGGGTTTTTTGTTGGTTAATGTATATTGTACATACTTTAACAACTGCTGATAGAGGACCGATCTTGCCGATCTTTATTCTATCAAACTATTCCATATATTTCTATTGTCATCTAGCTTCAGCAAGTTTCTTAAGATCGTGAATGATACCTTCTCCTCTATCTTTTCTCCTTCGTAAGGATGTAGTGGCGCCATGTAATTACTTATCTCTCTCCTGTGCTTGTTGTTTTGCTTCGGAGAATGAGTAAACAGTCATGTCCTTTATTTGGTCCGACCATCTTACGGGAAATTTCTCTCTGGATATTTTGCCCTCTACGTTGCCTTCAACTATCATTCGTTCCATGCTTTTTCTTCTTCTAGTTATAAATATGTCGAAAATATCTCAGTATATTTTACTTGATAGTTGTGTTGAGTCTAGTTTTTATGTTCTGCTAGTATTGAATTAGTTGTATGATGTGGGGTTCATGGTATGCGCAACAAACTGCTTTTTCGATGGTCCAAGTCTCTGAAGCGTAGGTGGCGAAAGGAAATATTAATGTTCAAACAAGGCGTTATTTTGTGTTTTTTTTTTTTTGTAATATCAGTGTTCTTTGGGAGTACAGCAGGGACGCCTCTTGTCACCACTGCTTTTCCACGTTTACTCCGAAATAATTTTCAGAAATACACTTTCTGAAAAACAAGAAGGAATAATTGTGAACGGTGAAGTCATCAAGAATTTGCGATATACGGATGATACAGTACTCCAAACCTCTAGTCAAGAAGATCTGCAAACACTACTTGATAGTGTCGTTGAGAGTTGTAGGGAGGCAGGTCTGGATCTGGAATACCAAAATAATCATAATAAGTAAACAACAGAAAGTTGCAGAGGTAGTACCGTTTATCGGAACGACCACATCGAGTGTCATAGACAGGAGATGGTTCTTGATAACTGGTCCTCGCAAGACACCTAACTCTCACTTATGGCTCCACGTGCCACACCCCAGGCAACTGCATTGGTATTCAGGCTAAACTAAGTGAGGGTAACCAGATATGGTGAAACTGTAACGTCTGTACTCAGAGTGGGCGGGTACAAACGGCGTCTGACCCAGAGTGGGCGGCCGAAACTCAAGCCAAGAAATGGCATGAAGGAAGGCAACGGGATACCACCTTCATTACTTATTATCCCAAGAGAATCACAATGACGCCATTTAATTATAAAATTTCCGGAGTTATAAACAGTTCCCCAATGGGATCTCCGGGGGGAACGCAGTTAAATGATAAAAGCCTAACCCAATTGAACTTACGAAGTAAAATGAAGATCGTACCATGGAACGTGCAAAGTTTGTATGAAGCTGGGAAGCTGAATAACGTAATCCAAGAAGTAAAGAAATTAAAGATAGATGTCTTGGGGATAGCAGAAACATGGTGGCCAGATGTAGGAAGGTGTGCTGTCGAAGGGGCAGTTATATACTATTCTGGAAACCAGGATAAAAACCACAGAAAGGGAGTAGGTATAATAATCACGAGCAAATTATCTGCATCGGTAATACAGTTCTTCCCACTCTCAGACCATATGGCCTTATTCAAACTAAAAGCCAGTCCAGTCAATATCAACATAATTCAGGTTTATGCCCCAACATCGGACTCAACAGAAGAAGATATAGAAATGTTCTACGCAGAACTTAAACAACTGCTTAGTAACGTGAAGAGACATGAAGTAAACCTCATAATGGGCGACTTTAATGCCAAGATAGGGAGAGGTAGAGACGACGATTTAAGAGGCCCGTACGGGAGAGAGAAATGACCGAGGCACGACTATATCAATTTTGCCAAGAGGAAGATAGGAAAATATCTAATACCTGGTTCAAGCTACCACCTAGACGCTTATATACATGGAAAGCTCCAGCGGACCGCCCCGAGAGTATAGTTCGAAACCAGATCGATTACATAATGGTTAACAAAAGATTTGGATCATCAATAACTAGAACTTGTACATACCCTGGCGCCAATGTTCCATCAGACCATGTCCTTCTCTTAGCAGAAATAAAAATAAAAATCACTAATATGAGAAGACCTAAACCAGAACCAACAATAGACTATGCTAAACTTAAAGATGAGAATACCAGAAGAGAATTAAGTATGAAATTAAACAAAGAACTAACAAAGAATACAAAAGTAGAACTAGAAAGAGAAGTTAATTTGGATAACACATGGAGAGCCATAGAGGAAACAATGACGGATGCAGTTAAAAAATAATTAGGTTATAAACAAAAAATACAAAAGAAAAGTTGGATGACTGACGAAATTCTGGCAATGTTCGAAGAAAGAAGAAAACATAAAAACCAAGGGAACCGAGATAAATATCGAGAACAACAACAACGCATAAGAAGAGAAATAAGAATGGCAAAAAATAAGTGGCTAAAGAAACAGTGTGAGGAAATGGAACAGTTACAAAAACAACATGATGATAACAACCCACATAAGAAACTAAATGAGGTAGCTGGAATATACAGAAAAAAGAAATTTTCTAACTTAGAAAATGAACAAGGAAAAATGGCACAAGATGATAGAGAGAGGAAACTCATATGGGAAAAATACATTAAAAATCTCTTTGCAGACGAGAGGCCTGAGATAGAAGTCGTTCAGGAACAAGTGATAGATATTAACAACCTATCTGGTCCCGAGATCAGAATTGAAGAAATTACTAGAGCAATAAATACCTCGAAAGACGGGAAAGCAGTTGGACCTGATAAAATTCCTATTGAGTTACTCAGATTCTTAGATGAAGAGGGAATTACGATACTCCAAAGATTTTTCAACCAAATCTATAAAAAAGGAAAATTCCCTGTCCAATGGCTTGTATCTACCTTTATCCCTTTGCCAAAAAAGAACAACGCAACAAAGTGTCAAGAGCACCGACTGATAAGTCTGATGAGCCATTCTTTAAAAATATTCCTCAAAGTTCTTCACTACAGAATCTCCACAAAATGCGATAAGGTTATTGGTTGCTCACAATTTGGATTTCGAAAAGGCCTGGGTACCAGGGAAGCACTAGTTGCAACCCAAGTGCTACCTCAGAACTGCTACGATCAGAGGAAAGATGTAATTATGTGCTTTATAGATTATGAAAAAGCCTTCGATCGAGTACAACATCATAAACTCGTACATATACTAAAACAACTCGGCATAGATCAAAAAGACATTCGTTGCATAGAGGCTCTTTACTGGAATCAAACAGCTGTCGTCAGGGTGGATAATGAAACAACGCAAGCTCAAAAAATTCTCAGAGGTGTAAGACAGGGATGCATTCTCTCCCCACTACTGTTCAATCTATATTCAGAAAGTATCTTCCAGGAAGCTCTTGAGGAATGCGAAAGCGGCATCAAAGTGAATGGTACCTGGGTCAATAATATACGATATGCGGATGATTCGGTCTTAATAGCAGACAATATAGAAGACCTCCAAAACCTTCTTAATAAAATTGGAGAGCATAGCGAGAACATGGGACTTAGCATCAACATAAAAAAGACGAAGTTCCTTATAATCAGCCGTCAATTATGTCAACATCAAAATGCAAGACTAGCATATACCAACCAAGATGTAGAGCGCGTAAGAAAGTTTAAGTACCTGGGAACCTGGCTACGTGAAGACTGGATGTCGGATATGGAAATTAAATGTCGGATAGAAAAAGCCAGAAGTGCATTCATGAAATTCAGAAACGTCTTTACGAACTCTGACTTTGACCTAAACCTAAGATTAATATTCACAAAATGCTATATATGGTCGGTGCTCCTATATGGCATGGAAGGATGGACTTTAAAAATAAACACAATGAATAAGCTAGAGGCATTTGAGATGTGGATCTATCGACGAATCCTTAAAGTTCCCTGGACCGCAAGAATAACAAATGAAGAAATCCTGAGAAGAATTGGTACAGAACGACAACTGATGTGCACAATTAAAGAGTTTCTGCAAACCTTAATTGAAGGAAAGATCGAAGGAAGAAGGGGAGTGGGCAGGAAGAAAATGTCATGGCTCCGTAATGTCAAACAATGGACAGGACTAAAAAACATAGGAGACCTCATACATACTGCAAGGGATAGAGAAAAATGGTCAAACGTGATCGCGAACATCCATTAGTGGATTGCATAAGAAGAAGAAGAAGAAACAACAGAATATAAAACCGTCTAGATATGTATATAAATAATACCAAACTTGAGCAAGTTGATAAAATCGTTTACCTTGGACAACAATTAAGTTGTAACATAGAAAGTCACGGCGAAATTATATCTAGGATAAAACAGGCCAGAGCCGCTTTTATAAAAATTTCCAAGGTCTTGTGTAACAGAGACCTAAAATTCGCATTGAGGATCCGCCTACTTCGCTGCTACGTGTTCTCGGTCTTACTTTATGGTGTCGAGTCCTGGACTGTGAATAAACTCGATCTAAATCGTCTTGAGGCTTTCGAAATGTGGTGCTATAGAAGAAGTTTAAAAGTTTCCTGGGTGGAGAAGATTCGAAACTCCACAATACTAGAACGTCTCAGCAAGACCACTGAGATTATAAAAAGTATCAAGCAGAGAAAGCTGGAGTATTTTGAACATGTAAATATAGGTTGTAAATATAAATAAATATAGGACATCCCAAATATAGGTTGCTGTAAAATATTATGCAAGGAAAAATAGCAGGCAAACGCAGTCCAGGACGAAGAAGAACCTCATGGTTTAAGAACTTGCGAGATTGGTATGGTGTTGATACAAGCATGCTAATTAGGGTGGCAGTGAATAAAATTAATATAGCTATGATGGTAACCAAGTGTTCTTCGATATTTTTGTGAGTTTGGCTGTTGCCGATCTGGCCGTTGTCATGCGTCTACGAATCTCGTCTTCGTATCCACCACTGTTAGTAATAACGTAGGCTAAGTAATTAAATTATCTGACCACTTCGTAACATGCCAAGTTTCTTATCTCTGTTTGGTTGTTTCCGATTTTAGGAATAAATGATATGCTTTCTCTCATGAGCATCTTTCAGTGCGTCAGTTTTTTTATTTGTTTCTAACGCATTAAATTGTATGTGTCAGAAAAAAAGGCACGTCTGTGATTACAGACATTTATAACATTTATTCTAGTTATTCTAGTTGTCGATAGATGGCGCCATAATCCAAAAAGGAATTATTTCCTAATTATATAATAATATTACGAATATAATCTGTACAATTTATAAGACTATACAAATCAAAGAAAATACCATTTTATAAATGCAATAAACACAATTGATTCGTTTTTATGCCAAATTGCAAATAAAATGTGACAACTGTCAGATTTAACTAATATGTCATGTTAGAATAAATGTCATAAATGTGTATTATCACTAACTTGCCTTTTTTCTATCATTTGTGACGCACTGAAAAATGCTCATGAAAAGAACCATACCATGTAGGCTCTATTATGAATAATACAGAGTAAGTAAGATAAGTCCTAGGTATATTCAACGATCGATAGAATAAAGATCGGCAAGGTGTTTTGTTATAAAAGACAATTACTAGGAATCGTGGCAGAACTAATGTATGAAAAATTAGCGAATATTTTGTTAGAAAAATATAATTATAGATCTGGGAAAAATACTGCTAAAGAACTCTACCAGGGGCGTAACAGAGGCTCCCGCAGCATGAAGCTTGCGGGGGGGCCAATCGGTCAGGGGCCCCAATTGATCATGGATATTAGGTAACCATCTTGTCGTCTGATATTAGGTAAACATCTGTTATTGTTATATTATTTTACGTTGTGTGTTTAAATTTAAGAACGTAAATTTCTCAATAGGCATGTTCGGCAAGTGGATCATCTCACATATATAAACTCAATTCTTTCCGGTCTTCCGAAACTTTTATGGTGACGACAATAAACTATAATGCTTTGTACGTGACCATTGAAAGACTTAAGAATTGCAATTTGCCGAATTTTAGAACAATATTTCTAATTCTAGAAATGGGCTTTCTCTTTACATTAAATGCTAAATTTTAGTATTTTTACTTCTTGGTTTCCCACTCTGTACCCTCTTCCTTTGTTGATGCTGTTGAGGATTTCATTCATGATTAAATTGAAGAGAATTGGGCTCAATGAGTCTTATTCCATTGCCTTATACCATTGTGAATGTCTATAGGTTCTGTAAGTTGTCCATCTATTCTACAGGAACTTCTCTATTAATCTATTATACAGGAGATGGATTACATGTTTAAGTCTTGAAGCTTGCGGGTGGCCCCATCTTGTCGTCTAAGATATGTAAAAATTTGTCATTTTTATATTATTTTACGCATACACACGTAACGTTTTTTTTTTGAAGCAGTGTAGTATTGAAAATAAAGTTGTCCATCAGATAGATATGTATTAATAAAATTTTAGATATATTCCCTGATAGTAGTGCACGAAGAAAGTTGTTCCTCTCATTAATAATACTATGCAATAATGTAATAATTTATTAATTTTTGTTATATTTTATTCTATACCAATAAAGATGAAAAATGTAAGTTGTCATAAACAGTACATGTATACACCGATAGCCCAGTAAATGACCGTTTTGGAGTGTAATTATCAGCGTCACAACGGATTTGCTTGAAAATTTGGATTTTGATTCTACTTACCCTCCACTTGGGGGTAAAAAACATACGTTTAAAATTAAGTCCGGAAATGGTTAAATTGACTAATTATAAGCAATAGTCCATAGTACATCGTCCTTTTTGGGAGATGATTACAAAAGTTTTAATTATCTTAACTGCTTCGTTTGAGCGAGTCTACCACTTTCTGAAAATTTTCAGAGTGCATGTTGAACGCATTTCCGCGTCCCGCGTCATTAACTTATTTACATTGTCGGACTAAAAAAACGCGGCTGTAAATATGTCGGACAAGATATCGACAATCTTTATTATTTAAATATAAGTACTTTAAATAAATTGAAAATTAAGAGTCTAAGCTTTCACTGACATTGAGAATGGTTATTCATTTTTGAAAATTAAGAGTTTTGTGATAACAAAATCGTAGAGTCCGACACCCGCAAGATATCATTCTATACTTTATTTCACGTTAAAAATAGAACATTGCGCTTATGGAGATCAGTGTTGACAAACCTCTCGGGCACGGGTGGCTACTCGACTGCCGATATACGATTCATTTTAATCAGTACGCCGTGGCATCGGCGCGCTTCTATCGTTCATAAGAAATGTATGGGGCTGTCTTCGCAATGTTCTATTCTTAACGTGAAATAAAGTTTAGCGTTTAGCGCGGTAGGTTTGTTATTACAAAACTCTTAATTTTCAGTTTAAAATACTTATATTTAATTAATAAAGATTGTCGATCTCTTGTTCGACAAATTTACAGCTGAGTTTCGTTAGTCCGACAATGTAAATATATTAATGACGCGGGACGCGGAAAGACGCCCAACCTGCACTCTAAAATTTTTCAGAAAGTGGTAGACTCGCTCAAACAAAGCAGTTAAGAACATTTTTAAGACTTTTCTAATAATCTTAAAAAAACGATGTACTGTGGACTACAACTTTTGTTCAATATTTTTCGAGTAATTGCGAGTGAAATTGTTTATTTTTCAATAAAAAAAACTCAAAACTTTTTCTCGAATTAAATATTATTAAAAAAATATTTTTAGCAAAAATGTAGCTTATAAAAAATGGTATATTCATGAAGTCAATCGATACAGTAAAAGCAAAGTTAAAGCTCATATTATTCTTATCTGTCAAAAAACCAAAAAATAAAGCACTTTTAGGGGAAAACTCATTAATTTTTTTTAATGTTTAAAAAAAAGCTTTATTTTTAAAAGCTTTAAAAGCTTTTAGAGTTAAGCTATTGGCAATTCAATATAAATGAGTCAGATTAAATACATTTTAGAAGAATTTTTTACCTAGCAACAACATTTTTGTTTATTTTAGTAGTATTTTGTATTTTGACAACGAAACCCGATTTGGGCTTCGAAACGTTAATAAAATCATTTTTTTGGTAAAATTGTGGCTTATTTCCCATTAAAAATAGTTGATTGTAAAAATTTCACAAGGAAATAGCTCCAGAACAACATAAATAAAATTAGTTATTAAAATGCAATACTGCAAGCAAAATACAATTAACTAAATTTACGTTTATATAATAGTTGCATATCATATCAATATTGTGGAGCAATATATAATTTTTCTTCTTCAGTGACAGTAGGTATGAAATATACGTCAATTTGACAATTTCATTTGACAATATGAATTATTTAAGAAAGTTGCAATATTTCTCCGCTATTCGCGCACGATCGTTTCTCGTATCCCCTCCAAGTACTTGTACACCGCGAATATGTATTATTTTTATGATCTGTAAGTTTGACCGGTTTGTACGCAAGTCGTATTTAGTAACTTTTTAAAGGGGGCCCCATTTCCAATCCTGCGGGGGGCCCCGACGGAGTTTGTTACGCCACTGAACTCTACTGTCATATATTATTTTAAACATAATTATCAAAAATATATGGACTTATCTACAAGTATTTACTTGTCGAATTCCAGATAATTTGGCAAGGTATGGCTAGAATAAAAAATTATTGTTAATACTGACAATGTTACAAAATTATTGATAGCTAGTGATAATATTGTTATGATCTATAACTTAACAATCACTTTTTTATTTTAAATGCACTTGACACAAGACCTTCAAATATGTTTGATAAACTGAATAGATAATTATTTAACAATAAAAAATTCACGGGCTTTACACACACTTTCGAAAGATATAAGATTAAATAAAATGTAGTTGTGAAGTTGTTATAACCTATTTTTTCATCATAAAGTTCTTTATTATAAGAATAAAAAATTGTCTTAAATTTTAAATGCACTTGACACAAGACCTTCAAATATGTTTGATAAACTGAATAGATATTTATTTAAAAATAAAAAATTCACCTTGAAGTTGTTATAACCTATTTTTTCATCATAAAGTTCTTTATTATAAGAATAAAAAATTATCTTAAAACTTTGTTATAATCCGTTGAATATATTATGCAACAAAATCAGTGTAGACAAATTTATATTTATGGACGAAATTTTATAAGTGATGTGTGTACGAGTATCTATGCGCTGAAGATATTTATGTAGACAGTTATATTAACTTGATCTAAAATACTTTAATTCATAATTAATTCATAATAATATCATAAAAGAACTAACAAACCTATTGGTTATAAAAAAAGTAAGTGTTAAGGGCTTGTCCATATGTGGGCGGTTTGTCAACGTCGACTGCGCGGTTTACCTGTTTTGTTGATCTCACAATAATGCCGCCTTTGAAGTTTCACCCTAATACCAAGGAAAACAGGAAGAAAACAGGTAAACCGCGACGTCGACGTTGGCAAATCGCCTGTATATGGACAAGCCCTTAGGCCTCGTTCATATAAGAGCGGTTTGCCAACGTTAACGTCGCGGTTTACCTGAAAAACCCAACCGCCGCGGTTTAAGTTAACATAGAGACAAATGCAACCGCTCTACATCGTACATATTCAACCGCCAGTTTACCAGCGTTTAAACTGGTAAATCGCGGCGTCGACGTTGGCAAACCGCTCTTATATGAACAAGCCCTTAGTCACGCTTATTGGTACCTAATCTATTTAAATCAATAGGATGCTGTCAGTCAGAGGTTGCAAAAAAGTTAAATCGGTACGAATTGTAATTCTATATCATAAAGAAACGCATATTATATGTATTGAGTAAAACCAAAACTTGAGTAGCCGTTAGTATATAGTATAAAATGTTCTAAACATCTATGAAGGCAGAGGCGTGCGGTCCATGGAAGCGGGGGAAGCGCCGCTTCCCTATTTATTCGTCGATATAAGAAAATATATTATTAATTAATATTTAATAATAAAATTTTTTCCCTAATCCAAATAATCTACATATTACCTAGCCAATAGGCATTGAAAAATATTAAAAATTAGTCGCGTACGAACGAACTCAATATGCACAGAATTCAACTATTTGGTTCACTCCTGGCAGAAGCGCATCTCAAAATCGCCGCTTGTCATGCATTTGTCTCTTTTAAAATTGGTCAGGGTTCAATGACCGCAGCCACTAGTCGCGCGAATTTTGGTATGCCATGGAAGCGCTCGTCGTATCGCCTTCCCGAAAGTGAGATGCTCCGACTGTTACTGCTGCTAAGGGGTGCTTAGGTATTACATACATTCGCTTAAAGAATATTTCGATTTAAATTTTTTGCAGAGATATTTCCTTTTACTGATCTTTTATTTGACATTTTACAGAAATCAAATGGTATTGCATTTTGTATAAGACAAATTGATGACTTTATTAATACGATAATTAAAAAAACGAGAGCAGTTTAAAAATATTTGGGATAAAACTGAACATGTGGGGTTTGAACATGAAAGAAAAATAATGAAGATTGATAATTTCGGAGACAGAGAGACAGAGAAAACAGAGGAAACAAAGAGACCTTTTGATAATATTCTACAACAAATGAATTCTAGCTTTCAAAATTTTAACGATTTAAAATTTGTAGAATTATATATAATCTTAATATTTCTAATTATAATTCATCAAAATTTCCCACAGAGGAATTTATGTCATTACAATTAAATAATGAAAATTTTTTGATATCCCAGCTTTGCATTCTCAGTTAAGTATCATTTATGAAACAACTGACATGAATGATAAAGAAATACCCAGAAATCTGGGATTTCTTTATAACTACTGGTTTAAACAAGTCGCTGTGTGAAGTGGTCAAGTTGTGTGAATTAGTACTACTAACTATCCCAGCCAAAAGTGCATCAGTTGAACGAAGTTTTGCAGTATTAAGATGCATTAAAAGTTTCAAATTAAGAGTTTAAAAGAAATTCAACAAGGGAAGACAGACTTTGAAAGTTAGCCCTATTATCCATTAAAAAAGACTGCATTCAACAATTATCAGAAGTTGATAGGAGAATAGACCTCGAGTATAAATAAGTGTCATTTTAGTGAAAGTTGTGTGTTGTGGAAAATGCCTCGGAGTATATTTTTTTTTAACTATGGTTCTTCTTTAGAAAACCAAGCCCGGCGCGAGGACTCAAGGCCCGAGCTAGCAATACAGATCAATGATAGGTCACTAGTCACTAGAAATAGCGGGAATAGAGTGCCTCACGCATCACGGATTTAGTGTGTGAGTCCTTGTACGCAGGACGTCTCATATAATTAAGTACTTTGCTGATAGAGAGCCCCTGCGCATCAGAGTGTTATCAGGTGGAAAGTTGCTCGACCCTCGACCCTTAAGAAAATATTTTTATATCCTTATTGAATCGCTTCCCCTTTCGAAAAAGTCACCGCACGCCACTAATGAAGAGACTTCTTCTTTCTTCAAGTGCCCTGTCAGTTGCGAACGTTGGCTATTAACATGGCAATTCTGAGAACCCACACGAGTGTCTTCTCCTGTCTGGCTATCGCTTATTTTCTATTTTCCCGTGGATAATCAATTGCAGTTGACGGTACTTATCATGTCCCAATACGTGGCCTAGATATTCAAGTCTTCTTTGTTTAATTGTTCTTACGATTTCGTTTCTCTTTTCCGATTCTGTGGATTACCTCCTTGTTGGTAACATGTTTGGTCCAGAATATATAAATAATATGTCGGTACGCCCACATTTCGAATTCTTCTAGTTTTTTCATGAGCGTCTCTGTCAGAGTCTATGTCTTCACACCATGAAGAGACTGAAAATTTTATTTTAAATTAACAGTCGTTTTAGGATACATAGTGCGGCCGATATGTGAAACAATTGCACATTTAATGATACAAACATATAATTTGGACCACATATACTACACATATTAAGGTTTAATTTTAGATATGAGGCCATCTCAGATTTTGCCTTTTACAAAAATGGCAGGCATTCAAAATGGCGGCTATACATATGTGTTTAATAGTACCACAACTTTTGAACGAAAAGTCCGATTTCAACCAAATTTGGTATATAGGTTCTTTTTTTTGATTTATAAGATGCATCTGGTGAACCAGAAGAATTGGTTTACCAGAAGTTGTGTTTTTACTGGTTGTTCATGTAAAAATGTTTTTTTTTTCAATTTTTTCCCTCTGTATTTATTAATTTTTCAAAAAGATAATACCCCAATTGAAAAGACGTAAAAATATTTTGTAGAAAATATTTTGAACTTTTTAGTTATGGTAATTACCATTTAATAAATGCATAACGTATCTTCACATGTTCCTATGTGTGGCAGATTTGTGCAAATATTATAAGAATTATTGTGCATTTAATGGTAGAAACATATAAATTGGACCACATATACTACACAAATCAAGGTTCAAATTTAGATATAAGGCCATCTCAGATTTTACCTTTTACAAAAATGGCGGGCATTCAAAATGGCGACTGTACATATGTGACTAATAGCACGATAACTTTTGAACGAAAAGTCTGATTTCAACCAAATTTGGTATATAGGTTCTTCTTTTGATGTGTAAGACCAAGGTCTTGAACCGTAAGAATGGATTTACCAGAAGTTGTGTTTTTCCTGATTTTTATGTAAAAACATGTTGTTTTTACCAATTATTTCTTCCTGTACATATTAATTTTTCAAAAAGTTGATACCGGCGTTGAAAAGAGCGTAAAATATTTTTTAGGAAATATTTTGAACTCTTTAGTTATTTAGTTTATTTATGTTATATACCAATTAATAAATGCATAACGTATCTTCACATGATGAACCTATGTGCGGCAGATTCGTGCAAATAATATAAGAATTATCGTGCATTTAATGGAAAAAGCGTATAATTTGGACCACACACACTCAGTGTTGCCAATCGGCGGATAATTATCCGATTTGCGTACCTTTTGGAGAGTTGTCGTATCTTCTTCGTACCTTTAAATAAATCGGATATTTGCGGATATTTTTCAGTGTATCTACCATTGACTAAAACTTTCTCATTCATATATTCCCAACACCAACAACACATTAATTTTGTTTGGTTCCACCCAAATTTTTATAAATAGCCTATACTGGATGAATGTTAGTGACATCCGATACTTTTCATCTTTTGACAAAAGGGACATGTGCCGATTCTTTTGTTTATAATTTAAATGCACAAGTGCGTCCACTTAAGGCATACTAATCCAATTCAAATTTCAAAAACCGTTATACAGTGTGAAAGGCACTTTTGGAATAAAATTATTTGTGTCCTTGTTTTAAAGAATTATAAAAAGCGCTGGGACCCGTCGATTTTAATATATATAAATGTGCATTTTTTAAATATAAATTTAAATCTACAGGGTGATTGACGCAAGCCTGGCAGAGTCCATATGTTTTTTTTATTGGAACACCCTATATATTTTTATATTTTTAAAAGCTGCTTAACAACCAATTTTAACGAAATATAATTAACAATAATACAGGGTGAAATTTTGAAATTATTGAAACTACTTATGGAATAAAATTGTCTGTGTACTTATTTTAGAAAATTATTAAAAAATGCTGTACCCGTTAACTTTTAAATTCAAATGGGCCCTTTATAAACATAGATTTAAATATACAGGGTGCGTCACGAAAGTCTAGCATAGTCCATGTTCTTTAGTTTTAATGAATCACCCAGTATATTTTTGTGTTATTAGAAGCTAATGTTATACCTAATTATATTTATGATTTTTTTGAGGAATGTAATGGTACTATGCAGAAAAGGACTTTCCGGCACAGAAACGTCACTTTTCTTCACACTACTGTCAGTTATTCTGTGAGAAAATATTAAGTTTGTTAACATACAATTGTGCAGAAAAATGCATTTGGAATAGTGGTTGTAGAAAAATCTACTTATTTGAAACTAGTTGTATCTAGATATCTACTAATTAACTCAAAAATCCTTCAAACTTTTTGCCTATAAAAATTATTTAGTCGGGCATTAACGTTGAACGCACCACGGGTATTATGGATAATAACTTTGATACCTTAATAACTACAAGACTGTCAAATACATTTCTATTGTTTTAGTTATAATAAATCTTTAGTTGTTAAAAGAGCGTAGGCGCAAAATTTCGGACCAATAATCTTTAAACTTATTAATTTTTTTCGATTCCTGAGAAAACTAATAAATATTTTTGAAAAATTTGAACGCAGAATGAAATATTACATTATTATCGAGGGCTGAAAGTCCCTTAGAATAAACAAAATGTTTCTTTTGAATGAGATATTTAAAATTAAAAATCACACTCAATATTCTGTTTTCCTTTTACCCCTCTAACATATTAGAATAAAAATTATAGAAATCTTCAGAGACTTTCGGCCCTCGGTAATAATGTAATCTTTCATTCTGCGTTTAAATTTTTAAATAATACTTATTAGCTGTCTCAGTACTCGAAAAAATAATGCATTTTAAAAGCATTGACCAGAAATTTTGCGCCTATGCTGTTAATGTAGCTGTAGTTTATTTTGTATTGATTTATTTATTATTTATTTTTCCAGTACCTAGTTTTAGGTAGTTATTACGTTTTAATAAAATAACATTTAAAAGTGTTTTTTTTTACTTAAATAATTATAATAAATTAATATAACGATCCAAATAATGAAATATTTAGATTTATTTATTTATTTATAATTTAACACTTACGATAATACAAAATACGAATAATATAATAATAGTAAGTAAATAGTGTTTACATACATGAATTAGGTAATAATCAGCTAGGATAAGAGATTTTCATCTATAAACGAAAATTGAAATTTAAACTTTGAAATAGAGAATCCAGTAGATTAAAGGGCCGGTTGCGGTTGTTCGAACGCTAATCAGAAATGGAATCAACTGATCAATATCAAATATTTAATTACTGTCAATGTCAACTTTGATTGGGTTGCTGAAAACATAATTGATTACAATTATGAGATTAGATTAATTAATAAATTATCTTAATAATTGTTACGTTAATTGATAATTAATAATTAATTAATCAATCAATTATGGTAATTATCATAATGATAATTGATTACAATCAACTGATTGGCGTACGAACAACGGATTTTGTTATTTGATGGTTGTTAGGGGGACTAGAAGAATAACATTGGCAACACTGATTTTAATAACAGAATATTTTTTGACCTAGCGTACCTTTTCGTGACAAATCGGATATTTTTCGAGTGATTATCGGATAATCTAGAGAAATGCGATTGGCAACACTGCACACACTACACATACAAAGATTTAAATTTAGATATGAGGCCATCTCAGATTTTGTCTTTTATAAAAATGGCGGTCATTCAAAATGAATCTGCTGCACATAGGTACATGTGAAAATACGTTATGTATTTATTGAAAATAAAATATGACGAACTGATGAAAATATTAAATTCAATTGGTCTAGACAGCAGAGATCGCCGTATAATAAACAATATCTATTACGAACAAACTGCAGCTGTTAGAGTAGGGGATCAGTTAACAGACGACATAAAGATAAAAAGAGGTGTGCGACAGGGATGTATATTGTCCCCATTATTGTTCAATGCATATTCAGAGCACATTATGAACCTAGCGCTAACGGACATAGACGAGGGAATACTTATAAACGGAGAACGATTGAACAACATAAGATACGCTGATGATACTGTCATTTTTGCAGACAGTCTTGAAGGTCTGCAGACACTTGTCTCCAGGGTGGCAGAAGTAAGTAGCAGGTTTGGGCTTGATTTTAACATAAAAAAAAACAAATACATGGTTATAAGCAAAAATAGGATACCACTTGGTCAATTACTAGTTAACCAACAACCTATAACACAAATCACCAACTTTTGTTATTTGGGTGCAAACTTAAATGAACAGTGGGACCAATCGACGGAAATTAAGATAAGGATCGAGAAGGCAAGATCAGCCTTCGTCAAAATGAAAAAAATCTTTAACAGCCACGATATAAAATTGGAAATAAAAATTCGTTTACTAAAGTGCTACGCATTCTCCGTTCTTTTATATGGCGTGGAGTCATAGACCTTAACTGAAGCATCACTGAAGAGACTCGAAGCATTTGAGATGTGGTGCTATAGACGCATTTTGAGGATTTCCTGGATAGACAGAGTTACCAACGAAGAACTTCTACATAGAATGGGTAAAGAGCGCGAACTAGTCGTAACCATAAAACGTCGCAAACTGGAATACCTGGGCCATGTAATGCGTAATGAACAACGATATGACCTACTTCGGACCATACTTCAAGGTAAAGTGCATGGGAAAAGAGGTCCAGGACGAAGAAGAATATCCTGGCTGCATAACCTGCGAAAATGGTTTAACTTAACCACTACCGGACTTTTCAGGGCAGCAGTCAACAAAGTCAGAATAGCCATGTTAGTGTCATAGAAGAAGAATTTATTAAAAATGGTAATTAACATAACTAAAAAGTTCAAAATCTTTCATAAAAAATATTTTTACACTCTTTTTAATGGGGGTATTACCTTTGTGAAAAATTAATATACACAGGGTGAAAGAATTAAAAAAAAGAACAACATATTTTACATAAAAAACAGTAAAAACACAACTTCTGGTAAACCGATTCTTCCGGTTCAAGACCTCGACCTTATTCATCAAAAAAAGAACCTTGATGCCAAATTTGACTGAAATCGGACTTTTCGTTCAAAAGATATCGTGCTATTAGTTACAAATGTATAGCCGCCATTTTGAATGCTAGCCATTTTTGTAGAAGGCAAAATCTAAGATGGCCTCATATCTAAACTTGAACTTTTTTATGTGTGTTATATGTGGTCCAAATTATATGCTTCTACCTTTAAATTCACAATAATTCTTATAATATTTGCGCGAATCTGCCACACATAGGTATATGTGAAGATACGTTATGCATTTATTAAATGGTAATGAACATAACTAAAAAGTTCAAAATATTTCCTAAAACATATTCTTACGCTCTTTTTAATGGTGGTATTACCATTTTGAAAAATTAATATATACAGGGTGAAAGAAGCGAGTGGTGTGTTGTGTGACAGAAAAATTCCAATGAAGCTGAAGGGAAAATTCTATAAAACTGCCATAAGACCGGCTATGATGCACGGAACTGAATGTTGGGCAGTGAAAAAGAAAGAGGAACAACGAATGCATGTGGCGGAAATGAGAATGCTTAGATGGATGAGTGGAGTGACAAAGAAGGATAAAATTAGAAATGAGTATATTAGGGGAAGTCTAGGTGTGGCACCAATTGATGCCAAAATGAGAGAGCATAGGTTAAGATGGTTTGGTCATGTTCAACGTCGAGACGTTAATCACCTAATACGAAGAATAGCTGAAGTGCAGATTCCTGGAAGGAGTAGGAGAGGAAGACCAAAGAAGACCTGGGGGGAGACGATAAGGCAGGACATGTTGGTAAAGGGGATTAACATTGATATGACCCAAGATAGAATTGTGTGGAGAAATGCAATTAGGGAAGTCGACCCCGCATAGGGATAAGGCAAAGAGAATGATGATGATGAATATATACAGGAGAAGAAATTGAAAATAAATTATTTACATAATATAAAATACTTTTACATAAAAAACCAGGAAAAACACAACTCCTGGTAAACCGATTCTTCTAGTTTACGACATCTATCTTGTAAATAACAAAAACAACATATGTACCAAATTTGGTTGAAATGGGACTTTTCATTTAGAAGATATCGTGCTATTAGTCACATGTATAATCGCCCAATTTAAATGTCCGCCATATTTGTAAAAGACAAAATCTGAGGGCGCCTGATATCTGAATTTAAACCTTTATATGTGAAGTATATGTGGACCAAATTATATGCTTGTATCATTAAATGTGCAATTCTTATAATATTTGCACGAATCTGCCGCACTAACAGAAGGTGTACAACAGCAGTTAATGACCGTTTTTTAATCACAAAACTCATCGATTGCATTTTGACACAATTGATGTTCCGTGAGCACTGGAAAAAATATCCTACTTACTGAGAAGACTACGACACAATTATGGAATTCAGGCGGGCACAAAGAAGGGTACAGAAAAGTAGGGAAACGATACACCAATTCTTGTGTTTGTCGAGTCTGTTATAAATCTTCTTTTTCACGTGCCATATCAGAATTATCCGACGTTGCGTTGGCGATTACCATTGCGAAGGCTTCTCGAACTTCTGAAATATTGAGAATATGGCAATATTCCAACATATGAAATAATTGTCAACTGCATTTGATGTCGAGTCCATTCACGAATGTTTTCTAACCAAGAAACTTGTTTTCTTCCTACACCCCAGCAAACAGACCGACGTGTTAATTACGTGAATTTTGGGTACATTTGTCACCAATATACGTAAATTGCTTACGTGAATTTCACGTGAAAATTTGGTTCGAATGTCATATTGAAAATACGTCTTTAAATTACGGGAATAACTCGTCTTCAATAGACGTGTTATTTACCTTAAATAGCAATAAAATGTTTCGGGAAATTCACGTTGCAAATACGTGTCGATTAACGTATCTTTTAGGGAATGTATATATTAGTATTCACGTGAAAGATACGTCCTCGGCTCACGTAAATAATTCGACCTTAATTAACTTATGAATCACGTAATTATTATCCTCATATGATATAAATAAAACAAGCATATAAAGTATTAACAATGTATTTATTTAGTAGAATTTAGAGACTTTAAAACATTTGTCCTGTATAATTATTATACAAGATAATTAACCAAAAATGGTACCGACCTAAAGACACATTAAAAAATGTGCCCAACACAAAACACAACACAGGTCACTTTTTATTTCGAGGAGGACACTTCGACACTTTCTTGTTTTTTCTGATTGCATCATTGGCACTTCAACCCTCGAGCAGTGAGGTAAACGTTAATACGAAAGACATTATTATAAATAAACCCGCCTAAAATAAAACGAGGGAAATAAAGCCCTTCACGTTTCACTTTTTGTTGTGAGTTTGTGAGAAATGTGAGAAGCTGATATTAGAGTTTATGATCATCGATTATAAAAATCGATTATTTTTAAGCTACAGTTAAACTATTCTACTTACTTTAAATTAGTTTTACGTATTTTCTTTTTGTTTTTAAATTTCTTCTACTATTAACTAATTGGTCTTACTAAGAATCTATTTCAATACCAGAATAATATAAAAAAAATTATCCTATCGAAACGTATATATTATTCGATAAATCGATTAATTTGGTATTCTAACCAACTATGTTAGTCATGTACCGTGGTCACGTGATAGTATAGGAGGAGAAAGGCTTGGTAGTACGTCATCACCGTGCGAATTTTGAAAATTAGACTCAACATCATTTTAGCTCCTGTGATATTTCTAAAGAAAAAATAGCAAAAACAGCTTCAAATCAAGGTTGGATTGAAATAGTTATGCTAAATGATTTTAAAAGCGAAATCATTAACTTTTTGTTTAAATATTGGTACTATTTACATTAATTTTACGTGAAATACCTACATCTAATTTTTCGAGTATTTTTGACGTCCATAAAATACAGTGAGTAAAATTCAAGCGATACGTGTTTAACCAACACCGTTATAAAATTTTGTTTTCCAAAATATTTCTCAAAATTTAACCAAAGGAAGTTATTTCTGTTTCGTGATTATTACGTGAAATAAACGTACCTTTGCGATGTAACCGACATTCACACTTATTATAAAAAAACATGTACTATATTCGTCATTATGATTTTATATTATTCTAATGTCAAACATGTATAAAGGAAGCACTAATATATAAGTGAATGATTTGGCACTGAAATACGTTTTTTTCCCGTCATAAATTACCGAGTTACGTATTCGTTGAAAGTTGCCGTAAATTTAACGTAATCATCACGTAACTGGGCTTAAACCTGTTTGCTGGGACCTCTACGGCCCTCTATTTTGCGTTTAAGGATCAGTAGTTATAATATTTTATATCGATTTCTCCCCACTATATGTCCCAGATAAGACATTTTCCGGTGTTTAACAGTCTTTAGCAGTTCTTTATCGTTGTTGATCCACCTTTGTACTTCTTCATTAGTTTTTCTTGCCGTCCAATGTATCTTCAGCATCCTTCTATGACTTCACATTTCCAATGCTTCAATTATGTCCATGATCGATACTTTTAGCGTCCACACTTCCGTATCATACAAAAGTACAGATCAAACCCAAACGTAGCACAGATTAAGTGCTATATTTGGTCTGTTATAAATAAACTTTATTATTACTTAAACGTTTCGGTCATCTTCGCCATTTTCATTAAGCACTTTAATTATATAAACATTACTTAATACAATTTTTATTTATGACTGCACTGTTTGCTAGTTTGCGATCGTATGCAAAAGTGATATTTTACTCTAAAGCCACATGGCCGACACTTGAAATCTACGACTGGTTCAGTGTCCTATTTAAAATATCTGCCAATAGTGCATTTATGAACAAATCAATGTATTAAATTGTGATATATATTGGAGAGATGTTTTATATGGGTCTTATTATTGATACCTATTTTACCTATTTTTATGTGAATCATCTCCAATATACATCTTTTGTTATAGTTATGCTCTTTTTCTAAAATATGTATATTTTCAAAATCAAAATAATGGTTATTTTCTAGAGAATTCTTAGCTAATGCTGTAGTGTTTAATTTGTTGGTTGTACACTATATTTGTGTGCAACAACCCTTTCATGTAGATGTTGATAAGTTTGCCCAATGGATGTTAAATTGCATTCTTTACAATTTACTTTACAAACATACAAACAACATCCGACTGATGATCTTTAGTAACAATGGGTTTAACATATATGTTACCGGCAAAGTACACGTTTATATAACTATTATTGTTTCCTTTCCATTTATTTGGTCTTTAAAAAAGATCCAGGTGACATTAGGAGATATTAGGTGATTTCTTAAGAGAACTCAAAATAGGATACAAAAAATTTAATTAGATATCTTTAGAGTTTTTCAATTAAACACTTATTGATATTTTTTAGTGAAGTGAATTACTGGAAAAGTATAGATCTACCTAGGTATAGATTACATTGCATATTTTTTAGGGACGTGAATTACTGATATAATGAGTTTCACTTTTGCTAAGGTTATTTGCCTATTGCCAAATGTTAGGCTTGCAATGCAGTGCATCATAAAAATACTCTTATAAACAATAATAAAACCATTTACAGCTATTGTAGGTACTTACAGGTATACCTTTTAAGTAATCGACGTATATAAAAATTGCCGGTAACATAAATGTTAAATTTTGAAAAATATATTTTTTCAAAATACAGGGTGTAACGAAAATACAGGTCATAAATTTAATCACATATTCTCGGACCAAAAATAGTTTGATTGAACCTAACTTACCTTAGTACAAATGTGCATATAAAAAAAGTTACAACCCTTTGAAGTTACAAAATGAAAATCGATTTTTTCCAATATATCGAAAACTATTAAAGATTTTTTATTGAAAATTGACATATAGCATTCTTATGACAGTAGCATCTTAAGAAAAAATTATAGTGAAATTTGGACACCCTATAAAAATTTTATGGGGGTTTAGTTCCTTTAAACCCCCCCAAACTTTTGTGTACGTTCCAATTAAATTATTATTGTAGTACCATTACTTAAACACAATATTTTTAAAACTTTTTTGGCTCTTAGTACTTTTTCGAAAAGTCAGTTTTTATCGAGATATTTTGAATATTTGTCAAATCCACCACATATTTGTATATGGTTAAGTACGATTATGGAGACTTGGTAATAATATGAAAATTTATGTATGATTTACATTTTTAGGTATATTTTGAACCGTATTAAAAAAGAAGCCATATCTCGATAAAAGTTGCCTTTTCGAAAAAATACAAAGAGACAAAAAAGTTTTAAAAACATTTTGTTTAACTAATGGTATCGCAGTAATAGTTTAATTGGAGCATACACAAACATTTGGGGGGTTTAAAGGAACAAAACCCCCATAAAATTTTGATGTAAACATATTAAAAAAGAAGCCGCAACTCGATAAAAACTGCCTTATCAAAAAAATACTAAGAGCCAAAAAAGTTTTTAAAATATTGACTTTAACTAATGGTACCACAATAATAATTTAATTGGAACGTACAGAAAAGTTTGGGGGGTTTAAGGGAACAAAACCCCCATAAAATTTTTATGGGGAGAACAAATTTCACTATAATTTTTATTTAAGATGCTCCTGCCATAAGAATCCCACATATCCATTTTAAATAAAAAATCTCTAATAGTTTTCGATATATTCGAAAAAATCGATTTTAATTTTGTAACTTCAAAAGGCTATAACTTTTTTTATGTGCATATTTGGACTAAGGTAAGTTAGGTTCATTCGAACTATTTTTGGTCCCAGAATATGTGATTTAATTTATGACCTGTATTTTTGTTACACCCTGTATATTTTTTTCGGAAAATCCATTAATATATGGCAAGGATATACAGTATTTGCGTGAGACAGTGACATTATTATTATTATGATTATTATAATTTCTGGAAACTTTTAAGTTATACACAGTGGGAGTTATAAATGCTCCAAAATCGCTGCGGAGAATTACTGACCGGAGACACACAAGAATATCAAAATAAGAAAAAAATGTAAAAGGAATTAAAAGACTTAAAAAAAGTGTGGGTGTCAACAATCTTAGCCAAAATGATCAATTTTCTTTTAATTTTTAGATGCTTACCTACCTTCGTATTGGAACAAACATAATAGTTGGACTGATGTTGGGCAGCCTCTATTGGAAAGCTGGAAGTGATGGATCTAAAGTTTTGGATAATTTTAATTTATTGTTTGCGATATTATTGCACCATATGATGTCCACAATGATGTTGACGATTTTAACATGTAAGTAATTATGATTTACATATTTTTCGCTTTTTTAAAGATAAACAGTTGGTGTATTGTAAACCAGAAAATGATCAAGACATGTTTTTGACACTAACCTATCTTGTTATAATTTATAGTAATTAACGATAATTAAAAAAACTACAAAAAGTTTATGACAGTGACCCGTGTACCTACAAAAGATTTGAATCGTGAGTAGATACAACTAATTATTATTATGTATTTGGAATTAACAGTGATATGGAAGAGAGGGGATATGACATATACTATGCTTCTGTATTTAGTAAATGTGACCACTTGATTTGACACTCTGTCATATACTTACACTATGGCGATGGGCAGGTTTTTGTATGTTATATATGGAATATATATATGTTATTAATTAATTGTTAAAATTATTTAATATTTATATATTTGTATAATATAATATAATTTTACAGTTACCTATTATATATTTTATATGGGGCTGTTGAGATAAAACACCTAAAGAGAGTACTTGAAGTCTCCAGGAGGAATCATATATCAGAAACGATGATATAAGAAAGCGCTTCCAAACAAAAGCAGTTCTGTGTGTATAGAGTTGAAGAAAATCAGCTGCAATGGTTTGGCCACCTGAATCAAATGCCAAATGAGAGACTTCCCAAAATAGTCGGGAAGTGTAAGGCGCAAGGCAAAAGACAAAGAAGCACACCTCAGCTAACATGGAACAACACTATTGAGAAGACTTTAACGAAAAGAAATATAGACTTCAGGCAAGCAAAAACTTTGACAAACAACAGAAGAGAATGGAGAAGAACTTATACCGCAGACTGCAGCGTCACGATAAAAGCGTCATAATTTATTTTTAGATTTTAATTAGGCTGTATGTAGTTATTATATAAGTTTATATTTATTTTTGAAATGTAAAATTTGATTTTCGACACTGGCGGCAGCTGGTAAAAGAAATAAAGATTATGTGTGTATTTATATGTTATATGGAACAGAGAACAGAATATACTAACAAAGAGTCGTTCCGCCATGTTGTGAAGTGCTTCTTGTCAGTGGAACCAAGCCCATCTACTTCACCGTATGTCTCCATATCACTGGGAATTAAGTATTTATAGTAGGAGAGCCGCGGATGCTAAATTTGCAAATACTGAAGCATCATGGGGACCTGTGAGTCCCATTTGCGTCCCGCAATTGAGTTGTGAAGATTAGGTCCTAAAACCTAATTTTAACCTAACCTAGGTTTTATCCAATTATAGCGCCATCTATCCATAATTAGAAAAAATGTCTCGAATAAACGTTACTTATTTTTACTTATGAATTTAAATCTGCAATAAAAATTGGGGGTACCTATTTAATATTTTAAAATAAGTAGTACCCAACCCCAACTCCGTGGGGGGGCCTTGATTGATATCATTCGATAGATTTTTGAAAAATATTGAACATGCATTTTTCACTTTCTTTTTCATAATCTGATATTTATTTTGCAAAATATCGTGGGGTTTAAGCTGTTTAAAGCTTTAAAGTTACTCCCCACCTATTCCGTGAAGGGTCATCTTTGGTACCATTCGATAGATCTTTGAAAAATATTGAATACATATTTTTCAGTTTTCCGATCTGATGTTCATTTCGCGAAATATTCGCTTTTTTTGTGAAATTTCGTTACTTGCCCCTTTCCTTACGCCCGAATTTTTCTAACGATAGATTATTTAGGACTGCCCCCAGTGGCGTCGGGCCGGTGGGGCACGGGGGGGCACGTGCCCCCCCCCCAACATTATGCAAAAAAAGAAAAAAATAATATAAATTATCTTTAAATTACGTATATGTATACACTAAAAGTTACGAATGAATAACTAATATAGATCCCCCGTTAGTCTATTTTTCTGTATGCATCTAATTTGATTCTGTGTGTGTAAAGTATGCGCGTGTTACAACTAAATTTACAAGTGCCGGTGAGCCGACTCTGGCCGGTTGCGCCCGAGCTGGAGCAGCCGATCGAATGCACCCGAGCCCAGCCGACGCCTGGCGGAGGGATATCATACCAGCTCAGTGCGCGTGTGTTGTGTTGTGTAGGTGGTCGCCACGTTTTATTCGCTCAATAAGCCTATTGTTACTAGCTGAGCTGCTATTGTTTGTGTAATTTTTGCGGATGTTCGTTTGTTATCATGTCTAAGAAACAGTCCTCTGTACTAACATTCTTTAAAAAACTTGGAAATTCAAGTGAAAGTGTAAATGAAGATAGACAATTAGCGGGAAGTAGCACTGGAGGTAGCGTTGGTGATGAATCGCCATCTTGTTTACGCCCAGATCGTGATGCTACATTCCAGGGCGAAAGTAGAGATCCTTCATTGGGAGTACAAAGTGCAGATATTGCAAAAGGAGCATTTCAGCCTGTTAATTGTTTTAAGGTAAGCAAGATTCAATCCCAATCGAGGCAGTTCAAAAATCCTCGTACAGTGAATTTAATTGGGTCGAATATAGCCCCATTACAGACGCTGCATTTTGTTACCCATGCCGACTATTTTGTCAACATAAGTCTGGTCGCGGGGAGGAGTCATTCACTAAACTGGGCATGAACAATTGGAAGAAAGCTTTGGAAAAATTCAGGAAACATGAGAAGAGTGAAATGCATCAAAAATCTAAACAGTTTCTCAATGAGTATAGAAAAGCAGGAAGCACGGTAGCAGATTCGTTGTCCTCGGCACATACTAAATGGTTGAGATGAATAGGAGGTATTTAAAATTCATAATTGAAAACATCCTATTCCTTGGAAAACAGAACCTTGCCTTAAGAGGACATGATGAGAGTACTGCTTCATTTAACAGGGGGAACTTTATAGAACTGCTAGAACTGAGATCTACTGAAATGGAGGAAGGAATCCAAACATTAATGAAATCCCCAGTCCATTCATACAAAAGTGCCCAGGTACAAAATGAGATAATAGATTGCATAAAAAGTGAAATGCTTCAACAAATTGTCCAAGAGGTGAGTGAGGCTTTGGCCTACTCAATTATTTGTGATGAAACTACGGATATTTCAACCCGTGAACAGCTTAGCATTTGCATTCGATACATTACTAAAATAGATGGACACATTAAAATCAATGAAAGGTTTTTGGGCTTCGTTGATGTGTCAGACACTACTGGTGAAAATTTACATCACACTATTAAACAGTATCTGCAGCAGTTGGGTATAAGCTTAAATAAAATGCACGGCCAGGCATATGATGGAGCTAGTAACATGAGCGGCAAATTCAAAGGTGTTGCCTCAAGGTTCCAAGAAGAAGAGCCTAAAGCTTTGTACACACACTGCCATGCCCACTTGCTTGATCTGGCTGTTCAGAGATTTTGTGAAGAAATAAGACAGCTTCGGAATTGCTTATCCATAGTAAATAACCTGTATAACTTAATTAATGCATCAGCTAACAGGTTTTCAATATTTGAATCAATATGTAAGCAAAGCGGAGAAACAAAAATGAAAAGACTGGTGAGCTTGTCTCGAACTAGATGGACAGTTCGACACAAAGCAATCCATGTAATTCTAGAGTAGCTCCCTGAAGTGTACGAAACTTTGGAAGTTATTGCAAACGATGTATCAAATCGTAAAATTGCAGCCGAAGCTGATGGTCTAGCCAAACAAATCAGCACATTTGAATTTGTATTCAGTTTAAAACTATTGCACAGCGTTTTGAGTCAGACTGATATACTCTCCAAAGAACTGCAGAGTGAATCTCTTGACATTTCTAAGGTTTTTGCAAAAGTTGAATCAGTCATTGACTGTTTAAAACTGGACAGAAATGATGATGGCTTTATTCAGATGTGGAATGAGTCAGAAGAACAGTGTAACAAATATGGTATGAAAGGTTTGTCAGTTGAAAGGCCTTCACTACCACGCAAACGGAAGATTCCGAAAAAACTTGAAGCTAGTAGTAGCTCTTCAGATGCTGCATTTCATCAATCACCTGAACAGATGTTCAAGACTGACATTTACTTTGCTGCTTTAGACACAGTAATTGTAAACTTGCAATCTCGTTTTTCCAAGAACGATTATGATAAAATCAACTGCATTGCCCAGTTACTATTTATTTGGACCGAAATTGACAACAACGCTGTTATGGCAATCCAAAAGTTTTATAACTTGTCTTTAAGTTTCTCTGCACATCTTAAGTTTTTTCACTGTTATGCCAAGAACAATTTTGTCAAAACAGACAAAGCAACCACAAGAGTAACGTTCCAAGAGTTGGCTGATTTTTTTATTGAGAATGATCTTCAAGCCAGTGCACCAGATGTTTGGCAGCTACTAGAAATATCACTTTCGTGGCCTATCACAACAGCAAGCGCAGAAAGATCGTTTTCTACACTACGAAGGCTAAAGACATTTCTTCGAAGCACCATGACAGAAGACCGCTTAAGTGGGCTTGCCCTGATGTCTATTGAGCAAGAATTGACGTCTGAATACATGAAAGATAAAAAACTAGATCTGTTAGTTGACAGATTTTCAAATCTAGCCGATAGGAGGCTAATGCTTCATTAGAACTAACGAAAATTGGTTCGTTGAAAACCATTACTGTAGTTCTGTTCACCTTAAAACATTGTCTTGTACACAAATTTGTTTTTGTGTTATAAATGTCCATGCAGTTATGTCTAGAATAGAATAAACTTATATATTTTGAAATTGAGTCTTTTTACAATCCATCAATATAGTAAAAATTGATTAAAACCAATGTTTAACAAAAATACACATATACTTTACTTTAGTTCTTAAGTGGTAGTGTTCAAAAAAGTTTCCACGGGACCACCACTCCCCCCCCCCGTAGACCTCGTGCCCCCCCAAATTATTAGGTCACGCTACGCCTATGACTGCCCCCAACGCACGCCCCTGTATTACGAGTCCATATATGGTAGGTGTACATTTTCAGGGTACAAGATTTCTCTCCATGAGCTTTTCTGACGCGCTCGAGTAACACGCCAAATCCCCGCTTGACTCCCCTACCATTAAGTTAAATTACTGTAAATAAAATAATACTGCTAAAATTATTCAACTTCACGTCGATGGGCCGGTCTACTACCCTACGCTATGAGACAGAACCGGTTTCAGTCTGATTTTAAATCTCTTAAAAAAACAGATCTGCTTCAAGCCAACTACCACGAAATGTATTAGATTCAGAAGCAGTTAGTTAACAACGACATGTTCTAATTCGAAATAGGGGGCAAGCTATTTTGTTTAATAATCTAAACTCTAGACGGTTGTACACGTAATGACAATCTCGAAAGATTTAGTCGTCAGCATGTAGATTCGAAAAACATAATCTCCACATCCCGTATATCAAACGGTAGAACATATATATATATATATATATATATATATATATATATATATATATATATATATATATATAGCTATCTTCTAAAGATTTAGAAGATCAATTTATAATGAAAACAAGAAGCAAAAAACATAAATGGAAATATTTTGGAAGCGAGAAGATTAATAACTCCATTAGTCCGCTTAATTATGTCTAATGTATGTCTTAAGGTATGTATAGATATGTAGGTATGTATGCACTTCGCGCACAAAATATGTAGCGCCATTTAGCCAAATCTAGAGGTAGGTTGAACGTTCGACTTCGTTTTAAAGTTCCCAAAAGAAGACCCCAGAGAAAAGTCATGTCTAAATCCATCAAAAATCAATGACTTCCAACACAACCTAGAAGAAGCTCTCTCTTTAGACCAAGTAGATAGTGACCCTGACAGCACTTGGATTTATTTCAAAGATAAGGTAATCGAGGCTGCAAAAGACTGTGAGGCAGCGGTTTCCACTGGCCGTAAGCCACGGATATCCGATAATACGTGGACTGTGATTCAACGCAGAAAAGAACACAAAACTAGACACGGAACAAACGATGAATACAGAGCGTTATCGAAAGAAATCAAAAAACAGTGCCGCAAAGACAAAGCTGATTACATCTCTCAAATATGCAGAGAGATAGAGGAACATGGCTGTCGAAATGAACCGAGGGATTTATTCCAGAAGATCAAATTCCTTACCAAAGAATTTAAACCTCAAACGTGGTCTGTAATAGATAAGGAATGTAATCTAAAGACCGATACTGACGAAATATTGGAAACATGGCGAAACTACTGTAACGAGCTATATAAAAATAACGAGGTATCAGCAGAACATCAGTGGCCCTCTGACTACCCTAGAGAACCTACTGTCTTACTCGCTGAAGTCAAAGATGCAATTAAATCACTAAAGAGAAATAAATCCCCAGGCATTGATTCAATACCATGTGAAATACTACAGTTACTAGGTGACAAAGGAATACATATCATCCATTCTATCTGTGTCGCTGTTTGGAATTCAGGAAAATGGCCATCTGATTGGTGCACCTCAATTTATATCCCGCTACACAAAAAAAGGAACTACTACCAGATGTGAAAACTACCGCACACTGTCACTAATAACACATGCTAGTAAAATCTTGTTGCATATCATCAAAAACAGATTAAAAACCTATCTACATTACCAAACACCTCAGGAACAAGCGGGATTTGTAAAGGGTAGAGGTACAAGGGAACAAATCCTGAACCTGAGACAACTTATTGAAAAGTCTAGAGAATTTCAAGTACCTATGATTATATCCTTCGTTGACTACCAAAAGGCATTTGATTGTGTAAGCTGGATAAATCTGTGGCCAATTTTAATAGAAATGGGCGCACCAATGCACCTGGTGACACTTATTAAAAATCTGTACCAGTCTAATATAGCGACAGTACGACTAGATCAGAAGTTCTCAAACCAATTCAAGACCGAGAGAGGTATTCGACAAGGATGCGTGTTGTCACCTGACTTATTTAACATTTATGGTGAACATTTCATGAGGATGGTTTTAGAAGGATGGGCCGGTGGAGTAACAGTAGCCGGTAGGAAAATCTCCAATTTGAGATTTGCTGATGACACTACACTTATAGCAGCAAATGAGCAAGAAATGTTTGATCTTCTGCGAAGAGTTGAGCACGAAAGCAATAAAGTTGGTCTGAAAATCAATAAAGCTAAGACAAAAATAATGGTGGTCGACAGATTCGACACTATTCAACTGACTAACATGTTACAGGAATACCAGATAGTAAACACCTTTGTCTATCTCGGGTCTAGTATAACTAACGATGGCAACTGTGAAGCAGAAGTTCGGAGACGTATTGGTATGGCAAAAAATGCGATGAGTCGCCTAACTAAAGTTTGGAAAGACAGATCTATCTCTCAAAATATCAAGATGAGACTGGTGAATGCCCTTGTATTCTCAATATTTCTATACGGAGCAGAGACTTGGACTCTTCGCGCATGCGAGCGCCAAAAAATTGATGCCTTTGAGATGTGGTGCTGGAGAAGAATGCTGCGCATATCATGGACAGCTCATAGGACAAACGTTTCCATTCTAAACCAACTCAATATTAAAAAAAGGCTGTCCACAATATGTCTGCAACGAATTCTGCAATTCTTTGGTCACGTGGTTCGCAGAGGTGACGACAGTTTGGAGAGATTAATCGTTTCTGGAAACGTTCCGGAGAGAAGATCAAGAGGACGATCACCAACTAGATGGTCCGACCAAATAAAGAATTCAGCTGGAAATTCATTCTGCGAAGCTCTTAGAGCAGCTGAAGATAGAGACCAATGGAGGAACATTGTTAGGAATATTGGAAGAAATCACGATCCTCAGTAATGGGGAAACGACAAGAGAGAGAGAGGGGTAGGTTATGTAGACCCTTGTTAATCCGACGATTTAATGTTGGCCTTTTATTGATATAATAATTTAAAAATGCTCAATTTGTGGCTTAAGCCTGCCACTAACGATACTGCGACGTCGTTCAATTTTGTCGAATTCGACTAATTGACAAAAATTTTGATCGTGTGTGACCGTGCATCCAACAAAATCGTTACAATTTGATCACAAAGAGACTGGCCTCTCTACTGCAGTATTGCAGAATTGATATAGTATATCATCGTCGATTTTGTCGAACGACACCGCAATACCGTGAGTGACCGGCTTTAGGCCACTGTTGCGCTGAGCGCCGCATATAGTCTAGTCTAGATATTATATACAGCGTGTCTACTTGAGTTGGAAACATATGGGAAACTTTTTTATTATTAATTTTACGAAAAAAAGTTATTCTTTATAAAAAGTTCTGCATGCCCCAAAACCTAAGATTCAATTATCAGATATCAAATTTTCTCAATATTATACGAGGTATTTCAAAAAATATGAATTTCGGCTAAGGGTAAAGTACCTTTATTTCTCTCAATATCGAAAATTCTTATTATGAAAAGTTGTTTGGAAATAAAAACCAAGCTCAAATATGTAATTACATGCTTCTAATTGGAAAAAAATATTTTCCAAATTTTTCTCAAATTTATTGATACTAACTTCGTTTTTATTCATTACACATACGATAACTCTTTTATTATTACTTTTACGAAAAAAAGGTATTCTTTATAAAAATCTCTGTATGTCCTAAGACCGAAGATTCAACCAACAGATATGACATTTTATTAATTTTATACGAGTTATGTCAAAAAAGATGAATTTCACTCAAGAGTAAAGTACCTTTATTTTTCACAATATTGAAAACGGTTATTAAAAAAGTTGTTTAGAATTAAAAACTATGTGTCAATATGCAATTACATCCTTCTAATTGAAATACTGTGAAATATAAAGGTGCTATAATATTGAGCGAATTTCATATTTTTTGACACACCTCGTATAAAATTAATAAAAGTTGATATATCATGGTTGTGTCTTAGATTTTAGACCATGCAAAGTTTTTTATGAAGAATAACTTTTTTTCGTAAAATGAATAATAAACGAGTTATGATATTTGCAATAATTAAAAACGATGTTGGGTATCCATAAATTTGAGAAAAATATTTTTTTTTTCAATAAGAAGCATGTAATTGCATATTTCATCTTAGTTTTTAATTCCAAACAACTTTTTATCGTAAGAATTTTCGATATTGAGAGAAATAAAGGTACTTTACCCTTAGCCGAAATTCATATTTTTTGACATACCTCGTATAATATTGAGAAAATCTGATATCTGATAATTGAATCTTAGGTTTTGCGCATGCAGAACTTTTTATAAAGAATAACTTTTTTTCGTAAAATTAATAATAAAAAAGTTTCCCATATGTTTCCAACTCAAGTAGACACGCTGTATGTGTAAGGACCAAATAGTTCACCTCCTAACCCTAGGAGGCAGAAGTAATTTATTTTATACATTTTATGGTACGGGAGCAAAGTATGCTAAATTTGCAGACAATCGAGCGTTATGGGGACCTATTAGGTTGTGATTACTAGGTCCTAAAATCAAAAAAAGTTAAGTAAAATTTTCCATTTTGGGGCGCTTTCCATTTTTTAATTTAATTTTCCATTTCCAACAATCGTTTTTTCCGATTATAGCGCCATCTTTCCATAATTCGAAAAAATGTCTTGAATAAAAGTTGCTTATTTTTACGTAAAGAATCAAAATCTGCAATAAAAATTTTGGGCCCCATTTAAGATTTTAAAGTAACCCCCCACCCCACCTCCGTAGCGGGTTGTGTTTGTACCATTCGACAGATTTTTCAAAAACATTTTGAAAGTGTATTTTGCAGTTTTTCGATTTGATGTTCATTTTGCGAAATATCGCGGGGTTTGTATTTAAAATTTTAAATTTACCCCCCAACCCTCTTCGTGGGGGGGTCATGTTTAGTACAATTCGATAGATTTTTGAAAAATATTGAAGATGTATCTTTTAGTTTTTCGATCTGACGTTCATTTCGCGAAATATTCGCCTTTTTTTTCGCCCTCGTCTGCGACTCGGGAAATTTTCAAAATATTCATGATCTCAAAAAAATTTCCGGAAATAATTTGACCTCTAGTAATATTACTAGTGATAATTTCGAGTATGTTTAAGGATAGATTTTTTTTCGGGTCCCCCTTAAGGTGATACAGTAGCGATCAACAGGTAGCCAAAACGCGTTCCAAGATTGCGGCTGTAATTTTGAATATTTTTTCGAGATATTTGGCACACTTATTCGTAATATAATAAAGAATGGTGGTACAGAGCCCAATTTGAAAAATATATTAATATGTGGAAATTACTCTGTAATTAAATACAATATTAAAAAAACGATCCTGTACCGCCATTAAGAAGAACAAAAAAATACACTTTCTTCAAATAAACTTTTTTATCCGATGCCTAGATTTTGTGTCATTTTGGAACTACTAATGAAATAAAAAATTTTAGTAGTTCCAAAATGACACAAAATCTAGGCATCGGATAAAAAAGTTTATTTGAAGAAAGTGTATTTTTTTGTTTTTCTTAATGGCGGTACAGGCTCGTTTTTTTAATGTTGTATTTAATTACAGAGTAATTTCCACATACTAACATATTTCTCAAATTGGGCTCTGTACCGCCATTCTCTAATATACCGGGTGTCCACTTATATTTTCCCCCATTTTAACTGCCTATAACTTCTAAACGGCTCAAGATAGAAATATGCGGTTTTCACTGAAATGTTTTATTTTAGTAAAAGTTTTGTCTGAATGGATGGAATTTTTTATATCGCTTTCAAATACGAAATAAAAAATGGCGGATTTTTGAAAAAAACTTGTTGACTTTTTTTAAATATAACACCCAGTATATTCCTTTGTAAATTGAAAGAAAGGTCATTCACCTATCTAGCGATATAAAGTTTTTCAAAATCGGTTGTCAAATCACTGAGTAATTAATTTTTAAAATGAGAGGTGCAACGTGGATATCACATACCTAAATAACATAACTAAGCAAGTTATGTGATTTCCACATTGCATCTCTCATTTTAAAAATTAATTGCTCAGTCATGTGACAACCGATTTTAAAAAGTTTTATATCGCTGGATAGATAAATGACTGTTTTTTCAAGTTTTTAGGTAAATGACCATTTTTTATATCGTTTTTAAATAGAAAATGGCGGATTTTTGAAAAAAAAACGGTGTTGCCTTTTTTTATTAAAACACCCAGTATATTTTTTTGTGTCTTGAAAAAACGGTCATTTACCTATCCAGCGATATAAAATTTTTTTAAATCGGTTGCCAAATGACTGAACAATTAATTTTTAAAATTAGAGATGCAATGTGGAAATCACATAACATAATATCATTTTGCTCAGTTATGTTATTTAGGTATGTGATATCCATGTTGCAGCCCTCATTTTAAAAATTAATTACTCAGTGATTTGACAACGGATTTTGAAAAACTTTATATCACTGGAGAGGTGAATGACCTTTCTTTCAATTTACAAAAAAATATACTGCGTGTTCTATTAAAAAAAAGTCAACAAAGTTATTTTCAAAAATCCGCCATTTTTTATTTCGTGTTTGAAAGCGATATAAAAAATTCAATATATCCACACAAAACTTTTACTAAAATAAAACATTTCAGCGAAAACCGCATATTTCTATCTTGAACCGTTTAGAACAGGGATGGCCAACCCGCGGCACGCGTGCCACTCTGTGGCACGATTGAGTCCTATCAGTGGCACGCGTAGCATTTTGGATTAAAAAACTTTCAAAAAAATTAAAACTTGAAAAACAAAAAATAATAAGAAGAAACTTGGTAGGTTTACGGAAGTTACGATAGATGCGGCACCATTGCATCCTCTGGCGAGCGATATTGCTGCGATTGGTGCACGTGATCCTAGCTGTCGTAATGTGCAATAGGACTGCGTTACCCTTGCTCAGTGCTGCCAGATTGGGCGATTTATCGCCAATTGGGCTACTTTTAACAAGCCTTTGCGACAAAAAATTTAAGGAAATCGCAAGTCGCAAATTGGGCGATTTTATACTTTTTAGCACAAGTCGTTTTTTCATAGTTGTAGATTTCATATTTTCATAGTTGTAGATTTCATATTTTCATCCAATTACGTTTGAGGCAATCTCTGACGTCAACAACGTGACTACGTGTTTTAAATTCCGTGTTGTAAAGTGTATATATGTATCAGTGATATGGGAGAGAGGGGATACGACATAAAGGCTGTATGACACTATGCATTTTCTTGTATCATTTCTAATATCGTTTCTGATATCGTTTCTTGTATCCATTTTCTTGTATCATTTCTTGTACGTACATTTGTACCCTGTATGACACTATGCAAGTTCTTGTATCGAAAATTGTATGAAATTCGGCACGTGATTGGTCGAAATTTTGTTTGTCACCCTGTGTCACGTTATGGTAGTACTGCATCTACAGACACAGCTGATTTTAAATATTTTATAAAATTTATAAACTTTTATATAATTAACATTTTAATGTTAACCAGAATTTTACGTTGACTGAGGTTGATTATTTGTGTTTTTATTTTGTTTTGATATTTGTGCTAAAATATTTGCATTAGAATTATCTTCAATTTGATCCAAATTAGGAACTATTGTATTTTCGTCTATTAAAAAATTATGCACCATGAAACCTAAATTTATAGTTTGAACTTTACTAGGAGCTAAATATATGGTTATTAGTAGAACAGTAGTCCATACCAAACGGTATATTAAGTATCAATAAAAGATTATAAATAATACCTACAAAAACACAAATAAATTCATCAATACATTATCCCATTTTCATTTCAGCCGCCATTATGAGTAAGTAATTTTGACATTTTAGATGTTTTACCAGCAGGTTTTACGTTTTTGCTCTTTGCGCAGAAATTGGCGCAGTTCTTGTACAATAATCTGTGCCTGACACAAATTCTTGTATCGTTTCTGATATCGTTTCTTGTATCTGTGTATGACACTATGCATTTTTTTGACATATCAGAAACGATATTAGAAATGATACAAGAAAATGTATAGTGTCATACAGCCTTAAGGGATGATTTTGTATTTACTAAATGGGACCACCTGATTTGATACTTTTGTGCTACATCCAATATGGCGACTGGCAGGTTTTTATATGTTATATATGGAATATGTTATTAATTAGTTATTAAAATTATTAATTATTTATATATTATATTATATAATATAATATAGTTTTATAATTATATATTTTATATAGAGCAGAGTATACTACCAAAGAGTTGTTCCGCCATATTGGATGCAGCGTTTTTGCGAGTGAAACCAAGCCCATCTACTTCACTGTATGCTGCATCCCCTCCCTCCCACATCACTGATATGTATTGTGCTCCGTGAATATTTATGCATCTGCACCTGTGAAGACGGCAACCTGCGTTGCTACTTGCTACCTAACCCTAACCTAAAAAACTGTTTTGTAACAAAAACAAAGTTATTTTTGTATTAAATAAAAAATATTTATTTATAAACAAGTGACGTATGACGTCATTTATGAAAACAGTACGAAAACTTGGCGGCCGATAGTAGTGGCGACATCTGTCGAAAATTGGCGACATTTTGAGATTGGATTGGCGACAGGAGGAAAATAAATCTGGCCACACTGCCCTTGCTTAGTTTATTTTAAACTGCCCCGTTGTATGTGCACATTTTGTCATCGCGCATTGTTTCTTTAAAATTTTAAAAGTATTTGTTCGATATGTCCACGAGTAAGCCTTCGACTTCAAAACGAAAATATGAAGATGATATTGCAATTCGCGATTTTCAACCTGCTTGGGAAGAACAATTTTTATTTACTAATCGTAATACTTCAAAGCCTGTTTGTTTGATATGTGGATTGTCTGTAGCAGTTCCGAAAAAATTTAACCTGGAACGACATTATAAACAACTGCATAAGGACTTCAGCAACAAATATCCTATTGGTTCACATTTGCGAGCCGACTTTATTGAAAAAAAAAAGAAAACCCTAGCCAGCCAACAGTCACTGTTTCAGAAGAGAAGTGATGAAATGGAAACTATGGTTAAAACATCATATGAACTTTCTCTGCTGTTAGCCCGGAAGAAAAAAGCCTACTCTGATGGAGAGGAGATAATTAAAAATAGTCTGGCAATATTTGCTAAAAATGTGGGAGATGTAAAGATCAAAAATATGGTCGATAATATTGCATTATCCCGAAATACAGTCATGCGCCGTATAGATGATATGGGCCAGGATGTTGTTTCCCAAATTATAAGTGGATTACAATCCTGCAAATTCTTTTCTTTAGCGTTGGATGAAAGTTGTGACAACACAGAAAATGCGCAGTTAAGCATTTTTGTCCGTTATACCAATGATAAGTTTGAAAATGACGAAGAGCTTCTGGATTTGCGCCAACTAGTCACAACAACAGGAGAGGACATTTTTCAACAGCTTAAAAACGTAATCGAAGTCAACAAAGTTGAATGGTCAAAATTAGATAGTGTTTGTACAGATGGAGCTCCTTGCATGGTTGGTAGACTAAAGGGGTTTGTTACATTACTGGAAAACTATTTGGGAAGAAAAGTTTTTAAGTACCATTGTATTATTCACCAGGAAGCTCTTTGTGCCAAGGACCTAAACATGTCATCTGTTGTTGACCCTGTAACACGCTGCATTAACAAAATACGAGCTCGGGCATTGAATCGACGACAATTTCGAGAACTGTTCGCGGAAGAAACGGAGCAAGATGGAGAGTTACTTCTCCATTGCAGTGTGCGCTGGCTCTCCAAAGGAAATGCACTCGAAAGGTTTTGGAACTTGAAGGAGTGCGTCTTAAAATATTTGCAAGAAAACAATGAACTACCCAGTGAGTGCTCGTTACTTAATGATAAAGATTGTCTTTGGGATTTAGCTTTTCTCACTGATATTATGAGACATTTAAATCAATTAAATTTAAGATTACAGGGAAAAAATTGTATTTTTCCTACTCTAGTTGGTCATATATCTTCTTCTGTGAATAAACTTATGCTTTTTTGTAACGATTTGGAGAACAGAGATTGACACATTTCACATTAATGCAGGAATTAGCCAACAAGGTCAGTAGAACTCCAAATTATGACAGATTTAAAAACCTTATATCTATTTTGCTAGGTTCATTCAATACCCGGTTTGAAGATTTTCAAAAAGACAAAATGAATGTTGACCTTTTCAAAAATCCTTTTTCTATTTCTCTGCAAGATATCAATTGTTACTCAGCTGAAATACAGATCGAAATTATTGATTTACAGAACCACACTATACTAAAAACCAAATATAGGGAAATTATTTCAACTGTTACTGATCCCAATTATATTGAATTTTGGAAATTTGTACCAGCAAACAATTTTCCTAATTTACACGAGTTAGCTCTGAGATATTGTTGTAGATTTGGTTCAACGTACGTTTGTGAGCAAATGTTCTCTATTATGAACATAATAAAATCAAAATATCGGTCACGATTAACTGACATGCATTTAAAAATCTAATTCTGTTGGCTAGTTCCGAAATTAATCCCAATATAGATGAATTAATTAAAAAAATACAAGTTCAAATACCACATTAAATAAGTAACTGTTTAAAAATTTGAATTTTAGATAATAAGAAAATATTTAAGTTTTTTTGTTTAACGTTTTTATTTTATTTTTATTAACAATAAAGTAAGTTTGTTGTTATGTTTTACTTATTACGTTATTTTTTAAACCTCCACTATCTTGACTAAACGGAAAAATGTGGAATTTACATAAGAAATACATATTGTACCGTATATTATTAATATATAGTATCCATATTAGTATGTCGAAAAATTTTAGTGGCACGCCAAATTTTATTTGTTCTCATATTGGCACTCGACTTAAAAAGGTTGGCCACCCCTGGTTTAGAAGTTATAGGCAGTTAAAATGGGGGAAAATATAAGTGGACACCCGGTACCTATTACGAATATGTGTGCCAAATATCTCGAAAAATATTCAAAATTACAGCCGCAATCTTGGAACGCGTTTTCGCTACCTGTTGATCGCTACTGTTTCCTCTTAAGGCCATGGGTACATAATTCGCAAATATTTTACGGCTATCCCTACTTTTTCTGTCTTTACACGGCAAATTATGTGTAGTAAAATTCACACTGGTATGGATATGTAAGCATTACTAGAATGTCATTCTGCTTGAAAATGTCATCATTAACTTAGAGATATGGCTTTTGAATGTTCTTAGGTAACAGCTATTTGTATAATTGCAAATTAATTCAGTTAATAAATGTGATAATTTTTTCACTAACTATGTACCGATTCAGTGATTGTAATAATTTATATGTACAACAAAAACTAATACTCAATCGAGAAAAGAGGAAAAGTGTTAACTTGATTTTTTAATAATACATATATTGTTACTATGGAACGCTTACAATTTTGAACATCTGTAACAACAAAATACTTGGATCACAGAATATATTATCCTGATGTATTCTCTGCTTGGATCTTCCACAAATAATACACAATAAATAACTTTTTATTAAGTTCACATCTTAAATCAATTATTTATCAAATACACTATATATCAATATTATTTAATCAACAACTCAAAATATTCCCGATGCCATGTCAAATATTTAAAATTGTCACTGATTGTCAGTGTTTGACTGACAATATGCTGACAATATTCTATTCGACTGATTGCGTTGTAAGACAAAGATAGATTTGGAAAATATTACCACAGACATGGTGTCCATTTTTTTCGAATCCTGAAAAAACTAATAAATACTTTTAAAAAACTTAAACGCAGAATGAAAGACTAAATTATTACCGAGGGCCGAAAGTCCCTTAGAATAAATAAAAAGTTTATTTTGAATGAGATATTTGAAATTAAAAATCACACTAAATTTTCTCTTAGTTTTTCACCCCTGTAATTTATTAAAATAAACATTATAGAAGTTCTCAGGGACTTTCGGCCCTCACTAATAACGTAATCTTTCATTCTGCGTTTAAATTTTTTTAAAAATACTTATTTAATTAGTTTTCTCAGGATTCGAAAAAAATGAATCCCCATTTGAATAGCATTGCAGCCGATAATACGTACCCATCCTCTTAACGAAATTCCCTGTGTTAAGAGCCAATATATTGTAGAGGTACATCTGCAGGGTACCAGGTTTCTCCCCATATGATAGTCTGGCGCGCTCGAGTAACTGCAAAAATCCCCGCTTGGGCTCCCCTACCCTTATACATGTACACAAAGTATACCTATTTTCTTGTATACCTATATGATTATTTTTTTACAGTTCCCCAGGAAATGTCGATTTTAATAAAAGAACACTTCAACCGTTGGTATTCATTAAAAATGTATTACACATCGGTAACCATAGTGGATATTCCGGTTTCGGTAAGTATTTTCATTAACTACAATTTTTTTATCTTCAAATCTGGTACTTATGTACTCCTAAGGGAATCATACTAAAATATTGTAGTTACGAAAATTATTGAAAAACAAAATATGCTATTTGTTTCTTAAAATGACTTTATAAAAGACTTTGTAAAAATAAAGAACTTATCTAAAAGTTGTATACTTTTAGATGCATAACTTCCCCAATCACCTTTCCTAAACTTTGCCTTATCAATGTGCAATGAGCTATTCCGAACAGTTGTTCTACTCTCCGTATCCCGGTCTATCCTCTGATATGCAGTAGATAATTGATGCCTCCCCCTTTAAGGAGTCACCTTCGGATGCCTCTTTATTGGTTGTCCCGATTATAACTGCATCGTTTTCTTGGCCTTTCTGGTTTCTGATGTTCTCTACATTACACCTTTACCTGTTAAGACCCGTAATTCGTTGTGTGCCTTAAGCCCTATAGTGATTGTTTCCATATTTTCCCATTCTGCATTTTGTTGCCTGTATTGATCTGTTACACAATATCCCATTCAGTATCCCTATGCCCTATAATCATGCAAAAGTAGGTATTCGCAAGTAGTTAGAATTTGTTTTTTGTTTAATTATTTTCCTTCCTTTTCTTTAAAATTGATTATTATTTATGCTGGAAGAACTTTATAATGAAAAATGAATAATCATCTTCAATTTCGTTGCAACACGCAACTACAGCCGCATCATATTCTAGTTCAATCAAAGAGTGCAGCAAGCAACTCTACCGGTTTCGAAACCTATTAGTCTCTGATCAGGAGGCACATATGCTGCTCTCTCTGGCTCAACCAGGACAAACCCCGCCATGCAGTTACGCATCGCAACGAACGAAATGGCAGGGATGCCCTAGCGGCAACTGCTAGCAAAAGACTAAGTTTTCAATCTAATGGCACATAAAATAATACCAAAAATATTACTCTACATCCCACCAGACTGAAAACAATGGGAACCTTCTCTGGTTACACCTCCAAGGCTTCTAAATGGGGACGTGAATTATAAATTGTAAACTTCCCTCATCTTCTTTAGTCTCGGTATCCGTTATGGCTTGCAAATTGTAGAAGCCTCGGAGGTGTAACCAGTGAAGGTTCCCATTGTTTTCAGTCTGGTGGGATGTAGAGTAATATTTTTGGTATTATTTTATATGCTATTATTACAGTAGTTCCCAACCTTTTATGTCTGGCGAGCCACCTTCTGATGTTTTTTCATATTCATGACTCATCCCTCACCCATGATGATACGTTGTTCTGTACTCTGTACGCCACTCAGCTACTGTAAGAGCCACGCCGCGACCCACCTGAAATCTGTCCACGGCCCACTAGTGGGTCGCGACCCACCGGTTGGGAAACGCTTTGCTATTAGATTGAAAACTTTGTCTCTTGAACTTTATAATGGTTTGTTATATGACAATATTTCGAAAAATCTATAATTCGTATACTTGAATTACCGTATCAATCAAAAGGTATACCTATGACAATATTAGCTTAATTTTTGTCCAAGTTTTAATTTTTGTCCGTTTTAGTCAATATGTAATTTTTTTTTCTTTTACGCCCAAAATAACTCATTAAAGGTTGGCATAGTTAAATTCAGTAAGTTTTAGTTTCCATTAGAAAATGTGTTACAATATTTACTAAATATATATATTATGTGTCCAGTGTTACAATATTTTATTATATCCAAATTACGTAATTTATAATGGTGAAAAAATTAGTTTTACATTTACAAATAGCATTGCGTACGAAGAACGAACGATTTACATTTATATTATTAATTCTTTAAATTTTCTAGGTTATTGGCTGCTTCCTGTTTTCACTCATAATATACTATATGACAGATCAACCAAACGATAAAGCCAGATTCCTGATATTCTTCGTCACTTGCATGTTGGTAGTTCTAGTAGCTCAAGGAGTTGGTCTAACTATTGGCGCATATTTTGATGTTGTGGTAAGTAGTCTCAATATATTTGGAAAGGGGCAATTTCTCATTTTTATGTAATTATATTCTTAAAAAAACAAGCTGTTTTGAGAAGATGAACTAACTTCCTAGTTATAACACAGTCATTTATAATAATCGTACTATGGATAAAAGCCGAACTCAAGTAGAGGTCGGTATTATGTATAATTTCCAATATACTCGCACATAAACAGATCCACAAATAAATACTGATAAACATTTACCTACTCAATTGGTAAATCACTATACAGTCGCACCAATACTTAGTCTAATGCGATAAGAATTCTGCTGCGACTACTGCATTCCCTAATCCCGTGGTGTGTCAAAATTGTACCCAGGGGATATGGTCCTGTCGTCAGGGGGAACAACGGCCTGCTTTATTCAGATGGACTTACCCAAGATTTTTTTTTATGTATTTTGACCCGCAGAACACGAATTTTTTGGGTAACAGTTGACCCGGATGTCAATAAGATTGTTATTAACAAAGAACTTGAGAAATTATATAAAAGCGATTTTTCGCAGAACAAAACATTTTTGTGTAATTTTTGGGTCATTCTGAGCCAAAAATGTTCTTACAAGTTTTTTCGTAGGATGCATAGTTATCGAGATAAACGCGGTTGAACTTTCAAAAAATCGAAATATTGCAATTCAGAACCCGAATAACGTTTAATTAAAAAATAAAATAGCAATTCTGCTTACCGCCTTTGAAATTTCAAGTCAAATTATACTGGTTTTGATTATTTGCATTGCTAAAAATTAATTATTTATTAAAATCAATGGGAAAATCCCAATTAAAATCCCAATCAAAATAATTATTTATTGTTAAACAAAGCTATAAACACAAAGTGCTTGAATGATGTTTTCAAGGCATCTCTCATATAAAATCAAATTAGTAGGCGCGACTACACAGGCAATTTGGACGTAGCATGCATTATAAAACGAATTAAAACACTATTTGTTTATAGCTTTGTTTGACAATAAAAAAATTAATTTTCAGCAATGCAAGTAACCAAAACCGGTATAATTTGGCTTGAGCTTTCAAATGCGGTAAGCAGAATTGCTATTTTATTTTTTAGTCAAAAGTTTTTCGGGTTCAAAAATTGCAATGTTTCGATATTTGAAAGTTCAATCGCGTTTACCTCGAAATCTATGCATCCTACGAATAAACTTGAAAGAACATTTTTTGCTTAGAATGGCCAAAAAATACAAAAAACTGTTTTCTTTTGCGATAAATCGCTGTTATTTAATTCCTCAAGTTCATTGTTTATACCAAACTTTGGTAAGTCCATCTGAATAAAGGAGGCCGTTGTACCCACCTGGCGACAGCACTAATACATAGTACAGGGGAAAATTTTCTCCCTAATGATGCCCCATATATCTAGTGAACTCTAAATTATTATAACCTTGACACGATAAGGGCGCAGTGCCGTGACTGACCGCATTTCACGGTAACAAAATTGACAAGTAGACAATAACAGATGGCTTACAAAATGATTTCCATCCGGTGGAAGACCCTGGTCTTTACCATAAATAAGTCACAACAAGGTTACTAGGCAAAAATGCACCACCTCTAATAAAACTACTTACCGCTTAGTTGCAGAATGCTAGGAAAAAGAATAATTGGGAAAATATTAGAATCAACATAAACGGAGAGTTTTTGAGCAGTTTGAGGTTTTCCGACAACAAAGTCCTTATTGTGGACCGAGTAGATCATGCCTAAAAACGTCTTCAAGATCTTCAGAGCTCTTGTGCATGAGTTGACCATAAAATTAACTTTTCGAAAAGACAAAACATAAGCAACCTTGTACTGGCCAAAAACATTTTAACATATGGCAAGTGTTCAATCCCAAATTAATCCCTTAATTTGTGTTGTTCTGAAGCTATTTTCTTGTGGCATTTTTATAATCAAGTATATTCAAATGGAAAATAAGCCACAATTTTACCTAAAAATGATTTTATTAACGTTTCGACGCCCAAGTCGGGTGTCGTTGTCAAAATACAAAATAATACTAATAATTTTAATTTTAAATAAAATCATTTTTAGGTAAAATTGTGGCTTATTTCCCATTTGAATATACCTTAATTTGTGATCTCACATTATTCATAACTTCATAAACTTTTATAGTTTCCCCGTGTATAATTGAAACATTAAGAAATATATTAAGTAATATTTTAATAATTAGATTCCATTCGACCTGCAAACTTAATAAATTGCCAAATAATATATTTTCCGATTGAACTTTATAAGTTTTGCAGTAGCTTCCTTTAAACTGTAGTTACAATCTTTCAACATATTCAAAGTCCGTAGTTTTGTTACCACGCGACTTACTGATGAATTGTATATTTTGACGAGATTATAAATTAGCCAAAGGGACTATTTTTGGGTCGCAGTCTATTTAGAATAGTTACCTCGTTAACAAGATCACGTCAGATATTCTCAACGTCAGATATTCTCATGTGCCTGAAAAGGAAAGTCTTTGATTAGTGTGTGCTAACGCAGGGAGCAATGGAGAGGTCAATGTTAAATATATCACAGTTTCAAACCTAATAGAGGAAAAGCTAATATTACGGATGAAGTTAAAATCATTACAACGGACTAGTTGAGAAGCCGATGCCCATTTATTTCCTCCGTCCAAATTTCACTATGATAAAGTATAACCGTTCAAAGATCTGATGGCGGGAGGGGACTCTTGGCTAGCACTGAATAAATAAGCATTAAAAAAGGTCTAAAACTAAATACGCCAGGGAAATAATGCAAAAATATACCATGTTCGGGACACTTGAGCAGCCAGGTTGCAAATGGATTTTTTAGGTCCTATATATCTAATACATTATAAATACAAAAATGCCCGTCACAGTTCGGACGAGAATTTTAGTTATTAACAAATAAGTGTCAAAAATGGCAGTTTTTCGTTTAAATCGCCACAGGTAAAAATAGGGTAATTAAATATCTTATTTATAGTATCCTTCTATTAGTAGATGAGCAAAGGTTTAAAATGGCAGTTTTTGAATTTTAGTCCCATCATTTTTTGCTTTGCGGAAATTTCAAAATAAAACTAAAATTTCGAAAATAAAAAATTTGCTATAACTTTTGCAAAAATGACCATAAGACTTTCATATTGCATGAAAAGTTGAGTCAAACAATCCATATAACACATAAGAAATTTTAAGCCGATTCGTCGATTAGTTTAAATTTTATTTAATTTGCTTATCGCAAAGAGCTTTTTTGCCATGTTATTATTCAGAAAATAATAATGATATAACAATTCTGTGGAAACCACGTGAAAGAAGAATAGTTATATTTTCAACGTATTTAAAAAAAATCAATAAAAAGTCATTTATATCAGTCCGAAAATATTTTACTAAAGTAGAATCATTTTTGGCTTAAAAACAATTTGAATAACTTTGTTAATATTGACTCTAGACTAAAACTATTTTGGGATTTGAAAAGTTGGTCTTTTTACACGAATTTTCAAAAAAATATTTTTGTCTAGGTTAATTACGGTTAAAGTTAGCCACTTTTTTTATATAACTCACGGCTACTTTGTTTATAACAATTAAGCAACCTAACTAGCGCCATTTTGAAGTTCAAGTTATATAGTTTATGTTTAAAGTTTGAGTAAACTTGAAACTTCAACAAAGTGGTTAATAAAGGTTTAAAAATTACGTCCTAACGAAATCGATTCGTGGTCGGTGGAGGGTAATTATTAAAATCCGTGCACTCAAAAAATGAAATTGATTCTTCAGACATATATGCTGCAATTATTACCTCCGGAGCTTGTTTCTGAATTTGGATCATCATTTTTTTAATTATTATGTACTCGTAGTATTGTAGAGTACGTTATGTACACATATCACCACCTAACATTCCAAAATGTTAGGGGTAACCCCCTTATCACTCAGGGATATGAAAAATAGATTACGACCGATTCTAAGACCTACCGAATATACATATATAATTTCATAAAAATCGGTCAAGCGGGCTCGGAGGAGTATGGCAACAAACACTGTTACAGGAGAATCTTATAGAGATGTAAATATATAGATGGCTATTAAAAAATAGGGTTGGTGATAGAAGAGTGAAAATTAAGGGTTGTATGTATTTTTTTAAATTCTACACCATGTAAAATTAAGGTAGACAATTTTGTCCAAAAAAATAGAAAAAAATGTCAGGGGGCAACCCCCCTTATACATTATGGGTATGAAAGATAGGTTAAAACCTATTCTCCGTCCTACAGGATATACGTGTAAAATTTCTTAAAAATCGGTCAAGCCGTTTCGGAGGAGGATGGTAACTAACACTATTACAGGAGAATTTTATGTATATAGAAGTAACTGAATTAAATAATAAAAGTGGCTAACTTTGACCTCAATTGAACTAGGAGAAAAGTTTTTTTAAATTCGTGTAAAAATTCCAGCTTTTGAAATCCCAAAGTAGGTTTACTCTACAGTCAATATTAACAAAGTTATTCAAATTGTTTTTAAGCCAAAAATGACTCTACTTTAGTAAAAAATTTTCGGAATGATAAAAATGACTTTTTATGGATTTTATTAAACACTGTGAAAACGTAAGTGTTCTACGTTCATGTGGTTTCCACAGAATTGCTGTATCATTATTATTTTCTGAACAATAACATTGCAAAAAAGCTCTTTGGGATAAACCAATTGAATAAAATTTAAACTAATTGACGAATCGTCTTAAAAATTTTTGTGCATGATATGTACTGATTGTCTCAACTTCTAATGCAATATCAAAGTCTTAAGTTCATTTTTGCAAAAGTTATAGCAATTTTTTTATTTTAGAAATTTTAGTCTTATTTTGCAATTAGCGAAGCAACAAATGATCGGACCAAAATTAAAAAACTGCCATTTTGAACCTTTGCTCATCTACTAAAAGGTAAAGGCCGTAAATAAGATATTTAATTACCCTATTTTTACCTGTAGCGATTTGAACGAGAAAACTGCCATTTTTGACGCTTATTTGTTAATAACCAAAAGTCTCGTCCGAACTGTGACGGGCATTTTTGTATTTAAAATGTATTAGTATATAGTACCCAAAAAATCCATTTGCAACCTGGCTGCTCAAGTGTCCCGACAAAATTTCTCCCGACCTTATTTCTATGGACTAAAATGTTTGTTTCAGTAATTGCTCGAACAATAGTAGGCTAAAGATAATAATGAATTATTAATAAAATCTAATATTTTCAGAACGGAACTTTTGTTGGACCAACCCTGATGGTACCCATGATGATGTTCTCCGGTTTTGGCGTTCGTCTACGTGATCTGCCGACCATAATGTACTACGGCAGTTTTACTTCTTACTTAAGGTACGGCTTGGAAGGAGTAGTCCAGGCGGTGTACGGAATGGACAGGGGTATTCTTCAATGTCCCGAAGACAAATTTTGCTTCTACAAGTATCCGAAGACTTTCCTGGAAATAGTAGATGTCAGGTCGGATCAGTTCGATAATGACATCATTGCTTTACTGCTTTTCTTGTTTGTTTTGAGAATTGCGGCGTACGTAGTGCTGAGGTACAAACTGGCATCTGTGCGATAGAGCCTGTTTATGTTTTAATAACTTTTATTAGAAGTAGGTGATTGAAGCCTCGGTTTTGGTAAACAGTGTTGTTAGAAGGACATTTATTTAAATTTTACTCAAAAAAATATTTTTTTTTCTTTAGAAAACATCATTTTTTGTGACAATCAAAGGAACTTAGAGAAAATTTACAATAATGTTTTTAAAATTTTCCAAAGATTATGATTTATTAAAAGATAAAAGTATGAGATCGTCACTCAGTACAGTGGTTCCCAAGTAGCAATTTTTCGACGCATTGGTTGTCAGTACAAACAAATGCACTGTCTACAACTTTGCCCGAGAGCATTTTCAGTTGTTTCGGCCAACGTCCCCTACCCCGACTGACATTACGATGTTACAACCTGTAGTTATACGGGCAACTAATTTATTACCATTTTGACAACTACATATCACAATTCAGTTTTTTCAACAATCGCAACGACTTAAAAATGTTATAATGCTAAACTAATTATTATATATTTTATTTTGATAGAAATTTTGGATTTATTTAACAACCTGTTTATTTGTTTTTTTAATAGCTGGTTTCCATTCCATTGTTTTATCAGTAGATTTGAGATTTGATAACCACCTTTGTATCTGCTTTGGTAGACAGGGTTGCCAGGTCAGTTTTAACTCTTTCAGTAGTTTTGTTTTCACAAAATCAGTAGATTCTTTTTAGGCCATGTAAATATACAGTAATACAGTGATATGCACATCCGTCTTAAATGTCCCAAGAGCAATTCCACAAAATTGGAAACCTAATTATTCCAAACCACCAACTGGTAATTATCATTTTTTAGCTAAAATCTACTAAATCAAAAACTAAAATATACTTAAGTATTTTGGGATATATTTGGGATTTTTTATAATAAAAACAACAGCTAACTTAAGGGGATAGGCGCAAAATGTCGTCTGTTAAAATGTTCAATGTATTTTAAATGTTTTCGTTTTTTGCGAATCCTTAGAAAACTAATAAGTATTTTTGAAAAATTTAAACGCACAAAGAAAGATTACTTACCAAGGACCGAAAGTCCCTGAAAACTTCTATAATGTTTATTTTAATACGTTACAGGGGTGAAAAAAAGAAAAAATTTAGTGACTTTTAATTCCAAATATCTCGTTCAAAAGAAACGTTTTGGTTTTTCTAAATAATGCAGTCTTTCATTCTGCGTTTAAATTTTTCAAAAAGACGTATTATAGTTTCCTCATGATTCGAAAAAAATGGATCAAATTCTGTTGAAATATACCAAAAATCTACTAAAAAATATTGCCTACTAGAATTTTTTAAAAAATATCAAAAATCTACCAAAAATGTAGAAATCTACTAAATGTGGCAACGCTCTTAATGAGAATAATACACTTTTGACACTGGTCATATGACCTCTGTCACCCAATAAGAGGGTGCGTTCTAAAATGGTTTTGATAGTCGGCGCTGCCGGGTTTGGTTGGCGATTGGACTTCTAAGTTGTCTTATCCGTCTAAGGTTGGTAATTAGGTATTTTTTTAGTAATATTGGTAATATTGTTTAATGCGCCATTTTGGTTTTACTTGAGATTTTTGGGATGTAAAGAAAATGAAAACACAGAATATAAAAAATGCAGGCATTTTCTGATAACTTTAAAAGCACCATCAATACATTAAATTTATACAGAACATCTTTAACATAAATTTTGACTTTTATATTAAAATTTGATTTTTTAAATTTGCATATTTTTTGTCAAAAATGTCATAAAAAAAGCAGCGCGTGTGTTTTTTAAAGGTGAAATATCCATATTTGACGGTAATCTGAGATGCGTTTATAAATTTCACATCTGGTAATAAGTCCTTTATGTATTTATATCATATAAATTTAAATACCCAATACGATGTCAAAACAGTTTACTTTTTGGTTTTCGCATTCACCATACAGTTGTTAAAAATATAGGTAAAAAAACATAACTAGTCTGACTCCTTGAGCAACCATTGCACGCGCAGGTGCTTTTTATAGTCGCTTCAGTTGTCTTATGCAACGGTTACGAAACGATGTTGCTTAAACAGGAGGTTGCCTAGGCAACGTCAAGACAACTCAAAAATCGTCCACCAAATCAGTGCAGAATAGGGTCGTCTTTTAGGCAATAACAACGTTGTAAGAAAACGTTGCCACGCGGTAGACAACGTTGTCGCCTCGACAAATTGCTACTTGGGTTATACCTATTAATGAGCCAATTCTGTAAAAATCATGAACTCTCATACAATTTTGGTAGTACCTAGTGCAATTAAAAGTGAAATAAGAAATATAATTTCATACTTACGTTATGATATTATCCGTTATGGTATGTAGGTACTCCATTCAAATGTTACATTTAGGGTTGCATTTCTTAGAGGAGTCAATATTATTATTTTTTTAATGTGTATGGCGGTTCAGTAGAAACTTAAGTTCAAGTTTTTGGGGTCGCCACCCTTGTCCCCCGGCCGCCATCTTGGAAAAAGGGGTGCAAAGGACGTTCGCGCTGTATCTCCTAAACTAGCAACCCTACAGAAAATTTAATTAGAAATAAAATGTAGCAAATTAAATTTTCTACAATTTTATATTTATTACTTTTTATCGTCAAGTGATATACAAAAAAGTTATAAAATAAACAAAAATAAGAAAAAAATTTGTAAGAAGTTTCCTTTTGGAGGTTATAACTTTTTTCCGTTCATTTCACAATAAAATAATATCATTGCGATTTTATGGAGGATTTCTCAACGAACAATTTCCACTATTTATAAAGTTGTTTAATTTTACTTATTTATCTGGGCTTTACAGCGCTCCAAACTTGACTAGATTCTCGAAATCTCATAGGAATACACAGACAATTTCTAGACAAAATAATATTTAATATTATATGTTGAAATAGATCTATCAAAGGTTATTATTTTTTTATGGTCAAGGCTTCAAGTTAAGATCTGAATCAGTATCCGAGGTGAATTTTTGTGGTATAGTGAGAGTTAGAGAGTTAGTGTTAGCGTCATTGTCGGTAATTCATCTTTTTCATCAATAATTAATGTTGATATGTCCACCCCACATAACAATTTCATGTTCTTAGTAGATTCATAGAACATACTTTTCAGAAAAAGTATATACTAAGAATATGCGTAATTACCATTGCGAATGTGCAGAGCACATACTGAGTATATACTACATTACAGTACTTAAACGTTCTATGTATATACTTAGAATGTACTACCGCACTTCTTCTCAGTATATACCAAGAATATACTTTTTAGGATATTCTAAGAAGGTGCTATAAACCTTCTATTTATATACTTAGAATGTACTACCTCACATCTTTTAGTATATAGGAAGAATGTACTTTTTAGTATATGGGAAGAATATTACAAGGAAGTGCTATATTGCTCAGAAGCATGTTTTCAGCATCACCGAATCTCATCCTAGGTTCTACTTTCTACTAAATTTACATATTACATATGAGAATGTAGTTAGTACATTCTACAATATTACTTAAAAAGTAAATATAAAATATTATATAAATTTTAGTTAGTTATATCAATATTATATAGGTAAGTAGGTATATATATTTAGTTATTATGTGCATATAAAAATAAAAATGCTGAATATATAAATTTATATATTCATATTCATATACCTATCGTACCCAAATAAATATTATGTAACATATGTATGTAAATAACTAAAATTTATATGTTGCTTATATGTACCTATATACATACTTACTATTTAAGTAATATTGAAGTACCAAAATGAATTTTTTATTTGTAAGTTGACAGCAAACAAAATAAAACGTTTAATTATGCATGTTCCTATTCCTGGTTGAAATACTTGGTCTTCCTCACAACACAGCATAGACATTGTTAGTGTTAAGTGTAGACACAAATGCCAAATGCCTATTCAGTAACTATTTTCATATTTTGTATTTTTCCTTTGTTCCCAACCCCCTACCCGCTAACCCCTATGCAGGTATGCAGCGGTCGTTTCCGCTTTGTTTGTGCCGGTTGTGGGTTTTGGCTCAGCCACACAGCTTACCTGAATGTCAATTCCATGTAAAAATAAAATTCTTCATAAGAATACTCAATAAACTTAATCAAAATAGTAAATGCATTTCAGTTATGAAAGCGAAACGACAATTTCTCCTTTTTCGTTAATACAATTAATTCTTAAACATTTTTACCATACAATTAAAACAATTTTAAATAATGAATTCGGTAGTTTAATTAATAGTACCTACATACATAAATTTTTAAATTTCATTAATTATTCTTAACGAAGTTGATAATCTATAGGCTAACATTATTCTTCCTATACATACATATATATTATTTTTAAGATATTTTAAAAGTATCTACTTATAAGTATGTGTTAAGTATGTACTTATAAGTATGTGCTAAGAATATTCGGTAAAAGTATATTCTGAGAATAGTATCTACTTATAAGTATGTGTTAAGAATGTACTTATAAGTATGTGCTAAGAATATTCGGTAAAGGTACATTCTAAGAATAAACTTTTACGAATATTCCGAGTTACTACGTACACGAATGTACTCAGTATATTCGGTACGAGAATATACTTTAAAGTATGTGCAAAGAACATGAAATTTAGAATGTTTTTTAAGGTACATGCTATGCTTGTACTACGCATATACTAAAAAGAATATACTCTGACGAATGTTGGTAGTATATGCTTAGAACATGATACGAACATCATTGTTATGTGGGACGATGTTGCTGCAACTTTCACCACCACAATGGAAACACACTGCTGAACATTTGCATTTGAGATCTGCTTTTCATCAACCACATGCACTTCCAGTTTCCATTGCATCTGCAAAAGGTGAATTTAATAAGCTCGGGGGTACTGGAGGCTTAGAAGTTTGGATTAGTATCCAAAATTTCCCATGCTTTTTCCAGTCCCAATCTTCTGGATCACAATGTTTACCGAGCCATGACTGAATCTGGTGATACACTCGGAGTCTTTGGAAACGGACTGCATCTTGTGTTGGAGGAAGTGCGAAGAGATTAAATGCATTGTTTTCACTGTTTTAGCGAATTGTTTTTATCTCCGGGTTTTTAGAGATTCGTCTTTATTTCCGCCATATAAAGAGGCGATAAACGTTCGTCGACCCCAAAACTTGAACTTAAGCTTCTACTGATACCCCCTACACATTAAAAAAAAATAAAATTGACTGCTCTAATAAATGCAACGTATGCCCTAAAAAATGTAACATATCAATGGACTAATGGTAAAAGTTGAACAAATACTTCCTAGAACTGCAGAAGAATCTTTCTTACTTACTCCACAAACCAATTCAAAAAGTACTACGTTAAGAGTGTATGAAGAGTATTTCATATAAATTTCCAACAAAAAATCTAGTCATTTTACCCAATTAGGTAAATACATTTTTGTCATTTTTGGCATTTCTCTGATTTTGGATTGTCGTTTCGTTTCGATAGGGCTTTTCATCGATTGTCATTTGTTTCGAGCTTCTGTCATATGTTGTATAATATGTGTATAATATTAATATACACGGATTATATGACACATGACAGAAGCTCGACACAAATGACTGAGAATGAAAAGCCCTATTCTCACTGCCTTAAATGAAACACAGCTCATAATATTTTTTATAGGAAGTTATTGCCATACCACAAAGTACAGGCTTCGTCTGCAGATATTTTTTATGGTAATAGTTTTAACAATTACTCTTATATCATGGTATAGGTTGTCTGGCTCTAAACAGTGTCGTGTTTATTCTTAAGTATATAAAGAATGTTTCATTTAAGTAATTTTTAAACTTTGCTGTGATATTGTATTACCATTTTCTTGTTCATATAGCATCATGATTGCGCTTGGGATATGATGTTTAGAACTATCCTCTTTTATTAGGCAAAAAATGCCTAATAAACATTAGGCAACTCAACATTTATCTTCTTTATGACGTCACTGATAATTGGACCGCATTATGTAATAACGGATTAACCGCCAAAAGTCCAAAATCGAGATATTAGTGCCATCTTGCAGCTAGGGTGCAAATCTCTGTATAAAAATATGATTTTTGTAAAAAAATTCAAAAAAAAGCTGTTTTTAAATGCCTGTATTAAGCGACATTTTTTATTTTATTAAAAAAAATCTCGCACTAGGATTTGTAATATCGAACTAAACGCCAATAATGGTACATAATCCATTGTCATAAACAAATATCCGCATCTTTGTAAGTGTAATATTTTAATTAATTCTTTAATTCTTATTAACTTAATTCTTTATTACAAAACATAACATATTTACTAACGTTTAAGATATCGAATTAAAAGACATCCTTTGTCAGGTAACATCAGATTAAGCGCCAAATATGTCTCTTAATCCGGTATTCGGATCTTAACTCATGCATATCTTAAAAAATCATTAACGAATTAAGCGACATTTGATCGAATAACTTTTAAAATATAAATTATTTTTAAAAAATTTTAAACACATGTAAAAGTCTATTTACATTTGCCTTAATGTATTAAATATGAAACATGTCAGTACTATATTTTAGAAATAGTACCAAAAACAAATTTAAAATCTTTAAACCGATTTATCTCAAAACTACATTTTGGCGCTTAATCCGCTATTACATAACGCGGTCCAGTTGACGTTAGCGCTACCAGTAGTAGAATCATCACGAATCACGAAACGTAAACATAAATATTTCACCATTGGGATCATGATGATGGTTCATTTCTTATTGTTATTATGAATAGAGTACCTTAAGTTAACAATTTCTTATATTAAGTTAAAAAAATATATTATATATTTATTCTGCATGTATCTAGGTATGCCTAGAAACCCAAGTCTTAGTAATTAAATGTAAAAAATAAGTCATTTTAATAATTGTTTTGTACTATATTATAAGTTATATTAGGCAATGGTTTGTAACATATTTATTTTTAAAGACAATAATAATTATGTGTAGGTATAAGTAATGGATTTTGGGAAGAGCTATGACCTCGAAAACATCACAAAGAATATAACTAAATATCTCTTTTCTTACTCAGACTCTTTCAAGTCTTTTGCAATATTTCAGAATCTAAAATATTTACTAATATTACTAAAGTATTGGATTTTGACAAAAACTATGAATTATGCCGATTTAGTTGATACCTACACAAGTTTATGTGAAATTTTCAAAGTCATAGCTCGTCCCAAAATCCATTAGGTACCTATACAATTGTTTGTATTGGTAACAGTCAATCTATGAAATTTTATAGGTGTGTAAATACAAAAATAAATATTTAAACATATAAAATAAAATATATTTAAAGACAAGTAAATAATTGGTGGTATTGATATTTATTCCGTGTTATATTCCCAATTTATTTTCTTAATTATGGTGTTATTACTAGTAATTTTGAAATGGTCCAGCAATGCAATTATTGTGATGTTATATAATAAATATAAGTATAATGATTAAAATTGTATGTATTTTAATACTTCCTATACTCCGTTTGAAAATTATTGATATAGTTCTTCTTAGACTCTTCTTACAGTTATGAAGTACGATTGTGTTTTATAATTTTTGCTATTTTTGTGCAATTTTGAGATGGCGCTTTCACTGTTGCCAACAGAAGAAATATATATGAAGGGTCCAATGGAAAAATGATGAGGCTCCATTCTTTTAAGAGGTAAGAATATTGAAATTTAAAGCTTCGCAACTACTAGTAAAATATGTTTCACCAGTTGTCATTATGATGTTAGCTTGTCATCAAGTTGAACAATAGAGGGCTCATCGAATACATAATATTATGTCTTATCCCTTTGCCCGTTGCATTTTAGGTCGTTTTTATTTTTCCTAGTGGCCTCTCTTGCGATCATGCCAGTTTGTTTTATTCTAATGATTTCTTATGCAATTGCCTTACCTATTATAAATATTACGTTGGTGCTTGACCTTCCCTACCTAAAACCTTGTTGTTTTTCTACTAGTGCAATAATTTCTTCTTTTTCTTCAAGTGCCGTCTCCTAATCGGAGGTTGGATATCATCATCACTATCTTTACTCTATCCACCGCTGCTCTAAAGAGTTCTATAAAACTGCATCTAAACCAGTCCCTTAAATTCTTTAACCATTCTCGTTCTTCCTATACTCCTTCCGCCTCTTATATTTCCCTGTATTATCAGACTTAGCATTTCATATCGCGGTCCCCTCATTACGTGTCCCAGATATTGTAACTTTCTTATTTTTATTGTGTTTATTATTTCGCATTCTTTACCCATTTCTCGCAGTACTTCTGTGTTCGTTTTCCTCTGTGTCTATGCTATTTTAAGCATCCTTCTGTAACACCACATTTCAAATGACTGTAGCTTATTTATGTGTTCTTGCTTTAATGTCTAGCTTTCAAGTCCATATTGTAGTATCGAGAACACGTAGCATCTCAAAGCTCTTACTCTCAGTTCTAAGCTAAGGTCTTTGTTGCAGAGAACTGTTTTCATTTTTACAAACGCATTTCTTGCTATTTCTATCCTGGTCCTTATTTCTGTTGTTTGATCATTTTTCTCTGAAATCCAGGTTCCTAGGTATTTGTATTTATCAACCCTTTCTATCGGTACATTTCCCAAATGTATGCTTGTTTGTATGTTTGTTTTCTTAGTTATTATCATGTATTTGGTCTTTTTTATATTCATTTCTGGTCCATATTCTTCACAGAAATTGTTTGTTTTGTTTAGTAGTAGTTGGAGTTGTTCAGCAGAGCTTGCCATAATCACGGTGTCATCTGCATATCTTATGTTGTTAATAGATCTTCCGTTAATTATTATTCCTTCACTTTGAGATAGCAATGCTTCTTCAAAAATGGCTTCACTATATGCATTAAAGAGTAATGGAGTCATAATACATCCCTGCCGAACTCCTCTCCTGATTTCAATTTCTGGACTGGGTTCGTTATCTATTACAATTTGTGCTCTTTGATTCCAGTAAAGGTTTGTTATTATTCGTAAGTCCCTTTTGTCTATGTTTTTTGTCTTTAGAATTTGGACTAATTTTTCATGTCTTACTTTGTCAAAAGCTTTCTCAAAATCAACGTCACAAACATGCACATCCACATTCATGTCCATGCATCTTTGAGCTAACACATTAAAAGCAAATAACGCTCTGGTTCCTAGTCCGTTTCTGAACCCAAACTGACTATCATCTATTCCTTCTTCTAGTGTTTTATTTATAAGACCATGTATTATTTTCAAGAATAATTTGAGAATGTGACTTATTAATGATGTTGTTTTGTATTCACTGCAATCTTAAGCGTTTGTATTTTTAGGGATAGCACAAAAGTTTGAGAGTAACCATTGTTTTGGTATGTTTCCTGTTTTGTACACTGTGTTAAACAAGTCTACGATAATGTCTAAGGTTTCATCATTTATGCATTTTAAGCTTTCTACTGGGATTTGGTCTGGACTTACTGCTTTACCATTTTTGCTGTTTTTTAATGCCGATTTAATTTCTTCTTTTAATATCTTCAAAACCGTATCATCTTCTACTTCGACTTCCATCTGCTATGTTCTATTGTCTTTGAACAATTCATTTATGTATTCTGTCCATCTCTTTAATTTTTCGTTAGTACTTAACACAAGTTTCCCATCTGTATCTTTTAGTGTTCCCGGTTTCCTTTTTCTCTTGTTCTATAATTTCATTCATTATTTTTTGGATTAGTTTTAATAATTGTTTGGTCAGATCTGGTCCTCCATAGTTTGAGAGTTAATTCGACATTCCGTCCTCTCCTGGCGATTTTCTATTTGTTAATTTAATTTCCTTGATGCTTCTGTTACCTCTCCCTCCTTAATGTAAGAAACAACATAAAGACGTTTATTATTACTTCTCATATTTAACCTATAAGGCTTTCACTTCCTCTAATGGGAACATTTACTGTACCAGTCACCTATAACATCAAAAGGATTGAACTCTATGGGAACTCTGAATCTGTATGCTTCTTATAAGACCGCTTATGAATATAGTTTTCACCTAATTTCAAAAAAAATGTGAAAACTTTAAATTATCTACGTCCGTCTGTCCGTCTGTCTGTGAACACAACCCATCCGTCATTATACCACGTATAATGACAAATGAGGTGTCAAATGAAAGCTTATAATCCAAGGATGGTACTAAATGTAAGCAATTTGACCTAGGCTGTCTGTCCGTCTGTCCCTCCGACCGCGAATATAATTCCTCCGTCAATATACCACGTAGAATGACGAATGAGGTGTCAAATGAAAGCTTATAATCCAAGAATGGTACTAACGGTGAGCAATTTGACCTAGGCTGTCTGTCCGTCTGTCCGTCCGACCGCGAATATAACTCCTCCATCATTATACCAGGTAGAATGACAAATGAGGTGTCGAATGAAAGCTTATAATACAAGAGTGGTACTAAAGGTGAGAAATTTGACCTAAGACTGTTGGTTTTAGAAAAGTAACCAGAAGTACTGTTTTAAAGTCACCGGCATAGTAAAAGTGATATATTATTCGACGCGCCTTCGCAAGACGAGAATAAATATATACTTCCGGTTTCATGACTCTCTGTCTGTCCGTCGGCGAATACAACTTCTCCGTTATTAATACAGATAGAAAGACAAATGAGGTGTCGAATGTAAGCTTATATTATAACCCAAGGATGGTATTAAAGATAAGAAATTTGACATTAGATTTCCCGTTTTAGAGTTACAACCGTAAGTACTGTTTTAAAGTCACCGAAATACTATAAGCGATATATCATTCGACGTGCCTTATCAACCTGAAAAAAAAATGTAAAATTTTGGTTTTAATATCATTTCCGGATAAAAAGTTCCAACCAGAAGTACCATTATAGTCGCAGAAATAGTATATAACATGTAACACATCAATAGAAGCTTATTGAAAAGTTGAGTTTGAGTCTTTAGTTCTGGTTTTGAAATAATTCATATTTAAACAATGATGACCCAAAGTTTAGTAAAAATGACTCGACGTAAAGTTACACCAAGAGGTCAAATATCGACTTCCATTTCTATTTTCGATTACTGAGTCTTGCCGTTCCTTGTATTCAGTTGCAGCAAATGCCTGGCAGCCACTGGTAAGGTGTGGTATAACCTGATCTTGAGTGGCCAGTAATGATCCTTATGTTTCGGGGAACAACTTTCCTGATGTCAACCAATAGTTCTACGCTGTATTGTCGACATAGTCTTGGCTGACCTCATTGTGATGTCGCCGGTGCAGAGGTTTACCCATCCAGGTACGCATTTTTTCGTCCTTTGTAAGGTGGTTTATGCGCATTTCTGGTTCCGTCAGTTTGATCGGTGTTGTGTCATCTACTGCGCAGATAGCGTGATGTAGAGTAGATGTCTCAACTTGCATCTGAAAATAGTTCTTAAATTAGCAATTTGTTTATCTAATTGCTCACCTATAACCATAAGTCCTCTTCCTCCTAGATTCCGTGGTAATGTCGTTCTTTCTACTGCACTTTTAGGATGGTGTTTTTGTGCCTTTGTGAGGTGTGTTCTTACTTTTCGCTGAAGATACTCTATGTCCGTTTATGTCCACTTAACAATGCCAAATGGATAGCTAAGCGCGGAACATGCGTAGGTGTTGAGTGCCTTAAACAAATTTCTACTGTTAAGGTGTGAACGAAGCATTTGTTATACCCTTCGTATAAACTCCGTAGTTATCTCAGTTTTCATTTGCTTATGGTCAATTTTAAGCGCCTGCTTTACTCCAAGATATTTATACATATCGTTTTCACTCATGGCCTCGATGTTCTGGCCATTTTGCATATCGAATCCTGTGGGCTATATTTTCCTCTGACTATATTTAAAACACGGCACTTGTCTAGTCCGAAGTGCATACTAATATCATTTGAAAATGATTTTACAATTTTTAGCATCTCATCTAAGTTGGTTTCGAGTGTAAGCCATTAATTTCAAATCATTCATATGTATACAACAGATGATTAAGCTTCGCTACTACATTATTGTTGTTTTTAATGCTAAAACCTAAGTCAGTGGAGTTCAATAGCTGAGATAGTGGGTTCATAGCTAGATATAACCACAGTGGACTTAACGTTAACGAATCTCCTTGGAACAAGCCTCGGCTGATTGCGATATTTTCAGTTTCGATGTTATTTTCAGCAGGTATTTGAAGGTGAATTCTAGTCTTCCACTCCGTCATTATATGCTTTAAAAATGTCACTATATTATCATCGACTTTATATATTCTCAGTATATCTATAAGCCATTCATGCGGCACTGAATCAAAGGCCTTCTTGTAATCAACGAAGGCAGTAAATAGGTTCCCCTTTTTGGAATATGCCTGGTTAGGAATGAATGAGTCGATGATAATTTGTTCTTTGCAACCCATGGAACCCTTAGCGCATCCTTTCTGTTGAGGCTCTATGATATTGTTCAGAACACAGTGTTGATAGATTCGCCGGGCTACACAGGATGTGACCAGTTTATACAAAGTTAGAAGACAAGTAATTGGGCGGTATTTGGTTGGATCTTGGGTATTATTTTGATTCTTCGGTATTAAATAAGTGGTTCCCTGGGTTAGGAATGATGGTATTTCCTGCGGATTAGAAATAACATTATTAATTAGTGTTGATAAACAATCATGAACACTCCAAAACTTCTTAAGCTAGAAGTTTTGAACTCCGTCTGGTCCAGGAGATTTCCAGTTATGAAGCTCTTTGATGATATTTGAGACTTTTTCAGTGATGAAGGGTTCGTAGAGAGTAGTAGTGTAGTGTTGGCAGTTCTGTGTCGTATCTTATATCCATCCAGCATTGGTATTAAGAGTAGCTTGTGTGTAAAGTTGATTTCTCCAAAACTCATGAATTTCTTCTTAGCTTGGATAAGAGTTATCGAGATCTTCTACGCTGGAATTGAGTTTTCGATAGAACGCCTTCTCAGCAGTCTCAAAAAGTGCATTGTCGGATTTTCGGTTGTTACTCACTTTATACCTTCTTAGTCGTCCTGAATAAACGGAGAGTTTTTGTTTTAATGTATCCAGACACTGTTGGGCTGTGTTATTTTCTGGATCATAGCTTGAGTGTCTTACAGTACTCAGTATTATTTTTTCAGCTCTCCTGATGACTTTTCTACTTCTTACACCTCGTACATATTCTGTGACTTGATCAATATCCCTACGCAGTAGTTCAATCTTTCCAAGCAGTATTTTTTCCCAGGGTGCAATTCTGTGACCAGTCTTTCCGTTATTAGTACTCCGTCGTGTTCTGATCTTAATGCTCATTATATTAGCAATTGCTGTTGCTGCCCAGTAGATTAGCATATGCAAATATTCTAATGTGTGGGCTTCTACGACATAATTGGGTAGGACTTCAGTGTTCACAATTTGTAACAGCGCACCTAGTTTTTTACAAGAGTTTATACGTGGTAGCGGTGGTCTGCTAAGTGGGTTTGTTCCATTTAACTCCTGTACGCCACGTGGCATTTCGCTTACTAGGTTATCACGTATAACTCGTTGTTTTCCTGCTCTGTATCGTCAGGTTGAGTTTCTTGTATGACAAGCTCAGGAAATCTGCTCACGAACTTCATCAGGGACTTGATCTCCAATTACTACTTGGTTATAAATCCCCCGTACGACTTCGCTTCTGATGGTATTGCGTCTAATCTCTGGGATAAAGTTGTTTCTTTGAATTACCCGGTATTGGTCTGATACTCTTTGCTCCGATACTTGAATATCTGACTACGTCCTGCAAAATTCGGCATACAGCTGTTGTCGGTAGACGATTGTTTCTTGACCGAAGTTTGTCACCTTGTAGTAGATGCGCAAAATGTTTTAGCTAATGGACACAGTCCATTTCATGCGCTGCTCGGTCGTCCCGCTTGAGTGAGCGCCGGCTGCACCGAGAGAAAAACATTCTTGACATAAAGAAACTTTATTAATATTTAAGAAAGATCGAGTTGGCATATTGCATAAGAAATATATCTTTGTATGTAAGATATAATTTCCTAAAATATTTCAAATAAATTTTATTATACCCATAGAAATATATCTTAAACCTGATTGAACTATCACTTTCTTGCAAACTGCAAACCCATTTGTCAGAAAGAAATTATATTTGTCATAAGAATATACTTTCTTGGCATTACGAAACTCTCCTTTCTGAGCAATGATATTTCTTAGCAAGGAATATTTGTTATCTTACCATTATTAATTAATGTATATAATGTTAAGAAATATATTTCGCAGATATAATTGTATATTTAGAATTAAGTTACATTTCTTAAAAATAAAGTGATATTACATACGGCGAAATAAATCATTTTGTTAAGGTAAAATTATTCTTTATTAGATAATAAAAAGAGGATATAAAACGTTATATATTAATACATACAAATAATTTCTCCACTTTTAAACCACTGGCTTCTATACAATAATAAAAGGATGGAGAGGCAAATCCAACTTCCTTAATTTTTCCTTCTTTTTGTTAATAGCGCTTTGTATGTCAGCAATTACCTAAAACAAAACCGTTATAGAAAGAGTAAACTTATTTTAATAAAAAAAATTTATAAGGATATTAGTACATACTTATTTTGACAAAAGGAAATACAAAAAAAAAAACAAATACACGGGCCCACATAAAACCTATTAATTTTTTGGTATAAGAACGGTAGGTATCAGTAAAACAGTCTACAATCCAAAAACATTTCTTGGCATTTCAACAAATAATAATCAATCGTATTTACTTCAAACATGGCTTTATTTATCCTACCATCTTTGTTAATTTTGTTCTTTTTGTATATGAAATATTAATTATTTATCTGTATAATATTAAGTCACACAATAGACATTGTTTAGCTAAAACCAGAAGAAAAATACAACTAATGTAAAACATTGAAGCAGACATAATATTGTAATTTTATTTATTTATATAATCTAAAAGAGACAGCAAACCTAATCATTAAGAAATTTTATTACAGGAAAGTATTATTACTTTACATCTTAAGTTTTTTATACCTATTAACTAAATTTCTTAACAGTTAAGATGTTTCTTTTAGACTAAGTAATATTTCTTTGCGACAAATAAAGCACACGCCATGTTTGATATAACGTTGAATTGTAGGATTGTATATAGAAGACGATACATTCAAGAAACGTTATGGTTTATACATAAGTATACACATTTTTATAAAGGAACTTACTTGTATACAGTTCTACCATTTATGGAAGCCCCTAGTTGGTTAATAGCTCTTTTCAATATTGTTCTGAAGCTTTATATTATATTATTCTCTCCGAGGTGGAAGTCGAAACGTCAATAAAATCATTTTTTAAATTAAAGTGTGGCTTATTTCCCAGTAAGAATAAGATCCTTTCTTTCAGAGTTGTCCATCATTATAGATATCTAAAATACATATAAAGATACTATTATGTTTCTTTTAGAAATACATTTTCGGATATGCAACAATATTATTATTTATTACATCTTACCTAAATTAATCAATTTACTTTTATTTAATACATATATGTACCTAACTTTAAACTATCCCTTAGATTTTAAAGAAACCCAACAAATCCATAATCCATCTATGAAAATGAACTAATTACACGCCATCTTGCCAAACACTGAGATTAAACGACAAAAATAGTGAATAATGGTTACTGCGCAATTCTTTTGTGGAAGAAAATCTCTTTGCAAGTAACATTTCGGCATTAATGATAAAGTTTTTATTTAATAACCACAGTTACTACAGAAGGTATTTCTGAAAAATTATTTCTTGTTTAAAATATTTATTTGGTTGCAAGAAAATTCCTTGTTCACAAATATAAAAATGGATTAACTTAACATATTTATATTTCTTATACTGCAAAATATTTGAAGTTTTCAATTTAAGAAACAAAAACTTTAGGATAAGAAAATTAAAATGTAACTATTAATGTATTTCTTAGTATTGAAGAAATTATCTGTAACAAGTTATTGAGTTTTATTTAAAAAAACTCGTTTCTTTATATGTGAAGCGGTATGTTTAAATTAATACGATACGTTAACTTTTAAGAAACATAGCTCAAAGAAATCAGTGTTTTAGGAGAAAAGACATTGTTCTCTTGGTGTGATGTTCCAGCGCAGCACCTTCGGCGGGTGGAGCTCTTGTTGTTGTTTGGCTCGCTTGTGGTTGTTGTGGTTGGGCTGTAGCTGATTGTATGACAGGGCCTGCCTCCTTAACACCCTGCGACCGACGTCGACGTCCCTCATGCTGTCACGTTCAGCGCCGGCTCCAGACGTGCCCTGGCGATCCCCAAACAGCGACCCTAAACATAAACTATTAATCTTTATTCACATGGGTGTGCATTATATACTTACTGTCAGGTGTCAATTTTTGTTCCACGGCAGGTATCCCTGCTACACTCTGGGCATTGGCGCTACGAATTCCCAGAAAGCATCCTCCATTAGCAGGGGGCCGCGCCTGATAGAAGAACTGACAAAAAACTCCCACAGGCTACGGTATCTATTACTACCTTTATTATTATTAGTTCCGAATTGAAAGTATAAATAATATAAACATGAATTACAATTACACGCAATCAATCGTGTTTATACAATCTTGTTTTTTTTATTTGTTTATCTTTGCCGAATCGTAAAATTAAATTAAAAAAATAAACATACATATGTCGGTACAAAATAAGTTGAAAGATTTTTAAAAATAATTTATATCTAAAGTAAGGAATCTCCACCTATGGATAAACAAAAAAGTAAACTAGTTTATAAAGCAAAAACAGAATACAAACCCAGCCAAAAGAATATTATTAAATTTTTGTTAGTGTCTGTGTTTGTGTTAGGCGACATATTTTGGAAGAAGAAAAACAAAATTAATTAAAGAATAGTTTGAGGTAACTACTTCTTTTAATCCTTATTATATATTAAAATAAGTTTAAATAATTTTCTTGTTTATATAAATAAATCATTGCATTGATCTTAGTGACTACTGCACATTTTTTCAAAAACAAATGAGGTATTATAACATCCATAGAGATATTAATTATTTAGCATTCTTATTTGATGGTATTAATTTTAAATAAAAAAAAATTGAAAATATTTAACGACATTCTTTTTATCCGTTTTTGTGAGAGTTTTTTGATAAAACTCTGTATACTAGTCCATTAACTCACGGTTAAATATTGCAAAACCTCCGAATTTTAAAGAACCGCTTAGATTGACATGAACTTGTACATACACGTAGCTAACATGTCAAAGAAAAAAGTGATATTGTGCAGATGTGTCCTTTTGTCCATTAGTAGTTCTAGTCCTTAGACTAGTTCTAAGCAACTTTTGTTCTATAGAGTTTTTTCACTAAGTCAAGACTTTTCGAATTTTTGCGAGTGTTTTTATGTTCATTTTTCAACAAAAACAAACACGTTTCTAGACGATTTTTCGCAAATAACTCAAAAAATAAGTATTTCATCGAAAAATATATTATTGACAACAATACAGCTTATAAAAAAGTAAAAAAAAACGTGTATATTATATGAAGTCTGTAAAATCGAATATTTCAACGTGAAATAACCAAAAAGTGAAGCACTTTTTGGGGAATACTCATCACAACTTTTTTAAAGTGTTTAAAAGAAGCTTATTTTTTTATTTTTAAAAAAGTTTCTAGCATGAAAAGTAAGCAAGTTACACTCAAAATAAAATTTTTTATTTTGGTAAGAAGAATCGTGAACCTTATCCCCTAATTAGCATTTCAAATGAAAAGGTTGCCGCTTCACAAGTCATTTTAATGTGTTGTTTATATTATGATCTGTAAGTTTCATCGGTTCAAAGTGCTTATTATTGAAAGGGCTGTAGTTGAAAAAGCTTGAACGAGTCACTAGTTAACCAATTTTTGTCTTACAGAATCACAAAAATCAAACATATTCAGAAAAGCCAAATCTATATTTTTACTGTTTGAAATTTTTGGTTTTACTAATAATGTTTAATAGTCTAAGAGCTAGTGAACCTTTTGACTAACGGTCGTCCTGTAAGGCTAGAAATTTGTAGAGTGATAATTCATAGCACACCAAAGCTAAAAACCATGACCTGGCAGGCCTCAGCGGTGCACGTGTATCTACCAGGTGAATCGAAAAGTGCAAATTTAGGGGGTAAAATAAACTTTCTCCTGTAAGGTTTAAATTTAAGTATGTGTTTCAGTAAGTCATTTAAAAGAAATGTGTAAAATGACAGGCGATTCTGAAGAGCATAAGACCTTGCCAGGCGAGGGGAAAGATTAGGGGTTTTTCCTAAATTTATTTTTTTTGCATCGAACAAATTTTTTTTAAGTTTTCTGAATCATTCCAAACAGAAAAGGTCTTTGGTGATTTTTCTCTTAAGTTAATAGTTTTTGTTATATAAGCGATTGAAAATTTTGAAAATTGCGAAATCGACCATTTTTAACCCCAAATCGGATATTTATCTAAAAATCTCAAAGTTGCCAAGGTAGGTAGATATTCTTTAAACATTGATTGATGAAATCCCAAAGAGTTTTTTGCAATACAATATCGGAAACCCCTTTGTTTTTTAATTGCTAATCAAGCGGACGCTTCACTGTAGTATAAGTGAGGACGTTTGAGTTGGCATAAATTCATTATCTCGAGAATTGGCAAATTTCAAGAGCAATCTTCAGACAGGTCGATTTTTATTTTAAATTAGGACTTTTTGGCATATATATAATACTAGTGACGTCATCCATCTGAGCGTGATGACGTAATCGATGATTTTTTTAAATGAGAGTAGGGGTTGTGTGATAGCTCATTTGAAAGGTTATTTAATTATCGATTCACTAATATAAACAATAACATAATTATTTATACAGGGTGTACAAAAAAATTTTTTTTATTAAATTAACTTTGATTAAATTTGACAAATAGAAGAAAAAAATTTTTTTGTACACCCTGTATAAATAATTATGTTAATGTTTATATTACTGAATAGAGAATTAAATAACCTTTCAAATGAGCTATCACACAACCCCTACTCTTATTTAAAAAAATAATCGATTACGTCATCACGCCCAGATGGATGACGTCACTAGTATTATATATATACCAAAAAGTCCTAATTCAAAAATAAAAATCGACCTGTCTGAGGATTTCTCTTCAAATTTGCGCATTCTCGAGATAATGAATTTATGCAAGCTCAAACGTCCTCAATTATACTACAGTGTAGCGCCCGCTTGATTAGCAATTAAAAAAACAAAGCGGTTTTCGATATTTTATTGCAAAAAACTCTTCGGGATTTCATCAATCAATGTTTAAGGAATATCTGCGTACCTTGCCAATATTGAAATTTTTAGATAAATGTCCGATTTGGGTTAAAAATGGCCGATTTCGCAATTTTCAAAATTTTCAATCGCTTATATAACAAAAACTATTAACTTAAGAGAAAAATAACTCAGGACCTTTTCTATTTGGAATGATTCAAAAAGCGTAAAAAAAATTTGTTCGATGCAAAAAGAATAATTTTAGGAAAAACCCCTAATCTTTCCCCTCGCCTGGCAAGGTCTTATGCTCTTCAGAATCGCCTGTCATTGTACACATTTCTTCTAAATGACTTACTCAAACACATACTTAAATTTAAACCTTACAGGAGAAAGTTTATTTTACCCCCTAAATTTGCACTTTTCGATTCACCTGGTAGATACACGTGCACCGCTGAGGCCTGCCAGGTCATGGTTTTTAGCTTTGGTGTGCTATGAATTATCACTCTACAAATTTTTAGCCTTACAGGACGACCGTTAGTCAAAAGGTTCACTAGCTCTTAGACTATAAGTTATTTTGAAAAATGGGCATTTTTTTCAGATGTAAAAAAATTCATACTTTAAAACCAAACTTTTTCAAAAATAAGAACTTTAAACCAATGAAATTTACAAATCATATAAACAATGCATAAGTAAAGTAACTTGTGAACGGTAAGGATTAATTTCATTTGGGATGCTAATTAGGAGGTAAGTTTCAAGATTTTTTTTGCAACAAACGGGACCAACGTTATTTTGAGTATAACTTGCTTACTTTTGATTCAAGAAAAGTAAAAAAATATAAATAAAGCTCCTTTTTTACAACACTTTAAAAAAGTTGTGATGAGTTTTCCCCGAAAATTGTTTCATTTTTTAGTTATTTCACGTTGAAATATTCGATTTGGAATTTGACGAATAAAAACTTACTTTTCATTAGCTACAACTCTGCTATTACTGGGTCTCCAGACTTACTATATACATTTTTTTAATTGTGTATATTTTTGCTAAGTACTGAGTTATTTGTGAAAAACCGTCTAAAAACGTGGTTTTTTTGTTGAAAAACGAACGTATCCACTCGCAAATAACTCGAAAAGTATTGACTTAGTGTAAAAACTCTATAGAAAAAAGTTGGTCAGAATTATAGACCTGGATCCCGCGTACCAAAAAAAATTGATTAACAGCAAGCTAAAAATTTGTTAATAGCTTAACGGTGTCTAGTCGGACAAACTTTGATGTATGGTAACACTGGAACAGGGGAAGTTTTAATTGTGGAACAGGTTAAAATTTGGAACTACACACTACGAAAACGTTCCATGTATTTTGTCGGTTAGAACTTCCAATTTATTTGTTACTATTTCATTAAACTCTCATGCAAAAACCAGACTGGTGTTAGTCATAAAGTGGGCATTTTAATGAGTGGAACACGAAGAACATGTCAAATGACAGGAATCATGTCGGTTAGTAATAGCAGTCTGATTTTTGCATGACACTTTAAATGAAAGGGTAACAAATCAATTGGATGTTCTGTCCGACAAAATACATGGGACGTTTTCGTAATCTGACGTTCCAAATTTTTAAACTGTTCCACAATTAAAATTTCCCCTGTTCCAGTGTTCCCGTACATCAAAGTTTGTCCGACTAGACACCGTTAAGCTATTAACAAATTTTCAGCTTGCGATTAATCAACTTTTTGTTGGTGCGCGGGATCCAGGTCTATTAGTCAGGTTATCCACTTCCGGATTTTTTGAACGTATGTTTTTTTTGACCCCCGAGAAGGACACCCCCAAGCACACATCGGCACAATATCATTATTTATCTTTGACATGTTAGCTATGTGCAATGTGCATGCCAAATTTTAGGTCAAAAAATGTTCTTTAAAATTCGGAGCAAAAACCGTGAGTAAATGGAGACTATACTCGACTGCCTTGATATACCGCACAATTTTTATTAGCATTAGATTAAACTGTTTTTGTAGAAGATTGTTATTCTTCTTCTTCTTTTATATAAGCAAATTTGCTTGTTCATTGGCGGGTTGTTGCCTCTTACAGCGGGTTGTGTTCGCCTTTCTACTGATGTGATTGTTCCGTTCTTTTTCATATTTAGTGTCCACTCGTTTATACCCTGTATATTACATTTTGTTCTGATCTCGTCAATGCTTATTCTGTCTCTCAACGTGTTTCCTGTAGTTGTTCTGAATATTCTTATTTCCGCTGTTTCTAGCCTTCTGTGTGTTTTTTCGGCTCTACCGGGTCTTTTTTCTGATCATTATTTCCTGTTTAACACCATTATTGGCCTTATACTGGCCTTATAGATTTTGGTTTCATCTCAGAGTTATGCCTTATAGTATGTCGGTGACGCCTTATAGTATAATTAAGGCATTATGTTAAAATATTTGATCTTTGTACTTCGTTTCCAATCTATCCATAGCTGGACTATGCATCCCCAGATACTTTTTTTCCATTACTTCTTCAGTGCAAACTCAATCGATTGTATTCAATTTGTGAACTAGTCATTGAATTCTATCTTCATTTTGGGTTATTAAAATTGCATTCGCTGCTCTTCTGATAATTTTCTATTTTTTAATTTCCTTAATGCTTCCTTTACTTCTCTCCCCCTCCTAAATGTTTATTGTTTATTTATTAATTTTTCATTATTTTGGTGTTGGTGACCCATCATCGTCACTATTATCAAATAGGAATCAAAAGGTCTTTGTCCATGTTTCCTTCTGAATTTATTTCGTTTTTGTTAGTTCATATATTTTCTTTGTCTTCTGATCATACTCCATATTTCTGGTCACGTGTACTGGTGTACTGATATTCTTCTTTGTGGGTAGATAATGACTCTGTTTTTTAAATGTGCCTCCAATAAGTTGTCACCTCATACAACATTACAAAACTTCATATTTTAAGAAATAAGACATCGAGGAAAATCAAAAGATGTAAAAATATACATTGTCCCTTTAAATAAAACGAAGCTACAAGTAAATTTTAAACGGAAGTAGCAAATGGATGAAAATATTTTCATTAAATAATTCACTCTTCAAAACCCCCTCATTCCCATTTTCATGATTCAGTTACCTTTAGTTGTCGAGATATTTCTAATTTGCCGTTTATCTGCCGCACCATGTATATTCAGTACTGGACTATACTGAATCTACAATCAAGATGCAATAGAAATAAACAAACCAAGACACGTTAAATACTACTAAGAACACTCTCGAATCATAATTTACAATGTATAAACTTTGGAAATCATGATTTGGGATATACAATGTATACAGGGTGTTTCATTAATAATTGTCCATATAGTAACTGGAGAAACCTTAGCACAAAATACGAAGATTTAACCTAAAATACCTAAATAAAATGTGGTTCCTTACTGAGTTACAGGGTGTTTTATCTAAAAATTTAAAAATTATTTTTGCTCAGAATTTTAAAACTATTCGATGTATCCTTTTCATACTTGGCAAAAAGTGCGACTACTACTACTAAACTACACCCTACTAAATTACGATAAACAAACGTTTCTAGCTACTACCAGAGGCGTACGACAGGGGATGGTGAATGGTTGACCCTTCTAAAATTCTACGCCACTGGAGGAATTACTATTTTAGTGCCATTTTTAGATTCACCAATACTTTCTACGTAACTAATATAATCTTCATTGGTAACGATAAAGTCATTAGTTTTCGAGATATTTGAAGTTAAATATGAAACGGCACAGTTATTTTGATTAATTTATGATATGATTCATATAATTTAAATTTAAAAATTATTTGTACCCAGTACTTTAAAACTATTTGGCGTATCCTTATCATACTTGGCAGAAAATGTAGGTACTGTAAACCCTACTAAATTAAGATAAATAAACTTTTCTAGCTACTACCAGAGGCGTACGACAGGGGATAGTGGCTGGTTGACCCTTCCCAAATTCTATGCCACTGACGAAATTGCTATTTTAGTGTAAATTCTTGATTTTGCAATACTTTTTATGTAAATAATATACTCTTCATTCGTAACGATAAAATGATTAGTTTTCGAGATATTTGAAATTAAAAATGAAGCGACACAATACATTAATAAAAATAACCGTGTCGTTTCATTTTTAACTTCAAAGATCTCGAAAACTAATGACTTTATCGTTACGAATGAAGAGTATATTATTTTCATAGAAAGTATTGGAGAATCCAAAAATTGAACTAAAATAGCAATTTCGCCCGTGGCGTAGAATTTGAGAAGTTTCAACCATTCACTTTCCCCCGTCGTACGCCTCTGGTAATAGCCAGAAACGTTTGTTTAACATAATTTAGTAGTATGTACAGTACCTATACTTCCTGCCAAGTATGAAAAGGATACGTCGAATAGTTTTAAAATGCTGAGCAAAAATTTTTTAAATTTTTAGATAAAACACCCTGTAACTCAGTAAGGAACGACATTTTATTTAGATGTTTTAGGTTAAATCTTCGTATTTTGTGCTAAGGTTTCTCCAGTTACTATATGGACAATTATTAATGAAACACCCTGTATACATTGTAAATTATGATTCGGGAGTGCTCCTAGTAGCATTTAACGTGTCTTGGTTTGTTTATTTCTACTGCATCTTGATTGGAAACTTAGTATCGATCACTAAAACTACTGTTACCTTTATTTCATCATTAGTTTTCGTGGTTTTAAATATAGTGCAGTCACTGAAGGTTTTCACCTCCGATTTCGTTGAACCTCCATCGATTTACATGAAAATTGGTGAGTAGTTAGAGTATACCTTAAGACACAAAAGTGACATGGTGCCTATACCTAAATGATTCAAATGTAAGTTTTAACAAAAAAGTTATTATTACCAAAATTGAAGATAATAAAATATCAAATGGATTTCTTACTTGAAAAACCTTTTAGAGTTAATTAAAAGTAAGTTATAGGTGACTGAATGTATATTTTTTTCGGCCTAGAACTCTTCTTCTTCTTCTTCTTCTTCTTCTTCTTCTTCTTCTTCTTCTTCTTTTTCTTCTTCCTCTTCTTCTTCTTCTTCTCCTTCTTTCTCGAAACTCCTTATGCCCCTCAGGGGCGTCGGATGTTTTATGCATCCTCTATCCATATCTTCCATTTCTTGCGGTCCTTTGCTAACTCTTTCATTTGTTGATGTGTTTTCCCTTTTTCCTGTCCAATTTCTATAATCTGATCGATCCATCTCTTCTTTGGCCTCCCTTTCCTTATTTTACCATATCTTTTTGATTCCATCACCTGCTTTGGTAGTCTTCCCTGGTCCATTCTGTTAATGTGTCCATACCATTTTAATTTTCTTTTTTGTATCTTGGTTATTATCGATTCCTGTTTCAGTCTTTGTCTAATATCTTCATTTCTTATTCTGTCCAATTTCGTTTTCCCTGCTATTTTTCTTAGCTGCTTCATGTCCGCTGCGTTTATTGTACTGTCTATTTTTGCATTGTTTACCCATGTCTCACTTGCATATATTAAAGTTGGTACAGAGATTGCGTTGTATACCTTCAGTTTTATTTCTTTATCTATTTCTTCCTTTCCAAATATTGTTTTATTTAGTGCATAGTAGATCTTATTTCCTTTTTTCGATCTGTATGAAATTTCTTGATCTATCTTTCCATTCTCTGATATTATTTCTCCAAGGTATTCAAACGTCGAGACTGTTTCTATTATTTCGTTTTTGCACCTAAATATCGTTTGGTTTATTTCTTCCCTTTTTTTTTGGGTTACTAGCATGGTCTTCGTTTTCTTTACATTTACCCCCATTTTCAAATTTTCTATTTCCTCCACCCAGATATCGATTAATTTTTACATTTTCTCTTTATTGTCTGCTATTATTACTAAGTCATCTGCATATAGTAATCCCTCCATTCTCACTGGTACTAAATTCGTGTACTTTATTTTTGACTGTAATTGCCTTGACCTTCTTTTAGCGCTCTTCATTACTCTATCCATTACTAATATAAACAAAACTGGGCTGAGACTGTCCCCTTGTTTTATTCCTCTCCTTAGGTTTATTATTGGCGATCTGTTTCCGTTTATTTGTACTTTAGCAAGTACGTGAGTAGTTAGAGGATACCTTAAGACACAAAAGTGACATGGTGCCTATACCTAAATGATTCAACTGTAAGTTTTAACAAAAAAGTTATTATTACCAAAACTGAAGATAATAAAATATCAAATGGATTTCTTACTTGAAAAACCTTTTAGAGTTAATTAAGAGTAAGTTATAGGTGATTGAATGTATATTTTTTCGGCTAGAACTCAAATATATGTATTCAAGCTTAAATAACGGGAAAACGATGCATTTTATAAAATAGACTTATGAAACACCTGTCAAAGTACCTACTCAAGAATACCTATCAAGTGAACTCCAGATTAAGTTGATAGCATCAAAGCTAAGCAAGTTATGACGAAAATAATAATTTCAAATTTTTGAATTTTTTCGGAAAAAATGAAAAAAAATACGCTATTTCCAAAAAATTAAAATGTATAGTAGTCCGTATAAGACTTTCTTTTATTTTAGCATAAGTAATAACCTCAAAAACTTTGACCGGTTTAAAAAGCATAATTTTTGAAAACAAAAATATGATTTAAAAAAATCCTATTTTTTCAAATTTGTGTAAATTTCATTTTCTTTTGATTATTTTTTGATGATTTTAACTTCCAATCGTATAGTAAGATATTTGATCACGTTTTTAATTCTGTCCAATCAGATTATAATTATACTGAGAATTATCTACTGTAGAAAATTACCGATAGAATTTTTTTAAGTAGATTGTTTCTGTTTAATGGCAACCAGTTTCCTAGTTTTGACAACTGTCACATTTAAGAAAATATCCATAATATAGGTATTAAAAAATAATCTTACGAATATCACACTACAGTAAGAATAAATAAGAAAATAATGCTTCATTTTTACTCAAATTTGTTGTCATTGGGCAATAGCCACTCGAGCCCTGCGGGCTCTCGTGTCTATTGCCAGACAACAAAATTTTCGAAAAACTGTCGCATTATTTTCAATTTATTCTCACTGTAGTGATATTATACCCGATTATTTTTTTCGCCTGTCAAATTCTGACGTTTTTGCTTTTTCAGCCAATCACCACGCGTCGTTCTAGCCAATCATTGAGTGTAATACTGATAAAACCGCCTCTTCCTTGATAAAACAGTCTCTTCCTTGATAAAACTTAAGGTACCCTAAATTTCACATAATACGTACTTTTATTATTTACGAACGACATTGGAAAATCTCATATTAGTTATAAAAATTGTGTTTTTAATAATTGTTCATTTTCGATTTAAACAGTTTTTTATGTATTAACAATATAATAAATAAATTGGTTCATTTTTAAATCATAAAATAATTTATCTATAACCTACTTAAGACATTGATCCTAGTTGTCTTAAAAATATTCGTATTTACTAATAATACATATTGGTTCACAAAATAATCTTTTCAAATACCACTCGTCCTCTAAATTTTGCTTGATAAATTTTTTCGTTTTCATGCTTAAACTTCTTTATTTAGGGTAAAATCACTCAAACAAACCGAAATGGATAAAATCACTCGTCCTTCGGACTCGTGATTTTATCATTCGGTTTGTTTTCGTAATTTTACCAAATAAAGAAGTTTTCGTGAAAACAAAAAAATGTATCGATAAAATTTAGAGGACTCGTGGTATTACCTTTGATAATAACTCCAAAAGTAATCGATATACGTAAAAAATTATAAAAAACTAAATTTTTATTTTTTCTTTAGCAAATATTTTAGTTTTTTCTTCGGATAAAAAATAACCGAGAGAGAAACATTTAAAACATAAATTTTACTGCGAGCACCATGTAACCGGGGCCGGTTAACCTTTTATCTTAAAACAATAAGGGATATATAAGATAAGGCCGTCCGCACATGGAGCGACGCTCGAAGTAATCGACTCGATTCCAATCGCGTAGATCTCTCCCCGTCACTTAAGTTCCTTCGTTGTGGCATTGAGTTCCGTACACGGAGCGTTTAGAATTGCAAATCTCCTCGTCTTGTACGACTTTCGTTCCGTGCGATCTGAAGCGAACGAGAAAGTTCGTGTGAGATGCACGTTTAGTCATTATTTTATTTGTTTGCTTCGTTTTCGTTGGTTTTTGCCCTAAATTAAATTTTAGTCTTTTTAAAGATCGGTGAATGTTATGTTCGTTGATTGTAGTACTATTAGCTTTGTGGAAATATATTGTTTATAATGTAAAATTCTGAAAACATTGAACTTCTGTTTCTAGGTGTTTATTATAAAATTCGTTGAGGAAGTAGAAAAATACCCTCAACTGTATAATGCAACTGTATAAAAATTTAATAATACCGTAATTAGTCCTGTCGCCAGGGGGGGTACAACGGCCTCGTTAATTCAGATGGACTTACTCAAGTTTTTTTTATGTATTTTGACCCGTAGAACACGAATTTTTTGGGTAACAGTTGATCCGGATGTCGATAAGATTGTTATAGACCAAGAACTTGAGGAATCAAAAAACAGCGATTTTTGGCAAAACAAAACAATATTTTGTATTTTTTGGGCCATTTTAAGTAAAAAATATTTCTACAAGTTTTTTCGTAGGATGCACAGTTTTCGAGATAAACGCGGTTGAACTTTCAAAAAATCGAAAAATTGCAATTTTTGAACCCGAATAACTTTTGATTAAAAAATAAAATAGCAAGTCTGCTTACCGCATTTGAAAGTTTAAGTCAAATTATATCGGTTTTGATTATTTGCATTGGTAAAAATTTATTTTTTTATTGTTTAACAAAGCTATAAATACGTAGGGTTTCCCGTGCTTTTACATGCGTTTTAACGCATGTAACGTAGAAATAGTCTTGATTGCACTAGTACCTATTCTACCTACTCGTTCGATTTTAAATGAGAAATCATAGAAACATCACTCACGCACTAGTTGTTTGTAGCTTTGTTTAACAATAACACAATAAATTTTTAGCACTGCAAATAATCAAAACCGACATAATTTGACTTGAACTTTCAAAGGCGCTAAGCAGAATTGCTATTTTACTTTTTAATCAAAAGTTATTCGGGTTTAAAAATTGCAGTTTTTCGATTTTTTGAAAGTTCAACCGCGTTTATCTCGAAAACTGTGCATCCTACTAAAAAACTTGTAGAAATATTTTTTGCTTAAAATGACCCAAAAAATACAAAATATTGTTTTGTTTTGCCAAAAATCGCTGTTATTTGATTCCTCAAGTTCTTGGTCTATAACAATCTTATCGACATCCGGATCAACTGTTACCCAAAAAATTCGTGTTCTACGGGTCAAAATACATAAAAAAAAACTTGGGTAAGTCCATCTGAATTAACGAGGCCGTTGTACCCCCCCTGGCGACAGGACTAAATCTTCACAGATCGAAATAGTCGTTTGGGTTACTCTATAAAAAATGCGTTAATTTATAAAAACAGAATCGACTAGTGTGCGGAGGGCAATCGCGTGTGACGCAGGGTTCGTACAAGTCGAGCAAGACGCGCTAACTTCGAGACGTGTCTTCGATCGACCCATGTGCGGACGGTCTAAGTTTTAAGTTTAAAAAATTATTTTATAGCGCTTGAAACTACCTTTTAAACTGTGTTTAGATAAACCTGATATCATAAAAATTAATAGGGTTATTCTAAAAAAAACATTTTTTCTGAAACATTTTTGGAGTATAAATTTTTGCTATCATCTTCTTCGAGAGCTCATTTGATAGATATATCTGAGGGGGATGGAACATCTCGGCTTTGCCGTTTCGGCGTCGCCGTTTGGGCGTCTGGCCAAGTTGACGTCAGCCGTTTCGGCGTCGACCATTTCGGCGTCGGAATTAATTAGTGACGTTACAGCTTACTTATATTAGTTCAATAATTAAAAAGTTAACTCTAGACTTTATGTTCCTACGGTTACTGATGTTGCCATGATCACTTTAAAACACGCGCGTTTTAGTATAATTTGTGCACACTAGAGCGTTGTTAAATAAATAAAATATATGTACCTAGTGCCACTATAAAAAATATTTTATTTGTAAATACAGTATTACATGTATTATATTATGTGTTTATATCCATCCTCCAAAAGGCGAATAATAATTGCAAGTACTTATCTATCGAAGTACTTATCTAATAAACGTCTGTCTCAAAAAACTCGTATAAGGCTGTATAGAACATTGGTAGTTCCCGTTCTCACATATGGATCAGAGGCATGGACGCTAACTAAAACAGATGAATCCGCTCTATCGATTTTTGAAAGAAAGGTGCTACGCAAGATATTCAGAGCGGTCTGTGAGAACGGAATATGGAGGCGTAGTTATAACTTTGAACTGCAGAATATTTACAAGCATACGTTTGGTGGAAAAGATAGTATCACTGTTATTAAGCGAAACCGCCTGCAGTGGGCAGGACATGTAGCCCGGGCCCCTGAATCGAACATGATAAAAAAATCTAACAGCTTAACCCGTGGGAATGAGAAGACGGGGTAGACCAAATTTGAGGTGGATGGACGGGGTAACACAAGATGCCGAGAAGATCGGAGTCGACAACTGGAAAATGCAAGCAAGGGACAGAACAGAATGGCGTAGAAAGCTTGAGAAGGTCGAAGCCCTCTAAGGACTGTAGCCTGCTGTAGCACCAAGATGAATCCAACCTCAAAAAATTATTCAACAATTAAAATAAAGTATTTACGTGTTGTAATTATGTGGTAGTCCTCTCAGAAATTCTATTTATAAAGGTACCTTTAATAATCCAACCAAACAGATAAATAATACTTAACATTTTTACTAACGTATTTTAAAGTGTACCTGGCAACATCAGTAACCTTAGAAACGTAAAGTCTAGAGCTAATTTTTTAATTAAGTAACCTGTAACGTCACCGATTAATTCCGAAGCAGAAATGCCCCACGCCGAAACGGCTGACGTCAACTTGGCTGGACGCCCAAACGGCGCCGCGCCGGAATGGTCACGCCGAAACGGCGATGCCGAGATATTTTAGATCCATTTCTAAGTACTTTAACAAGTGTTTAGTAAGTATATGTCATAAATTGCATCGATTTCCCGTTATTTAATTGAATTACCTATAACTCACTTTGAATTAATAGTAAAAGGTTTTTCTAGTAAGAAATTTATTTAATTTATTATTGCCTTCAATTTTGATAACATTAACTTATTTGTAAAAAGTTATGGATTTTGAGTTATTTACGAAAAGCCGCTTTAAATGATACATTTTTTCACGAAAAATTAAATTCTTTGATCTTTAGTAACTCAAAATATATTTATTTATTTTAATAACAAAATATACCAATTTTTTCTTAGAATTTGTCCCTCTATTGATTTGTGGGGTTATTTTTAATAAAATAATGTTCAGTCCCGAGAAGGGGTGGCATCCACCCCTAGAGTAAAAGCGCAAGTTGGCACCATGTCACTTTTGTTCCTTAAGGTATCCTCTAGCGACTCACCAATTTTCATGAAAATCGATTAAGGTTCAACGAAATAGGAGGTAATAGCTCTTACCCACTTGCAGTGACTGCACTAATACTTCTAAAAATATTTTAGTATTTTAAAACACTATGACTGAAGATAAAAAAACTATTCCAACAACAACAAAATCAATAAACCAAAATACAACTCTGATAGACGATGACAAAAACACCTTTTTGCATTATTCCGCTGCAAGGGGGATAGATGAAGACTTCAAGAAAGGGATAAAATATGAAGAACTAAATTTGGAAAATTTCTTGGGTTGGACACCCCTGATGATGGCTTGTAGAAATAAACACGTCGAGACAGTTAAAGTTATATTAGATCTTGGTGGAGATGCTACGAAAAAGAATAATTTTGGTAAGTGGTCCATATTTAGTATTTAGTACTATTTTGATATGTCAAGATTGACTTACAATAATTTATACTTAGTAGAAGTTAAGATATGATTTTTTGAAATTGCCAACTTTTGACCTGATTTCGCCCTCAAAATCGCTTATAACTCGAAGAAGGTGATATTTTTTCAAAAATTTCTTCTTTTCCCGCAGCACAACAACCCGGGGTGGATCTTAGCGACTACACAACTCGCTTCCATCTCGAAGGGTCGTTCATCATAATTGGGTCAGGCCCAGTGGCGTAGCGTGAGTGTCGGGCGCCTGAGGCGGAAGACAATTTTGCCGCCCTCTTATTTAGGTAGTTTAATTTATTGTATACTATACATTACATATATATATATATATATATATATATATATATATATATATATATGAAAGAACGGCGATTGCATTCTATTACACTTCGACCACCACCGGTATTCTACACGACGTGTTTCGCAGGTTATGTCAACCGCTCGTCAGGAACACCTAGGTGAAGTGGTCGAAGAGGAATAAAATGCATGGGGCCTTCCTGGTAATAATAAAATACCAGACTTCAGTACACTAGGTACGACATCTATATGAAATAAACGAAAGGATTTCTCTGGTGTACAGAAGAAATCCTTTCCTAGACCTTTATTAACCAGGAAGCTTTGCGATAATCTGTTTCCAGTTTTTATTTGTGATGTTGACCCTTCATACAAATTTCTTAAGGCTTTTATTAAGGTGAAACTAATATTCGTCTGTCGTAACACGTTCCAGAATTTGTTTACAGGAACTGTATCGTACGCCTTCTGCAAGTCAATAAACATGAGGTGGGTTTCTTGATTTGTGCTTAATTTTTTTTCTATTAGTTGTTTGAGGCAGAAGATATTATCAGTACAGCTTCTTCCTGTTCGAAAACCGGATTGTCCTTCTTCCTCTTGGTCTATACTTGGTCTTATACTATACATTACATACATTAATTATAGAGAACTTTTCGGCGAGAACAGTCATCATTATTTTGCATTTTACATGTTGGATTTTAAATAAAAAAGTTTATCTAAGTTTTACAATCACGTTTATTAATACAAAAATTCTTTTACTTTAACCAATTAGATACATTAATATAACTTAGGTACCTATCACTTAAGATTAGGTAGGTATACCTTGACGATCGACAAAATTAAATAAAATCAATTTTTAATTGGAACTAGAACGCTACTATAATGTTATATTTTTATCTTTATTGAAAAGTAATATGAGTATTTGTTAGAATTAAAACAAAACTTCCATCTTCAATTAAAAATTTATACGTCTACTTCTTTTATTAAGAGCAAAGTCTGTTATTGCACCGTGAATATATATCGCATCACACACCTCTTGCTTAATAGACAAAATAGCCAAATTAGTTAGTCTTGCAATACTCATTGTCGATCTTAAATAATTTTTAATCAGTTCCAATTTTGAAAAACTCCTCTCACAGCTGGCATTGGTTATAGCAACTGTGAACAATATTCGGAATATTAATAAAATATTTGGCAGAGTATCTTGGAGCTTGGAATTAACAATAAATTTAAATAATTCAAGTGAGTCTGCATTAATCAATTTCGTTGCCTGTAGCAGCAACAGCAACGAAAGTCCACAGTCGAAATTTTTATAGCTTGAAACCCTGCTCTTCAATTTCGTCAGATGCGTAGTCTACATATCTGCATTCAGTATTGTCTGGATCTAATAATATAGCCGTCTAGCCGGCGTTAGATAAACAAACTTAACCGTTAAATTCTGTAGCTGTTGAGAACGCTCACGAATTTCTAGAATAACTCTATCTAACGAAGAAAACAGTTTTCGTCTCAACTCATTTTCACAAGACAAGTTAGTACCTCTAGTTCCGTCATCGAAAATATGCTTTCTTGTTATGCGCCTCCGAGGTTTTATGGAAATTCCAAGTTCTTCACTCATATTTTTGCATAACCTACAGCGCCATTTGCCCATTCCTTTCTTTTCTCTGTCAATATCATCTACAAAGCCTTTTCTTTCTGAGCGCACAATCTTATGTCAAGTCCCTTTGTTTGTAAAAAGTGACGACAATGGCTTTATGATGCCATGTCACATTTACGGCATCACCTCTTGCACTCCACCGGGTGTCTTGAATCCTTCTTATGCCTGTAGCTGCTAATATCAGAACTTCCCCAACGATGTGTCGGAAAAAAAAGAATAGCAACGTTCTAAAGTGCCGAAAAAAGTTGTGCTGATTATTAGTCATAAACGGAGAATTCCCATAAGTTAGTATAGACGTTGTTGCCAGTCGCTACAAAATATCATTCAAAGAAAAGAAATTCCCCGAATTCGTCACAAAATAAGTAATGAAAAATTCCGTGCTCCTTTCAATCGGTTCGAATTTGTAGTTGGGATAAAAATATAAAATTGTTCAAATATTTACAAAATATTTTTATTATTTATTGTTAAATTTTGCCGCCCCCTAAAAAGTGCCGCCCTTGCCGCCCCCACTACGCTACGCCACTGGTCAGGCCCCATCGTTCTTAAATTGACCATATGTTATCTTTCCATAGCATTCGTGGACGTCCTAAGAGCCTTCTTCCTGTCGTAGCTTAATCCCAGATTAGCTTGGCAAAGCGGTTATTAAAGAGTCTATGGATATGACCTGCCTAGTGTTGGAAAATTCTCGAGAATGAAAAATCGGAGAATATTCTCCAGAAAATTCTCGATATGGAGAATTTTCCGAGAATGAACCCCATGACGCACTTAAGAATACTGTTGAAGATGAAAAATAGGGTTTTAAAAATCATGATCTTATATACAAAATTATGAGACGAAAAAAACAGTGTTCTTTGTATATAAAAAATACAAAAACAACAGAAAACACAAAATTTCTTTGATAAAAAATGAAATTTTCTTCTTAACAGCCAATAATCGATGTGGTACATCAAAAAAAACTGGTACAACTCTTATAACCGAAAATCGTGTTTTTCAAGTTGTGTAAGTTGATCTTGTCACAAGTGTCATTCCAATTTCTAGTGCAACGTTGCCAGTTCAAAGAAAATATTATATCAAACTAGGTAAAAACGGGGCTGTGCGCTGTGCGACAGACCGCATTTTTTAATATGTATATGTACTAAAAACTAAAACAATTGTAATTCGTGTTTTATTATAATTTATGAAAATATTTCAATTAAAAAATAATGATAGATAATAAATCTTGACATGACTTTAAATTATTATGTTTAATGCCAAATCGAGAGGTGTGATTGGTTTCTCGTAAATTGTAGGACAAACCTGCATTAAGTTGTGCAGAATAAATAAAACACACTGGAAAAATAAAAAATTAAATTTAAAATTAATACAAAATGAATAACTTTTACAGTGAACAAGTGTGTAATTTAAATATATGTATTACAATTCGAAATATACTTTTAAACGTTACATTTTAAACGTTATTTTTTGTATTTAGATTTAGTGCAATTCCGTTATCTGTGATGGCAACAACGAAGTGATTCACGAACAATAATTGTCAGTCTGAACACAGGTTTACATTGGGAAAAAAAAGTGTACCAGTTTTATATGACGCGAAGTGTATGATAAAAGATGAGACCTCAGATTCAGAATCTATTTCTATCATTAGCTCATCCTAGTCATGTACAATCTGCATTTCAATGTATGTACTAATGAGTTGTGGGATTTTGTTTTTCACGAGTGGCCAGCTCAGTCATGGATTGGTCTACGTCTAACAATTTTAAATTGTGAGCAATAAAAGTTACCTTACGAGCCCGTTCAGCAGTGAGCCGGTTTCTTTTCGAGTGGATAAAAAACCATAAGTACTGAAACTTCTTTCACTCACTGCACTGGATGAAGGCATGCTTAATATATCAACTACTATTTTAGTTAATTTTGATCCGAAACATGTACTTTCACCATGATTAAGTCTAGTTTTTCAATTGATTTTACAACGTATGGTTTTCCAAAAAATTCCTTCTTTTTAGCGATAAAGTGCCAAATCTGCCATTATTTCAGCCGACTCATCACCATATTTTAAAGTGGCTAAATTATCTACAAACTCGGTCCTCAACTTGTTCTTCTCTGCTTAAATGAACACCATTCTAAATATTTGCACGTTAATATTGCACCAAAACAATAAATATTGACACTGTAAACACCCTTACTAGTGGTTCATGGGATTGGCAAAAACAATATACCTACATAAGTACCTACATATTTTTTAAGTTATAGTAATTTGACCCGTATCTAGTTTTATTTTTGTTTCGGTTTTTGAAAATATAGAAAATTTTTGAGAATATTCTCGAGCGAATTTTCTGGCCGAGAATATTCTCTTCTAACATCACTAGACCTGCCCATCCTAGAAGTTGGGATTTAATCTCTTGGACCACGTCGCTAGCACTATACATCTGTTTGACGTCGGCATTTGTTCTCGTTCGGTATTGGTTAGTATTCGGGTCACGAGATGGTCCAAAGATTCTTCTGAGGATTTTTCTTTCCGTTGCCTTTGTCAACGTCTACGTCTCATACCCATAGGTACATGAGCATCAGTCTAATCACTGTCTTATATACTCTTATTTTTTATGTTCGTGTTAGGCTCTTAGATTCAAGAGTGTTATGGAGGCTATACACCCATCTGTTTGCTGCCTGGATTCTCCCTTTTATCTCTTTCGAGATATCGTTATCTTAGTGGAATCACTGAAGGTTTTCACCTCCGATTTCGTTGAACCTTGATCGATTTTCATGAAAATTGGTGAGTAGTTAGAAGATACTTCAAGGAACAAAGGTGACATGATGCCAACTTGCGCTTTTACCCTGGGGGTGGATGCCACCCCTTCTCGCGGGTGAAATTTTTTTTTTTTAATAATACCAGAAATCGATAGAGAGGCAACTTCTAAGCAAAATTTGTTATATAAAGTTATTAACATAAATCAATACTTTTTGAGTTATTAAATATCAAAGAGTTAATTTTTCTTCAAAAAAATGCATGTTTTAAAGCTGTTTTTCTCGTATTACCCAAAAACTATAACCTTTTGTAAAAAAAGTATTATTACCAAAATTAAAGATAATAAAAAATTTAATACACTCCCCACTTAAAGAACTAAACTAATGTTATTTCAAAGTGAGTTATGGGTAATTTAATCTATATTTTTTTCGACGAGTACTCAAATCTAAGTATTTAAGCTTAAATAACCGGGAAAACGATGCATTTTATGACATATACTTACTAAACACTTGTTAAACTACTCAGAAATGGATCTGAAACACTTTTACGGTGCATTTTATATGCGATGCATTTTATATAATATACTTGTTAAACACTTGTCAAAGTACTTCGGAATACCTATCAAATGAGCTCCAGTAGAAGTTAATAGCATCAAAATTAAGCAAGTTATTATGAAAATAAGCGAACCCCTTCGATTTTTAAGGAAAAAGTGAAAAATAAAACAAACGCCATTTCCACAAAAAGTTAAAATTTGTAGTAATCCTCACAAGAATTTCTTTAGGTTAACATAGTTAATGATTTTAACAATTTTGACCGGTTTAGAATGCATGTTTTTGAAAAAAAAGATATAATTTAAAAAAATCAGAATTTTTAAAATTTTCGTAATTTTCATTTTTGATAATAACTCCAAAAATACTCAATATACGTAAAAAATCATATATAACTAAATTTTATTTTTTTCTGTTCCAAATACTTTATCCATTTTACTATTTCCGTAGAGTAAAAAATAACCGAGATAGAAACGTTTAATATTTCAATTTTGCTGCGAGAACCATGTAACCAGGGCCATTTAACCTTTTATTTTTAAAAAAGTAAGAGGTTTAAAATACTAATTTTGACGTTTTTTAATAGCTCTTGAAATCATCTTTTAACTAGTTTTTAGGCAGACGAAGTTATTTACAAAAAAAACAATAACATTTTTTGGAAAATTTTTTAAAATATACATTTTGAAACATTTTTGGTGCATAAATTTTAATGCTATCAACTTGTTCGAGGGCTTATTTGATAGATATTTCTATGAACTTTGACAAATGTTTAATAAGTTTATGTTATAAAATGCGCCATTTTCCCGGTATTTAAGCTTGAATACTTAGATTTGGGTACTGGACGAAAAAAATATACATTCAATTACCTATAACTTCCTTTTAGTTAACGCTAAAAGGTTTTTCTAGTAAGGAGTTTATTTGATTTTTTATTAGCCTTAATTTTGATAATAATAACTTTTTTGCGAAAACTTATAGTTTTTGAGTTATTTATGAAAAATCGGTTAAAAACATACATTTTTCTCACGAAAAATTAAAATTTTTGATCTTTAATAACTCAAAAAGTTTTGATTTACTTTAATAAATTTATATAACAAATTTTGCTTATAATTTGTTCCTCTATCGAATTGTGGGGTTATTTTTAATAAAATAATTTTCACTCCGAGGAGGGGTGGCATCCACCCCCAGGTTAAAAGCGCCAGTTAACACCATGTCACCTTTGTTCCTTGAGATATCCTCTAACCACTCACCAATTTTCATGCAAATCGATGGAGGTTCAACTAAATCGGAGGTAATAGCTCATATCCACCTTCAGTGACTTCGCTATCTGTGGTGATTGTCGCTCCGAAATATTTAAAACTTTTTACTCTTTCAAAGTTATGTGGGTCATTTTGCCTAAACCATCTCGTCTCTTTTGTCTGCAATTACACATTTGCTTTCCTCTTCATTCGCCCTTAGACCAGTTTTTTGCCTCTACCTCTAATTTATTGAAAGTCTCCTTCACGTTGGTGACCGTGTTCCCCCACCATGTCAATGCCATTTAGGCATTTACTGTCAGTAGTTTGTTATAATTTGTGCTGTTCTTACTACAGACTTTCTCCAGGATTATATCAAAAAGGAAAGGAGAATGTTTTTTCTTTTAATTTGGTATTACGGCAATAAAAACAAGCAATAATTATGAATAAAATTAAATATTTTAGGTGTTTCTGTACTCCTGATTAGCGTTGCCGGAGGAAATCTGGATATAGTTACCATGATTTTGGAAAATTTGCTTTCTGGAGGAATATCTAAGAGAATTATGCAAAATATGTTTTCTCCATTATCAATGGCAATATTGTTCCGAAATCGTAACATATTCGAATATTTGGTACAACAAAATTTTGATCTTAACATGTCTACACCATTGACAGGTTCGTATGTGTATACAGACTGTATAGATTTAAATTAGATATACACGCTTTATAATGGCAACACTGCGAGCTAGACGTAAACATTAGCAACTGTATTATGGTTGTATTAGTTGCCACAGTCGAGCATCAATTTCAACAGTAAACTAGAGATGACAATTTCGTTTAGTTATTGAATATTCTTGGACAATTTTTACTTGCATAATCGCTTAAATTATTCATTAATTTAATTAATAGGATTTTATTTTTTCAATAAGTATGTATTTACTGATTGCAATAATTCATATTATACTATACAATAAAAACTAATAATCGAGAAAAGAGACAAATTGATAGTGATTTTAATAACATACTGTTTAGTCCTGTCGCCAGGGGGGGGTACAACGGCCTCCTTAATTCAGATGGACTTACCCAAGTTTTTTTTATGTATTTTGACCCGTATAACACGAATTTTTTGGGTAACAGTTGATCCGGATGTCGATAAGTTTGTTATAAACAAAGAACTTGAGGAATTACATACCAGCGATTTTTCGCAAAACAAAACATTTGTTTGTATTTTTTGGGTGATTCTCAGCAAAAAATGGTCTTACAAGTTGTTTCGTAGGATGCATAGTTTTAGAGTTAAACGCGGTTGAACTTTCAAAAATCGAAAATGTGCAATTTTTGAACCCGAATAACTTTTGATTAAAAAATAAAATAGCAATTCTGCTTACTGAATTTGAAAGCTCAAGTCAAATTCTATTGGTTTTAATTATTTGCATTGCTAAAAATTAAGTTTTTATTTGTTAAACAAAGCCATAAACACATAGTGTTTCCCGTGCCCAATGCATGTGTTTTAATGTACCTACGTAATCTACGTAGAAATTGTCTGTATGCGCGCCTACTCTTTCGATTTCAAATGGGAAATGCATTGAAAACATCATTCAATCATTATGTGTTTATAGCTTTGTTTAACAATAAAAAATTAATTTTTAGCAATGAAAGTAATATCAAAACCGATAGAATTTGACTTGAACTTTCAAATGAGGTAAGCAGAATTGCTATTTTATTTTTCAATCAAAAAAGTTTTTCGGGTTCAAAAATTGCAATTTTTCGAATTTTTTAAAGTTCAACGGCGTTTATGTCGAAAACCGTGCATCCTACGAAAAAACTTGTAAAAACATTTTTTGCTTGGAATGACCCAAAAAATACAAAACAATGTTTTGTTTTGCGAAAAATCTCTGTTATGTGATTCCTCAAGTTCTTTGTCTATAACAATCTTATTAACATCCGAATCGACTGTTACCCAAAAAATTCGTGTTATACGGGTCAAAATACATAAAAAAAAACTTGGTTAAGTCCATCTGAATTAAGTAGGCCGTTGTAACCCCACTGGCGACAGGACTAGTTATTATCGGAACGAGTAGATAAATTTTAAACATCGTTAATAAATTAAAATACAATAAATTATAGTATACAGCAATGTTGCCGATTTTAGAGCTTCCTTCGCTCTCTTATATCTAATTAAAAACTAAACGGTCTGTATATATGAAACCAAGATGCAGTCTTCGCTACTGCTTTGTGTAGGCTTATGTTATTAATAAAAAATATTACATCATCATTGTTTATTTTTAGGTATTACCCCATTGATGTTTGCATCAGCAATGGAAGATAACTTTGCATTTTCAATACTGCTCAAAAACAAAGCCGACACGTCGATAAAAAATTATTTAGGAGACACAGCGAACGACATAAAGAACTCAAGGTACCAAAAGCAGGAACCTTCCAAGAAACTTACTCCTGCTGAGATGATATCAAGAAGCCCTCACATGGCACCTCCACAATGTATCCTAACTCCACGTCCTACGTCGTATTTAAGCCCCGGTCCACTGATTTATGTACGACGGTCCTCTGATACGATATCTCCCAACTCTACACTCTTTGTCACTACACCCAATATGACACCTATAGCTCAAATGAATACACCCCAAATTTTCTTTCCGTCCAATTTTTGTCACAATAATTTTATGGCAGTTAGTCCTGTACCTGTAACCAATTTTTTTAATGGTGCTACGGATCTTTTGAACATGAGAATCGATCAGTCGACCGGTGAACTCGTTCTATCGCCTAGCGTTATTTAAATTTTATATATTAAGTTTTAAATGTTTTTAAATTTACAAAGTTAAACTTTAAGTTCTGAAATTCATTTTATATTGAGGAGATCAACTTTTAATTCAGATTTTCTAGATAAATTATAATCGTTTAAGATTAAAATACGACTTAACCCTTTCAGGCCCAATTTATTGGTATCAACGAGAAAAATGGTATAATTGTAGCTTATTTAAAACAAGTAGTGAAGCCTAGTGAACTCAAAAATAACATTTTTTTTCTACTAAATTTTGTATAATATATAAAGTATACCATACTCGTATTTTCTATTTCTCCACAGTCACAGTTTACATCATCTTCACAGGCGCCCATACCCATGGGCAGGGGGGGGAAGTGGCCCCCCCTAGCTTTTCGGATGCTTTAAACTATATATTGTTATCCATAGTGTACAAAATGTAATGGGCAAAATCTTCAAGTCTGCCCCCCCACCTGAAAATTTTTATATGGGCGCCCATGATCATCTTAGTCTGTTTTGCCCATTTTGCCATATTTGAGAGTGTCGTACAATTTATGAAGCAATTTATTGTACCTAACTCTCTCATACGCTCCGTCAGATCTATGGGAGCACCCACTGTTGGTTTGGGGTTGTGGGTTTTTTCCATTCTGGCCAAAATGAGTCTCTCATATAGTCTAAAAAATTATCACAACAGGGGAATAGATCTGTAACCTACCTTGATTTTATAAAGGCTACTATTTTAGATTTTCATGATTTTTGAATTTCGCAGGTTTCACAGCTCGTGTTATAGAGCTGCAAGGTCCATTTTTGGTACTTGGCCTAGATGCTTTATTTGTTAACTGTATACATGATCCACATTTACAGGTTTCCCGTTTTTATCATCCTGTTCATATATCGTGGAGTTCTTTGGTATAACTAGAGTTACTAGGTGGTTTGTCTCCAGATTCAGTCTTCTTCTGGTTTTTGGGTCTGTATTGGTTCTAACTTCTTGCATTCACAAGGAGTTTGGTAGACTTGGTTTGCTGCAATTTTTATTGCTGTTTGTGTTCCTTAAGATTACCGCTAAGTTTTTTAACAAGGTTCTATGCTATTTTGCTACTGTGTGTCATGTCCATTTTTTCAGGTCTTCCATTAACTATTCCTTTCTGGATTAATTGAAATGTTAGAGTACCACTGCTCCACAATCAGCCATTTATTGGCTAAAAGGGGCAGCTAAATAGGGGGTTTCGTTTATTGTCATTAGTTCTTTGGACTCGCCGGACATCCCGGAACATATTGTTGTCTACATTTCCCGAGAATAACTTTTCTAGGAGAATTTTTTATTGATTCTACAAATTTTTAGTAGTTTTCTTAGCATTTTGCATAGCATATGAAAATGTCATCTAAGAAAGAAGTGAGAAAATATCTAAAAAATTAAATTGGAGGTGCTATCGTACTGGAATTGTTATAAATAATGCTATCATGGACAGGTGTACTTTTTTCTTATTCGGGACAACGTATCTCCGTTTCCACCACTTGATGGATAGTTTTTCTTTTTTCAACTTCTGACATTTTATTTCTTTCTTTTTGTTTGAGTTTCTGAAGTATTTTGTGACATCATTCAATATAGGTATCTGAAAGACATTCTATATACAATAATATAATATACCCAACATTATAAATAGGTATGTATTTTTCACCTTTGTGGATTTATTACTCTGATCTACACTTTTGTGCATTTCATCCTGTTCTTTAAATTCACCAATATTCAAGACAAAAGTATCTCTTGGTAAGCTGATAAACTTTCTTTAATTTAGATCAATTGTCTATTTCAGTTGACATGTAAAATTGAAATTACAAAATCTATGCATATACAGTATGGTGCAAATGTCTGGAATAAATTCGATATTTCGTAAACCGGAGACTTTAAGGAGAAATCCCGAAACAGTTCGATTTTTATTTTTAAATTAATATATTTTGGCATATATTTTATAAGAGTGACGTCATAAATATGGACGTGATGGCGTATTCGATTATTTTTTTAAATGAGACTAGGGGTCGTGTGATAACTCATTTGAAAGGGTATAATTCTCTATTCAGTAATATAAATATTAACATAATTGTTTATACACAGTGTCAAAAAAAACAATTTTAAATTAATTGACAAAGAAAGAAGAATGTATGTAATTTATTATATTGAAAATACATTTTACTGCTGTCAGAAAACAGTAACAAAAGGTTAATTTGACAAATAAGCATTGCTTTTCGCTTAAATTAAATGTTCAAAGTTCCAAGAAGCAGGTGGTTTTCGGGAGCTGGTTTTAACATTGAATTTAAGCGAAAACAATGTTTATTTATCAAATAAACATTTCTTTCTATTTTTGACAATAGTAAAATGTATATTTAATTAAATAAATTGCATACATTCTTTTTTTTTGTCATTAATTTTAATTTAACAAAAAAATTTTTGGACCCTGTGTATAAACAATTATATTAATATTTATATTACTGAATACAGAATTGAATACCCTTTCAAATGAGCTATCACACGACCCCTAGTCTCATTTAAAAAAATCATCGATTACGTCATCACGTACATATGGATGACGTCCATATGGATGACGGTTTGTTAGAACAGTGAGCGACGCACAACTCACAATCAGTCGAACGCCGCGCACGTCAGTCCAAATCAAAGGAATGGTTTCTGTACGTTAACGGATTGTTGTTGCGCGCTTTAAAGACTATAGTTGCGCGCTTTAAAGACCGACAGCAGTGTACGTCGACGGCGCCGGCGTGCGCTGGAATCAACTGCGATTTGATTTAGACGCAAACGTTCAGCTGAACTCACATTGTACAACATTGTGGTAAATTAATTTTATTCAAACAAAAATAAGTTTACATGATTTGACATTGTTTTAATTGCACAAAGTAAATGAAAAAATCACTTGTATTAAATTAATATTATTAGTATTTAATTTGGATTTAGAATAATTGGTATTATTCAGGGGCGTCATTTGGGCGTCCAGGGGGGGGCATTTGCCCCCCCTGACCCTGAAAATGACTGAAATTTACAGAAAATACATCAATATTCATCATAACATCATATATAATATATTGTATATATAGCGCTTGCCTCCCTCCCCCAAACAAAATTTCAAATGACGCTCCTGGTATTATTACTATTATTTATTAAACTGAAGCCATTATAATAAAACAACGTTGGTACAAAATAAAGTGTATCGTTATTATTCAACAATTTTTTCTTGTCATTCTACAGATTTCTGATGAAAGTATGCTTTACATATCCCATTTTTATTATTTTATTTTCTTATTTTTAAATATGTACATAGTTCTCTGTAAATTGACCCGTTTTCAGGTCAATACTTTGGGTAAATATTCAAAGAGAAAAGTAAGTTGCCTTTAACAAACGGTGCTATAAACCTTTCAGTAGTCAGTAGTGCCTTTCAAATACACCATATGCTTCACAGGACCCGAACGTCTAATTTCTATTACTATTGTATTAGACGATTTATTAGACAATTCGATTATAAACCGAAAAAAAAGGTTCCTATTACAACAAATAATTCTTCTGGCGAAAATTCTTTGGAACCCAATATAGGATCTCAGAGCGTGCATTCGTTTGTACTTTTGCCAGAATCAATTAATAGCAATGTAGAAATGGAAGATACATTTATGATATACTTTGCATTTTTAAGAAGATTTCTTTTTTGTACTTAACACTCACTGTATTTTTATTTTTTCTCTAAATAAAAAAACTTACTTCAAAGTTATGCTTAATTTTTCTTCTACAGAAATCGGATGTTGTCTTATGTTGTAGGGTTTTTTAGTAATATCATCCCTTATAAATTATTGTAATACAGTTTCAAATAAATTCCTGGAAGGTCTAAAATATTCTCTAAATTTTTCCTTATTCTAAAACAATCTTCTTTTGACTGTTAATTAAAATGCACTTTCTGTATTACGACATGAAAAATATTCGTTTACATTTTTATTTCTTTTATTAAAATTTAATATTATCAACTTTTCTTCCTCCTCCTTTTCTAGGAGTAATGAAATGATTGCCTTGTTTTTGACAGAATTTATTTTTTCTACGTACACCGTCCGTGATAACAAACGTCAATCTCAAACTATTTTGAGAGCGACAGAATATGCTAACAAACCGACTTACTCAAATCTGCCGTGCGTCGAGTACAACAGATTCTGTTGTACGCCACGGCACGCGTATGCCGTGCGTCGCTCACTGTTCTAACAAACCATGGCTTTAAGTTACTGGTTTACGAAGTATATAATTTATTCCAGACATTTGCACCATACTGTATAATAATAATAATACAGTTTTACATCATACAATAGTCGGTTCATTACAATTTTATTTGCATTATAATGATTCATTAGCAATTTCCTATTTACATAAAACAATCAATTATGTATTTTATATGTATACCTCATATGCGGTGTATATTAACATACAACAGTAGCAAGTTATAGGTCTTGGACCACACTTAAAGATAAATGATTACCTCCCTCATAAGACTTTTTTATTCTATTTCGAAAAATTTTCAGGAGGGATGCATTCCGTAAATATTGAGGTTTCTAAACTTTGGTGCGTCCGACAACTGGAGTACCCTTACAAATTTGTCGGACAATATTACCAGTTTATTTTTAATATTTTTATCAAACAATGCTGAAAAAATCAGCTATGAGAGTATAAATTTTATGACTCTTTATGATGTGTGCCCCCCACGTATGGGGGTTCAATATGAAGTCATAAATGATGATTTTTTTTGTGCAGGATTATTTGAGAAAATTCCTTACAATTTACTAGTAATACTGTCCGACAATTGTTTAAGGGTGTTTGTTTACTAATAGCAGGTATTGAACGAAACAAGTAATAAAATCAAAACAAGCAATAAAAATACTAATTACAACCCCTGCTAATGCCTTCGAATAGCTAATATGGAAAGAAAGTGAACTTTTCTCAATAGGCGCAAAAATAAACACATGTAAATTGGTTTACTCACAATCGGTTAGTAATTTATGGATTTCTAACCTTTGAGGTAATCAGGAAGCGACTTATTACTTACTTTACTTTCCCAGCTAGCCGGGAAAGTACTTTCTCGGCTAGCATCTGTCACTTTTCTACCTGCAAATGTCAGTGTCATTTTTGATTAAAAGATGGTTTAGAAAGAATAGAATCCACTCAACATTTATTTAATTAAGAACAACAACAACAATAACAAAAAGAAAACTATTTGGAATTATAAATATTAATAGTTACATTGGAATTATGATTACTATTAACGGTTAAAGTAAGACCGTGTTGCTCAAAATTATGAGTTTCAGAAATAGATGATGACGCCGACGTTTCTGGATTTTCTACATGAGACAACATATTAGCAATTTTTATTTGTCCATGTAATGAATTCTCCACATATCCCTCTGCTACGGTGTTGGATTTCCAACCCCCCAACTTTTTCAACTGTAGGATGTCTCCACCTGTATTTGCTAATAATGTTGCTGAAGTACGTCTAAAATAATGTCCTGTAAACCTGTTTATCCATTCCGATTTTGTAATTACAAATGTACGGGAAGAGTAGGTTTTTGTGACAGGAATCACTATTATAATTCGATTTTCTAAAATATCCAGGTCACTTATTTTCATTTTTAAACGTTCATCGCACCTACAGGCTCCGGAAATGCCAATAATTAAAGCAACCTAAAAAAATTTAATATAACATATATTTAATATGCACTAAATAAATTAAAATTACCTTTTGAGGAAGATATTCTATTGGGGCATTGTTTAAAAATGTATCGATGTCTGCTTCAGAAAAAACACTTGAATTTTTAGCTTGATATCCCACGTTCTGCCTTTTCAAAAATGCCCGCAATTTGGCGTATTTACTAATATCAACATTATGCCTAAAGTTTAATACTGCTCGCAACATCGAATATATTGACCATAATGTGGAGGCTTTACTTTGTTTGCTCATTTCACAAAAATAAGCAAGAAGTACCGTCTCAGAGATATGTTGCACACCTTTAGCCACGCACCATTTACTGTATAGTTCATAGGTGTTTTCATACCTCTCCCTGCTTTTTTCAGGAATTATTCCTTCAGTAGCTCTCTCTCTGCAGCTACCCGCAGTTCTGGTGGCGTACATTCAAATTCACTATCAGACATTTTTGTAAAATAAACACAATTTGATTATATTTACAATTAATGGCGTCGTGTATCGCCTAAATGTCAGATTCAACAAACTTGTTTTGTTACCTAGCAACGATCTCACAGGTTACTTAAAATAATTCATCTTATCATAGAATGAAAATGGATACAGATATTTGAAACGAAATTATTATTGGTAGATTATTGATAGATATTAGAAATCCATAAACTACTAACCGATTGTGAGTAAAATAGTATACAAACCTCGCGGGAACTCATTCTAGCCTCGCGTCTGTAGTTTACCTCGGTGCTTCGCACCTCGGTAAACTACCTTACCGCTCGGCTGAAATAGAGTACTTTCCCGCTAGGTATGTAATGTATTGTTGCCAAATAATTCAAAACGATAACAAAGGAAATATATAGGTAACAACAAAAATACAAGGTAAAAATACAAGGTACTTACAATCGGGACATCATCGACGAAGTCGGCACTATTTCGCGTCTGCACACTTGAGTGGTCGGGATGCATCTCATCTTATCTCGTAGTGGGCAGAACTTTTGGATTTCAAGTGGTAAGCGTCAGATCTTCTTCTTTCGCGACACATGTGAACTTCGATAACATGCGAACAAGGAACAACACAGGCGTCGACAAGGAAAAAAAGGGGATTTCCAACAAAGGGTATCTACTATAGTTGACGGACGCATCAAAGTTTAGAAACATCTATATTTACAAAACGCCCCCCTCCTGAAAATTTTCCGAAATAGAAAAGTTGTCTGACTCGACATGAAAAAAGTCTCATGAGGGAGGTAATAACTTTTTTACGTGTGGGCCCAAGGTCTATAATACATGACATGTATGTACCTACAATAAACCATTGTGTGAAGATCAAGCAACATAGAGAAATAGTATCTGGGCAAGCACCGTTATTTAACTGGGAAATAGCAAATGCATAAGCTTATGTCCATTGTAATGGACTGAAAGTGTTTAATTCAAATATCTTTAGAACGGTTCCTATATGTACTTTCAAGTGATAATATTTTGTTATATTAGAAATAATTTATGTAAATGTTATTTTTTATAATTAAAGTCATAAACAACTGTTTTGGGAGAGGATTGAGAAATAGTCATAGTCTGTATTTAGAGTAGGCATGTGACGCCAAACCTTGAATATCCTCTTTCAATCCTGTTAGTATATTTAATGAAACTTGACGCCCCTTTTAAATTGGCCTGAAATTGTTCCAGTTACCTTTACTAATCGTAGAAAAACCTGTTCTTATGCATTTTTAAATGGGCAGTATCTTTACCGGCACGAAATCATGAAACATTTTGAAATATGTCTTGATCGCACATAACAAAATAAATTATTACCTCCCTCATAAGACTTTTTATTATATTTCGGAAAATCTTCAGGAGGGAGGCATTTCGTAAATATTGAGGTTTCTAAACTTTGGTACGTCCGACAACTGGAGTACCTTTACAAATTGGTCGGACAATATTACCAGTTAATTCTTATTATTTTTATCAAACAATGCTACAAAAATCAGCTGTGAGAGTATAAATTTTATGACCCTTTATGATGTGTGTCCCTCGCCACATATGGGGGCCCAATATGAAGTCATAAATGATGATTTTTTTGCAGGACTATTTGAGAGCATTACTTACAATTTAACTAGTAACATTGTCCGACATTTTTTAAGGGTACTATAGTTGACGGATGCACCAAAGTTTAGAAACATCTATATTTACGAAACGCCCCCTCCCAAAAATTTTCCGAAATAAAAAAGTTATCTGACTCAACATGAAAAACTTTATAAAAAAGTCTCAGGAGGGAGGTAATAACTTTTTTAAGTGTGCGCTAAAGATCTATAATACATGACATGAGTGTACCTACAATAAATCATTGTGTGAAAATCAAGCAACGTAGAGAAATAGTATCTGGGCAACCACCGTTATTTAACTGGGAAATAACAGATGCATAAGCTTATGTCCATTGTAATGGACGGGGGGCCTGAAAGGGTTTAATTCATATATCTTTAGAACGGTTCCTATATATGTACTTTCAAGTGATAATATTTGTTATATTAGAAATAATTGATGTAAATGTTTTTTTTTATAATTAAAGCCATAAACAACTGTTTTGGGAGAAGATTGAGAAATAGTCATAGCCTGTATTTAAAGTAGGCATGTGACGCCAAACCTTGAATGTCCTCTTTCAATCCTGTTAGTATATTTTATGAAACTTGACGCCCCTTTTAAATTGGCCTGAAATTTTTCCATTTACCTTTACTAATCGTAGAAAAACCTGTCTTTATGCATTTTTAAATGGGCAGTATGTTTACCGGCATGAAATCATGAAACATTTTGAGATATGTCTTGATCGCGCATTAACGTGGATATAAACTGCGGTTTCTTCTAGATCAGTTAGTTTATTTTTTTAAATTATAAACAATATTTTAATTTATGTTTTGTGTTCAAAATGGCAAATAAAGAGGAATATTTAAAACAGATATTTCTTCGTTATTACCATTTCCTTTTCCATACTCTATTCCTACTTCTATATCACTTGTCGCTACTATTACTATTTTTCACAAAACCCACAGAACGAATTTGTTGGTTATGCGCATTTATTATGATCTATTCGTTCAGCTTGTGAATATTTTGGCAGAATCATTATAGGCCACGATATGAAGCTGAAAAAATGGCAAAACCTCGCAATTTTTTCGTCCAGCATCGATTTGTACAAAAATTTGGGATTAGGCTCATTTCACCCTCTAGTTTACTTTCTATATTGAGTCGTTGTACGCTTCTGCTTTTTTAGGGCTTAAGACTACCCCTAATTGTAATAAATTATATAATAACATTTTAAACTTTAATATGGTCAATAGTCGGTTTTTATTAGTTAGGTAATGATTGTTTTTTGCTTTAGGATATAATATCATAGATCATATTTCAACCCTTAAAACCATCCTTGTTGGATATAAAAAATTTATTTATCCTAAAATAATAATTTCGGCTTGCATCAATTTGCATAAATTGGGATTAGGATCATCTCACCCTGTACTTCATATTCTATATCATGCTCAAGGGCGTTGATTATTTTTAGGGGTGTTAACTACTCCTTATTGTCAAAAATTTTGCAGGGTGTCCCGAATAGATTGGTCATAAATTATACCACAGATTCTGGGGTCAAAAATAGGTTGATTGAACCTCACTTACCTATATACAATAGTGCACACAAAAAAAGTTACAGCCCTTTGAAGTCGAAAACTCTTAGAGATTTTTTATTTAAAATGGACCTCTGGCATTCTTATAGCAGTAACATCGTAAAAAAAATTAAAGTGAAATTTGTGCACCCCATAAAAATTTTATTTTTTTGTTCTTTTCCAGTGTCCTCGTTCCAATTAAATTATTATTGTAGCACAATTAATTAAACACAATGATTTTAAAGCTTTTTTTGTCTCCTAGTACTTTTTCGATAAGCCAGTGTTTATCGACATATTTTGAATATTTGTCGAATCCACCACATATTTGTATATGGTTAAGTACGATTATAGAGAACTGTTAATAATCTGAAAATTTATTTATAATTTACATTTTTAGGTATATGTTGAAAAAAAAGCCACATCTCGATAAAAGGTGACTTGTCAAAAAAAGACTAAGAGGCAAAAAAGTTTTAAAAACACTGTGTTTAACTAATGGTATCACAATAATAGTTTAATTGGAACGTACACAAACATTTGGGGGGTTTATAGGAACAAAACCCCCATACAATTTTTATGTAAATATATTTAAAAAAAGCCGCCTCTCGATAAAAACTGGTTAATCGAAAAAACACTAACAGACAAAAAAGTTTTAAAACGTTGTGTTTAACTAATGGTATCACAATAATGAATTAATTGGAACGTACACAAAAGTTTGGGGGGTTTATGGGAACAAAACCCCCATAAAATTTTTATGGGGTGGACAAAATTCACTATACCACAGTAGCAAAAGCCAAGGCAGAAGCGTATTCAAACCTATACCCTTGATACCAGGGAAGTCGAAACGAAGATATTATATAAAATAGCCAAACAGAGAGCAAAGAAAGCAAAAGATTTTAATCAGATTAGATGTATCCGAGATGAAAATAATAAAATACTAGTTCACGAAAGGGATGTCAAAAAGAGATGGAGAAAGTACTTTGACAGCTTATTAAATGAAGAATTTGACAGACAGCCTGTAGAGTCAACGGAGACAGTAGCAGCAATGGTCACCAAAATAACAAACGAGGAAGTGGCTCAAGCGCTTCAAAAAATAAAGAAAGGAAAAGCGGTAGGACCAGATGATATTCCTGGGGAAGTATAGAGAGCATTGGGAGAGACAGGAACAAGGTAGCTAGCAGGTCTATTTAATAGAATTATGGAAGTTGGACAAATGCCAGACGCATAGAGAAGCAGTATACTGGTACCTGTTTACAAAAACAAGGGAGATATACAACAATGTACAAACTACAGGGCTATAAAACTGCTTAGCCACATCATGAAAATATGGGAAAGAGTAATTGATAGACGGATACGTGAAGAGACCGAAATATCCGAAAATCAATTTAGCTTGATGCAGGGTAGATCAACAACAGATGCAATTTTCATTATAAGGCAGTTGATGGAAAAATACAGGAGTAAAGAAACAAACGCTCATATGGTATTCATTGATCTTGAGAAAGCATATGATAGAGTTTCTCGAGAGAATCTGTGGTGGGCACTCAATAAGAAAGGAGTCCCTGGTGAATATGTAAAGATTGTGAGGGATATGTATGAGGCAGTAACTACCAGTGTAGGACAGGTGTGGGAGAGACTGATAAATTTCATGTAAAAGTAGGATTGCACCAAGGCTCTGTGCTTAGTCCGTACTTATTCTCATTAGTTTTGGACCAGATAACAGCGAAACTACAGGGTAACATTCCATGGTGCTTAATGTATGCTGATGATGTCGTGTTAGTAGGAAATAGTGAAAGAGACTTAGAACAAAAACTGGAGTAGTGCAGGAAAGCTCTGGAGGAAAAAGGTTTAAAACTTAGTAGGACAAAAACAGAGTATTTGGAATGTTCATTTAAAGATGGAGTTACTACAAATAAAATGGTATCTTTGGATGGTAAACTGATTGTAAAAACCACTAGTTTTAAGTCCCTGGGATCGGTATTACAGAGTAATGGAGAAATAGATGGAGATGCATGCAGTAGAATTAGGGCCGGATGGATGAAGTGGAAAGAAGTGAGTGGTGTGTTGTGTGACAGAAAAATTCCAATGAAGCTGAAGGGAAAATTCTATAAAACAGCCATAAGACCGGCTAGGATGTACGGAACTGAATGTTGGGCAGTGAAGAAGAAAGAGGAACAACGAAGGCATGTGGCGGAAATGAGAATGCTTAGATGGATGAGTGGAGTGATAAAGAAGGATAAAATTAGAAATGAGTATATTAGGGGAAGTCTAGGTGTGACACCAATTGATGCCAAAATGAGAGAGCATAGGTTAAAATTAGTGTTGCCCAAAATCGGTCTTGGTCTTGCAGTCTTGGTCTTGTTCTTGCGTTTTCGCAAGACCAAGACCAAGACCAAGACCGCCTAATTTTAGCAAGACCAAGACCGAGACTTACCGTGCAAGACTAAGCCTGCGAGACTCTTGCGTCTTGCAGTTAGAACTGAGGGTCGTTTTAGGGAGTATAAAAGTTCGGCTATATTCTTAGATACTCTATGAGAAACAAAAAAAATTGTAACAAAAATTTTGAAAATTGGACTTATGCGCATTACGAACAATACCATAAACATACATAGGGAATCAAAATATCCATTACTATAAAAGAACACTCGACACATTTGACATGTACTGAGAGGTCATTAATATAATGTAAAAATAAAATTTTTTAGTTATACATTCTTTCTCAGCAGCAGTGGCGTAGCTAGCCCCACAGGGGCCCCGTATCAAAGATTTTCGCGGGGCCCTTTTCAAGAACTGGTATAAGGTAGTGCTAGAAAATGTTCAATGGAACACCGTATATACTTATATGAATGTGTACTCTTTTGTATGGTGTCGAAGGTTCGACTTTAACGGATACCCTTCTCAAAAAGCTGGAAGCCTTTGAAACCTTGGTGTATCGGAGGATCCTACGAATAAGTTGGGTGGATAGAGTTCGTAACGAAGTTGTTATACATCGGAGGGGAAAAATTACGGGAAGTCATCAGAGCAGTAAAAACTCGCAAACTTGAATATTTTTTTGGCCATGTTATGAGGTGCTATGTGCTATCCGTATTATACTACGGGATGGAAGCATGGACACTGAAGAAAATTGACGTGAGAAAACCGGAGACATTCGAGATATGGATGTACCGAAGAGTGCTGAAGATTTCATGGGTTAATAGAATAACCAACGTAGAGGTAATCAGACAGACATATGCATAAGGAAAGAGAAGTAATTCTAACAATTAAGAGAAGAAAACTGAGATATATGGGACATGTGATGGGAGGAGATAAATATCTAATACTCCAGTTCATTATGTAAGGAAAATCCAGGAAAAAGATTTATAGGAAGCTGATAGCTGATTCAACTCATGACTGAAGAATCTTAGGGCATGGTTTGGATGTAGTAACAACGAATTATTTAGAGCCGCACTCTCAAAAGTAAAAATCGCTTTGATGATTGCCAACCTTCGAAGCGGAGACGGCACCTAGAAAGGAATGCGCCACCTAGAGAGTTATAATATACTCCATTTAATAATAAAAGGCAAAGGAGACGGAAGAAAAGGGCCAGGTCGAAGAAAAACGTCATGGCTTAGAAACCTAAGAGAGTGGTTTGAGAAACTCCAGCTTCCATTTTCCGAGATGCCGCCAACAAAATTACTATAGCCAATTTTTATAGCCAACACTCGATAATCGAGCACGGCACATGAAGAAGAAGACAGGTGTAAATAATTTTTTTCCACTTTAAAATTCCTGAAATTCAAATACTCATCAGTACGAACTAACCAGCATCTGAAAGAATTACTAAGAAGTGCTGTCACCATTTATTCATTAAGATTTAAAGAATTATCAAAAGAAGTAAAAAATCTCTGTAAAAAATTTTTCAACATCTCTTTTTTGCATAACTTTTTAATACGCATTTAATGACGGCTTCTAAAAAAATTCAAATTTCTATCAAAGAATATCAAGGACCTTGGCCACCCCTGTTACAGACGACAATTAGATAAGAATTATTGTTTCATTAGTAGATAGAGATCTAGTACCTACTTACCATTGCAATCTAAATCACTTTGAGAATCTGGTTGATGGAAAAATGAAGAAATTTTGGGTATCTTCTTCAGAACTTCTTCCTTTTTTTGTTTCATTTTTCTTTTCACCTCTCCAATCAGCTACTCTCTTTTTATTTCACTCATTTTTATCACTTCACAATATTTTCAGAATTTAAAATTTAAACTTTCTGAATCGACTGCACAAATTGAACCTAATAAACCTAATAAACTCTAATAAACCAAACTCAAAAAATAGATTTGAAAACAGATTCAGTTTTTTCAACACTTGTTCTTGTTATATTATATAAGCCAAGGGTGACTGGACAATGAAAAAATGGGCTATACAATAAATAGATTAAGTACACGAAAATATACCCAAAACAATATACACACTTTTCCAAATCGTCAAAGATTAAGCGATAACAAAAATTGAAATTTGGCCATTTTACAGTGTGTCACCGCCAACAGTGAATGAACAATGAAAAGAAACTTGAAACCAAAAACAAAGCTACTTTGTTGTTATGGAATACGGCGAAATATTATAGATAAAGAATCCATTACACGAAAAGGTCGACATCCAAACAATACACTGTTTCAAAGCGTTTTATTAGGGAAATTGTAGAATATTTTGTTCAATTTTTTAAATGGAAGTTTTGTTTCGACATGCAGCGCCGGGGCCCCGTATAATTGATACGGCGCGGCGGTAGCTACGCCTTTGCTCAGCAGCCGACTTCTTTGCTCTGAAATTATTAATTGTCCTGGTTTTAAGAATAGTCGCCTTCTAATCATATTCATATAACACAACATTCCTGCGTTGCGACGCCTACAGTAATATCGAATATCGTATCCAAACTTTTTAAAAATATGTCATTAGCACTTATATTTCTCCAAGAAATTAACGCACCACCCATCTTTATTTATACGTCCATGGCACCATACCACCTTAAAAACGGGGCATTTTTAATGTCTCAAATTTCCTAAAACTGTTGTTATTTAAATTTAAGTGATTTTTTCTAATATTTGGTCTTATTCTATTCTTTATAAATATCGCAGTAATAATATATATTGTTGGTAGACAGGTCAATTATTGTCAGTGTATACCGGGTGTACCAATTAAACTGTGTTTTTTTCTTACTTTATAAATGCTTTATTTACCAAATAGGGAGGGGTTGAAATTTTTCTTACAAACTGACGATTTATTTATTGCTCTAAAATCGGTTGAGATATGCAAATGAAATTTTGTGGGTTTTAAGAGGTAGTTTTAACTTTAGTTAGTTAGAACATAGACAACGATCGTGGGTTCAAACCCCACCCGGTGTCAGTTGTTTAGATATTTATTAATTTGGCTAGTCTTTACTATGGCTATGATATTTTGGCTAGTCTTTACTATGGCTATGATATTCAAGCTTAAAATGTACCTCTCTGTTACGTTGTTCTAAGATATGCAATAGGCTAATGGGCAACTGCGAGACTTGCAAGACTCTTGCTGCAAGACCAAGACCAAGACCGGGAGCGCAATACCAAGACCAAGACCAAGACCAGGTGTACTGGCGCAAGACCAAGACCAAGAAGTCTCGTCTTGGTCTTGCATTTGGGCAACACTAGTTAAGATGGTTTGGTCATGTTCAACGTCGAGACGTTAATCACCCAATACGAAGAATAGCTGAAGTGCAGATTCCTGGAAGGAGTAGGAGAGGAAGACCAAAGAAGACTTTGGGGGGGACGATAAGGCAGGATATGTTGGTAAAGGGGATTGACATTGATATGACCCAAGATAGAATTGTGTGGAGAAATGCAATTAGGGAAGCCGACCCAGCATAGGGATAAGGCAAAGAGAATGATGATGACAAAATTCACTATAATTTTGTTTTAAGGTGTTCCTGCCATATGAATGATACATGTCCATTTTCAATCAAAAATCTCTAATAGTTTTCGATATATTGAAAAAAATCCATTTTCATTTTATAACTTCAAAGGGCTGTAACTTTTTTTATGAGCACATTTGTACTAAGGCAAGTTAGGATCAATCGAACTATTTTTGACCCGAGAATGTGTGGTATAATTTATGACCAATCTTTTCGGGACACCCTGTATAATAACATTGTAAACCTTAATATGGGTAAAATTTGGTTTTGATTGGTTAAATAATGATTGTTTTATGATTTAGGATATAATATCATTAATTTTTCAACCCTTAAAAACCACACTTAGTAATATTTCAGTTTTTATAAGTAATTTATGCCTGGTTATACCAACATAATATCTTAAGCTTAAGACGTGCCTTAAACTCAGCTTACGAAATATACGTGTTCTACCATTGAGTCTTAGATATATTTTCAGCTTGCCAAAATGGATTGCTACGTGGATTGCATCTTAAACTTCGTCTCAGTTAAGACGTGCTTAGATAAAAATCCAAAATTATGGATCTATAAGCTGAGCTTAGCTAAGCTGGAGCTTAAGATTTGTTGGTGCAATCAGGCATTAACAGACCTATAAAGAAAAAAAAGTAGAATTACGTACAAAAACTTTTTTATTTTCACAAAAATACGAATTTGCAAATACAAATATAAATACAAAAAATAGTGTTTTAGTTATCTTCATTGAGATCTATGTCATCTTCGTCTTCTTTTATAACTGGTGGACTATTGTTGCAATCTTAACCCAAGCACCCAGAACAAGTGTGATTGGAGTATAACCCCAATTTCCTGCACCCGCATGAAAGGCCGAGGCTTTTCTGGCGAGGAATCAACGAAATATATACTCACACTCGCAGACATATGAGCATGAGATGTTTCTTCTCTTCTGTCTTTCGATGTGAATGGGAAAAGTCGAAACATATCATAGCGTATGACTGCCGAAAAACCGGTTATGTGATATTATATACATTGAAAATGCTCTATTACACTTCCAAGCAGGCTAATTGGTTTTATAAACAAAACTCCTTCATATTTGGTGATAAAAAGTTTTTCTACAAATTATTTTATAGGGTTTTTTGAAGAGCTATAAGGCTATGTAAATTAAATTCCGTCATATTTCTTATGGCTTGATTACACGTAACGAGTACAGTGGCGAGACAGCCAACTGTTACTAGGCCGAGGCAGTGGTGAGGGCGAGAGATGGTTCAGTGGTCAGGGCGAGAGATGGTTTATACGTATTCGGCAATTTTTGAATTTGGAGGCGAGTCAGTTCATTTTCGATTCACAAAAACAAGGAGTAGTGTACTTATGGATCATAATATAAAGCTAACATTAAAAATATATCAAACGATTTATACTACTGCTTATACAATAACCGACGGATATTTTATGAGAAGGAGATAAGCTTCTTTGGACTATAGACTATAGACAATGGATTTTAAGAAAGCCAAATCTCGCCGCTCCCGATCTCTTCGATTCATTGATTTTTTTATTTCTTGTCTATATGTCGAATTTAAATTTTATTTTTTTTTTACTTGAGTATAAAACCAACAATATTTATTTCTTCTACAATCGATACATATTATGCGGCATCACGTTTTTGTTTATTCTTATACTCCAAAGATTTGAAATTTCAAAAGCACGGGTGTGACTTATACAACTGAACTAAACTTTATTGTCCTATCTGAGTTCCATTTGTTGGCTATTTTTGAGAATCACAAATCACATTGATTAACACAAGTCGTCTCCTCTGATAAAGTGGTAATGTGCACAGTTACACAGCGAGGGTTGTTTACACATACCGAGTGGATTGGAGAGTATACGATTGAAGGGTGGGAGGTCGAAGACTCGGCCTAGTAAATAGAACAAGATTCGAGTAACTGTCTCGCCATATGACTGGGTCGAGTGCTCGGTCAAGTACTCGTTAGTATGTTTATACCACACGAGCACTCGGCCGAGAACACTGTCTCGCTACAATACTCGTTACGTGTAATCAAGGTTTTAGTTTTTAAGTGGGGTGGGTTTAAAAGGCTCGAATAAGGGGGTGTTTGCTCGTAAATAGAAGTTTTAAACAGCTATACCTCGCTAAATATTCACTGTAAATAAAATATATGCACATGAAACTTTTAGATATTAAAAAAGCTATAATTTAGTACCTATTCTAAAAATTTTTGAAGATATTCTTCTTTAGCGGCGAATCGATTGAGGGTAAAATTTGATTGATCCGCGCGCATGCGCACACCGACAGTATGGTATTAGTTGTTATACGGGCTCTGATTGGATGTTGAAATTTTGAAATGATCTGTCAATAATTGTTCAATATGGAGGTTATCGGTAAAAAAAATATTGTATAATATTAGTTTTTATTGATGTGTGAACAGAAATAAAATTTATAATTATAGTGACTTTTTAAATAGTTTTGAAAAGCCGCAGGTACGTAATTCTAAATGTTTCAGTTGGAAATACCTAATAGTTTCAATACCAATACAATATTTGGAAAATGTAAACAAAATAATGTAGTTAACTATTAGTAGGCAATGCTTTAATTTACATAATCTGATTACGTACAAACTTTCTACAAATCTTCATCTCATATATCGTTTTCTTACTCTATATTTTGTTGTATTTTATTTCGACAAAAATCAGCCTAATAATTTTATTAAATTCATATAAATTTATGGTGTAAACGTTTAGTTTGTGTATATTCCCACATGACGTATACGAGAGTTTGGTGCAGTTTGAAATGGCGTCAACTTTCGTACGGCGCGGTAGACGTGAAGTGGGTTCAAGCCCCAAGCAAGTTATTATTTTTTTATTTTTTTTATAGATTTTATGATTGTAAGTATATTATTATATAATTTTTGAAGATATTCTTCTTTTTTGAAAGTGGTAGATAAGAAAGTTAGTTTGATTTTTAAATAAAACAAGTACAAATAACCTTTTAAGTATATTTACTTCGTTTAAATTACCTATTATATAATAGAAGAATATCTTCTTACGTGCGTACAAAGTACACACACATTCTTTTTTTTTCGTATCTCCAGTATTTTCGCAGATATTTTGAAAAAAATTTTATGAAATACGAATTTTGCAAAAAATAAATTTATCTTTAAACTAAAATTTTTCAAAAATTAGGCCTTTTAAATAGATCAATCTTCTTGGGTGTATTGATAATACCTATATAAAAAGAATTATTACAGAAAGGTGAAGATCAATTTTAATTAGCAGGGTATTTAGCGGGTAGTTTTCACTGAGTTTTTCGTAAAAAAAAAAGTAGGTACCGACCTTATTTTGATCATAAGTCGCTCAATTTTTATGTTAGAAATATATTTTTTCTTTTTTTGGAAGGTCTAATTGTAGACTTGAAAAAATATTGTGTAAGTTTTCCTCGAAAAATGTAAAATTTTCCCGATATTTGGCTTTGAATAGTTCAAATTATGCATTTAACAAAAAAACTAATCAACTAGTCTAAACAAAAACTAACCTTTAACATGCCGGATCTCGGTTTGTATTGGTCGTAGAAAAATTATAAAAACAGGATTTTGTTTGCGTTTCTAAAAAATACAATTTTGATATATACAGTTTTTTTATTAAATGCATATTTTTCGATTTATTCTCCAAAAATGCTCTAAAAAAGTCGATTTTTTTTCGTCGAAAAAGTTACTTTAAACCGCGAATAACTCGAAAAATATTAGTTTTACGAAAGAATCGTAAAGAACATTTTTTCCATAGATTCCCATGGTTAAAATGTAATGAAAAATTCCCAGCCCGAGATGGGGTGGCAACCACCCCCAAGGTTTTAGCGTACAGCGGCATGATATAGAAAATGATCCTTGGGCTATTCCCTACCTTCTGTGAAAATTTCAAGTAAATCCATGCTGGGCGAAAAAATTGCGAACCAAAATGTTTCATTTTCTGGCTTATTACATTTTAAATGTAATTGAAGCTAAAATTAAAAAGATATTTTTTAAAGGCTTTTATTTAATTCAATAGTTTGCGTCAAATCTTTAGACGTTAATTTGACTGCCTTTTCCCCAATGCAAATGAATGAAAATTTGCAGACATATGCATTCGTGGGAACAATACACGAATAGTCAATAAAAAAAAAAATTATGTTTATTAATTGTTTAAATAATAAAAAACGATTTTAATGAAAAATGCTTAAATTCTCTTGTTTTTACAATGTAAAAACTTGAAACTTTTACAGATTGTAGCTAATTATATGAACTATACATAATTTCACTTTCTACGTTAATTGTTTAGGTTATGCTTCATAAATAAACAATAAAGTTTCAATTTTTTTGCCGATTCCGACTACTTTTCATGTTAGTACATCATATGTTTTATGCATATGTTAATAAACATGATGATATATTTTAATGTTTGAAAAGTGTAAGACTAAAAAGTAAAAAATAAAAAAATTTGAAAAAAAAATTTTTAAGAAACGCTTTTCTTTAGTTACGAGTGACTAAAATTAAAAATATTATAAAAAAAATCAACTAAAAAGCAAAAAATAAAAAAAAATTGAAAAAATCTAACCCATTCGTTAAAGAAAAGCGTGGGGCGAAAACCATTTAATTCGATGAAGATTTTTCAATTTTTTTTATTTTTTGCTTTTTGGTTGATTTTTTTTATAATATTTTTAATTTTAGTCACTCGTAACTAAAGAAAAGCGTTTCTTAAAAATGTTTTTTTCATATTTTTTTATTTGTAAATAAACACATCTGACAGCTAAACAGTTGTCAAAGTTGGTTGGATATGATACTGCGCAAGACGAGTGTAGTTAGCCATCCTCTCAGAAGCAGGTGTACATTTAAATTAACACTTTTTTTGTTACACTTTTCAAAGAAACAGACCTAATATATAGGGTGTCCCGATAATATTGGTCTTACCACAGATTCTGGGGTCAAAAATAGGTTGATTGAACCTAACTTACCTTAGTACCTAAAAAGTGCACATAAAAAAGTTAAAGCCGTTTGAAGTTACAAAATGAGAATTATTTTTTTCCAATAGATCGAAAACTATTAGAGATTTTTTATTGAAAATGGACATTTGGCATTCGTGTGGCAGGAACATCTTAAAAAAATTATAGTGAAATTTGTGCATCCCATAAAAATATTATGGGGGTTTTGTTCACTTAAACCCCCCTAAGCTTTTGTGTATGTTCCTATTAAATTATTATTGTAGTACTATTAACTAGTTTAACACAATGTTTTTAAAACTTTTTTGCCTGTAGTACTTTCTCAAAAAGCCACTTTTTATCGAGATATTTTGATTTGTCAAAATTTAATCCGCCTACGATTATAGAGACCTGGTAATAATATATACAGTGTGTCCGCGTAACTTGGAACCATATGGGAAACTTTTTTAATATCAATTTTACGAAAAAAAGTTATTCTTTATAAAGTGCTCTGCTTAGTCCAAAACCTAAGACGCAACATCAGATATCAAATTTTATCAACAGTATACGAGGTATGTCAAAAAATATGAATTTCGCTCAAGATTAAAGTGCCTTTATATTTCACAATATCGAAAATTGTCATTAAGAAAAGTTGTTTGTAATTAAAAATTATGTTATAATCTGCATTTACACTCTTCTAATTGAAAAAAAAAATCTGAAAATTTTTCTCAAATGACGGACACCCAACATCAATTTTATTTATGATAGCTCCGTTATTATTACTTTTACGAAAAAAAAATACTCTTTATAAAACGTTCTGTATATTCTCACAACTAAGATAAAATTATAAGATATTAAATTTTGTCAATTTTATACGAGGTATGTTAAAAAATATGAATTTCGCTGTAGAGTAAAGTACCCTTAATTTTCAGAATATTAAAATTTGTTATTAAAAAAGTTGTTCAGAACTAAAAACTATGTTTCAATATGCAATTGCATCCTTCTAGTTGAAATATTGCAAACTATAAAGGTATTTTACTCTTGAGCGAAATTCATATTTTTTGACATACCTCGTATAAAATTGAAAAACATTGATATCTTATGATTGCATCTTAGTTTTTTGACTATTCAGACACTTGTATAAAGAATAACTTTTTCTCGCAAAATTAGTAATAACGGAGTTATCTTAAATAAAAATGATGTTAGGTATCAGTAATTTGAGGAAAATTTTCAAAAAAATTTTTGAAGTGAAAACTTCTTTAGGGACGTTGTGCACTTTTTAGATAGGGGAAAAAGCATTGAATTCGCGACCGTCATCGCGACTGTCATCGCTTATGCTATATATTATGTGTATGTATAGGTATATAAATTGTGTAGAGGTATTTAAATTAAAAATAAATGTAAAACATATTTAAAGATGAGGAAAAAGGATTTATTTCGCGAGCGTCATCGCGACCGTCATCTCTTCGTCTAAATAAATTTTGTAGGTATATACATTATACATTATGTGTATGTATATACTATAAATTGTATAGAAGTATTTAAATTTAAAATAAATGTAAAACCTATTTTTGTATGGGGAAAAAGGATTTATTTGGCGACCGTCATCGCGAGCGTCATTTCTTCGGCGAAATAAATTTTGTACGTATATTTATTATGTGTATGTGTATATAAATTGTGTAGAATTATTTAAATTTAAAATAAATGTAAAATCTATTTTAGGATGGGGAGAAAGGATTGATATCGCGACTGTCTTCGCGAACGTCATCGCTTCGACGAAATAAATTTTGTGGGTATATTATTATAATGTACGTATAATAATAGTAATATTGTTGAAGTGAAAACTTCTTTAAAGACGTGGTGCACTTTATAGATGAGAAAAAAGCATTGAATTTGCGACCGTCATTGCGACCGTCATCGCTTAGGCGAAATAAATTTTGTACGTATATGTATATTATTACGTGTATTTATATATAAATAGTGTAGAAGGTACGCAACGCGTATATAATATTTGTATTGTATAACACATATTTTTGGATGGGGATAAAGAATTGATTTCACGACCGTCATCGTTAAGTCGAAATAAATTTTGTATGTATATATATTATCTTCTTCTTCAGCCTGTTTGCATCCACTCCTGGACAAAGGCCTCCCCATGAGCTCTCCATTATTCTGTTTTGAGCTATTTGGTGCCAGTTTCTCCCCATTTTTGCTTGGATGTCGTCTAGGCATAGTTTTTGTGGTCTTCCTCTACTACGACTGTGCTCGCGTGGTCTCCAATGTACAATGTTCCTCGTCCACGTTTCGATGTTTTGTCGTGCCACGTGTTCTACCCAGGTCCGTTTCATTTGCATCTCAATTCTTCCAGTTACATATTCCACTTCCGTCCTGCTTCGCACGTCCTTATTTTGTATATGATCCCTCAGAGATACCCCTAACATATCTCGTTTGATCGCCCTCTGTGTCGTTCTCAATCTATTGGCTGATCCCTCTGTAAGTGTCATCGTTTCCATTCTGTAGGTCATAATTGGCAGAATACAACTGTTGAATACCCTTTTCTTTAGATTTATTGGTATCTTTTTGTTCTTCAACACATTACTGAGTCTTGCTACTGCTGCCCAAGTCATTGGGATTCTTCTAGATATTTCTGCGGTATGATTCTGTTTGCCTAGTTTGATCGTGTCACTTAGGTATATATACTTTTCGACACTTTCGATATCACTTTCATCTAATTCGATTGTGATATATTGATTTGTCATCACTTTTGTTTTATTTGTTTTTGTCCTCTGTCTTCTCTCTTCTCTCTTCGTTCATATTTTGCTTGTTGTTAGACCTTCTGATACATTTATTTGATTTGCATAGTTGCATTGTCGTATATGTATTTGAGGAGTATTTTATATCTAGAATCAATCCTTGCGTTATTCATTCCTTCTAATACGGCCCAGAGTTCTATGGAATCGAATGCCTTATTGTAATCCACAAATGCCAAATGAAGAGGTTCATTGTATTCGTTGCACTTTTCAATAAGTGTCGTCATTGTCTGTAGGTATTCTATGGTACTATGTCAACAGACTGGTAACTATCGAATTTATTTGATAGCCTGTTAGTAATTATTTTGGTAAGCATTCTGTACGGATCTGGCAACAGGCTTATTGGTTTGGAATTTTTGCGTTTGTGGTACCTTCATATTAGGTGTATGTATATATAAATAGTATAGGATGCACACAACGCTTGTATAATATAGGTATAGAACTTCTTTTTGGATTGAGAAAAGGCATTGAATTCGCAACCGTCATCGCTACGGCGAGATATTAGTAATTTATATACTATAGGTTGAATTGAGTATGTACAAGTTCGAACGAAGTTATAATGGTTGGAGAAGGGATAGAGTGTGTACCCGAAGGAGCTTGCGAAGCAAGCGCATAAGGGGCCACACGGTCCCTACTCCAATCATTATAAGTGATTAGTGTTTAAAGTATTTTTGAAGTGAAAACTTCTGTAGCGATTTTGTGCAATTTCTAGATGGGGAAAAAGCATTGAATTCGTGACCGTCATCGCTTCGCCGAAATAAATTCTGTACGTTTATGTATTATGTGTATGTATATATAAATATTATTATATAGGATGCACCCAATGGGTATATAATGTAGGTATATCACTTCTCTTTGGATGGGGAACAAGCATTGAACTCGCGATCGTTATCGACAAGGCAGATATTAGTAATTTATATACTATAGGTTGAATTGCGTACAAGTTCGACCGAAGTTGTAATGGTTGGAGGAGGGATAGAGTGTGTACCAGAAGGGGCTTGCTTCGTAAGAAGTTTTCACTTCTATCGGCACTCCCACGAGTGCTCTAATTTTGTTTTAATTAGAAGAGTGTAAATGCATATTATAACATAATTTTTAATTACAAACAACTTTTCTTAATAACAATTTTTGATATTGTGAACTATAAAGGCACTTTACTCTTGAGCGAAATTCATATTTTTGGACATACCTCGTATATTATTGATAAAATTTGATATCTGATGACTGCATCTTAGATTTTAGACTATGCAGAGCACTTTATGAAGAATAACTTTTTTCGTAAAATTGATATTAAAAAAGTTTCCCATATGAAGTTACGCAGGCACGCTGTATGAAAATTTATTTATAATTTGCATTTTTAGGTATATTTTGAACCATATTAAACAAGAAGCCACATCTCGATAAAAGGTGCCTTATCGAAAAAATACTAAGAGGCAAAAAAGATTTAAAAATATGGTGTTTAACTAATGGAACCACAATAATAGTTGAATTGGAACGTACACAAAAGTTTGGAGGGGGGGTAAGGGAACAATAGCGCATAAAATTTTTATGGGGTGTCCAAATTTCACTGTCGTTTTTTTAAGATGTTCCCATAGGAATGCCGCATGACAATTTTCAATAAAAAATTCCTTCGGTATATGAAAAAAATCAAATTTCATTTCGTAACTTCAAAGCTGTAAACTAAAGGTTGTAGCTTTTTTGTGTGCACTTTGATCCCAGAATCTGTGGTATAATTTATGCCGAATCTTTTCGGGACACCCTGTATACTAACACTACGTTATACAATAATTTTATTTGCCAGAAAATACGCAACATCTGGGGGGTCCTGGGAATTTGGACTGTAGAGACATAAACATGCAAATTAGTAAATGGAAAATGAGCATAAATAAGAACTAGTTTCACCTAAAAAAATGTTTTGATTGGTATAAACCACGATGAGCGATGTAATTATTAAAAACAATATATATTATTTTCTTATAAATATATTAAGTATAAGCCATTCTCAAACAATAAAATACTTACATACCTAATACTTTAAATTGATGTTTTCTTGTTTTAACAAATATTTATGAAATTAAAAAAAAATATGTTTACACAATTTTCAGTTAATATCGGTAAATTTACTACTATGTTTTAACAAAAATAGGCAATACAAGTAATATAGTTAACAGCTAGCTAATTATTTTAAGATTAAAACAACATTGAACTATCTTACTATCACCACAAAATCCATTATTTTTTTTCTATCGGTTTTAAGTCTTTCGTTTACAGAAAAATACAATATTATGTACTTATTTATAAACACTCGTGACATAATAATAATAACAGCTATACATAACTGGGTAACAATTTTGTTGTTTATTGATATTAAAATTTAAAAAACAGCCAAACAGCCAAAGAGGTAACAAAAAAAAAATAATAGTAATACTAAGAAATTTTCCATGGAATATAACTTTCCTTAATAAAATTAAAGATGTATAAAAAATAAAAAGGCGCAAAATAGAGAAGAGAGATAAGTTCCAATACCTACTATAAATAAAATATTAAATATTATGTACATGTGGCAATATTAAAAATCAAATAACATTATTAAAGTTTCAGTTTAAATTTATTGAATAAATTTGTTTTTTATGTTATTGTTTGGTGTTTCTTTTTCTCTTTATTAGGATTTAATAGAGCAAGTGTCATATTCTTTGGTTATTCTTTCATGGTACTAAAAATGTATTCCTTTGATGATTATATCAACAGAAACTGCTCATATAGCTGTACGGAATCAGCAAAGGATTAAACAGATAAAAAAAAATAGAAATTAACGGATCCAGCATTGAACAGATTACAGAAATTAACTATTTAGGCATCACAGTATCAAGTTACGGTGATGTAGAAGAAGAGGTAAAAAAGAACCAATACAGAAAGTCAATGAAGCAGCAGAATATCTAAACAATACAATATGGAGGGACACACACATTAGAATGGAAACTAAGTAATATTTAACATCAAAGAATCGATGGTGAAGTAAAGAATAACGGTCAACCACTTCAATAAATTTCCAAAGTAGTAGCTTACCTTTGCTACAAAATAACTAACATTTTATTTAGAAAATTTTATACAAAATAACTAACATTTTATTTAGAAAATTATCACGTTATACAAAAAAGAACGACTCTTTAATTATAAGAGAATTCTTATTGTACCTATATGTTACGCTCAAACTCCGAATTCGGATAATGCACGAAATTATTACTCACTTCGCGATGTGGACAACGTGAATTACCTACGTCGCGCGTCGCGGAGTGATCATTTTATTCGGACATTGGTCGAAGCAAAATAACTAGAACGCGTTATGGGTAAACGAAAGCACTCAATTGCCGAAATAAACACGTTCACTGGAGATTAAGCAAACCATAATAACTCGACGTGGGTAATCTATTTTACCCACGTCGCGTCGGGTTGTAGGTATTAATAATTTGCGCAAATGCCGAAAAGCTTCCAAACACAATCATACCCTACACTAATTACATAATAAAAAGTAAAATAAAATCAAATTTTTCTTGAAATTCAGTAAAATACAACAAGTATCTTATTATTGAAAATAGAAAAAAAATAATTAAACGTTTTCATTACATGTACCTAGGTCTTTTTAATACATGTAGGTACCACTTTCAATGTATATTACAGTTCTTTTCAGAAAATATTCACTTTATTTGTTAGCACAAGAAGTGCTACAGTGACATTTGGAATTGCATTTTAAGTTTGATTTTACACATTTGCAAGATTTGCTCGAACAGTTCTTCTTGCATCCACATCCAATGAAATCTTGTTTGGACCCGGATGACATCATTGCTTCTATACGGACATGTATTTTAATATTTATTTTTTTGTCCTTTTTTGTTTTATTTAAAATAAATTGAATTTCAAGGAAAATTTGATTTTATTTTACTTGTTATTATGAAATTAACGTAGGGTATGTTTGTGTTTGGAAGCTTTTCGGAGTTTGCGCAAATTTCAAATACATACAACCCGACGTGTGTAAAATATATTACCCACGTCGGGTTATGGGTATTATGGTTTTGCTCAATTTCCGTTGAACGTGTTTATTTCGACAATTGAGTACTTTCGTTTACCCACAACATGTTCTGGGTATTTCGCTTCGGCCAATGTCCGAATAAAATGCTCACTCCGAGACGTGGATAATTCACATTGTCCACATCGCGAAGTGAGTAAAAATTTCGGGCATTGTCCGAATTCGGAGTTTAATGTAACATATACATCAATGTGGATCTAAAGATCAAAATACTGAAGTGATTTCCATTCTGCTGTTAGGAGTAGATTCCATGATTGCAAAACTCAAAGCTTTCAAAATGTGACTTTACAGGAGAATATTGCACATTAGTTGGATGGATCACTGACTGAATAACGAGACTGTTAACGAAGAATAAAGAAAGGTAAATATAAATAGTAGAATCATTAAAATGTGAACAGTAACGTATTTCGCATGTTTAATAAGGCATATAAACGAGTCAAACTGATTACTTTTACAAAACAACATTTATGAAACAAAATTCAGAAAGAAAAAAGAAATCCAGTTAGACGAACATCGCGGATTATAAACCAAAGATAGTAATATTCATAAAAACCTGCACTAAGCGGATACAGCACTCTAAAGCCGCGTAGCTATTTCGCGAGGTGGCCGCACGCGGCCTGGCTCGCGAAGCAAACTTGGCATTTGGCACGAGGCTTTATCGCTTTGCCGCACGTAACAGTGTGGTATACACTTTCCGCAGCAACGGCAACGAACATGCCGCGCCCGGCAGCCTCGCGAAATGGAGACGCGGCTTAAAGGAAGCAGTTAATAAGAGGTAACACAGACGGGGCGGCGTACGTCGACTGAACCCCCGCTGAGATGTCGATAGCGACGCATCCCTTACTATATTTTGATGCTGTGACACACACCAGACGCTCTTAAAATTTTCGATGCAGCGGTTCTCTGGCGACATATCCTGGAACCCATCCACCGCCAATCGGTTTTATGACTTCGACGGCATATCATAAATGCGTGTATCGTGGTGCAACACAGACGATTGAGCGGTTCTTTGGCGTTTCTTGTTGTGGGTGTTGCCAAATCTTGTTTAATGATGGAAATTACAGACTCGAACTATATTTTTACTTGAATTCTTTACGCCCATATCAAATTATTTTTATATGGGACTCATCGTATTCTTATTTTTTTTTATCTTATAGCTTAAAGGGCGACTTAATTAGGTACATTTTTATCTGAAAAAAAAGTAATCTACTAAATAAATTATTTTTCAAACTCTTTGAAACTAATTTCACAAACAGTCAAACAGAATTATCAAATCTGTAACCATTGACCAGTTGGAATTGACTTAAGTTATCTGTCAGAAGGATTGACTTTAATAAAAATAAAATTATTGACTCCATAAAAATAAAGATAATAAACAGTTATCTTACCTTATTTATTATGCTCTACAGGCCTTGTATTTACAATTTTACATAATACAGTTTATACTACTAACTTATTATATAATTTTATTTGATGTATATCATGTAAACATTGCTGAACTATGGTTCTCCTATTTTTCGCCTTCTCTTTCCAGTCTATAATTTCCATTGATACTATTATATTCCTGAAACTTTCTTGCAGTCTTTTTCTTGGTCTACCTCGTCTCCTAGTCCCAACTGGTCTTCTTAGCAGTACCATCTTTGACATTCTTTCCGTATCCATCCCCTCGACATGACCTGCCCACCTGATTCTTTATGACTTTGTGTATCATTATTATACTTGGTCCCTTGTAAAGCATCCTTAATTCTTGATTGGTGCTTCTATGCCAGCCGTCTTCTGTATCTGTATTCTTTCTTCTTTCCCCTAAAAACAGCTCTAAGTACGTTCCGTTCTCAACTCTCTATCATTTCTTCTGTTTTATTTAGCACCCATGTCTCACATCCGTAGGTGACTGTTGCTCTTATTAAGGTTTTGTATATTCTGGTTTTCGTCTTTCTCGATACGTACTTTGACTTTATTTTGAATAATTTTTTTGTTAATATTAATTTGTGAAAGATCACTATTTCCCAATTAATGGGTTGACAGCCTCTTAGAGTTATAAATAGTTTTTCCTATGTGATATGCTTTCCCTCATAACGGTGTTATTTCTTGAACATTACTCTTTAATACTTACTAATAACTCCTGAAAAGATTTTTTAGACATTCTTGTAAAATTAAAAAACTTCTCTGGGCCTTTTATTACATTAATTTCGTTATATAATGTGTAAAAAATCCCTTATACTTTCGTCCCTTTATGATAGGATGTATCCAATATCTGCGTTTCTTTTTTTCTGTAATCTAAGATAAAGTAAACTTGTATTTATTACAAAAGACAAATCGTCATAACTTTCAGACATCGTGTCGTACAGCAGCCAACACGCGACTAAATTTGGCAACAACGAAATACAAATACTTTAAATCGTAGCATAGCTGCCGCTGTTACACCGCGCCATGTGTTTTAAGCTGCCTCGACGTCGAATCGACGTGCGCCGCCTGGTGTGTCCTTGTCACAGTGCCTTCTCTTCCGAGCCATGAACGAGCTATTTCTTTTCTTTTTTTTTTGGTGTCCTTATTGGTAATTTTTTCTAGTTTAAATTTGCATATAGATCTTCTGTCATATTGTCAGTAGTTTTTTTCTCTTCCTCGATAAAATAATATTATCTTTTACACATAATCTTAAGCTTTGGAATTGCAAAATAAATTTTTACAAAATAAGTTATCAGCCAATACATCAGTAAATATCAGTAAAATATCAATATTAATTCAGAAAAAAATCAAAATTCACTAAATTTAAAAAGTGCACAACAGGATGTATAAAAGACCTCGTCAGATACCAAGCCTTATTGAAATATATTCTGATATTTTTAGTCATCCATGGAGCTTAAACATTATGAAAAATAAAGCTGAGTTTAACAATTATGAAGGGCATATGAAATTCTCTTACTGGGCATACACCAAGTCTTTGTCTTTTGGTGTCATCTACAGTTAAACTTCAATTCCGAACGACTAAATACAGATGACCTACAGATTCATACTTTTTGGTTTTGTAATAATAGGACCTACATCATTTTTTGTAGTATAGATTGGTACTATATAGAGTTCTGGACTATATAGGTGGTTCAAATCTATTACTTATCAAAAATAAAGCATCAGATATGGTTTTGCAGCTATTTCCCACAAGTATTTCATTATTAATTTCACGTAGGTACACCAAACATGCCGACATTAATATTCATATCTATAAAAAACAGACAGAACCCGTACAAAGATTCCAGTATTTTGATTTCTCGATAACAAGCGATCTTGCCCTGAGGTCGAAATTCATACAAAGCATACTCATAGGTACAGAGTATGCTAGGCCCGCTTTTCAAACAATGAAAAAATTCCTAATAAACTCTACCATATCGTTTGATATTATGTACCAATGTGTAATGGTTATTCCATACGAATGGTTATTCCACGAAGTGGAAACATGGACTTTCGGAATCATACTAGTATGAGGCGTATGATGTGGGTTGTTCGACGAATGTTAAAGATCTCTTGGACAGAAGAGCACGTGACCAACAACAAGGTGCTGACAAGAATGGGGACTGAGAGAGAACTCATAAATATTAAAAAAAAACAGAAACGGGAAGAAGAGGTCCAGGAAGAAGAAAATACTCTTGTCCGAAGAACGTAAGAGACTCAACAGGCAAGGACATACATTATATACTAAGAACAGCTCAAAATAGAGAGCAATTTGCTGTAGTTATGTAATAAAGTAATTACCTTCAGTAATGGAGAAGGCACATTAAAATGAAGATTTCATTGAGAGTAGATATGTGGACCATCTTGTAGCAAATACACACTTCTTAATCTTCTTGATCCAGTAAATTAACAATTGTATTGAATATAGTATTCCGATAATAAGTTATTGTAAACAAAATAACTCACTAACTCGTTTGTCGACGCTCGTCGTTCTTTTTTTTGCAAAATCACAGCCACAAGATGAAGCTAGCAAATAATAAAGAAATAAAGTGAAAAATAAACTTAGCATTTTACTGTGACCTAAAACGTGTATCTACTACTATACACTGCGAGGCATAAGAAAATTATGCTCATTTTCATAGTTCATTTTTTCGTGAACAGATTGACGGATCTGTATCTGTATCTGATCTAATCATCTACAAGAACCTGCCTAATACTGCCTTTGAGAAGCCACTGCCCTGAAGAGCGACAATGTTGTCAAGAAAATTGCCCCATAGGGTTGTATGGCCCTATAATTGTACACTGCATCACATATTTGAAATACGCTGTAGAGTAAATGGACTGGGCATACGAAAAATCTGTATTCTGTACACACCATTATTTTAAGTAAAGACAATATGCGCAATACATAAAAACATAACAGCTTTCAAGTATATAATAAAAAATACGTATAATTTAACAATAAAGATTGTTGTTTCACAGTTTCTGCGTGGTTTATCATCAAATCTTTTGCATGTTAAAGAATCATCGCTTATTTAATCTCAACCATAAGGTCAAATACGTCACAGCATGCATAACACACCAAACAATAACAATCAATATAAAATTTGAAACTAAATCTACATCTAAAATATCCATTTCCGAGAGGAACTTGTGAGGATCTTTATAATGACAGTATTCCTCCTCTATTGGGCAAACCAAGATCTCTCGGTTAAAGCCGTAAATACTATAAACGACGCTTTGGAATGCTGCTCTAAAGTAACTGATGAAGAAGATCGGTTTGAACATGGTAGAGGTGTCTATTGCTCTGATGCAAAAACCGAAGACTGATAAGAAGCAGGCTAACACTGGGGCGATGAATACAGCTACCTAAAAAAAAAATTCGAGTAAGAACAAATACAAAAAAACATATAAGTACAAATACATTAGTACAGTTGAGTCCCTGAATCTTTACCCGTGCGTCATCATTTAAAGCATACGAATTAAGTCGATGGTAAGTCGGAAATTGAAATTTACTAAACGCAACAGCAAGTGACAGTAAGTGACCTTAAATTCTATGTGAGGGACATTGCCAAAATCGCAATTTTAACATACAAGTTAAACAAAATGAAATCACGTTTTTTTGCATTTAACTCGCTACAACTCTGTTCCCTTTTAATATTTTTTTCTGAAATTTTTACAGCCTATTTTTTTTTATTTTTAGGGTAAAATTGCGATTTTGACAGTATTACTCCACCTATTAAACTTTGCAATTCATGAACCTGCACCTTTTACTTTAAAAAGTTTATACCTTTTATTATAACAAGACTAAAAGCTTGAAACGGGTACTATTGTCTTTAGAAAGGTGAGCAATATAATAATATACTGTACAAACTTTAAAAAAGATACTAAAATGGAGGAGAGTTGTAGTAGCGAGTGGAACGCAAAAGCACGTGATTTAATTTTTTGTTTATTTTAGGGTAAAATTGCGATTTGGACAATGTTCCTCCACCTAAAATTAAAAATAAACATTTTTTCCGTTTTCAGCATCATCAAAAACATAAAGTAAGACTAAAATTAGCCATTCACCAATATTCACCACCCATGGTCAGTATCTCGAGAAATATGTGTTATTTTGAGGACCTATGACGTCGATATTAAAAGTTGCACCATTTTTTTTTTCATTTTTAGGGAAAAAATGTGATTTTGACAATGTCCCCCATATAAAATTCAAAATAAACCTCATTTTCGTTTTCAGCACCATTAAAAACATAAAATATAGCTAAAATTAGCCATTCACCTCACCCTTGTCAGTATCTCAAGAAATAAGCGTTTTGGGGGTGTTCCGCTCGTATATAGAGACCTGGTGGTAATATTATAAAGACTATTTCATTCATAGGAGATTCTGACCAATAGAAAGCTACAGAAATCTGAATTAAATCGATAATTTTCGATAATCTCCCGTCGCGGTCGTTAAGTATATTACGTCAGATGCCCTTCGTTGCTACGAAAAAATACATTCAGTGACATTAATGACAATTAATGTTTTAAAAATTATAAAAGTGATGACTTTCAATCGTCAAATATTTATAAAAACTGTGTGTTTAATGGTACTTACATAAATAAATTACAATAAAATTTTGGTTTTGAACAGTTTTATTCATGAAATAATCGCAACCAATTGCACTCGACCTCTGAAATTAATATAGAATTTTTGCTCTCGTGACACTTTGACATAATTTCACTGAGCTCTTGTGCAATTACTACTGATTATTTCATTCATAGGAGATTCTGACCAATAGAAAGCTACAGAAATCTAAATTAAATCGATAATTTTTGATAATCTCCCGTCGTTAAGTATATTACGTCAGATGCCCTTCGTTGCTACGAAAAAATACATGCAGTGACATTAATGACAAATAATGTTTTAAAAATTATAAAAGTGATGACTTTCAATCGTCAAATATTTATAAAAACTGTGTGTTTAATGGTACTTACATAATAAATTACAATAAAATTTTGGTTTTGAACAGTTTTATTCATGAAATAATCGCAACAAATTTCACTCGACCTCTGAAATTAATATATAATTTCAGAGCTCTTGTGCAATTACTACTGATAATATTATAGGTATAATCTTACTTAACCATTTAAAATTATGTAGTAGATTTTACAATTGTTTAAAATATCTCGATAAACACTGGCTTAACGAAAAAGTACTAAGAAGCAAAAAGTTTTAAAAACATTGTGTTTAACTAATGGTACCACAATAATAATCTAATTGGAACGTACACAAATATTTGAGGGGGTGGGTTAAAGAGAACAATACTTCCATAAAAATTTTTATGATGTGCACAACTTTCACTGATATTTTTTTAAGATATTCCTGCAATAAGAATGCCACGTCCATTTTCAATAAAAAATCTAGTTTTCGATATAATGAAAAATATCGATTTTTATTTTGTAACTCCAAAGGGCTGTAACTTTTTTTATGTGCACATTTGTACTAAGGTTAGTTAGGTTCAATCAAACTATCCTTGGTCCCATTATATGTGATTTAATTTATGACCTGCATTTTTGTTACACTCTGTATTTACGATTATAAATAATATTATGTAGTTATAATTAAACATAGTGTAGTGAGATTAAAAATCAGTTAGAAAGATCTGAACAAGAAAATATCGGTCAAAATCTAGATATCATGAATTCCGCCATGGTCACCATAGTAAACGAAGTTTTGAAACCAGAAAAAGACCCAATAAAGAAAAAGGATTGGATGACCGATAAAATACTAGACCTTATTCAACAAAGAAGAAATTGGAAAAACAAAGACGAGATTCGGTATAGAGAGATATATCGACAAATAAGATGCGAGGTTAAGCGAGCAAAAGAGGACTGGATGGAACAAAGATGTCGTGAAATGGAAGAACTACAAAGAAAACATGACGAGTTTAATATACATAAAAAGCTTAAAGAAATTACCTACACTCAGAGAAAAAGAACTCCTCACTTTATGAGAAACTCCAAAGGTAACATAATTCTCGACTTGGATGAAAAAAAGGAAGAATGGACTAACTATATAAAAGAGCTCTTCCTGGATACGAGGCCACCACTTAACACCACAAAGTATACGAATACTGGTCCTAGTATTTTAAAAACGGAAGTAGAGAAAGCCATCAAACAGAGCAAAAATGGGAAATCTCCAGGTCCTGACCAAATACCATCAGACTGGCTCAAACTTCTGGATGACGATAATGTTTCACAATTAACAAACATTTATAACCATATATACGAGACTGGAATGATGCCACAGATATGGTTGGAGTCTACATTTATTCCACTCCCAAAAAACCTAATACATCATCATGTAAAGACTTTAGACTAATTAGTCTCATGAGCCACTCTCTCAAGCTACTTCTTAAGATAATTCTTAATAGAATCAAGTAGAAATGTGAAGAGACAATGGGAAACAAACAATTCGGTTTCAGAGAAGGATTGGGAACAAGGGAAGCTTTGTTCTCAATGTTAACATTACTTCAACGATCATGGGAAGTACAGAAACCAATTTACGTCTGCTTTATAGATTTTGAGAAGGCGTTTGATAGAGTTCAACATGATAGGTTGTTTGAATATATAGAAATGATTGGAATAGATGATAAAGATCTGAGACTTTTACAACATCTATATTGGAATCAAGAAGCTTCTATTCTGGTAGACGGCAAAGAAACAGACAAAATTTGCATTCAAAGAGGTGTCAGACAGGGTTGTGTGTTATCCCCAACTTTGTTTAACGTATACTCAGAGATAATTTTTAATGAAGCCTTGGAAGGACAATGTGGAGTTCGAATCGGGGGAGAAACTATTAACAACATCAGATATGCAGACGACACCGCGATCATGGCTGAAAATATCGAAGATCTTCAATTTCTTATTGATCGAGTCACTAGAGAATGCTCCAATAACGGACTTAACATAAATGCAACAAAGACAAAGTTACTTGTGGTTAGTAAACAAGACGTCGGCCCTATGCAACTAATTGTCAGTGATGAATCAATAACAAAAGTTAACCATTTTAAATACCTAGGATGTTGAATAAACGAGACACTAAATCCGGATGAAGAAATTAAAACTCGTATAGAAATTGCAAGAGGAGCATTTATGAAACTTAGATCTATTCTGAGCAACTCTCAGCTGAATTTACAACTAAGAATCAAGTTCCTAAAATGTTATGTGTATCCTGTATTACTATATGGATGTGAAACCTGGATCATGAAGGTTAACATGATGCACAAATTAGAAGCCTTTGAGATGTGGTCGTATCGCAGAATGCTCAGAATATCTTGGGTTCAACGCATTTCAAACAGAGAAGTCTTAAACAGAGTAGGTCAAGGCGAAGGTGACTTAATGAAGATGATAAAGAAAAAACTTTAATATCTGGGGCATATAATGAGAGGTAGCAGATACAGGATGCTGCAGTTAATACTCAATGGAAAGATCGACGGAAAAAGAGGAATTGGTCGAAAGAAATATTCATGGCTCCGAAACCTTCGTCAATGGACTGGCTTATTAGCAGATCAATTGTTACATGCCGCACAAGATCGAGAACGATATCGGCAAATTGTTATGGAAGCTACCCACGCCTAAAAATTTGGGCACGGTACTTAAAGAAGAAGATTAGTGTTGTGACAAGCCCACATGACGCCCATGATCAAACATTTGGACATTCGTCGAGAAAATTTTATTGGAGTCTAGAAGTGAGGCAGAAATATATATATAAAATTAAATTTGCACCGATATTTAAATAATTGTTATAAATTAATTTTATTTTTAGTATTAATGTTACAGGACTGTATATAAAATTGTTTTAAATTATATTACTTTCTCACTTACCTTTACTGGTGTTGTGGCTCCTATAAAATATCCCATGGATTGGCCACAGAGAGAACACGCTGTTACAAAAATGACAAACAAGAATAACCTAAAGTCTAATGGCTGGTTCGTTAACCAATAAGATACTGCTATGTACATCCATGTACATATAACCTAAAAAAATTATGATATTTAGTTTTAAAATATATAAGGAAGTGCGCCAAGAAATATTGTATACTTATAATTTATTTTACAGTTTTTTAGTCTTTTTTCGTTTTATCTGTTTGTTTGCATTTTTTATTCATATTTATATACTAAGGATTTCCGCACGGTTTTTACTGTATTCGTTCACTCAACCGTTCTTTCCAGTTCTTTTTGTTTTACCAGTCCCCTTCCTCCAGATTTTTTCTTTCCATTGCTTCATCTACTTCATCTCTAAAAGATCTTCGGGGTCTGCCTCTCTTCCTTCTTCCTATCCGGTTCCACTCTATTATTTATTCTATCTGTTCTTGTTACTCTGCAGCTTCTCTTTGGGAATTCCATCTCTGTTGCTCTTTTTTGATATTTTTTTTTTTGTTTTCTTATTTATTGTCCAATTTTCCCACCCATAAGTGAGGATACTTTTTGTCATGGTGTTATAGTATATTCTTCTTTTTAAAAAATCTACGAAGAAAATAAACTTCCTGTAGCTGGCTGTATACCATAAATCACAAAAATACTAGATTTGTTGTAAAAGATATATTTAAAATACCCTATGTAAGGGTCACATTAAAACAAAACGTTTTCGTATTTCGTATAAAGAAATCTACCATCAATTACTGACCTTGAAACATGGTCAGTTGGCCATTGGAATCACGTGGGATGAGTCCTGTGTTGCCCTGGTAATATCCAGGCATATCTTCAACATCTTTAAACTTTTATTTTAACATGTAACATAACATAATTCTTTACATTTAAAGGGTTTTTACCAGGGGCGTCATTTGATAGGGGGCAGGGGGGGCATTTGCCCCCCCTGACCCTGAAAATTACTGAAATTTACAAAAAAGAGATCAATTTTGAATTATGTTTGCATATAAATGTATTGTATATATAATGCTTGCCCCCCCCTAACAAAATTTCAAATGACGCTTCTGGTTTTTACCCAGTACATTTTGGTGGCTCAGGTATGCTATTTGGCTTTTAGAAACACTGATGATGGATTTCTTAATCCGAAAACATTTTACAACAAATCTAGTATTCTTCTTTTTGTTTTTATACTAACTTTCTTATCCCACAGTACCGGGTTCAATTTCCGTATGCAGTCTGTTGTTTGTCCTAGTCTCTTTTTTATATCTTCTTCTTGTGTTCCTTTGTTGATATTATGAAACCTAACTACTTGTACATGTCTGTTCCTTTGATTTGTTTAACTTTGTCTATTTCCAGCTGTTTTATTTCTGTATTCTTCGTTGTTAGGTATTCAGTTTCCTTTAGGTTTATTTCCATCCCATTCTTTGTATATCCCTGTTCCAGTTTTCTCATCATAAAACTGAGGTCATCTTCGTATTGTACTATCAGTATTTGGTCGTCAGCAAAACTTAGGGTATGTAGATTTTTTTCTTATTCATTCATGATTAATATGTTTTCAATTACAATATGACTATGATTGCCAAAATACTCAAAGAAAACGCATTTTTATCATGTCGCAGTCATCATCATTCTGGCTTTACAACTCTGTGAAAGCCCTAGCCTCCTCAAAAAATTCTTCCCAGACGTTCCTATCCATTCCCTTCCTTAGCCAAGCACCTATTCCCATATTACTTATGTCTGCATCGATGTTATCAAAAAACCTTGTTTTGGGTCTTCCTCTTTTTATCACATCATTTTATCTTTTTTGGAAAGCATCATTTTTCATGTTGATTTTTGGTAAAATTCCGAGTAAGGTTCCGGTAAGATTCCGAGTAACTATAAATTAAGACCATTGTAAGAAAAACAATCTAAATTAAAATTATAAATGTTTAATCGTTTTTACTCACTTGGAAAGGAATTTCAACTAATATCACAGACAATAAATATGGAGTTAGCTTATACCAACGGTTAAAATGCTCTCTAGAGAGTATCTTCATTTCTAGAGGAACTGTAACAAAAAATAAGATCATAAATAAAAGGTGCGATATGTCCGTTGATATAAAATAAGGTTGAATGCTCGACTATCAGAGATTTAGAAATAAAAGGCAGATATCAAGCAAGGTTATTTATTAAAATTTTGCCCAAGTACTTTCACTTTCAGAGCATCATCAGGTGCATTTTTAATAAAAGGAGTAAGCCGTCCTAGAATTCAGTAGATATTTAATTAAAATTAAGGGTATGGGTACAAGGTTTCGGCTCCAATGCTATCTAAATGGGATTAATTTTTTTCGAATCCTGAGAAAACTAATAAATATTTTTGAAAAATGTAAAAGCAGTATGAAAGATTACGTTCTTACCGAGGGCCGAAAGTCCCTGAATACTTTTATAATGTTTATTTTAAGTTACAGAGGTGAAAAACTAAGAGAAAATGTAGTGTGATTTTTAATTTCAAATATCTCATTCAAAAGAAACTTTTTATTTATTCTAGGGGACTTTCGGCCCTCGATAATAATTTAGTATTTCGTTCTGCGTTAAAATTTTTTAAAAATATTTATTAGTTTTTTCAGGATTCGAAAAAAATAGACACCATGTCCGTGGTAATATTTTCCAAATTGAACATACGCTAAATTTGTCATACAACGCACTGAGTCGAATAGAATATTGTGACAAGACAGTGACAATTTTAAATATTTGACATGGCATCGGGAATATTTTGAGTTGTTGATTAAATAATATTGACAGTGTATTTGATAAATAATTGATTTAAGACGTTAACTTAATAAAAAGTTATTGTTTATTATTTATGGAAGATCCAAGCAGAGAATACACCAGAATATACTCTGTAATCCAAATATTTTGTTGTTAAAGATGTTCAAAATTGTAAGCGTTCCATATTAACAATATATTATTAAAAAGTCACTTATTTTCTTTTCTCGATTGAGTATTCGGTTTTGCTGTACGGTATATAAATTATTACAATCACTGAATACATAATTAGTGAAAAAATTATTATAATATTAATTAACTTAATGCAATTATACAAGTAATAGTTATCCAAGAACGTTCAAAAGCCACCTCTTGAAAGTTAATTATGACATTGTCAAGTAATGTTTACATATCCACACCAGTGAGAATTTTACTACACATAATTTGCCGTGTAAGACTGAAAAAGTAGGGATAGCCGTAAAATATTTGCGCCTATACTCTTAATAAAACACTTAACACACTGTATGTTCCAAATTTATTGGAAATGTTCATAGCCTAATAAAATAAAAAAAAGTCAACAAATTGGTTACAACAATTGGACAACAAGGTTAAAACAAATTTTATATCAAAGTTTAGGTGGGTACAAAAGATATTTTCAAGAAAGTATCCAAATCATACAAGGGGATCATTGTTTAAATAATTAAAAAGGGGTCATTTTTGCAAAAAAAATACTTTTTTAACTGCTGAGGTAATTCACTTATTAATGAAGGTCTATGGGATTTTTTTCTGCAAAGTTGAAGGGTAAATCTTTCACATAAGACTTACTAAATTAAATTTGACCCCTATTTATTTAAATAATTGTTTATAAAACTTTAAAAATTAATTTGCAAAAAATTATTTTTAGCGTTTTAAATAAGCACTATAAAATATCTTATTTTACAGACTAAGTTGCGATATATTACCAGTATTAAGCAAAAAAAATTGGTCAAAAACTATTTAATACTTTTTGAGATATTGAATTTGTTTATTAAATGTTACTATATTTTCAATTGCAAAAACGCGGTTGTTGCCAAAGAAATATTCACCTGCTTAAGATCTCATTATTTTTATTTTTATGTAATTTTTGATAAATGTGTTGATAAATTCAAATTTCAATTAAACTCTCCCCTAAAATGGCATTTGAAAATTATTCAAATTTGTTTATAATTTTATTTTTTTAATAACGTCGCAAGGATTAAGTATTTTGAAATGCCGTTTCGATAATTGGGTTCCTGGGAATTTTTTACTAATTAACAAAAATTTTTTGTCGTATTTTCTTCTTCTTTTTTTCTTAGATTTATATTACTACGGGCCCTTGTAGGGTTAAATTTTATTAAGAATGTCGAATCTCTGAGTTGTAGATTCTAGACCTAAAAATATTAAGATTTAACTAAAATCTTTTAAATAAAATGTGGCTACTTACTGAGTTACAGGGTGTTTTATTTAAAAATTATTGTTACCAAGTACTTTAAAACTATTTGACGTATGTTTATCATACTTGGCAGAAAATGTGGCAATTATACACCCTACCAAATTGTGATTAATAAACGTTTCTAGCTAGTGCCAGAGGCGTGCGACAGGGGATAGTGAATGATTGACCCTTTCCAAATTATACGCCACTGAGTGAATTACTATTAGGTTTGTTCGTAGAACGATCAGCAACCGTTGCCAACCGTCAGACGCAAGCGCGTTCGTAGTCTACGAACTTAAACTGTTAACTGCGCAGCGCTAACTGTTAACTGCGCATGCGTCTGATGGTTGTCAACGGTTGCTGATCGATTGGATCGTACTACGAAGAAACCTATTGTAGCGAAATTTTTCGATTCTCCAATACTTTGTATGTAAATAACTTTATTGGTATCGATAAAGTCATCAGTTTGAGAGATATTGGAAGTTTAAAATGAATGAATGAATGAATCAAAATAACTATGCCGTTTCATTTTTAACGTCCAATATCTCGAAAACTAATGACTTAATCGTTACCAGTAAGGAGCATATTATTTACATAGAAAGTATTGGAGAAACGAAAAATTTCGCTAAAATAGTAATTTCCTCAGTGGCGTAGAATTTGGGAAGGGTCAATTATTAACTGTCCCATGTCGTACGCCTCTGGTGGTAGCTAGAAACTTTTATTTATCACAATTTAGTAGACTGTATAGTACTCACACTTTCTATCAAGTATGATAAGGATACGTCAAATAGTTTGAAAGTACTTGGTAAAAATAATTTTTAAATTTTTAAATAAAATACCCTGTAACTCAGTAAGTAGTCACATTTTATTTAAGTGATTTTAGACCAATCTTAATATTTTTAGGTCTAGAATCTACAACTTAGAGATTTGACGTTCTTAATGAAACTTAACCCAAAAAGGGCCCGTAGTAATATAATTCGAAGAAAAAAAAAAGAAGAGGAAAAAAAGACAAAAAAATTTGTTAATTAGTGAAAAATTCCCAGGAACCCAATTATCGAAACGGCATTTCAAAATATTTAATTCCCACGACGCTATTAAAAAAACAAATTATAAACAAATTTGAATAATTTTCAAATGCCATTTTAGAGGGAAGTTTAATTGAAATTTGAATTTATCAATACATTTATCGAAAATATACATAAAAATAAAAATAATAAGATTTAATACAGGTTAATATTTCTTTGGCAACAACCGCGTTTTTGCAATTGGAAATAGAGTAATATTTAATAAACAAATTCAATATCTCAAGAAATATGAAATATTTTTGCACCAATTTTTTTTTTTATTAATACTGATAACATAGCGCAACTCATTCTGTAAAATAAGATATTTTATAGTGCTTATTTAAAACGCTAAAAATAATTTTTTGTAAATTTGTTTTTAAAGATTTATGTATAATTATTTAAATAAATAGGGGGCCAAATTTAATTTAGTAAGTCTTATATGAAAGATTCACCCTTCAACTTTAAAGAAAACAATCCTATAGACCTTCATTAGTAATTGGATGACCTCAGCAGTTAAAAAAGTAATTTTTACGCAAAAATGACCCCTTTTTAATTATTTAAACAATGATCCCCTTGTATGATTTGGATACTTTCTTGAAAATATCTTTTGTACCCACCTAAACTTTGATATAAAATTTGTTTCAATCTGTACGAATTTACATTTTGATTTACATGTAGTGTAATTTTATTTTACTAGACTATCAGGTGATATCTGACAAATGACCTCTGTCATATACAAAAAATATAAGTTTTTGATTCTGTGGTAAGGTATGAGTTTCTCTGTTCTGTTTCATTTGGATATCTTGCTCCTCGGCGCTCCTTCGCCGTACTTCTTCTACCAGATACCCATGGATAGATATTGAATTTACTATTTTTAGATAAGCTGTTTTATTATTTTCCAATAGAGTGTAGGCTTCCCGTACACTGGTATAGTTGTTTAGTTGTTGTCCTCATGTTTTGTTCTTATAGTAGAGATAATGAAAGGCAATGCGGAAGAAATCACAGTTAAAGACGAAACGTTTATTCTTTTTCAGTTACCATATCCTTTCAGAACGTTGGTTACCATCATAGCTATATCAACTTCATTCAGTGCCTTCACAGGTTCTTCTTCGTCCTGGACTGCGTTTGCTGCTATTTTCCCTTTCATAATATTTTGTAGTAACCTATATTTGGGCTATCGTTTTAGGTAGAGCTATCTATAGACAATGCATTGGACCAACCATTAGGTAGGTGTCCGCTGGTACATATAAATGGTGTTGAAAAACGAAGTTATAGTCTCTACAACATTGCTATTATTTATGCTACTATATTTCACTTGGAATTTCATCAGTACCTGTCGCTTTACCATTTTTGATGATTGTATGGCTTGTATCACTTCAGAGCGTGTTATTAGGGTAAACTACTAGGCCTGGATCCCGCGTATCAAAAAAAAGTTGATTAATAGCAAACTGAAAATTTGTTAATAGCTTAACGGTGTTTAATCGGACAAACTTTGATGTACGGGAACACTGGAATAGGGGAACTTTTAATTGTGGAACAGTTTAAAAATTCGGAACGTCAGATTACGAAAACGTCCCATGTATTATGTCTGACAGAACATCCAATTGATTTGTTTTGTTACCCTTTCGTTAAACTCTCATGCAAAAATCAGACTGCTATTACTAACCAACATGATTCCTGTCATCTGACATTTTCTTCGTATTCCACTCATTAAAATGCCCATTTGGTGATAAACACCAGTCTGATTTTTGCATGAGAGTTTAATAAAATGGTAACAAATCAACTGGAAGTTCTGTCCGACAAAATACATGGAACGTTTTCGTAGTCTGACGTTCCAAATTTTTAACCTGTTCCACAATTAAAACTTCCCCTGTTCCAGTATTCCCATACATCAAAGTTTGTCCGACTAGACACCGTTAAGATATTAACAAATTTTCAGCTTGCTATTAATAATTTTTTTTTGGTACGCGGGATCCATGTCTATACTCCTATCGTGTTTGAAAAGGTTCGTAATGTAATTTTCCCATTCTTTAAGTTTGTCCTCTATTTCAAATATTAGATAATATGTGCATCATGTAGCAGTTTAAAAGTGTCTCTTATTGAAGATATCAGACGCTTATTTCACTTTTTTATACATGTTAAACGTGTCGTATCTATTTTCGACTTCTTCAGTTTCATGACACTGTTTGGCTAGATGTTGACTAGTTGCTTTTCTCGTATTTTACGTCGAATTATATCTTATTTATACATCAAATCCAATATGTTTTCTGTCGTCCAAGCCTTCTTTTTTAGCTTTGAGTAGACTTAAATTCTTCACACAGATTTCCTTTACTGTTGTTATAACTTTATTTAACCCTCATCGACCTTGTCACCCATATTTTCCCAAATTAAATTTTGGTTCAGTTGTCTTTGAAACGTAAGGAATAAAAAATTCCAGATCAAGGTCTATTAACTATAAACTCTGATAACAGTTAACATTGGAAGTTGATACTATAGTAGGGGAGGAAAGTCTGCTAAATTTGCAGTTTCTCGAACATAATGGAGACTTATTGGGTTGTGATAAATGGGGTAAATCATTACCCCACATACCCATTAATTTTCCATTTCCAACAATCGTTTTTTCCGATTTTAGCGCCATCTGCCCATAATTCGAAAAAATATCTTCAATAATAGTTGCTTATTTTTACGTAATAAGAATCATAGATTTTTCAAAAATATTGAATAGGTACGTCTATTTTGCAGTTTTTCTATCTGATGTTCACTTCGCGACATATCGCGGGGTTCGTATTTAAAATTTTAAATTTACCCCGCACCATCATTGTTTGGTGTTTGGTATCATTCGATAGATTTTTGAAAAATACTGAACAGGTATTTTTTAGTTTTTCGATCTGACGTTCATTTTGCGAAATATTCGCTTTTTTTGTGAAACTTTGTGACTCACCCATTTCCTTACGCCCCGCTCAAATCGTCAGATTTTTGAAATATACACTCTTTTGCATACACTTAACTTACCTTATCTTTCCCCGTGTGGGTCACGGGCCACTAAAGTAGAATATGCCCACAGTTTCCTCCTGCTTGTCGTAAAAGGCGACTAAACGGAGAGGCGGTCGCTCTCTTGTCCGATCGCGGCCGCTAAGTTTTGTGAGGCGATCGCGACGGAGCAGGAGAGTGGCCGTTCACCGGGGGTGGTGGGCGAGATTGGCACTCGGAGTTGGTCGCCGGATGCCACTGCCGCACATCAACCTCGTGATGGATCTGCAAATCCCAGCTTGTCCATCTTTACCTTCTCTGTTACCTATCCTAAATCCAATGACCTTACCTACCCACAGGAGACAACCTGCCACGCAAAAAAAAACCGAAGGAGTAAACCTGCGATAAAAACCCCGGAAGTCAAGGTGTGAGAGACCGTGCCGACGACTGAATGGCCACACGACACGTGGTCGAGAACGGAATCCCTCAGGGTACCAGGCGACACCCTGTTGTAAACTAGCCTTAGCAGGGTAAGGGCGCACTGCCCTGCCGGACTGTCTTTCGGCCCTACTCGTGGGATATAGATGACGAAAAAAAATAAAAAAGAAAAAATCAGAAAGGTAGAGGAAGAGGGGAGAGAGAGGGAACCCTTGAGTGAGCCCTCTTCGTCCACAGCGGCGGAGAGAGCTCTCCCGGAGGGATCGATGGATGAGGTCAGAGCAGGTGTGACACAGACATCTGTTCACGTTAACAATGAGGAGAGTGGATCGGAAAACGGCTTTGTCGATCTATCGACGACCGAGTCCAATCAATCCGGCTCTGAAAGTAGCTCCAGCGGCCGGTCTACCGAGTGGACAGTGGCCGATAGAAAACGCAAGAGGAAATCCCATGCGCGGAGTAAGGAAGCCCCCGGAGAGGATCGCCCCCGTGCGAATCTACAAAAGGTAGATAAAGATATGGCTAAACTAAAGGCGGCCGTACTAGAGGTGTTGGTTCTAACAAAGGTCCACGTAACAACTAAAGTTGAGATAAAGTCTGGTATCAGAGGTTTAAGGAATCTGATGTATAGATTAGAAAGGGACATGTCCCAGTTTAAAGCGGCAATGTCGAAGGAGTCCCGTGCGTCGGCGTCGGCCATAAAAACGGCCAACGTGTGCAAGACAACTATCGGTACACAGACCGATGTCACAATGGTTCGGACACAACAGAAAAACATGGGTGTGCAGGTGTCCCCCTCAGAGGACCCTGCGGAAACCGAACGTCGGGTCCAGAACATTAAGACCCGAATGGCAGAGAGCAGAACCCCTGAGGAGATCACGGATCTCCTCAGCGAGGATTGGCCAGAGGCCTTGTTTACCAAGGTTTCTGTAATGGAGGGAAGCCCGCTGGACTGTAATGACGACGCGGCTGTGTATATTTCCGCCGACCAGGTCGACGAGAAAGTTCTTGGACGATTTAAAGAGAGGTATCCAGATCTCATGGATACTCCGGTAGCTGAGGACGAAGAGGGTGGAGTTGGTACAATGTTCAACTCTGTGAGCATTGTTGATGATGATGGGCGAAGGGCTTGCACTGAGAGGTGCATCCACAAGTTCATACCCAGCAACACGGATCTACCTGAGGCGGTCAAGTTCTTGGCGGCAAGCCGTAAACTTCTAAATAGGATGGGCCACCTTGACAGGAAGAGCGTAGGGCTCTTCGCTCCGACGTGCTTGGGGACAGACCTTACTCGAAAGCTTCTAGAGTGGGCAGCCGAGGGTAAGGAAGTTAAAGCCGCGGTATATGGACCGAGGAAGAGCTGGGCGAGCATGGTAAAGCCCAGAGAGAGTAAAGGAGTGGTAGTGCTCACCAAGGCGAAGGACAAGTCCTTCGACGAACTACTGGGTGAGTTACGCACAGACCTGTGCGGCAGGAGCGACGTTGTTGTCAAACGTCTTAGGCAGACCAGAGATCAGGGTATTGTATTGGAACTAGGAGGAGGCAGAGAGATGGCGGAAACGGTGAAGGGCATCGTCTCAGCTAGACAGGGCACGGTCACAAGAGCAGTGGCGAAAGGTGGCACAGTCAGGCGGGAGCTCTTTGTAAATGGAGCAGATGGTCTAACCAAAGAAACTGACATTGTCAGCGCGATTGAGACCTTTGCGGGACGGAACGGAACGTGTCAAGTCAGGGGACCCCTTCGTAAGACATATGGCGGAGACCTCAACGCCACAGTTGAGGTCGATGAAGACATTGCAGCGCGCCTTATACGGATAGGATTTATTAGGGTGGGATATATATTCTGCACAATTAAGGAGAAAATCCGTATCGCCCGGTGCTACAAGTGCATGGAGTACGGACACCGCAGGTCTGAGTGTAAAAATGAGGTCTTGAAGGGATGCATCCGGTGTGGAGCAGAGGGACACACCGTGAACGATTGCCCAGAAGAAGGGCACAAATGTATTAATTGCAAAGTCACAGGACATCGGGGCAACTCAATGGAATGTCCGAAATTCCGACATCTGGTTAACACGGCCAGGAAGGAAACGGAAAGGAGAATGCAGTCTTAGGAATGGAGCGGTCGAATGGATGCGAGAGTCAATTTGACAGAGCGTGTGGATGTGAGAATGAATATCCTGTATATATAATGGATACCAGAAAACAGAGACCGGATCTGAAGATACTCCAGACTAATGTGGGCACGGCGAGATTAGCTCATAGTCTCGCAGTGGCTTCCGCCGCGGAGGGAAACTTTGACGTCCTGATCGCGGCGGAACCGAACCCCACATTGGTCGGGAACCGAGGATGGATTGCGGATGCTTCGGGTAGGGTTGGGATATATTTCTGCAACAGACACCTACGTGTGTATGATGTTGTCAAACACGATGGATATCTGGTCGCTAAGATGGAGAGAATGAATCTGGTCTGTTGCTATATTTCACCGAATATAGCAATCGACGCATATGAAAGTAAGCTGGATGAGATTATGAATGAAGTGAGACGATTGAATCGGGAGTGCGTGGTGCTTGGGGACTTCAACGCGAAATCGGCGGAATGGGGTTCTCCTATCACCAACACTAGAGGTCAAATGCTGAGCGAATGGATAGGAACCCTGGACCTTGTTGTACTTAACAGGGGTTCAGAACCCACGTTTGTGAGAGGCAATTCTGTGACGGGTTCGTACATAGACGTTACCTTTGCGTCCCAACGTATATCTAGCTGTGTGAAGGAGTGGGCGGTGCTGCAAACCTATACGGGTACGGATCACCGCTACATTGGGTTTTCGATAACTGGAATGGGCATCGCTACTGGAAACAGAACCTCTCAGGGCCCGGGAGCCCGATGCGGAATACAATCGACTAACTGGAGAGTGTTTGATGAGAGTGTTAGATGGGAAGTGGAATTGGTTCGAAACCTTCCGCCCTCGCCGGAGGGACTAGAACAAATCGTGAAAAGTGCAATGAGGACCAGTAAGGTAGCTCCACAAAGGGTAAGGAAAATGCCTTACTGGTGGAATGCTGAGATTGCGAATGCTAGGTCGGAATGTGTGGCATTGCGTCGAAGGGTACAGCGTGCAAGGAAACGTAGAGCAAACGCCGATGAAGTGCTACAAATGGAAAATGAATATCGTGCACAGAAGAGGGAGCTGAATAGGTTGATACGCTCTAGAAAAAAAGAATGTTGGAGGGGTCTATGTGACGAGCTGGACGAGGACGTATGGGGACAAGGCTACAAAATTGTAATGAAGCGTTTCGGCGCATACCCTCTGTACGAAATGCCGCTGGATAAGAAGCTATCGGTAACACGAGTGCTCTTCCCGTCTGGCGAATGGCATGGAGCGCGGAGGGACGGGTCTGTTGAGCGGGCTGCGCCCTTCTCCCTAGACGAACTTATTGAAGCGTTGGGGGCCCTTAAGTTCCGCAAGGCCCCGGGCCTAGATGGGATACCGCCTGAGGCGGTTAAACGTCTGGGTCTACTGGAGCCGGCGTGGCTTCTGGGCCATATGAACGCTGTACTCGCTGAACATACCTTTCCCAAGGACTGGAAAACATCAAAATTAATACTCCTCCCTAAAGGAGAGGAAAAGTATCGGCCGATTTGCCTCCTCTCGTGTATTTGTAAACTGTTTGAGAGAATGTTGCGTGAGAGGATTAATGAAGCGATTGAGAGGTCTGGAGGCTTATCCCCCAGACAGTATGGATTCCGGAAGAATGTTAGCACGACTGATGCAGTGTTGGGGTTGCACCGAACGTTGAATACGGAGGCCCGCGACCAGAAATGGGCCGCCTTGCTCCTGCTCGACGTTAGAAACGCCTTCAATTCACTTCAATGGAGTACAGTGATGAGAGCGATTGAGGATAGGAACTTCCCTGGCTACTTGAGGAACCTGGTCTCGGACTATCTATCCGACAGGAGAATTGTTGTTGAGAGAGGAGTAATTGTGGATGTCACGGCTGGGGTGCCGCAGGGGTCCGTTCTTGGCCCGACGCTGTGGAACCTGGCATATGACGGGGTATTGCGTCTCGAATACGGTGAGGGGGTTACTCCTTTCGCGTTCGCGGATGATCTTGCGTTATTGGTGGTAGCGCGGGATACTGATGAACTTCTGTACAAAGCACAGCGTGCATGTGATCTCGCGGAAGATTGGATGAGTCAGCGCGGTCTGAAACTCGCTGGGGAGAAGACCGAGGCCGTGATCCTCAAGGGACCACGGAAACGCGAGAACGTGATATTTGAGTGCGGCGGAGCAGAGATCATCCCGAAAAAGTGTGTTAAGTATCTGGGAGTGACTCTCCACACGAATGGGAGCTGGGGCGAGCACCTGCGAGTGGTGACGCGCAAGGCCACGCAGAGAGCGGCCGCGTTGGGGTGGATAATGCCCAACATTGGCGGGCCCAAATCTGAAAGGAGGAGGGCTTTGCACGGTGTGGTACAGTCTGTTCTTCTTTACGCGGCCCCAGTCTGGAGTGAGGCGGTAGAAATATCGTCCTACCGGAGGCTCTTGACGCGCACAGACAGAGCAAGTCTCTTACGAGTGGCAAGCGCCTACAGAACTGTGTCTGCGGCAGCATTGTGGGCCATCACCGGCTGCATACCCTCTCACATCTTGGCTTCCGAGAGGGCCCGTTTATTTTATCGTACTAGGGACAACGGTCCGACCGAGAGTGTAAGACGCGAGGAGAGAGCCATATCCATACGGATGTGGCAAAGTGAATGGGAGGCAATTGTGGATGTGGCGCAGTGGACCAAATCACTTATACCGGACCTGAAGACGTGGCTCGAATGTGGGCACCGGCGCTTGGACTATTTCCTGTCGCAGGTGCTCACCGGTCACGGTTGTTTCCGTTCGTATCTCTTCAGGTTCAAGAAAGCGGCTACAGAAAACTGCCCTTACTGTGGTTTGGTCGACACAGTGTCACATACGTTGTTGGAGTGTGCAAGATGGAGTGTGGATAGAATACAATTGGAGAGAAGGAATGGTGTTCGTTTTGACTCTGTGAGTGATATGATTGCGAGGATGTGTGAGGATGAAGGTACGTGGGCAAGGACCCATGCGTTCGTGAGACAAACGCTCCAATCTAAGGAGACTGAAGGAAGACAACTACGTCCATAAAAAGGATATGCGTGTGTATATATGTGTATATGTGTGTATATGTATATATGTGTGTATATATGTGGCAATTAAGTCGAACTGTGTATGTATATAAATGTAACATTGTAGATATTTAATGAGACGTGAGGTGAATGCAGTGTCGCAGATATGCCCCCACCAGAGCGGATCCCGGCCTGCATTCCCAGATCACAAGTATGTTTTGGTTGAGAGGACGGAGGGTTTCTAGTGGGTAGGTTCTTGCCCCGGCGGGGATTGCGGCTCAGCGTACCACACGTGGTGAGCTGTGCAGCCATCTCAGCGGCGGCGAGGGAATCCCACATAACCAGGCATAAGACCGGTATCTTAAGAAGATTTCCCACCCACCTCCAAAAATATGAAAAAAAAAAAAAAAAAAAAAAAAAAAAAAAAAAAACTTACCTTATCTTAATATGACGATTTCGAGTTTTTCTAAGGATAGATTTTTTTCGGAACCCCCTTAACCAACTCCCCTGTATTAAGCCCCAATATATGGTAGAGGTACATTTACAGGGTACAAGGTGTATCCCCATGTGATAATCTGACGCACAGTTTCAGCAAAAGTAACTGCAAAAATATCCTCTTGGGCTCCCCTACCACTACAGGTAATGCAATAAAACGGCTAATGCATTGTTTTTTACGATTAAACTTTCTACGAAAAATTTCTTTTTGTTTAAATTTAGTTCACCACTTTCAGATCATCTGGAGGATATTTAAGTTCGCTTTTAAACAACCAACGCAACGTCAGTATCAAAATATCGTGTAACCAGGGCCCCCGTAACCGGGCGTACAACGCGTGCGGCGCACGCGGGCGTAACCCCAAAGGGGCGCCAAACTGAAGGTTTGGTAAAAAATAAATATTTATTTTGAATGAGATAATCATTTTTTATATACAATTTTAATTATTTCATGAACAGCTAGAGAAATGTCAAAAATAAAATATTGTGTTATTACTGAAAAAAATAATTATGCCCGAAAATAATTAAGACATTGCATCTGCCTAACTTGGAACCATATGGAAAACTTTTTTATTGAAGTTATACTTCTTTACGGGCGTAATGACGGTGAAATTTTATATGGTAAAACCTAGCGACCGGGCGCATGCGCATTATAACTTTGTTCTGATTGGATGTTCAAATGACATGACAAAAATTATCCAATATGGCAGCTGTGGGACTGTGGTTTGGTTATAATGTATGCTTGTTGCGTTTTAAAATTTGTAGGAAGAGAAACAACAAACAAAAAGTTAGTTAATGGTTATACTGCCTTTTTAAATAGTTTTCATATTATATTTTTGGACTTATTTACATAGAAGAGATGATTGTTGCATGCCAATGTGAAAGCTCATCAAACTGTGACTAGTATGCCTGCCGCAGATCTCGCTTATTCAAAGCTAAAGAATCTTTCACTGGTAAGTGTTTTATAAATAGTTGATCAAATTTTGTTATGATATTTGAACATAGCCACTTTGCACGACGCAAGTGATTGCGAAATTTATTAGTCGTTATACGGGCTCCGATACCTACCTTGAACCTACCAAAATACATCAGTAGTATGTACAGTGGAACCTCGATAACTCGGATTAATCGGGACCGCGGCCGATCCGGGTTATCGAAAATCCGGGTTAGCCGGATAATATAGTAAAAATTAATAAAATACGGTATACTTACAAATAAACTCCGTTATAATTGAAATAACATTAAATATATCTATGCAAAGTCACAGTACACATCTATATTACGTATATTAATTTGTATAGAGTATTGTTCATTTCTTGGTAAAAAACGTAGACAAAAAACATGCAAGCACAAATCTATCTGAAGCTCGATTACAGAACGAAAGCGAAAAATACGACTGTAATACTACACACAATAAGGTCACAATCGGAACAATGTTATGTTATTTAAGAACAGTGGAGACTAAGACCATTGTTTAAAAAAGAATTTTTTAAATAGTCTTTTAGTCTTTTTTGAACAATGCTAAGACAGTTTGAAATAAATAAAGGAATACATGTGCCTGTTGTTTTCGATAATCCGAGACAATGACGTCACTCTGCCGCCGTATGCCATGAGTCATTTTTACTATCTTATATGTAGTACAAATTACACAGATACACATACACATTATCTCTCAAATATTATATTACATACATTTTTATTGTTGAAATGTTTTTCTGATGGAAATCGGTCCGGGTTAGCCGGACTTCCGGGTTATCGGGGGCCGACTTATCGGGGTTCCACTGTAATACTTTTATTTACATAATTTGATTACCATCAAAATGTCTATCAATATTCACCTAATATATTGTTTTCTTACTCTATGTTTTGTTGTATTTTTTCAATTCTAAATCATTTCAATTCAAAATCAAAATAATTTGATTTACATAAGTTAAAAATGTCAAAAGGTTAATCTGTTTAGTTAGACGATCTTCGCACATAATGACAAGCTGTCTCTGTGGCGAAGTTTTAATGCGAGTGAATCCCAATACAACGCAAATACCAGCCGCGTGGTAAGTTGGTTCGAATCCCAATAGTAACTTTTATTTTTTTATTTTTTTTTATACATTTTATGATTGTAAGTATATTTATTATATAATTTTATTTTCAGAAAATACGTATTTAGTTAAAAAAATTTCGACAATTTCGAAATTTTACGACAATTAATGTTCAGAAATCATTTGTGGCATTTTTAATGTGTTTGTGTGTGTTTTATTTTTTTATTATTTTAATTTTTGGCACTGTTTTAATAAAAATGTTTGAGAAGTAGTAAGTATAAATTAATTTAATATTTAAATAAAATATAAATAAAAAGTATATTAATTTCGTTTATAATCATATAATCATATAATAGAAGTATAACTTCTTACGTGCGTACAAAGTACACACACAGTCTTTTTTATTAATTTTACGGAAAAAATTATTCTTCATAAAGTGCTTTGCATAGTCTAAAAACTAAACTGCAACCAAATATAAAATTGTGTCAATCTTATGAGTATCCAAAATATGAATTTCGATAAAGGGTACCTTATTACTCATTATTATGAAAAGTTGTTTGCAATTAATTAAAAACTGTTTTAATATGCAATTACATCCTTTTAATTGAAATTTTTTTTCTCAAATTACAGATACCCAACGCCTTTTTCATTTATTAGATACGAATATGCGATAATTAACTGTTTTATTGTTATTGATTAATTAATTAATAGATAATAATAAAAGAGTTATCACATTATTTCTAATAAATGAAAAGGGCGTTGTTGAAAAGTACAATTAATGTACGATAAAAAGTTCTTTTGATATGAACAATTTGACGTCATACTTGTATTCTATAAATGTACTAAATAAATTGTAAACCTTCTAACTGTATTACGCCAATGACCCTTTGGGGTTGAGACATAAATAAATGAAAAAAAAGTTCTTTCTAAAAAGCTTTGCATGGTTGCATCTAAGATGCAACCATCAAATTCTATCAAATTTTTTTCAATTTTATATGAGATATATGTAAAAAATATGAGTTTCGGTCAAAAGCAAAGTGCCTTTCTAGATCGCAATATATTTCAATTAGAAGGATGTAATTGCATATTGCATATAGAAACATAGTTTTTAATTCTGAACAACTTTTCATAACAACTTTTCAATATTGTGAAAACTAAACGTACTTTGCTCTTGACCGAAATTAATATTTTTCGACATACTTCGTATAAGATTCATAAATTTGATATTTGATCTTGATGGTTGCATTCTGAGTTCTAGACAATGCAGAACTTTTTATGAAGAATAACTTTTTCTCGTAAAATTAATAATAAAACATCTCCCATATATGGTTCCTAGTTATGTATGTATGTATAAAATTTGTTTAAAAATTTTGAAATGACAAAATATTATTGTGTATTTACTTAAATGTATATTTTTAATTTAATATGCAGGGTGCTTCATTAATAATGCAAAAAATTTAAGGGGAAAGGCGGAAAATGTCGCCTGTCAAAATTTTCAATGTGTTTTAAATGTATTCATTTTTTTTTCGAATCCTGAGAAAACTAATAAGTATTTTTAAAAAAATTAAACGCAGAATGAAAGATAACGTTATTGCAAAGGGCCGACAGTCTTAAAAATAAAATTAAAATTAAAGTCCCTTAAAATAAATAAAAAGTTTCTTTTGAATTAAATATTTGCAATTATTAAAAATCACACTAAATTTTCCCTTTTATTTTCACCCCTGTAACTTATTAAAATCAACATTATAGAAGTTTTCAGGGACTTTCGGCCTCAGTAATAATGTAGTTTTTCAGTATGGGTTTAAATTGTTCAAAAATAATTATTAGTTTTATACGGGATAAGTGGGGAGGAACGCACCAAACTTTAAGACTGTATAATATACGTAAAAGTAATCCAAAATAACTCATATGTTGTTATTCGATTTTCATTTGTTTCCGAGATACGGAGTGTTAAGATATTTCTTACAAACTGACGATTTATTTATTGCTCTAAAACCGGTTGAGGTGTGCAAACGAAATTTGCTGGGTTTTAAGACATAGTTATTGCGCATGTTTTGACATACAACTAAGAAATTTATATTCACCATTGGCGCGCGTACGGGTAATAGTCTGAAATTTTTTAAAGATAAAAATGGTACGCCACTGAAATATTTCAAATTAAAAATCTTTCTTGAATTCCTCGTTCAGTTTGTGATAAAAAATCTATCTTCCCTTTTTTTCATGCGACGCTTCGTTTTCATGCAAAAAATAAAACATCTTAACGCTTACAAAGTTGTCGACGAAGTTTCTAAATGAATGTGTAGAAACTTATTTCGAATGCTTTGTAAGCGTTAAGATATTTCATTTTTTGCATGAAAACGAAGCGTCGTATGAACAAACATGAAAATATATTGTTTGTCAGAAATTAAACAGCGAATTCAAAAATAATTTTTAATTTGAAATATTTCAGTGGCGTACCATTTTTATCTTTAAAAAATTTTAGACTATTACCCGTACGCGCGTCAATGGTGAATATAAAATTCTTAATTGTGTATCAAAACATGTGCACCAACTGTGTCTTAAAGCCCACCAAATATCATTTGCACGCCTCAACCGGTTTTAGAGCAATAAATAAATCGTCAGTTTCTAAGAAAAATTTTAACACCCCGTTATCTCGCAAACAAATGAAAATCGAATAACGACATATGAGTTATTTTTTATTATTTTTACGTATATTATACAGTCTTAAAGTTTGGTGCGTTCCTCCCCACTCACACTGTATAGTAGATTTAAAGGGCGCCAAAATATGTCCCGCACGCGGGCGCCAATCAGCCTTGCGGGGGCCCTGCGTGTAACTATCTTAAATCGCCTTGTCAAGGTAATTTTTTTAACGTTAATTATAATAGTACCTTTCCTGACTTGAATATTTAACAGAATTATCTACTCTCCCTATGATTATAATTTAAGTATAAAACGGAAGCGATTATTCTGTTAATAATAGAAGATTTGTATGCGTGCTTTGAAGATGTTATCAAATAATAACTTTATTGTTCGTCGTAATAGTTTGAGTCACGAGAAAGTAAATGAAACAATATTCTTTTTTAACAGAATAGAAAAAATCTATTAGAATAGAATATGTAAATATGCTTTTTTGTCACTGAAAAGGACACTGCACACATCTTATGGAAAATATAATGTCACTAAAATGAAATAAAATTTACATAAATAGATTCGTCCCGAAATTTCAATCATTTGATACTATTGCGCCAACTCTGAATTTAGGTTAATTAGGGCGTTGATTGTAATTAAAATTTATCAAAATCGCGTTTTGAAGTCTATAAAACTGGCATTCATAAATAATATTAGTCTAGCAGCTATTGAATACAGTCTATTCACCATTAGCTTAAGCAGATTGGAGGCGGTACAACTGACCAATTTATACCTACTTTATTACCGTAAAATCGGGTTACTTTGACCGCTGAGGTGAATGTGACCGAAAACAGTCTATTCACCATTAGCTTAAGCAGATTTGAGGCGGTAAAACTGACCATTTTACCTACTTTATTAGGTATGAATAATAATAGGATAAGATAAGAGTAAGCATCTGCCTTAATCCCTCAGAAAGATTCATGGAGTAAGCGAATTACAAAATCTTTTTTGTCTTTTTGACACACGTACATTCCCATTTGATTTTAGATTTATTTTTATCAATTTACGCTCTTATTATTTACAATACAGAGTTGGCGCAATGATAAGAAATGATCGTAAATTCGGGACGAATTTATTCACGTAAATTTTATTTCGTTTGAGTGACATTATATTTTCCATAAGATGTGTGCGGTGTCCTTTTACAATTTTATGGTTTAAGCTTAGATACATAATATGTAGAGTCAGAAAATAACAATACAATTTACTGAAATTAGATAAATCGTAAATATTACAAAATAAAAGATCATGCAAGTAAAACAAAAACAATTTATATAGCCCAATAAATGATCGTGAAAACCGACGATACTGTGTAATTTTCAGGGTCACCACCGAATTGTATGAAAATTTGGATGTAGGTTCTACTAACCCTCCACTTCAAAGTTGAACTTGTACCGTTGGTTGCTTTTACTTGGGGGGTGAATGTCACCTCTTCTCGGGGTTGAAAAAATAAACGTTTAAAATAAGTCCAGAAATGGATAAACTGACCAAGTCTAAGCAATTTTGGTTCTATAGAGTTTTTTTAACTTAATCAATACTTTTTGAGTTATTTGCAAGTGAAACTGTTGATTTTTCATAAAAAAACACGTTTTCAGGTGGCTTTTCTTGTTCTTAGCAATGTATTTTGCCAAAAAAAAAACAAAAAATGGTGTATTCATGATGTCTCTAGACCCAGTTTAAACAAACATGGAGCTCATGAAAAATACGTTCTTATTCGTCAAATTCCAAATCGAATAATTCAACGTCGAATTAACAAAAAATGAAGCACTATTCTTTAAAAACTCATTAAAAATTATTTAAAGTATTTTAGAAAAGCTTTATTTTTATTTTCTACAGAAGTTTCTAGGATCAAAACTAAGCGAGTTACGCTCAAAATATTTTTTTTGTTAAAAAAATCGTGAACATTTCCCCTATTTAGCACCCCAAATGAAATTATTCCTTCCAGCTTTATTATTTACTTTACTTATGTATTTTTTATATGATCTGTAAGTTTCACCAGTTCAATGTAATTATTTTTGAAAGGGTTGTAGTTGAAAAGACTTGAACGAGTAACTAATCACGAGTGTATGCAAACTTTGAACAGCCATATTTGACAAATTGTCTTACAGATAAACAAATAAAACCAAAATATATTTCCACGATTTTTTTTATCAAAAAAAAGGAGCCAACTTTATTTTGTACGCTTTAAAAAAGTTTTAAAGTTTTCCCGAAAAGTGCTTCATTTTTTGGTTATTTCACGTTGAAATATTTGTTTTGGAATTTGACGAATAATAACGTATTTTCATGAGCTCTAATTTTGCTTTTACTGGATTTTTAAATATCATGAGTACACCTTTTTTTTCGACTTTTTATAAGCTACATTTTGACTAATAATATTTTTTTGATAAAATACTTACTTTGTGAGTTAACGTGAGTAACTCGATATCTGCCTTTTATTTCTGTAAATTTCATATATTCGAGCATTCAACCACTTCCTATTTTAATATTATTCGTACTTAATGAAGAAATAATAAATAATATTGTCCTTTTCATGAGCATTTTTCAGTGCGTAACAAATGATAGGAAAAAGGGTAAGTCCGTGATAATACACATTTATGACATTTATTCTAACATGACATTTTAGTTAAATCTGACAGTTGTCACATTTTATTTTCAATTTGGAATAAAAACAAATCAAATGTGTTTCTTGTATTTATAAAATGGTATTTTCTTTGATTTGTATAGTCTTATAAATTATACAGATTATATTTGTAATATTATCTAATTAAAAAAAAATTATTTTTTTATTATGGCGCCATCTATCGACAACTAGGATAATCACCGAACTAGAATAATTACCAAAGTAACCACCGACGTGCCTTTTTTCTGTCATATACAATTTAATACGTTAGAAAGAAATCGAAAAACTGTGACGCACTGAAAGATGATCATGAGAAAAAGAATAAGATAATACTTACATGATAAAGTTACGGGCATTTTACCAGTATATACTGTGAGTAAAAGAGTACCATACAAATATACATAATTTGCTAAAACTGTATCCGCGGCACTTCCAACGTTTCTATACAAATAGCCAAAGATCAGACCAATAACAATGTGGGCCAATACTCTGTTCAGCGATGGACCCTATAAATAAAAAAAAACGAAAATATTTACATTTTAATACCAACACAGGTACAAGTCATAAAATAAGTGTTGTATTTAGTCTTAGATATCTTCGGAGACTAAAAAAAAGAATTATCTGCCAGAATTTTACAACCGTCTAAATAAAAAAAGAATGCACATTATCAAAAATCAATCTAATTTCAATACCAACCACTCCAAAACAAACACAAATTATACCTTACAATAATAATGGTAATGTCACCGACTCAAATAATCTCTACCACAAATTAATGGATTCTCCGAACATATATGGAAAATGTTATTAGCTACACTACTATCGATTTACAGCGTTTTCTGACGCCTTCCGACGTACCATATGAGTTGTTTTGTTTTTATGTCATCAATTATTGTATGTGTGACTCCCAACATTTCTCGTATTCTCTCATTTGGTATCCGATCTCTTCTTGATTTGCCTGCTTCTCTTCTCCAGAAGTCCATTTCTGTTACCAGTAACATTTTCTCTCTTCTTTATTTTAGTGGCCAAACTTCACTGCCATATTATGTGATTATACTCTTAAGTATGGTATTGTGTATGAGTTGTTTGTTCGCCCTAGATATTGTTTGGTCCCACAGAATGCCGTTCATCATGGATATGGCTTTTCTACCCTGTATGTCTTTTATAGCAGCATCGAGTATTCTATCTTGATTTATCTTCATGCCCAGGTACTTGTGTTCATCATAAGTCTACCCCATCGTCTAATGTAATGGACTGCTTTGTCCCTCCAATATAGATGGCTTCAGTTTTTTTAATGTTGACTTCGAGACCCCGTTTGTTATATTCTCCTATTCTATTATTCTATTAGCTTCCGTGTCATGTAACTCAAGTCCGAAAATGTTAGCAATAAAAATCATAAACAAGGTTACTAAAGATAATCAGTAGGATGTTGTTTATAAAGTAAATTGTAAAGACTGCAATTCAAAATATATTGGGCAAACACACCTATATATGCATAAAAGGGCTGTTGCGCTGTTGCGCACAAACATAGTGTACAAATCAACACATTAAACACTACAGCCTTAGCCAAACATTCTATAGAAAATAGCCATCCTTTTAACTTTACAAATGTTAAGATTTGTATCACAAAATTGTATCAAGAACAAGACGGATTTCAAGGATATCTACAATATACTCGTAGGTATATAACAAAATATTTTAAATACGACCCTTAACCAGTCGTCGATTTTAGGTATCACTAAAGTAAGCCGCACATTGGGACGCAGGTGACACAGGCGACACAGTGCAGAGCAGGTCAGAAAATATACGTGCCACGCAGTGTGAGGGCATATTTGAAAGCAGTCCTCTCGAAACTTTTGAAGTGCAAATAGCAAATATATTATTGTAACATAGAAAGAGACTTTTTTTATTTTAATTATGGCTTTGTTTCTGGACGGTTCCATGTCGGAGTCGGACGCATCATTTGAAGAAACAATTTTATTATCTTCTTCTTCACGTGCCATCTCCGCGATGGAGGTTGGCAATCATCAAGGTTCTTCTCCTTCCTACACTTCTGGATTTGCCTGGATTTTCCCCTGTATATTTTATGGATTTTCCCCGCATAATTTTATTATACAACATGTCAAAGAGGAAAAAATCATTTTGGGAAAGCAGCTATAGGTATGAAAAGGAGCTGTGAGCTTAGACTGTTTTTTAAATTATTTTCGGTTAAGCAGAAAATAATTTGATGAAGTACCCCAAGAAGCAATTGGACGTAATATTACGACGTCTTAACGTTGGATTAAATGTCCCAACGTTAATACGCGACGTTGCGACGACGGTCAGAAAACCGCTATTTGCACTTAAGTGGGGAATAGAAATACGGGTTGCCTCGACGTCCCCCTCTCGACTTCTCAGCTCGAGATATTTTATCGTCAAATTATGTTAGTTTTGTAGTCTTGTTTTCTCTACCACAGAAGTAAGGAGAACACACTTCATTTTTACCAAATAGGTTAATAATCTTGGAGGATATTAAATCATCAGAAACTAAGATGCATGACGGCCTGTTGATACTTATTTAAGTAGGTTCCTACTCTATTCAGAATATAACCTAAGTGACTTGTATAATTATTTTATTAATCATCTGCCTCATTGCATAATGCGGTCGAAAATTTACAAACGCAAGGAAGTGTACTGTTAAACTAGGTATAAAAATTGCTAAATACTGAAAGCGCCTCAGAAATTTACAGGTTAAATCGAACAAAACGGTAAAAATATAAATAACCATCGTAATTAAAAAAACATATTATTATGTCTAGACCCATACAAAATTATCCTTGATTTATATATAAACAAAATTCGTTAATTAAAATCAAATATTCATTAAAATCTAGCAAAAAAATTGTCAAACATTATGTTTCAAAAAACTGGCTGAACCATGGCGATCTTTCATTAATGGCGGATTTGACTCGCGACCTAAATTGCACTACATTTTAACTGATTTGGACAAGGACACCCCCTGCCGACCTTTAGTATAACCTATTTTTACCTTGCACACCTCGAATTTACCTATTGGTATACCTAATACGTCCTAAAGTAAGCGCAAAAAACCTGGTCTTGACGACAGACTCCCGACGACCGGTCGTCGTCGTGAACACGCCTTAATCTCACTCGATAAAACACCAACGTCCTCTGAACGTTGGCATCTATCCTAAAAAATACGTTGTAATTCCCGACGTTGAGTAGTCGTTGAAGTATGCCACTTAATTGCACTTATTCGACAGATAGGTTAAGACCGACGTCAGCTTAACGTCAAACCTTATCCCAATAATTGACGTCGTTATTCCCGATGTCGGTTGGTCATCAGATTATATTACTTATTAGCAGCAACGTTGGTCCATAGGAAAAACAGACGTTGTCCTTGGTTAAGTCTTATTGTGAACCAATTTTGTCCTTAAATTTAACGTCCCATTAGGACAAAATTGGTTGCAGGTCGTAAAATTGCTACTTGGGACATAATATAATACCATCGTAAAGAATAATTGTATGGCTTCTCACCACTTCAATTATTTGTTCATACATTTCCAATATACCCACACAAAATTTTACCAGAAACAAACAACTGCTCTGCACGTAGCGCAGGAAAGCCGGAAGACTGCGCTAGCAGGTTTACTGAAACACAGTTTTGTGCTACCCTATTCTGCATTCCAATTCGGAAAACAGAAACCTGTTCTGTCCTAATCTGCGTCGTCTTCGTCACCTGCGTTTCAATGTGCGGCCGGCCTAAGTTTTCGGCACAAACTAGCAAATAGTGCAGACGTAAATATAAATTGAGTTTAAAGCCATGGTTTGTTAGAACAGTGAGCGACGCACGGCATACGCGTACAGCAGAATCTGTTGTACTCGACGCACGGCAGATTTGACTGGGTCGGTTTGTTAGCATATTCATTCTGTCGCTCTCAAAATAGTTTCAGTTTGACGTTTGTTCTCACGAAGGGTATATTATGTACGTAGAAAAATGAATTCTGACAAAATCAAAGCAATCATTTTATTGCTCCTAGAAGAGGGGGCGGAAGAAGAGTTAATAATACTACATTTAAATAAAAGAAATAAAAATGTAAACGAAATGTTTTCATGTGCATTTAAATGAACAGTCGAAATAAGATTGTTTCAGAACGAGGAAAAATTTCGAGAATATTTTAGATTTAGACTGTCCATTGATTTATTTGAAACTGTATTACAATTTATAAGGGATGAAATTACTAAAAAACCTTACAACAGAAGACAACATCCGATTTCTGCAGAAGAAAAATTAAGCGTAACTTTGAAGTACCTAAGTTTTTTTTATTTAGAGAAAAAATAAAAATACAGTGTTTAAGTACAAAAAAGAAAACTTCTTAAAAATGTATATCATAAATGTATCTTACATTGCTGCATTGCTATAAATTGATTCTGGCGAAAATACAAACGAATGCACGCTCTGAGATCCTATATTGGGTTCCAAAAAATTTTTTGGTCACAAGAAATATTTGTTATGTATAGAAACCAATGTTATGAATAGAACCAATTCATATACCTAATTAATTTGCAGCCAGCTCAGTTTCATATCGCGAAACAATATTCATGAGTTCAGCTTTAATTCTTGCCTTTTCAATCGTAAGAAATTTAGATACTGTGGAAGCCACACTTTCAAAAAACACGTGTATAGAAGGATCACCTGATTTTTGAGCCAATTTCGATGATGTTTCCGACAAGTTTTTTAATCAAAGCGGTTCGTTCCTCTCGTCCCATTTTTAATTCACTCATTAATGAGAAATTTCTGTTTTTAGACATTGACTGTTTTCGATTAGGAGACTCCTTGTCAGACTGAAATGTAAATGTCCGAAATTTCTTGGAAATTTATGTGGAAGTTATTGACCATTTGTATTTTATATTACCATTACATTGACCAAAATCGTTTCGAAGTAAAGAGACTTAAAAAGTGTATATTTCTGGCTCCTGGCGACAGGAACCAGGAGTAATAAATCGTATAATACAATAGTAATAGAAATTAGATGTTCGCTTCCCGTGAAGCATATGGTGTCTTTGAAGGGCACTACTGAAAGGTTTATAGTATCTTTTGTTAAAGGCAACCTGCTTTTCTCTTTGAATATTTACCCAAAGTATTGACCTGAAAACAGGTCAATTAACAGAGAACTGTACATATTTAAAAATATGAAAATAGAATATTAATAAATAATATATTTAATCAAAGCATACTTTAATAGTGATCAGGGATCTGTATAATATGGCAAGAAAAAAATTGTGTTATGTGTTGAATAATAACGATACACTTTATTTTGTACCAACGTTGTTTTATTATAATGCATGCCTCAGTTTAATAAATAATAGTAATAATACCAATTAATTTAAATACCAATTAAATACTAATAATATAAATTTAATACAAGTGACTTTTTCATTTACTTTGTGCAATTTAAAATATATCAAATCATCTAAACTTATTTTTGTTTGCATGAAATTAGTTTACCACCATATTGTACACCGTGAGTTCAGCTGAACGTTTGCGTCCAAATCAAACCCCAGTTGATTCCAGCGCACACCGTCGACGTACACTCAGGGTTGTTAACAACGGAACTGAATATTTCCGTAGAGGGCGCTTCAAAAATCCGTAGAAATCCGTAGTGCAGAAACCTGACAGAAAATGACACTTGGCAGACCAAAAAAAGAAGAAGAATGACACTTGACAGACAAAAAGAAGAAGAATAATGCTTGACAGACCAAAAAAAGAAGAAGAATGACACTTGACAGACCAAAAAGAAGAATAATGACACTTTATACACCAAAAAAGAAGAAGAATGGCACTTGACAGACCAAAAAAGAAGAAGAATGGTACTTGATAGACCAAAAAAGAAGAAGAATGACACTTTAAGAGTAAAAAAATCCTCATTTTAGCTTTTTGATGGCTGCAGCTGAAAAATCCGTAGAAATGTGGTTATCTGAAATTCCGAAATAATATCGAAAATCCGTAGATCTACGGAAAAATCCGTAGAGTTAACAACCCTGCGTACACTGCTGTCGGTCTACAGAGCGCGCAACTCAGCAGAACCTAACAATCCGTTACATACAGAAGCCATTCCTTTGATTTGGACTGACGTGCGCGGCGTTCGACTGACTGTGAGTTGTGCGTCGCTCACTGTTCTAACAAACCGTGGCTTAAGTGTCGTTTATATACTTAAAGTTCTTATTGAATATGGCGAAGATAGCGGAAACGTTTAAGCACTAATAACGTGTTTGATTTATAACAGAGCGGCAAATCCATGAATTAAAAATTTTCTATTATTTTACCGCTTTTTAAATAATTATGTCCCCTTATCTCGATTATAAGAAAATTAAAAATTAGGAAACGCAACAAATACTCATTGGTGTATGTAGTCAGTGCCGGTTTATGCACTGGGCGCTTGGGGCGGGCGCCCAGGGGCCCGGGCCCCGGAGGGGCCCGTACAGACCCGTTCCTTTTACTAATAAAAAAGTAAAGTCCGCTAAATAATCTACGTATTTTCCAAAATAGAAAAAAAAAACGACGAAATACCTGCGATTTTGAATTGGCCTTTCGAAATGGTCGAAACTTTTAAACCAAAAAGTGATTTCTTAGAACCTTATAAAAACATGTTTGAAGATGAAGAAAAAGCTTATTATAGAAGATTAAATAAAAGCAACTTTTATAGAGGAAAGCCCAATGGAGGCAAAGAAAAGAGAGATTAGCTAATATACGGCGCAAGTGTTAAAGCTGTTTATTGTTACCCGTGCAAATTATTTTCAATTGAAAAAATAGTTTAACTGAGTTTGGATGGACCCACTGGAAACATTTGAATATTTTGCTAAAATCTCACGAAGAAAGTAAATTTCATCTGAACTCTATGGTTACATTAATAACAAGATCATCATTGATTGGAGTTATAGACGCTGTCCTGGAAGAGCAAGTAAAATGCGAAGCTAACTATTGGATAAACGTCCTAAGAAGAGTTGTTGTCACTACTAAATGACTTGCTTCTCAAGGACTAGCTTTCCATTGATGCAATGAGGATTAAACGAGTCGTCATAAAGGAAATTACAGTTGTCTTGTATACATGGCTAAATTTGACTACTTCTTAGCTGAGCATTTATAACGGAATGCGAATAACTAAAAGGTTCAGTTAGCTATCTGTCTCACCAAATTTGCAATTAATTTTTTAAAGTAATGAAATCAAAGCTTGTAGAAACTTTTGACGCTGTAAATGCTTTAGTTAAAAACTAGGGATCCATCAAACTTATATTTTCCAGTTAAGCAATAACAGAGACGAAAAATTAGCAATTAAAAATGAAGCCAAGACAATGCAGAATAAAATCTTTGAGACAGCTCTATTGACACTGATTTGGACAAAAACTTTGGAACTAGTTAATGCAAAAGCAATACGTGAACGTGAAGAAACTGTGGACTTAAACGTGTCCATTGGAGTAGAAATAATGGCATCTATTTTGAGATTTCTTAGAGACGTAAGAAATATGTCAAGCGAAATTGAACTAGAAGCCAAAAATATTTTTTTTGCGAAGACTAGGATATATGCTACAAAGATGTTACATCAGCTGTTGGATGATTTTCTACGCTAGATAAAGAAGCAGTCAAGACGTCAATTAATACTTTATATGTGAAATATAAAAAAATATGATGATGAAACCAAAGAGAACTTGCATAATGCAATTACCCATTCTATAATATTATGCCAGAAGTTAAATAAACATTTATAAAATTTGGTATCATCCAGGATGTAAATATTGTACTTAAAGGTAACATTTCCCAATATTTTACCTTTACTGCAAATTACTTTCACGATACCAACTTCTAATGCGGTCTTTTTCGGCTTTAAAAAGAATAAAAATATATTTAACGCCAAATTTGGGTCAAGAAAATCATAGACGCATATCACTATTGTATTATAGAAAATGAAGACCTGGAGCAACTGAATTGTGATAGTATCATCTGACAGATTGCTAAAATGCCTAATTAAGCAAAAAAGTGATCTAATTTTTGTGATATGTATTTTTTAGAATATATTTTTTTCTTTGTCATGTGTTGTTTTGTGCAACTTTCTGTTTTTTCTTATACCTTTTTAAATGTATTTTTTGGAATATTTTTACGTTTGCTATTCTTCTTGTTTGCTAAAAATTGTGTATGGATTTTAGGGGTATAAATACATGAATGTGTTTTCTTGTAAAAAAATCTGACAACGAATAGCAAGTAAGAGGGCCCCTAAATATTCAGCGCCCAGGGCCCGAAGTTAGGTTAAACCGGCACTGTATGTAGTCCTTGACACTCAAAAGTTTTACCACTTAAAATTCAGACCGAATAAAATGCAATCATTTTTATGGTACTTACGTAACATCTCTTTATTATCAGCAGATTCCTCTTATACAATAACAAAAACTGCATAATGATTGCTGCGGGCACTGCTTTCGTTTCGTCGGAATAGAGACCTACTTTTTTTTCCTCGAAGAGATCTCTCCCTGAAATAAAACAATGCGAAACATGATGAATGATGTCGTAAAATATGCAATATTTTATTGTTGAATTAAGTATTTAAAGTGTGTTTTTAGTTTTTAATAGAACAGGGCATTTAGGAAAAAATAAATCGATTTTTAAATACAGCACCTATACTCAAGGGAAATAAGGCAAAAATGTACCATTTTCGGGACACTTCACCAGCCAGGTTGCAAATGGATTTTTTGGATACTATGTACCTAATACATTATAAATACAAAAATGCCCGTCACAGTTCGGACTAGAAATTTAGTTATTAACAAATAAGGCTCAAAAATGGAAGTTTTTTCGTTTAAATCGCTACAGGTAAAAATAGGGTAATTCAATATATTATTTAGAATGTTCAGCTTTCAGTAGAAAAGCAAAGGTTTAAAATGGAAGTTTTTGAATTTTGGTCCGATTATTTGTTGCTTCGGAAATTGCAAAATAAAACTAAAATTTCGAAAATAAAAAAATTGCTATAACTTTTGCAAAAATGAACTTAAGACTTTAATATTGCATGAAGAGTTGAGTCAAACAGTCCGTAGAATGCAAAAAAATTTCAAGACGATTCGTCAATTAGTTCAAATTTTATTCAATTTGTATAAAAAAAAACCTTTTCTTTGCAATACTATTGTTTAGAAAATAATAATGATACAGCAATTTTGTGAAAAGCTTATGAAAACAGAATATGAAATCCCGAGTATGAAAAAAAGTTGATTAATAGCAAGCTGAAAATTTGTTAATAGCTTAAGGGTGTCTAGTCGGATAAACTTTGATATATGGGAACACTGAAACAGGGGCAGTTTTAATTGTGGAACAGGTTAAAAATTTGGAACGGTCAGACCACGAAAACGGCACATTTATTTTGTCCGACAGAATAGACTTAAACTCTCCAAACAGAGATTAAACCCTCATGCAAAAATCAGACTGCTATTTATCACCTGTCATAATTCCTGTCATTTGACATATTCTACATGTTCCACTCATTAAAACGCCCATTTGGTGATAAACAGCACTGTGATTTTTGCATGAGAGTTTAATCTCTGATCGGAGAGTTTAAGTCTGTTCTGTCATACAAAATACATGTGCCGTTTTCGTGGTCTGACCGTTCCAAATTTTTAAAATGTTCCACAGTTAAAACTTCCCCTGTTCCAGTGTTCCCATATATCAAAGTTTGTCCGACTAGACACCCTTAAGCTATTAACAAATTTTCAGCTTGCTATTAATCAACTGTTTTCATACGCGGGATCCAGACCTATTATGTTTTCACAGTGCTTAAAAAAATTAATAAAAAGTCATTTTTATCATTCCGAAAATATTTTAGTAAAGTAGAGTCATTTTTGGCTTATAAACAATTTGAATAATTTTGTTAATATTGACTGCAGACTAAATCTACTTTAGGATTTGAAAAGCTGGTATTTTTACATGAATGGTTAAAAAAAACATTTGCCTAGGTTAATTACGGTCAAAGTTAGCCACTTTTTTTTATTGAATTCACAGCTACTTTGTTTATAAAAATTAAGAAACCTAACTAGCGCTATTTTGAAGTTCAAGATATATGTTTTGTGTAAAAGTTTGAGTAAACTTTGAACTTGAACAGAGTGGTTAATAAAGCTTTAAAAATTAAGTCCTAACGAAACAGACTCGTGGTCAGTGGAGGGGAATTATTAAAATCCGTGCACTCAAAAAATGCAATCGATTTTTCAATGTTATGTCGCGATTAATATCTCCGGAGTTTGTTGATGGATTTTAATCATTATTTGTAAGTACTTGTAGTCTTGTAGAGTATGTTATGTACATATCCCCACCTAACAATACAAAATGTCACTCAGGGATATGAAAAATAGATTACGACCGATTCTAAGACCTACCGAGTATACATATACAATTTCATAAAAATCGGTCAATATTTGAGTATGATGAGTTGCAATATTTGAGTTGCTCCAAGTGATACTGGTATCATCAGCAAAAAAAAAAGATTTTTCCATCGATTTTTAAACTAGTGATGTCATTAATAAAAATAAGGAAAAGTAGAGGACCCAATACTGAACCTTGAGGTATCCCACATACAATGTTTTTGAGACTAGAGTCTGTATCATTTGCTCTAACCAGTTGTTTCCTATCCTTCAAGTAAGATTGGAACCAATTTAAAGAAATACCTAGAATTCCGTAGAAATTTAGTTTTTTATCAAAATGTTGTGATTTACACAATCAAAAGCTTTGGCGTATTCACAAAAAACGGTAGCAGTGTGAAGATTATTGTTCAGTGCTTGATAAACCTCATGTATTACAGAAAACATGCATCAGTGGTGCATTTATTATTTTACCCGATTTTTATTTACCCGGTATTTATATGCCCGGTTACTGCATGTTCAACGTCGTGATAAAAATCAATCAATATAAGAAAAAACTTTTAGCACACAAATAAATTATATTAATGATTAATATTTGTAAGAATTTAAACAAAAAAAGTTGAAAAATTTCTATTTAAGATTTCCTACCTTTTAAGTCATCGTTTTCACCACTTTCCATACTTTTATATTGATACGATTTGACACTATCTGCCAATTTGTTAATATTTGCATTGTGATCTCCGATTGATACTTCTATTACTAAAAACAAAAAATACGTCGTAATAAAAAATAAGAAATACTTCACTAAGGTTTGTTTAATTATAGATATATAAAATTCCATTTAATAATATTTTATAAAATTTATAAAATATTATTAGATGGAAAAAATATAACACAAAAGATGTGGTATTTTGATGACAATCAAAATACCACAATAAACATAGATGGAATGAGAACAAAAGTTTTGAAGACCATATACCTAGTTTTAAGTAAATTAAACATTACACAATTATATGGTAGAAACGTTTTTGGAAATAGAAAGGAAAAACAATTTCAAGGAAAAATATTCAACGGTAGCCAATTTTTACAGACACCAAAAAAATGGAATATGTGGTGGACATCAAAATTCGTCATTGAATTATGTTAAATAAAAAATTAAAAAAGATGTTATTAGCTTATGAGTTTGTCGAGGTACACTGCCGAGTTTTTTTCGTTTTAGCGATATTTGAGTTTTTGATATTACTCAGAAATCAAGACAACGAAAATCAACGAAAAAAGGTAAAAATCAACATATTACAAAAAATAACCATAAAACAAAAAATATCTTAAGAGCGTTACCCCACGAAATGTCTAAGAAAATGTATACAACATTTCAGTGGGATCGGTCAAGTACTCTTTGAGTTGCAATGTCCACCGCCTTTGAAAAACGCAGTTTTGAGAACAACTAAAGTTTGATCAACTTTTACGTTCAATTTGTTTTTTGTCTGCCAAATCGTGAAGTAATGCACACCGGAATATATTTTTGAATCGCGGAGTAACCAGCAACGTTAACTAAACAAAGTTAATTAACATGTTTTTTAGTTAATGGGGTATGATTTGAAAATTTTGAAATTTCGGTTTTTTTATTATTTTAAATGAAAGTACAATATAACTTCAAAAATACTTTCTGAAAATTATCGATTTATCTGAGCAAAATTACTGTACAGCATGTTGAATACCCCTACCTTCGACTCACTTGCGCTCCAGCGCGCTTGAGTGTGGTAAGAAACGTTAAACCGCTGTTTCCCTTCCCTTCTCTTTTGTAAATTACTCCGCTATTCAAAAACATATTCGGGTGTGCATCAGTTTAAGATTTGACAGATAAAAAGAAATTGAAAATATAAGTTGTCAAGATCAATCCACCTGAAATGTTGCCATATATGTTCTTTAGACATGAGGTAACGCTGTTAGAGATATTTTTTATGCAAAAAATAAGCATAAAACAAAAAATATCTCGAGAGCGTTACCTCACGAATAGTCTACGAAAAATATATGTTCATTTTCACAGCTTTTGCAAAAATTTTGACTTTTTCACTTTTGAGTGACACCAAAAAGTCAATTCGTTAAAACTAAAAAAATGTCGAAACATTTGATTTAGATAAAGAAAATTAAAAAATAAGTGTGTAAAAATCCTGCATTTTTTGTCATTATCAATAAGAAAGGGAATAGTGAAGATGGTATCATAGCGAGAATAAATAATAGTAGTGTAAAAGTAAATAAAAATGAACATATTTGTAGTATTCTAAGTATTGTACAAGTTGCTACATTATACACTTAGGAGATTTGGGAGGTTAGTAAAGATAATAAAAACAAACTAATGACGACAGAGATGGACTATTTAAGACGAAGTTTTAGTAAATTATCGAAGACAGAGTCAGAAGATTGGGAAACAACAGTTGACACGTAACGAGAATATCAGGAGGACCGATGGTCCCGAAGAGTATTAGAATGGATTTCCCTGGAAAAGAGAGGACGTCCTCGAAGAAATTAACGTAACGATATCGATAATTGCTTCATAATAGCAAGAAAAGTAAAAGAGTTAACAAAACCAGATTACATTCCAATACTCAGTTTGAACACACCACCTATAGTGCACCTGACGAGATTTGATATTAACTGAAACACGTGTAGAGGATTGGTGGAGTTCGAATTGAATTGAAATGCAGTCGTCTATTTTAATTTTACCGTATTCTTTACATAAGAAACAAAAAAATAGCGTTTTAACGGTGAATTGTAGATGTATTCTAAGAAAAACGTTTCTCCTAACATCGTTCAATACCTTCTAATATTAAGCTATTTTTAAATATTATAATATTGGAATCTAATACTTACAGTAATCAGCTGGATTGTGGTACGGGGGACATTTTAGATTGAGTTTTTCGAAATATGGTACTACATCGCTAACCCTTCCATCATATATGCATTTTCCTTCAGAGAGAGCATAGAGTTTATCGAACATTTCGAATATTAACGCTGAAGGTTGATGAACAGTGGCTATTACGGTTCTTCCTTCTGAGGCGAGGTTTTTGAACAGAGACACGCATTGAGTACACGACAAACTGTCCAGGCCCCTGAAATAAGAAAAATATTTCTTAACATAGTTATATATAAGCCAAAATAAGGCAAAACGATGGCCACAAGTGATCTTTTAGACATTAGGAAATTGAAAGTGAAACACCATCGTTAACCCAATGATTACAGCTAAAATATTTTAATTGAATCGTTAAGGTATGAAATTTTTCACTAATTTTACTACAGTAATAATAATGTACAATCAGACTATTTGATAGGGTGGAGCGAAATTTTTTTTTCGTAATTCCCTAAAGCCTATGTGTGGAAAAGTTGCCTTTTACTACCAGTATTCACCAAAAAAAATCTCAGGTCAATCAACTTAAAACTTCTACTGCCCAAACCGCTTTGAAAATTGGAATTTTCCCTATATTTAAAAATATAATATAGAATATCTTATTATTGTCACTAATATCTTATGAATAATTATTACTGGATAATTACGTCAAGAAGGTATTACAAAACATTCCTAGAACCAAATAGCAACTCAATATAATGACCTTGAAACAATACTACATGCTCTTTGACACCGCATTGCGCCGGCTTAGCGCCAACGAGGCTAACAGGATTCCACGAACTCCGTCGCAATAAATCGGTTGTGGTCGTAGACCTACGTATCGTCTGCCCCCGCTGATTTTTGTTGTTGAAATATTTTAGCTGTTTGGCAGCATTAGAGCAGATAACGTATGTAAAAAATGTCTTTTACGCGACGTGATTCATTGTGCCCTGTGTTTGGTGTACCAAAACCATTTAAGAACAATGTGTTGCCGACCTACGCGGATATTATTAAATGTTACTTACAGTCGGAAAAATGAAAGAATACCCATGAACGAACATATAAAACACGCTGTATTTTCCTGTCACCGTGTCACACAAAAAATTGGCCAGCGCAAGTACATGTAATAATTATTGTTACATGGACTTGCACTGGACAATTTTCTTTGTGACACGGTGACAGGAAAATACAGCGTGTTTTATATGTTCGTTCATGGGTATTCTTTCATTTTTCCGACTGTATATCGTCGACAAGAAATTGTTGTACAACAAAGTAAACAAAGGCCTAGTTTCGCTGATGATGTCTGTTCCCGTTTAATAAAAGACTTGAAAAACTTGTGGCAGAAAAGTTCCATTTGTGTTGTATCAGACCAACAAATATTACATAAAATTCGAGAATACCACGGTAAATATCGTAACATAATGAAACGGCTAAAAAAGGACGGTAAACTTAATAATTCAAAACAGGTTGTTTTATTTAGAGCATTGGTCGAAAAGAAACTCTTTGATATATCTTTATGCAAATGTAAAGACTTTTTAAGAACGTGAATTTCTAACCGACCAAAGAACTTCGTGTAAAATGGTAATCGGTGGAGTTGATCAAAAAACTACAAAAGTACTCGAAAAGAGATGGAAGCGTAAAAGTAAAACCGAGGAAAGGAGAATCAGGCATGATGAATATGATGATCAATACAAAGAATCTTTAATTGGCAGAGTATACCAGTCAGTGTCATCTAATCTAGAAGAAGAGACTTCAAACAACAGTTCATCAGAAGAAAATGTCATTAAATTAGAAGACAGGGTCGATATACTCCTTCCACTTCTCAGATGAGAATAAAACTACCAAGTGTAGCACAGGCATGTGACAGAACGGGTGTTTCTGATAGGACGGCAGCAATTATTGTTGTTAGTGCAGCGTTAAAAGATATAGGAATAATTACTACAGAAGATTCATCAAAAATTGTCGACCGCAGCAAAATTCGTAGAGAAAGGGCAAAAGCTCGATTTGAGCTCAAGAGAAAAGATAAAGAAGACGGTTCTGAATTGGTATATGGAATATATTTTGATGGAAGAAAAGACCAAACGTTAGTTCAAACTAGTGAAGAAGGAAGTTTGTCCAAGAAAACGAAGATTGAGGAGCATATAGTCCTAGCTTCAGAACCAGGATCCAAATATATTGGTCATTTGACTCCTGCATCTGGCAATTCGCAAAGTATAAAGAAGAGCATTCTAGAATTTTTGGAGCATAATTTTGACGTTTCAAATTTGCAGGCTATAGGTTCTGATGGTACAGCAGTAAATACTGGTAATAAGAATGAAATTATTAGACAGCTTGAGCTTTCGCTGAACGGTGAACAGCCGTTCGCTGTTCAGCCGAAAACAGTGAGAGAATTAGGCCTTAGAAGATTATTGAAGTGTAGGAAAACAGCAAACCAACAAGAAATACGGGAATTCAAATTGCCATCTTTAAATTTTTATGCTGAAAACTACATCGATATGATTGACTGGCAGTCGACAACAATAACAGAACCTCCCCTGACAAAATGTATTTCCAATGAAGAACTAGAAGAAATGATTTTAGATGTTCCAGCTGAAATTGAAATTCTAAAATATCCATGCCACACGCAAGCAGTGGAAAGGTGCATCAAATTAGTAACAGAAGCGTCAGTTGCTGTATGTGGAAATACAGCAAGGGATGGATTTTAAGGGCACGATTTGCTTCTAGAGCTAGTTTGCCAGTATTCGAGACAAAAAGTCAATATCTTCAAGTTTTTAATGAACATTAATCACAAAAGTACAAAAAAGGGGTGGGAGGGCGGTGGAACTCGATATGCAGCTACCTCCACGCAGTGAGGTCTGGGTTATTTTCATCAAAAATTACGAATTTTTTATGGAAATAAGCGAAGAGCTGCATCACGGCTTTAAAAAATATTTATCTTTAATTTTTTACATTTCACGGTCAAATGGGCAGTAGAAGATGGCAATATTTTAAGCCACTTTTTTTTTCTAGAATAGACCATTATATTAGGCAACTTTTCCACATATAGGTCAATTGATTTAAGGATATTTTTTTTTCGAGCCAGTTTTCACTCCACCCTACATTTGATAGATCATGGATTTATGCACAGCAGATCAACGGATGAAACTTTTGTTATTAACTAGTATTAACAGCAAGTGAAGTAACTAGAAACGAAAAAGTATATTTTAAAATTTATATTTATAGTTGGTTACTTATTTCTTAGTTTATCAAATAGTAGCGTGCCTACAATGAATAAGGTTTGTTGATGAAAACGTTATTAAGCATTCAGAAGCATTTATGGCATGATTCGTAGGAATTCTTTGATAACCTATTGACGTATATCTTCTAAAGATACGGGAGGTGTTCTGTATATTTTACTTTTTAGGTGTCCCCACAAAAAAATCCAGTAGAGACAAATCTGGTGACCAAGGAAGCCATTCGAATCTGCCTCTCTACTCAATCTCCTGCCGTGGAAAATTTTGATCCAAAAATATTGACGAACAAGGAATAAGTAAAGCATTATGCGGGGAACGCCGTTCTCTTGAAAAATCAAAATGATCTTCATCATAATATTATCGATTGAGATTGCTGGGTATGCACCTCATGAAAAATCTTCAGATTGTAATCAGACCAATAACAGCAATAATGGTGACGATTTACAGACCATTTATGAATGAAAATAATTAAAGAAAATTACATTCATCGAAGGAAATAATTAAAGAAAAATAATTATGGGATGGTCAATGCTCGCTCACTGATTATTTCAGAAAACTATAATCAGTCATAATCATCCCCATTAAAATATATTCCCCCCATTATATAAGTTCCTGCACTAAGAGTATTTTAAATGGATGTAATTTGTTCGTCTCTAAAATTGCTTTGACCCTAATTAAAATTCATTTGATTATATGTAGATACAGCTGTTACTTGTCTCGTACTTAACATAGAAGCTAGTTGAACATTTCGTAATACTGTAAATTCACTAGTTTTGCCAGTTAAATTTTTTGACCAACTCCAACACATATTTCCTCCTGTTGTATTTATCTTGATATCGTTCTTTAAATTGCTGAGCTGTCATATTGACACATTTATTGTGCATAAAATACATCGAAACGCTAAATATCTACCCTTTCCAGAATGAAATAAACCATGGTAATAAATTTTCAAAGGATACAAATTACTGCTTATAGACCAGGGCGGGTCTGTTTTGAGGTGGATGTGAGAGGTGGCATTCGGATTTTTGCAGATAAAGTTAGGTGACAACTTCAATAATTATAATTGACTCATGCTCCTTGTCAAATATGCTCGGAACATTACTAAAAAAATTTAAATATTTAAAAATTTCGAAAAATATCGATTTTTTTCTACTTTCATTGCTTATTTACTTTAAAACTTTAAAACAATTCATTTTGGAACAAAGTCGTTGCGAAATAAAATAAAGATAATTGAATTTTGTATAATATACGACTGGTTAAAATGTCCTAAATTATTACCCTTTCTGCAAAATAGCAATAAATAGAAAATAAGGGGGCAAAAAGCCTGTTTTTATTCAATGTTTTTCAACCACTTTGGTTGCACTTCATAGTTCGCACAGAACCTTCATTGTTCGCTTAGAAAATTCTTACAATATACTTTTGAACCGTCCACTAAATTTCATTAAATTCGACTTAATAGATTTTGCATAATAATATTGCAATCTAGATTTTTTTTTAAAGTTTAAATTTTTTTAAAACTTTCTGATCAAAAAGTTGACAATTTAGAAGTTTGCTATTTTTTTACATATAAAGAGGTTCTCTACCTATCTATTACACTTTACAGAATAAAAATCGGATTATTTAAGCGGCCTCAGCACTGTTTTAAAATTATAAACAATGTTTCGGCTTATAAACAAATACAGTGAGGACGTTTGAGTTGGCATAAATTCATTTTCTTGAGAATGGGCGACTCTGGAGATAAATCCCGAAACAGATCGATTTTATTTTTAAATTATAATTTTTTGGCATAAATATCGTACTATGTGACGTCATCCATCTGGGTGTGATGACGTAATCTAAATATTTCAATTAATTTAATTCAAAACATTTTTTTTAATTCAAACCCTGTATAAATATTTATGTTAGTGTTTATATTAGCGAATACAAAATTGAATAGCTTTTCGATTGAGCTATCACAAAGTACCTATTCTCATTTAAAAAAATCATCGATTACGTCATCAGGCCCAGATGGATGACGTCACTAGTATGATATATATACCAATAAAATTAGAATTTAAAAATAACAATCGACCTGTTTCGGGATTTATCTCCAGAGACGCCTATTCTCGAGAAATAATTATTTATGTACCAAGTCAGTAAAGTTACTCTTTATCGAACGAGTCTGATATTATGAGCAGAGCGAGCGTTAGCGAGTGAGGCGAATAACAGACGAGTTCGATAAACAGTCTTTACTGACGTGGTGCATACAAAATTTTATCGCCAACAATTTGATATTGATTTTAATACTTACAATTTACAATTTAAGAATTTTTTAAAATTTTAGACGTAATAAAAATTTTATGACAGGTGACTTCTGCATGATGGCCGCTTTCGATTTTTAATCGATAGTTATCAATATTGAATAATTATATATCGGTAAAGTGTTGATTTATTTTATATGAATATAATTACAAAATACTACAGAATTTCACTTTTCGACATTAATTTAATTAACAACATTGTAAATTTTGTAAAATATTTTTAAAAATTAAAGAAAATAAATTGTAAGTTAACTCAAATAAATAATCGATTACTGCCATCGACCACTTACATTCAATTCCGATTAATCGCGGCAGGTAAAGTAAAATTCTACTTTCAGTACAATAAAGTGTTACTTTACTGCGGCAAATGAGGGCAAATGAGTACAATAACGAATGACTTTAGTGACGGTTGGCGATAAATGAATTTATGCCAACTCAAACGCACTCACTGTATTTGTTTATAAGCCAAAAAATTGTTTAGGACTTTAAAACAGTGCTGAGGCCGCTTAATTCGTCCGATTTTAATTCTGTAAAGTGTAGTTGATACGTAGAGAACCTCTTTATATGTAAAAAAATAGCAAACTTCTAATTGGTCTACTTTTTCTTCAGAGATTTTTTAAAAAATTTGAACTTTTTAAAAAAAATTTAGATTACAAAATTATTCTGCAAAATATATCAAGTCGATTTTAATGAAATTTGGTGAACGATTTAAGTATGTTGTAAGAATTTTCTAAGCGAATTACGAAAGTTCTAAGTGCAACCAAAGTGGTTGAAAAACATTGAATAAAAACAGGCTTATTTTGCCCCCTTATTTTGTATTTATTGCTATTTTGCAGAAAGGACAATAATTTAAGATATTTTTAACCAGTCGTTTATCATACAAAATTCAATTATATTTATTTTATTTTAAAACTTTGTTCCAAAATGAATCGCTTTAAAGTTATAAGCAAAAAAAGTAGAAAAAAAAATCGATGTTTTTCGAAATTTTTAAATATTTAAATTTTGTTATTATTGTTCCGGGCATATTTTGAGAACTAGTATTAGTCGATTATAATTACTGAAATTGTCACCTAACTTCATCTGCAAAAATCGGAATGCCACATCGCACATCCAAAAATAGACGTTTTTTCACAGATCCGCCCTGCAGGGCCTAGTTTACCACTAGACCAGTGAGGCACCTGCCCCGGGCCCGCATTTTTATGGGGCCCGGAAAGATCATCAAAAAATTTTTATTGCAATAAAACAAGATAAATTTTCAAATTTGTCAACTGTGGTCTTAGAACCACATGAGACACACTTTGAAAATCTTTATACGTATCATCCACAGTAGAATCAGAGATAAATATGAAGAAGACCAGGATGAAACACAATTTGGCTTCAGAAATGGACTGGGAACCCGGGTCGCACTCTTAGCACAAAATGTATTATTGCAGAAATGCCGAGATCAAAGGAAAGACGTATTGCTGTACTTATTGACTATGAGAAGGCCTTTGATCGAGTACAACATCACAAATTAGTTAAAATATTAGGTAAATGATTAAGGAGTTGATAGTCAAGATGTACGAATCATAGAAAAATTATACTGGCATCAAACAGCGACAGCTTGCATAAAAAGAAATTCAACAAAAATATGCAAAATACAAAGAGGTGTCAGACAGGGTTGTATACTGTCCCCACTGTTATTCAATTTATATTCAGATAGAATATTTAACGAAGCGCGCCATATTTTGGTATGGGGTGTGAAAGTTAATGGAATTCTGATAAATACAATCAGATATGCAGACGATACAGTTATTTTAAGTGATGATATGAATAGATTACAACACCTTTTAAATGCCACTGACAAAGTGGGAAGAGAGTTTGGCGTAAACATAAACTGTTCAAAAACAAAATACGTGGTATTTAGCCGTTTGGCCCATCAAGATTCAGTTATATGTTGATGGTCATATAATTCAAGAGTGCCCAGTTTTAAATATCTTGGTTGCCATATTACTGAACAAATAGATCCAGATAGATAAAGAGATTAAATGTAGAATCGAGATAGCCCGCACGACATTTTTAAAAATGAGGTCATTCTTCTGTAATGATAACTTGCAACTTAAACTTCGAAAGCGCATGATTACATGTTACATTTGGTCAGTCCTCGTGTATGTTGTCGAAGCATGGACATTAAAAATATCGACCATTAATCGTTTGGAGGCCTTTGAAATGTGGCTGCACAGACGTACACTGAAAATACCATGGACCGCTACTCTGACACGTGTGGCAGTCCTTAAGAGAGCAAATGCTGCCCGCGAGCTGTTTGATAACATCAAATATAGAAAGATGGCCTATTTTGGACACGTAGTAAGGGGAGACCGGTATAATATTCTTCAACTTATTATGATGGGTAAAATCGAAGGACGCACAGGAATTGATAGAAAGCAGGCTTCTTGGTTGAAGAATATCCGGGAGTGGACAGGAATAAAGAAAGCAGAACAACTATTTAGAATAGCTCGAGACAGAGACAGTTTCGCCACGTTAATCACCAACGTCAAGAGGACTTAATAGGGTACGTTAAGAAGAAAAAGAAGGTCTTAGAACAATTAAAAAATTTGATATTAATATTAACTAATTAACTTAATTAATATTATTATTAAATTATATTTAGGGGCCCGAAAATTATGTAGTGCCTCGGGCCTGATTTGAAGTAAAATAGGTTCTGCTGCCCTGGTCTATTACAGCAGATTTTCACCAGTCACTTACATAGTGTGACAAATGTCACTAAAAAACAAAAGATGGACGAAGAAAGAAATTAAAATATAAACCAATGTCGTACTAAATCAACTTATTACGCCGGTTACACAACAATTATATTTATACAGCAAAAAGTTTAAAAGTCGTTATAAATATACAAAATACAGTATTGGACCGAAATTAATTAAAGACTAATGTACACAGTGAATTATAAGGAATTCAGAATATAATGGGTGGGAGTTTTTATCCATTGCTAAGAATTTTTTACGAAGTTTAGCTCAAAGTTAGCTGACAGTTACTCTTGTGCTCATGCTACTGTGTCTTGTTTATAACCATATAGTATATATTATATGCATAAATGTATATTATACCATCGTCAATTGAGCCAAGACTTAATAATTTAATCACAGTGGGTATAGTGGCAAACAAAGAGCATGCTTCATGCATTATTTGGAAAATATATGTGATTACAACGTTGCAACAATGTAACAAATACATATTTATAATATGGAAAATATGTAATAAAAATATAATAATATTACACAACGTTGCAACAATGTAACAAATATTTGTAATATGGAAAATATGTAATAGACAGATCCACCAAAGCGTCCAGGTGGATATAGTGGCAAACAAAGAGCATGCTTCATGCAATATTTGAAAAATATATATGGTTGCAACGTTGCAACAATGTAACAAACGTTTGTAATATGGAAAATATTTTAATAGACCGATTTAATATGCATTTACAGGTGATTATTTTATTTTTTCAGAACACACGTTTTATTGGATTCGAAATGTGACCTGGTAATACTACATTTTGAGGCGCGTGTACTACAAGGTTAAAAGACATTTGTTATAGAGCCTGAATATGTAATATGGTTCACAATTAGCCATTTAATCATATTTTGTTTTCTATTTATGTGTGAATGTGTTCAACGCGATGACTGATTTCCTGTTGATTTATCACGACTGCACTTTTATTGGTAATTAGTATCATTAATGCTTAAAAATTATAGCGAGGCTATAATTTAGTATGAATAATATGCAATTTCTAACCGCAGAGATGAATCAGTTAGAGTTTTAATCGTGTAAACGTCAGTGAATTTCCCATAGCTTATGGTTAATCATTAGGGAAATATATATACAGAGTGGGCCAAATAAAAGGAGCCACCCCGATATTTGGCAGTATTTATTAGATTTTAAGAAAATAAAAAAACAGGTCAATTTTTGATCTAAGGGGGACACATTTTTACGATACAAACATCTGTCATTTGTCAACTCCCTCCCTTCCACTTCCCCCACCCCTTATTTTTAAATAGGGAATAGGGGTCGTGTGCTAGCTCATTTGAAAGGTTATTTAATTCTCTATTCAGTAATATCAACATCGACTTAAAAATGTATACAGGGTGTCCAAGAAAAATTATTTTGAATTAAATTAATTGACACAAAAAGAAGAATGTATGTAATTTATTTTACTCAGAACACATTCTACTGCTGACATGAAATAGAAAAAAATGTTTTTTGATAAATAGACACTGCTTTTTGCTTAATTTTAATGTTCAAGCTTCCACCCATCTGCCTCTTGGTAGGTTGAATATTGAATTTAAGCAACAAACAGTGTTTATTTATTAAATAAACATTGTTTTCTGTTTTTTATCAGCAGTAGAATGTATTCTGAGTTAAATAAATTACATGCATTCTTCTTTTTGTGTCAATTAATTTAATTTAAAATAATTTTTCTTGGACACCCTGTATAAATTTTTATGTCAATGTTAATATTACTGAATAGAGAATTGAATAACCTTTCAAATGAGCTAGCATACGACCCCTATTCCCTATTTAAAAATAAGAGGTGGGGGAAGTGGAAGGGAGGGAGTTGACAAATGACAGATGTTTGTACCGTAAAAATGTGTCCCCCTTAGATCAAAAATTGACCTGTTTTTTTATTTTCTTAAAATCTAATAAATACTGCCAAATATCGGGGTGGCTCCTTTTATTTGGCCCACTCTGTATATTTATAAGAAATATAAATTATTTATATAATTATTTTGAAATAATATATCATTCTGCATTGGTAGAAATTCATAATTGCGTTTACAGTGCATAAAATTTATTAGCATTGAATTTAAGGAAACATGTCAAAATTAGTAGGTATATTAAGGGCCAGATTTTGTTACTCAGGGGGTTTTTGGGGTTGCTGAACACGAATGCCTGTAGCACCTGGCATGTGTAAATGTGTAACACTGTAGTTACTGCTAAGGCACGTGGTCATTTTCCTAAGCCCAAATGTTCCTTTTGAGTTCTTCTATCATTAATGTTAAATAAAGTATAAATGTTTGTTGCGCAAATTTGGTAAAAACCATTATAAACAAATTAGTGAACAAATTCTTTAAGAAAATTATAATTTCAAACGGGTATAACTTTAAGACAAATAAAGATAAAATAATTTATCTACTCTGTCATATTATGTATAAGTTTTTAGTTTGTGAAAACTGTCATTATAGATAGCAGTGCGTGAAGGATTTAAAGTGTGCGTGAAGTAACAATGTATTTTAAATGGGATTTACTTTTTCGCACTGTTTGTAACTTTCGAGTTGTCATGGTGACAATCCTTAACTTTCGCGTTGTCATGTTGATGGTGATGACAATATGAGCAATGAATTACAAAAAAAGTTTTGTGTTTTGAAAGTAGTTAGAATTTTTAAATTGGAAAACAATCGTTTGTAAAAGGTAAATTTTTTTTTTTTTATTAAAATCCCTTAAAAGGGCTACATAACAACAAAACGTTTTCGATTTTTATAAAAAAATCATCATCAGTGTTTGATAAACTGGATGCTAGCTGAGCCACAAAAAAAATATCCCGGTAAAAACTCTTTACATGTAATATAGATGCCTTAAAAGTGCATACTTCAATAAAAAGCCCTGTGATGGTCACATGGCAACCAGGATAATGCCCTGAGGTAATGTTTTGAAATTGGCCAACACGTGGGATCCAAATTGAGTTGTTTACATTTCAATGACTTAATGGCAGCCTGCCATTAAGTTTGTTGCAATTAACCTTTGTTGCCATTAAGTCATTGAAATGTAAACAACTCAATTTGAATCCCACGTGTTGGGAAATTTCAATACATTACCTCAGGGCATTATCCTGGTTGCCATGTGACCATCACAGGGCTTTTTATTGAAGTATGCACTTTTAAGGCATCTATATTACATGTAAATGGTTTTTACCCGGTATTTTTCTTTTGTTGCTCAGCTAGCATCCAGTTTATCAAACACTGATGATGATTTTTTATAAAAATCGAAAACGTTTTGTTGAGATGAACCCCTTTTAAGGGATTTTAATAAAAAAAATTTATACCTTTTACAAAGGATATTTTTCCAATTTTGTGATTGATGGTATACAGCCAACTACAGAAAAAACATTTTCTTTTCCTTGTGGATTCTTTTAATTTTTAAATGTCAAAGTTCTAAAAATTGTAGAATATAAATGAATTCCAGTGACGAAGAATTACAGCTTTTTTTATTTGTTTATCGTAGATAAAATATTGTATGAAACTGTGCGTGAAGTACTTTTTGCGAACTTACGCGATTTATAGCACTCGCTCCGCTGTCGCTCGTGCTCTAAAAATCGCGTGCGTTCGTAAAAAGGATACTTCACGAACTGTTTCATAAATAACTATTAACAAGCTATTTGTTGTTATGAATTGAGATTTAAAATGGGGCCTTGTAGATCTCATTTGCACGCGTAGAAGCCGAGTTACGATCGAAAAAGCTTCAAAATATGTAGTTATTTTCATAACTAGTGCGGAAAGTGATACTTTCACGCACGAGACTGCCGCTGACCTGAACGACGCGATAGCGGAGTTCGGGCAAGCAGTGCGGGGAAGACACTTTCCGCATGAGTTAGGAACAATATTTTTTCTAAGGCCGTACGTTTGGAAAAAAGCCACAAAAAATAGAGTCATATAAATTTTTATTTAGGAGTGAAAATACACAAATTAATGCTTTGACAAGGTTGTCAAAACCAAACTTTCAATATAATAGGTTACCATGACGACGATATTGGTTTCCATGACGACGATTTAAAACCACTGTAATTGTCTACTGATCTGACTTTTAAATATTATGTCAAAATTATTTTATTTCATCGAATTATTGCGTTAATTTCATTAAAACATGAACACAATAAGATACATTTGAAATAAATTGGTAAATAATATCTAAATATTATTTTATTGCATGTATTATTATTATTATAATGCCATATTATAAGGTATTCTACTTTCCCGCACGCCCTGTGGGAAAATTTACTTTCACGCACGCCGTGTGGGAATGTGTAACTAACACGAAATGCATGCTAGAAAGTGGCTGTTTAAGCACGGTCGTAGAAAAAATACTTATTTTGCAATTTGCAATTTGCAGTATGCACTAATTTTACAATATCCTGAGTTCTAATTGGTGGATTTAAGTTTGGTAAACGATATTTTCTTTGTTTTTTAAGTAACAAATTTTATTCGAAGATTTTTTTAAATTTTTCTGAAGTTACACTTTTTATGTGCGATTGGAGAAAATTGATGGCGGTGAATTTTTATAACAATCACAGTACATATGAAGTAAGTACGCGCACACTGACAACATGAAGTTAGTTGCCAAATCTTTCAAGGTACGTAAATATATTTATTATAATTTTAGGTGTCTTTGGATTTGTCTTCGTTGGGAAGAGGATAATTAGTATTAAAATATGATGAAAAGAAAATTAAAAATTTATGTAGAAAATCTGACGATTTTTAGATTTTCTAGGATTCATCAAGAAAAAATCTGTGGGAGGCCACAGTTCATAAAAAATGACGTATTAACGTCATTTTTAATTTTTGGTATTATTGGATTTTTGGTATTATCTTTATTTTAAGTAATAAAATTAGTTTATAAAAATACAATTAACAGTTTAAAATATATTTATTTCGTTGAAATTATAATAATAGAAGTAAGTATACCTTCTTACGTGCGTACAAAGTACACACACTTTTTTTTAGTTTATGAGCTAGAGCCTTATAAACAATTAAATTGTTTCTAACAATTTTTTGACCACTTCATCGAAATCCACCCCCGAAATTCGTAATCAGCAGCCAAAAATCCGGGTCTAGGACGTTTCATCGCCGCCGTTTCGATGCCGCCAGTTCGATGCCGATGCCGGCCGATTCATCGCCAGTCAATTAATCCCTATCTGATATATTTTCGAATTTTCGACAGTTACAATTATTAGTTATTTTTAGTATTAATTAAGAATTCTAGGAAATGCGAGATATGAAGGCGATGAAATGGACTGGCGATGAACCGGCGGCATCGAAACGGTCGGCGATGAACCGGCGGCATCGAAACGTCCCATTCCGCAAAAATCCATAAGAAACCGTTGAGTTTGTCCATCAGATTTGAAAATGACACGGTGACCTCTATTTGGCGCCTACATTGTTAAATTAAGATGCTAGTAAGAATTTGCTAGCATGCTTTAACATGCATAAAAAGATCAAGGAAATAACAGGTAAAAAAGTGAAACAAGCATCCATCGTAAAAGACAAAAAAGGTAAAATAATTACAGATTTAAATGAAAAACTGGCAAGATGGACAGAATACATTGAAGAACTTTTTGCAGACGAAAGACCAGAAATAGCAGTGGCAGAACCTACAGACGACACAACAGGGCCTGAAATCCTAAAAAGCGAGATAGAATATGCTATAAGGAACAGTAAAGGGGGTAAAGCTGCAGGACCAGACGAAATTCCTGTAGAATTGTTGAAACTTATAGACGACGACACACTTGAAATAATGGTGAACCTCTTTAACACAATTTATAGAACAGGCATCATACCAAATAAATGACTCTTCTACTTTTGTCAAAATCCCGAAGACGAATAACGCCAGAGAGTGTTCAGACCACAGAACTATAGCATTAATGAGCCACACACTAAAAGTATTTTTAAAAATAATACACAAAAGAATATTTAATAAACTAGAAGAGAACATAAGCGCCACACAGTTTGGATTCAGAAGTGGACTGGGAACACGGGAAGCTTTGTTTGGTCTGAGTGTGTAAATGCAAAGATGTTTGGATGTAAACCAAGACCTCTACATAGGTTTCATAGATTTTGAGAAGGCCTTCGATAAAGTCAGACACCAAAAGCTGTATGAAATCCTAAGAAACAAAAACATCGACAGTCTCGACATTAACATCATATCCAGGTTGTACTAGGGACAAACAGCAAAAATCAAGTTTTATAATGAGTTAACCGAAGAAATTGAGATTCTTCGAGGTGTGCGTCAGAGTTGTGTGCTTTCTCCACTACTATTCAATATACAGAGAGAGTCTGTAATTTGGAATAAATTCAATATCTCAAATACTAATTGTTTTTTTGAAAAATACTCCGAGCCGTCGATTAGTATTTCAAATTGTCATTTTTGACATACAATAATAATGTATACAGGGTGTCCCAGTTTAGAGATATGACGTCATCGTTGATTTTCTTAAATGGCAACACTGTCATTTTAATAGCTATTTTGATAGAGTGTGTAAAGTTATACACAATTGCAAAATATCAAATTTTTATTTTCTACTATTTATAAGATAATAGAAAATAACAAAGTTATGTCTGTAATTTGGAATAAATTCAATAATTAAAATACTAATTGTTTTTTTGAAAAATGCTCAGACCTGTCGATTAGTATTTTTTTAATTGTCATTTTTGACATACAATAATAATGTATACAGGGTGTCCCAATTTAGAGATATGACGTCATCGTTGATTTTCTTAAATGGCAACACTGTCATTTTGATAGCTATTTTGATAGGGTGTGTAAAGTAATACACAACTGCAAAATTTCAAATTTTTATTCCCTACCATTAACAAGATAATAAAAAATAACAAAGTTATGAAAAACCAGTAATCAAATAATAATTGAATTTAATTATTTCAATTAAGCAAATGCCATAACGTTGTCCATTGACAATTTGACAATAATTGAGGGAAACATTATGAGTATTTGTTTAATTGAAATAATTATTAAATTCAATTACTACTTGATTACTTGTTTTTCATAACTTTGTTATTTTTTATTATTTTGTAAATGGTAGGGAAAAAATTTGGCAGTTGTGTATATCTTTACACACCCTATCAAAATAGCTATCAAAATGAGAGTGTTGCCGTTTAAGAAAATCAACCATGACGTCATATCTCTAAACTGGGACAACCTGTATACATTACTATTGTATGTCAAAAATGCCAATTTGAAATACTAATCGACGGGTCTGAACATTTTTCAAAAAAACAATTAGTATTTTAATTATTAAATTTAATCCAAATTACAGACATAACTTAATTATTTTCTATTATCTAGTAAATGGTAGAGAATAAAAATTTAATATTTTGCAGTTGTGTATAACTTTACGCACCCTATCAAAATAGCTATCAAAACGACAGTGTTGCCATTTAAAAAAATCAACGATGACGTCATATCTCTAAATTGGGACACCCTGTATACATTATTATTGTATGTCAAAAAGGACAATATGAAATACTAATCGACGGGTCTGAGCATTTTTCAAAAAAATAATTAGTATTTGAGATATTGAATTTATTCCAAATTACAGACTCTCTCTGTATATAGCGAAACAATATATCAGGAAGCGCTCCTAGAGCAAAACATTGGTATGAAAATTAACGGAGAGTTAATTAACAATATACGATACGCTGATGACACGCTAATAGTAACAGATAACCTAGCAAAATAAAAAACTTTACAGTATTTGATGGAAAACATAAACACTCATACCAATAAGTATGGTATAAAACTGAACATCAAAAAGACTAAATTCATGATTGTAACGAAGAAGCTATAGACCAATGTGAATTTAACCATAAATAATCAGCCAGTTGAAACGGTTACGTCCTACAAATATTTAGGGGTTTGCTTCACTGATAGTAATGACCAGACAAGAGAAATCAAGAGGCGAATAGAGATAGCGAGACAATCGTTTGTCAAAATGAAAAAGTTCCTATGCAGCCGGGACATAAATATAAACTTAAGAACAGGAATGTCAAGGTGCTATGTTTTCTCCGTTCTGCTGTACGGCATGGAAGCTTGGACACTGAAAAATATAAACATTAAAAACATTGAGGCATTCGAGATATGGTGTTACAGGAGAATGTGGAAAATACCATGGACAGAAAGAGTAACAAATCAAGAAGTTTTGCTGAAGATGGGGAAGGAATGCGAAGTCATAAAAACCATACAAACCAAAAACTGGAATAGCTAGGCCACATAATGAGAGGAGAAAAGTACTCTCTGCTAAGACTCATAATCCAAGGAAAAATCTCGAGAAGGAGAAATGTGGGACGTAGGAGGATTTCCTGGTTGCGAAATTTAAGGGAGTGGTATGGGTGCAGTTCAATATAGTTGTTCAGAGTTGCAGCCAACAAAGTTAAGATTGCTGTAATGGTAGAAAGCCTCCGATAGAAGACGGTACTGCAAGAAGAAGAAGAATTTACCACAAAAAATATTTGACGTTAAACGCCAACAAAATGTACAATTATTATTGTTTTTAGATTAAATGTAATGATTGGTTTAAAATATTCATTTTTTTAGTAATTGGACACATTTAGCCACGAAACCAGTAATTTGTCAAAACTGAAGGTTAATGTTTATTGGAGGTAGGTATATTTTTCATTTGTGTAATTACGTATTTTGGTTTGCAAGAGCTTTACATTAAATATAGATTTTACATCGGCTACAATTCACTAACTATGTTTTTAACATTATAATTAAAAGGTGTTTTTAAAAAATATTCGTTGAACATTTAATTATTGAAGCAAACCAGTTTTATGTTATTAAACAAGCTTTGTTAATATTTTTTAATTAAAAAAAGAAAAAAAATAAGATATGATTGTCATGGACATTTTTTTTATTTTTTGGTGAAAAAATTAATTTTTTGTTCTTTTTATTTACACGAATATTATATTAATGGTCTCAACAAATTATATTAATATAGTAATATTTTATAATAACTGAATATAATTTTTATAACATTATATTATAATACATATTACGTAAATATAAATAAGTATATTATGTGATATTTCAGGGTTAGCCACTCATAAGATTTGTGTGTGATTATGCGGAAAACAAGTAGCAAATTTTTTTTTCTTGTCATGTTGGAAGAACCAAAATAAACGGCTCCTAGTCCCAGGATGGCCTTAAATATCCAAGACGAGCGAAGAACCTCCTGGTGTCAACTCGATAAGGTAAACAAAATTGCTACGTGGAATGTGAGAAGCTTCTTTGTAGCAGGCAAACTACAAAATATAATTCAGGAAATGAACAGAAATAACATCGATATTCTCTGCATAAGCGAATTGCGATGGAAAGGTACAAGAATACTTATAAAAAATCGAATAGAAGAAGAATATGAAAGAATATGGAAGCCCGAGAAGAGGGTGGTTTTCGCGCAGGCCGATCCACATTAGATGATGTTTTCTCCATTACTCAGATAATTGAAAAGAAAGTCCATCTGATGTTTGAATACCTTAGAAAAGCATATGATAGTGTCCCTCTGGTTAAATTAAGGCACTGGGGAAAACAAATGTAAATATAGAATTGGTTGAAGCGGTAAAAACGTTGTACTACCAACAAATAACAAGAATTAAAATGGGAAATCTTATAACACCTGGATTCACAGTAACTAAAGGACTAAGGCAAGGATGTTATATCTCGCCAACACTATTCAAAATATACCTCGAAGCAGCACTCAAATTAAAGAAAAAATGTACGAATATGGGCATACCAGTAACGGACTCGACTTTGTACACGCTGTGATTTGCGGATGACCAGATCATCATCGCACATGACTCGGAAAATCTGTTATATGATAGGAAAACTATTAGAAGAGTTTACAGGGTGGGGTTAAGAAGTGAATATGGAAAAAACTGAGTACACGAGTATCGAAGGAGACCAACATAGCCTCCTAGTGGAGGAAGATCAAGAAATAAAATCATTGTGAAAACTACAAGTACCTGGGAGTAAAGATCATTCAGGACGGATAATTAGCTTTACAGGGTGGGGTTAAGAAGTGATTATGGAAAAAACTGAGTACACGAGTATCGAAGGAGACCAACATAGCCTCCTAGTGGAGGAAGATCAAGAAATAAAATCATTGTGAAAACTACAAGTACCTGGGAGTAAAGATCATTCAGGACGGATAATTAGCAGCCATTAAGGAACGAAATGTACAGGGAAGGAAAGGAATATCCTTACTGAACAGCGTACTGCGGGATAAAAACATCTCTAAGTAAAATAAAAAAATAATATACAAAAGTATAATAAAAAGCATCCCAATATATGGATGTGGAGTTTGTCCTCTAAAAGACAGAACGGAGAAAATGCTTAGAGCAACAGAAATTGACTTCTGGCGTCGTTCGGCGGGAATGTCTAGACGCGACAGAATAACAAACGAGAAAGTCCGAGAAATCATGGGGGTTACACTTACTACTATTGACGACATCAGGACGAAAGAACTCAGCTGGTACGGACACGTAAGGAGAATGCCGGTGAATAGATTAACAAGACAGTTTCTCGAATGGCAACCAAGAGGTAGGCGCAGACCAGGAAGACCTAGAAGAAGTTGGAGAGAGGGAGTTGACATAGAAATCAAGGACAGAGAACTAGAGGACGATTCATGGAAAGACAGAACTAGATGTAGATTGGAAATCGGAAGACGTTAAAGAACGTTGTGAACCGATATTAATAAGGGGAACCGTTGTAAACCGATATAACCGGTAAGAATAATCAGTACTAGTGGCAAAACCCTTTACTACTCATACACCATAGTACCATAGTCAAAGATCTACGTGTTTACAACTGAATAATTACAAGTGTACTACAAAATAATTGCTGAGGAAGCAAATATGACGATGTATCTTGTAAATTTATACCGATATCAGAAAGCCATCATTCGAGTAGACCAATAAATCCAATAGAAATTTCAATAGGAAGAGGAGTAGAAGGACGTGTACGTTTACCTTTACTTTTTAATATTATGTTCTCAAATATCTTCTATCAATGAAGGCATATCAATCAACAGAATACTAGTGAATAATCTCAGATATGCAGACGATACAATACTTCTTACGGACAGCAGAAAAGGGCTGCACATTTTGGTTGATCGCACTACCTTAGACAAGGAAAGAGAGAGGACGAGTAATCTAAAATATAATGAAAAAATGAAATTTATTTAAAATGAAAAATTTGTGTACGGTAAATGTTTTATTAAGTTGCTCATATTACGTACATATGTTTTATACGTACATACAGGGTGAGTTTTTAGTGGGGGATCGGTCGATAATTCCATTACGGTATAGAATATCGAAAAAAGTTATTTAGAAAAAATGTAGGCAATGGTATTCTCCACGCTTGGAAAATATGTCCATTTCTACAGGGTGATCAATAACAGCGTGGTATATCAAACATATAATTTTTTAAATGGGACAGCCTATATATTTTTTCATATTTATATTCCCCTCATAATTCTTGTTCATATAATACAAGGTTTTGCATTACTATACAGAGTATTTAACAAGTTATGACCATTTTTATTTCGAAATCCCTATGAGATTAACACCCTGTATATAAAGAAGTAATTCATAGACAATAATTTGTTTTATGTAGTAAGATAAACAATATACTGTAGTTTTTAAATTAAGCCCAATTGAAATCATTGACGAATGTTTTGTATACAGGGTGAACTACAAAACCAAATTACGATTTTCTCTATTTTTTTAAATGGATCACCTTATATTTTATTCTTCAAAAATATTGTATTTATTATAGTTTTTCATTTTTATATAGCATTCCCTATATCTAAACTTATTACTTTCGGAGATATTTTTAGTTTTCTTCAACTTTCGAGAATACATTCAATTTTTCTAGTAGAAATAAGTTGGTATTGAATGATAATTAAACAAAATTATTTTTATTCAATAAATAACTAACACAAAATATAAACCATAGCAATACGCAATAAATGTATCAATAAATGTGATATTAAGGAATTATCATATTTCCCTAATATACAAGGATCATACAATTCCTACAAAAAAATATAGGTATCTTGTGTTGTGTATAATAAAATTACAGGATTATTTTAATTTAATAGCAACTCACACAAAACATAAATCAAAACAATATACAACTAATTTAATAGTTTTTAGACTATTATATCAACAGCATTCTTAGCCAAGAAGTTCTTAGTAACACATTCCTAATAGCAGATTGTGACCCGCAGTTATTAATAATATAATTTTCATATTAAATTTCATTAATATGCATCAAGAAATCCCTACTTTGTTAACACTCAAACTAGGTGATCTATAAATGTTTAAGGTGATATTGTTAGAGATTATGTGATTGGTCCACATTTTTTGACGGTTGAGATTTTTATACGACGGTGCTCCAGTTCTTCCAAAATTGATTTTTTTCAAGTGGGGCTATATAAAAAACCTTGTATACCAGAAGCATTCAACAACGCTTGATGATATGAAAAATAGAATAAAAGAAGCTTTTAATAATATTGACTTACAAAAATGTTAGAAATGTGGCTCGGTCATTTGAATATCGGTCACAAAATTGCATAGACGTTGAAAGTGGTCATTTTCAACATTTACTTTAGACTAATATCCTTAACATCACATTAATTGGTACATTCATTAAATTTTGTTATGGTTTATTATTTTTTTGTTAGTTATTTCTTGAATGAAAATATTTGTTGTATTATTACATAATACTTATTTGTTAAGTTATTTATATTTATAAGAATAGTTGAATGTATTCCCGGCAAATGAAGAAAACTAAAAATATCTCAGAAACTAATAAGTTTAGGTATAGGAGATGCTATATAAAAATGAAAGAGTATCATGAATACAATATTTCAAAAAAAAATAAAATATAGGGTGATCTATTAAAAAAAATTTAGAAAATCGTAATTTTATTTTGTAGTTTAAAAGTGCTTATAAAAATGAGTGTTCTACTAAAAAATTATTGCTTTAGAATGCTGTTGATATACCAATCTAAAAACTGTTATATCAGTTGTATATTGTTTTGATTTATGTTTCATGTAAGTTATTTATTGAATAAAAATAATCTTATTATATTATTATATACAATACAAAGTTTTTTTGTAGGAATTTTACGATTCTTGTATATTAGGGAAATATGATAATTTCTTAATATCACATTTATTGTTATATTCACTGCATATTGCTATGGTTTATATTTTGTTTTAGTTATTTATCTAATAAAAATAATTTTGTTTAATTATCACTCAATACTAATTTATTTCTACTAGAAAAATGGAATGTATTCCCGAAATTTGAAGAGAACTAAAAATATCTCGGAAAGTAATCAGTTTAGATATAAGGAATGCTATATAAAAATGAAAAGAGTATATTAAATACAATAATGTTGAAAAATAAAATATAGGGTGATCCATTTAAAAAAATAGAGAAAATCGTAATTTGGTTTTGTAGTTCACCCTGTATACAAATATTCGTCAATGATGTGAGTTGGACTTAATTTAAAAACTACAGTATATTGTTTATCTTATTACATAAAAAAAATTATTGTCTACGAATTACTTCTTTATATACAGGGTGTTAATCTCATAGTGATTTCGAAATAAAAATGGTCATAACTTGTTAAATACTCTGTATAGTGATGCAAAACTATATATTATATGAACAAGAATTATGAGGGGAATATAAATATGAAAAAATATATAGGGTGTCCCATTTAAAAAATTATATGTTTGATATACCACGCAGTTACTGATCACCCTGTAGAAATGGACATATTTTCCAAACGTGGAGAATATAATTGCCTACATTTTTTTTAAATAACTTTTCTCGATATTTTATACCATAATGGAGTTATCGACCGATCCCGCACTAAAAACTCACCCTGTATGTTTTTATTACGAATTTTAGATGAGGATTTACTTTATTTTTTACGACATTTTAACCCCCAACGAACACCCACCACTGGCAACCCATTGTTATATTTGACGTGACCGCCATGTTTTTGGTGGCAAACTCAAAACTGGCTTCACTTTTTGAACGTGTATTAAAATGAGTGTTACCCATCCTCTCTCTTTCCTTGTCTAAGGAGATTTAGAATGGCTCTGAACACAAAAAAAAAACAAAAATCATGATTGTCAGTAAGAACAAGATTAAAGACGAAATAATCTTTAAGAGGGTGGGTACGTAGTTTCTGCTCCAATGCTATTCAAATGGGATTCAATTTTTTTCAAATCCTGAGAAAACGAATAAGTATTTTTGAAAGATTTAAATGCAGAATGAAAGATTACGTTATTAGCGAGGGCCGAAAGTCCCTGAGAACTTCTATAATGTTTATTTTAATAAGTTACAGGGGCGAAAAACTAAAAGAAAATTTAGTATGATTTTGAATTTCAAATATCTCATTCAAAATAAACTTTTTATTTATTCTAAGGGACTTTCGGCCCTCGGTAATAATTTACTTAGTCTTTCATTCGGCGTTTAAATTTTTCAAAAATATTTATTGGTTTTTTCAGGATTCGAAAAAAATGAACACAGTGTCGGTGGTAATATTTTCCACATCTATCTTTGTAATACAACTTACTCAGTCCAATAGAATATTGTCAGCATATTGTCAGTCAGACAGTGACAATTTTAAATATTTGACATGGCATCGGGAATATTTTGAGTGGTTGAATAAATAATATTGATAGTGTATTTGATTAATAATTGATTTAAGACGTGAACTTAATAAAAAATTACTTATTGTTTATGAAAGATCTAAGCAGAGAATACACCAGGATATATTCAGTAATCCAAGTATTTTGTTGAAAGATGTACCAAATTGTAAGCGTTTCATAGTAACAATATATTATTAAAAAATCACTTTATCACTTTTCCTCTTTTCTCGATTGATTATTAGTTTTTGTTGTACAGTAGATAAATTATTACAATCACTGAATACATAGTTAGTGAAAAAAGATTATCATACTAATTAACTGAATTAATAATTAAGGCAATTAATTATACAAGTAACATTTATCCAAGAACATTCAAAAGCCATCTTTAAAGTTAATGATAACATTGTCAAGTAAAGTTTGCATATCCATACCAGTGAGAATTTTACTACGCGTAATTTGCCGTGTAAAGACAAAAAAGTACGGGATAGCCGTAACATATTTGAGAATTATGTACCGATGGCCTTAATATATTTTACGTTAACGGAAAAACTTCAGAAAAAGTACCCAGATATTTGGGATGTGAACTAAATTAATAATAGCCTTGAAATAAAACCACGCATTGATATAGCCAAAAGCGTTTTTAAAACTGGGAATAGAAATTAGAACTAGAGTGTTGAGATGTTACGTATTCTTTGTCCTTTTATATGGAACAGGAACGCAGCTTATAAATATTGGCAATATCATTTTAAAGTAGAAGATATATGTCTGAATTGCCGATATAAATGAGTCAGATTAAATTAAATTATTAGAAGAATTTTTTACTAAGCAACAACATTTTTGTTTAATTTATTAATATTTTGTATTTTGACAACGACATCCGATGTGGTTGTCGAAACGTTGATAAAATCAATTTTTTAGTTAAATTGTGGTTTATTTCCCATTTAGAATAGTTGATTACTTTTATAGGGAGTTAAAGACTGGACAATAATTATTACGGACGCAACTGAAAACAGACTTGCCAGCTTTGAGATGTGGTTTTATCAGAGAATGTTAAAAATATCATGGACACAAGACGTACTGAACAATAAAACATTAATAAATGTGAAAAAAGAAAAAGAAATACTCAACACTATTAAGGAAAGAAAAATGAGCTACTTACATAGGTCATATACTAAGAAATGAAGAAGCTAGGACAATTTAATTCCCGGACAAATAATCCCTAACAAAAATTCCCCACAAATTATCCCTGGACAAAAAATCCCCGGACAAATAATCCCCGGAAAAAAATCCCCACAAAAATCCCGGACAAATAATCCCTACAAATTTTTTTGGACAAAATATCCCCACCAAAATTCCCAGACAATAAATCCCCAAGAAATATTTGCTGTCGAATAGTTCTCTAAAAGTTTTCCTGACATTTTAACAAATTTCGAATTCCAATTCCATGCTGAAAAGTTTAAATTATACATGACAAAAAAGTGAGAGTTTTTTTCAAAAATCGTGGAAGATATGGGGAATGAGCTAAGGCCCCGTTTTCATGACAGGCGCTTAACGCAAGTTTTGATAACGCGCGATTACAACTACATACATTTTACTCTTGAGACCGTTCACGTGCCAACGCGCGTCTTAATGACCTAAAACGCATGTGAGCATGTGAACGGTCTTCAGTAAAATCTACGTAGTTGTAATCGCGCCTTATCAAAACTCGCATTAAGCGCCTGTCGTGAAAACGGGGCCTTAGCTCAATCCCCACATCCTCCACGATTTTTGAAAAAACTCACAAAAACTTAAAATTTGAAGTTTTCAGCATGGAATTGGAATTCGAAATTTGTTAAAATTTCAGGAAAACTTTTAGAGAACTATTCGACAGCAAAAATTTCTTGGGGATTTTTTGTCCGGGATTTTTTGTATGGATATTTTGTCCAAAAAAATTTGTGAGAATTTTTTGTCCGGGATTTTTTGTGGGGATTTTTTGTCCGGAGATTATTTGTCCGGGAATTTTTTGTCCGGGGATTTTTTGTCCAGGGATAATTTGTGGGGATTTTTTGTCCGGGATTATTTGTCCGGGATTATTTGTCCGGGGATTATTTGTTTGGAACCCCATCCAGGTTGAAAAATTTAAAGCAATCGAGAGGAAGAACAACAATAGAACTCTTCAGAATCGCTGCAGACGCAATAAAATGGGCCATGATGATCGCCAATGTCCTTAAAGGATGAGGCACATAAAGAAGAAGAAAAGAAATTTCGTAACTAGTTCAAGTTGTGGTATCATAACATAAATACTCCATATTTTTGTCCATGAGTGTATAACAGGGAACTTGTATAAAATTTAAGTATTTCTAAAGATTATTCATCGTTGTATATACAAAAAGTTAGAACAAGACATTGGGCAAACTCAGTTCGGATTTAGAAATGCTCAAGGAACCAGAGAAGCATTATTTGCAGTAAATGTGCTAATACAGAGATGTTTAGATGTAAATCAGGACATCTATGTCTGCTTCCTAGATTATAACAAGGCATTCGATACGGTGAAACATAATCCGTTAATAAAACTACTGAGAACAAAGAACATCGACACACGGGATATAAGAATAATAAATAATCTGTATTATGAACAAGAAGCTGTCATGAGAATAAATAATTTAAACACCTATAAAATAAAAATCAAAAGAGGCGTTAGACAGGGCTGTGTCTGGTCGCCATCACTGTTTAATGCATACTCAGAAGAAATGTTAAAAAAGCATTAGAAGATGAAGTAGCGGGCATAAAAGTAAATGGCCTACCCATATGTGAAATTAGATACGCCGATGACACAATACTAATAGCAGAAACTATTACAGATCTACAAAGAATTTTAGATAAGGTCGTTGCAATGAGTGAAGAATTTGGTCTGTCACTAAACATAGAGAAAACAAAATCCATGGTTATATCAAAGAAAAATATTAGAAACATCAATATACACGTAAATAATAAGACGATAGAATGAGTTCAGAATTATAATTATTTAGGGACAAACATTAGTGAAACAAACGATTATACCAAAGAAATACGAATTAGAATAGAAAAGGCTAGAAGTGCATTCACTAATATGAAACAAATATTATGTAGTAGAGACCTCAGCCTAAATCTTAGAAAGCGAGTACTAAAATGTTCTGTATTTTCTGTTCTTTTGTATGGTGTGGAGACATGAACTCCTAATAAACAATGCCTCAATAGATTGGAAGCATTTGAAATGTGGACGTATCGAAGAATGCTGAGAATCTCCTGGACAGAATAACCAATGAGGAAGTACTAAGGAGAATACAGAACTGCAGGGAGATACTGGATTCCATCAAAATAAGAAAACTTCAAGACTTGGGTCATATAACACGTGGTGACAGATATGAACTCATAAAATTAATTATGCAGGGAAAGATTTAAGGAAGGCGCAGCATAGGTAGGAGAAAAATGTCCTGGCTGAGAAATCTCAGAGAATGGTTTGTATGCAGCTGAACTGAACTCTTTCGGGCTGTAGTGTCAAAAGTGAGAATAGCAATGATGATTGCCAACCTTCATCGGGGGGATGGCACGTAAAGAAGAAGAAGATAAAATTTTAAATTCGAATAAAATGTTATAAATCACAACAGAACATAATTTAAAACATGTATCAAAGATAAAAGGGTTGTTTTTGTGTTCCGTTTGGTCCTAAAGAAGATTATAAATTTAAATTAAAGCAGCTAGCCCAAAACGCGTCGTGACGTCATATGGTTATATGTTTAGATTCTGCACCAACAAAGCAAAACAAAATTGTATATAATTTTAAATTAGACCTTATAAACGCCAGTAGAAAATACAGTTATGGGACCTCACAAGTGTTTTTGATCGTTTGAACTGTTTTAAATAGATAGAAAACTTATACTTTTACAAAATGGCACTAAACAACACTTATAGTGTTTTCTTTTATTTTCCATAGTAAACCTTTTTTCATTTCCTTCAAAAACTGGATCAAACTCCAATCTCAACAAACTGTTATATATTATTAGAATGGCATACGATAAATGTCATTAGGATATAAATATTTTTTACTTATTCCGCGACGATGAGCTGGTCAAATACCCAAGTAGGTGGAGACCAATAAACTAAAGAAGAAGACGAAGAATATATATACCTAAATATAACCATAAACATAACTATATAGTACAACTATGTGACGTCAGGGGTCATTTAAACTATTTTAAGTCACAGAAGATTTTAAATTTGTACTTCTAAGTTATTATGAGTTTTTGAAGCGTGAAATTTTGAAAATCTCATTTTTAAACAGAACTGAACATTATTTTGTAATAAAAAAAAATGTGCAAGTTCCTTATTATTATGAAACATTTTAAGAAATTTAAAAATGCCCTGCATTTATTTTTCTGTAATTCTTCTTACTTCTAATACAACAATCTCTACTTAATTCATTTACATATACTAATTAAATTCTCTCTATTTTTATCGCAGTGTCCCGTGATTGTCATGCAATTATTAATATATTCCGAACAGACAATAATTTAATCATAAATGCAACACTTACGTTGTTGGTTCGTCGAGAAACAATATCGGTGGATTACTAAGTAGCTCCAGTGCCACGGCCAACCGTTTCCTTTGTCCACCAGATAATTGTGCTGTTAGTGTATGTTGGCATTCTTCTAAACCCAGCATTTTCAGAATCCCTGCAATCTAAAAGAAAGAAATTGATTATCTACATAATTAAGTATACGTGCCAACAAATTATTTGATAATTCAGGAGACTCTCAGAATTCAAGAGCAACAACCAACACATCCACGGAGGTAGCTGTAGCTTCCTCCGTGGATGTGTTGGTTGTTGCTCTCGAATCCTGAGGGTCTTCTAACATTACAGCCACAAATTGGTTGCATTGCTCCTGTAGTAAGCTTTCCCAAGTTAACATACACCTATTCTAATTTGGCTCTACCATACTGATGACGACTAATAAGTCAGAAACACGTGTCTATGCTAGCATTCCATCTTATGCATATTTTGTTTTTTTTTTTCATCCTTGTTGCGAGCCCTGCCGATATCTACTTTTACCTTGAATATATACTGCGCGTCAGAGAAAACGGGTATCCCACAATTTTTTTTTTGTAAACTTTTAATTCTTTTTGGTAAACATGATCTCTTATTTTTGTAAAACCGATAGAGATCACAGTTTCTTTTTAATTTTATTTTATTTTGTTTCAATAAAATATTGTTTGATTCATTGCAAAATACTATTTTCTTATTGTCTTTTCCCTTTCTCTTGTTTCGTAAGTACAACAAAGATTTAATTTGGTAAAGACATAGATAAGGTAAGTCACGCCATATTTGCATTCATTTAAAAGTATTTTATATATTTTGTATTGACTATGTTTTTGTTAATTTTTTATTTGAGCTTTCTTTTCTTTTAAGTTTCTATTTTTGTATATGTTTGGTTCCCATAAGGAAACCAGTGGCGCCCAACATTTTATTTCTTTTTATTTGATATTCTTATTTGATTTTTCTATTTTTTTTTTTTTTTATTTTTAAGCTAATAAGAGAATATTAATAACATTCCGTTAAGAACCACTCCCATATCTCTTCCGTACTGAGCAACCGAGGACATGTTCTTCAAATTGTGTAACACGTTAACAGGCCCTTATATGACATATAAACATCTTGTCAAATTCTATTTTCCATTATTCCTATTGGGACCGTGCAAGTTCGGCAAAGCAACCCCTATTTCTTCGCTCTGTACTTTTATTCGCACTTTTAATTATATTGGCCAATTATATTAGTCCTGGTTACTGGATAATTGTCAAGGCCATATTCCAAAAAAAATAGTAAGAAGAAAAAATAAGATTCAGGTTATGTTATGAAAACGTGAACAATTGTATGTAGTAAATAAAATTAGTTATTAAAATGCAGTACTGTACTCAAAATACAATTAATTAAATTTACCTTTATATAATAATTGCATATCATATCAATATTATGGAGCAATATATAATTGTTCTGCTTCAATGACAGAAGGTATGAAATATACGTCAATTTGACAATTTCAATTGACAATATGAATTATTTAAGATAGTTGCAATATTTCTCCGCGACTCGCGCACGTTCGTTTCGCGTTTCCCTTCCAAGTACTTGCACACCGCGAATAGGGTGAATTTCGTCTTTACACTACTTACCAAGTAAGTCTTTCTGTATTTACCTATTTTGACATAAAACTGATTTTTTGCTTTTAGTTTCGGATTAAGGTTTAGGATTTCGCTAAAGATTTAATTATTTAGTACTCAACGCAAAACATCTCAAAAATATTTATTTTCCTCTAGGTTCTCCAAAATGTTTTATCATGTTATATGCATCTATAAAAAAAGTTAGTGGTTGAATGTTTTGGAGACATATAGAATGAGTCGTGGCGAGATGCCTAATGCGTGTCGAGATTCACGGTGAGATGCCTGGCGAGATGCGAGGCTTCACTATATTTGTACGCTAAGCCTTATAAAATAACAAAGAGAGAGATATATTTACATCGGATCCCTTTGTTTTATTAGATATAACTATAAGCGCATGTACTCCCTTTTCTCATCTTGTTTGTAAGTAGTAGATATGTTTAGCCGATAATAACGAATAACCGTTGTGTCCAATACAATGCCTAGATATTTATCAACAATAGGTACAGTGGCGTAGCTGACAGGCCCGCAAGGCGCGTAGGGCCCCCTTAAAGCCTTTAAGCTTCATACTTCTACTTTGTTTAAATTAGGGACCAAAACATATTTTCCTAATAAGCATCAAAATAGGGAATTTGGAAGGAAGTAATGAAGCGTGACGTAACTCTTACCCTTCCGGGTGAAATTTAGTGATTCGTGGACAAGTTGGTAGTTTAGATGAAAGTGAGTCCCAAAAAGGTATTTTTTTGTCGGTGGTTTTTTTACTATCTCAATCTGATCCTGTTTCAGCTAAATTAATCGATAAAAACAATAACTTAAAAACAAATTACTTGAGTCCCAAATAAAAAACGAAGTTATAAATTTGCTGGCTCAAGAAACTGAAAACAAAGTGATCAATTTAATTAAAAAAAAGTTATTTTTATTCAATAATTCTTGATACCACTCAAGATACTTCAAAACACGATCAGCTTAGTTTTGTTTTCCGTTATGTAAAACTAACTTGCGATGAAAATAATTGATCTTCCAAAGCAGAAGTTGTTGAAAGTTTTTAGGGATTTATTCGCATTTTGCAGGTGCAGGCGGTCTTATAAATAAAATTGTTCTTGTAAATAAAATAAAAAAAAACCTTTCCGTACACAACTGAAGAGCAAAGGGGTATGCTGGGACCAGCGTTATGAGTGGTCAGTGATGTATATTCAGGCGTACAAAGCCGCATAACTGACATTAAGAAAACAGCTTTCTATGTTCATTGTGCATCTCATAATCTGTACTATTCAATCTAAAATATGTACTCAACTTTATTAATTTAGCATCAAAATTTTTGCAATCTGAAAAGGCAGAGTTAACGGTCGCCCTTCAACTTTTTGAAAAAACTCGTGATAATCTTAAAGAAATGAGAAATTCGTTTTCCGAAACTTTAGTAAAAGCAGCAGGAATAGCAGAATAGCTGGGGTATTATACCAGAATTTAAACATAAACGGATAAAGCTTATAAAAAAAAATTTCACGATGAGCTCAGCTGCGACGAAAAAATAACTTATAGCAAAAAAAGTTTTGAAGTTAATGATTTCAATGTAAATTTAAATATTGCAACAACTTTCTAACAGGTTTTTCGGATTAAGAGATATGTATAATAGGTTTTCATGTCTTTTAACAGATGAAGACTTATTAAAGAAAGGCCAAATATTGTCCTTTAGACATATTCTAGTAATTATACTGTTATTTGGTGTCGTTATGTTTGTAATACGGGGGCCCACAAACATTGTCGCGGAGGAGCCCCCCAATCTTCAGCTACGCCAATGAATAGGTACAGAATAGTCATCAACTACAATATTGTTAGGTAAAATTAATATGTGCCTTATGTACATAATTAGGTACTTATTTCGTATGAAAGTAAAGTGAAAATAACTATTGTTTTAATTAAGGAAAAATAAAGTACATATTATAATAAACCCATCGATCGTTATTACTCATTGCATTTATGGTTTTTAATAGTCTCATTGTTTTAACATTAGTCATATGATATTGCATGTTGTAAATGAGTCATACCAACAAGTACTCTATTTGTTGAAGATATTTGTTTTTATCATTACTGGGAATTATTATCAGAAATTATAAACAAAACAATTTTGTTATTACCTACCAATTATATGAATTACTTTTGTGCAGAAGCCTTTTATTCAGTATTTGCATCTTTTCCAATATTTTTTAACCCCACTTCTCTTCCCCACCACTTTTTACTCGTTCAGGGAAAATAAAAATATAAAACCTGAAGAAAAATATAGACAGTCGGTGTCGAAGTAAATTTAATTTAGTACAAAAGAGTTAAGAATCAACAAAGATGCAATGAAAAAATCAGGTTATTAATCCTTAAATCTTGCAAAAACACTTCCTTCATAAAAGTTATAGAGTAGAGACTTTGTTTTCGGTGGTGTAAAGTAAATACTTATCATTATGTAATCCTTTACTTTAACCCAAGGATTACATACTAATCTTCTTTCTTCATAGGCATTCTACAGGGTGATTGATTAGTAGGGTAAAGCTCAATAGCTCCGCTATAGTAATATATAGCAATAAAAGTTAATAACAAAAATTTTAGCCACTTTTGAGCTTCACATTACAAAATTAGTTATAATGTTACAGGGTGTTCGATAACACAGTGGCAGACCTACCTTATGTTTTTTTAAATGGAACACCCTATATTTTATTTTATATTCGAAATCCTATTAGCTTCTCCATCACAAAAATATAAAGGTTTGTAATGTTATACAGGGTATTTACAAAGTTATAACCAATTTTGTATGAAAATCGTAACCAGTTCAACTCCCTGTATAAATAAAAATAAGCACAACAGCAATGGTTTATTAATGCCATATTTTTTATTTATTATCGAAATTTTTAAGAATTATTGATATTGCTAATTTTCTTTATATCAAATACAGGGTGAGTCAAAACGCAAGTACATTATTTTCTCAGTAATGTTAAATGAAACACCCTGTATTTTATATCACTATTTAAAAGTAACATTAACGTACTTTAATTTTTATAGAACATTCCCTATGCCCAAATTTATTAGTTTTCGAGATTTTTCATTTTTCACAGCAAATTATTTTAGGTGTTTTTTTATCTAAATTTTAAGTAAGCCATGACTGAATTATTGACAATTGAAGATTACCGATTATCAATCCGGTAATCAACGTAACACTGTAGCAAATAAAGAAATAAAAATAATTTATTAGTAATACATTTTACAAACAAAAACACAACCACTATATGCAACATTTTTGAAACAATTAAAAACTATCTTTTTATGTAAATGCAACCAATAAACAAAGAAAATTAGTAATTAATTTTACAAAAAAACACACAAACACAAAATACAATATTTTGTATTTATAATCAGTAATACATTTTGCAAAAAAACATGTTTGAAAAAATTAGAAGCTACTTTTAATAAAATATTTTTAATACCTATTTAATTACATAAGGTGTTCAAAATTATCTCCTAACACATTTATGTACGCCTAAAAACGATCATTGAATGAGCTACTTACTCTACGGAGCATTTGTAAATTAACACATCGAAATACACTTTGTATTCTATTTTTCATCTCATCCCTTGTTGTTGGAGGTATTTTATAAACTTCATTATTAACGTAACCCCAAAAAAATCAGTCCAGTTTATTAAATTCTGGTGATTTGGGTGGCCACGCTACTGGTCCATTGAAAAATGAAAATATCTCGAAAACTAATAAATTTAGACATAGGGAATGTTATCTAAAAATTAAAGTACGGTAATGGTACTTTTCAATAGTGATATAAAATACAGGGTGTTCCATTTAAAATTACTGAGAAAATAATGTACTTGCGTTTTGACTCACCCTGTATTTGATATAAAGAAAATTAGCAATACCTATCGACCATTCTTGAAAATATTGACAATACGTTAAAAAATATGGCATTAATAAACCATTGTTGTTTTGCTTATTTTTATTTATACAGGGAGTTGAACTTGTTACGATTTTCATATAAAATTGGTTATAACTTTGCAAATACCGTGTATAACATAACAAACCTTTATATTTTTGTGATGGAGAAGTTAACAGGATTTCGAATTTAAAATAAAATATAGGGTTTTCCATTTAAAAAAACATAAATTTGGTCTGACACTGTGTTATCGAACACCCTGTAACATTCTAACTAATTTTTTAATGTTAAGCTCAAAGGTGGCTAAAATTTTTGTTCTTAACTTTTATTGCTATCTATTACTATAGCGGAGCTATTGAGCTTTACCCTACAACAATCACTCTGTATATACCTATTCACTTTACCTTCTTCTTCTTCTTCTTCTTCTTCTTCTTCTTCTTCTTCTTCTGGTAGCACTACAATCCTGGGTGGGTCTTGGCTGACTGCACAACTCGCTTTCATCTCGAACGGTCGTCCATGATAGTTGGGTCAGTGGGTAGCCCCATTATTCTTAAATCTGACCAAATATTTTCTCTCCATCGCATTCGGGAGCGTCCTAACTGCCTTCTCCTTGTGGGGGCTTCCTCCTAGATCAACTTGGAAAGCGGTTATTAGTGAATCTATGGACATGACCAACCCATCTTAGACGCTGAGATTTAATTTCTTGGGCTATGTGGCTCGCCCTATACATCTGGTTGACGTCAGCATTTATTCTCATTCGGTATGGGTTGCTATTAGGGTCTTGGTAAGGTCCAAAAATTCTTCTGAGGATTTTTCTCTTAAAACATCTGAGTTTTGTTTCAATTGCTTTGGTCAGAGTCCACGTCTCACACCCATAAATGAGCACCAGTCTAATCACTGTTTTATATATTCAGATCTTTGATGCTCGTCTTAGGCTCTTAGATTTAATAGTATTGTAGAGGCTATACTAGGAAAGTCCGATAAGTACTTAGCCTCTCCGCCCGATGGCGCCACTATCGCAAATGAAGTGTACTGTCATTTAATGCGTTCTCGTAGACAGCTAATGTCAAAATTTCAGCCAAATCGAAATTATAGTATTGCGATTGCGCGTGAAAGTCAGCGTGTCCGCGGATTTTAATAAAATGGAAAAAGCGCAATATCCGTCGGTAATTCGATTCTTGTTTTTGGAAGGGAAATCATGCAGCGAAATCTAAGAGCGCTTGAATGCTGTGTACAGTGACTCTCCTCCTTCGATGGCAACTATCAAAAATTGGTTTAATGTGTTTCAACGTGGACGAACGTCCAGTGCCGGTTTAACCTAACTTCAAGCCCTGGGCGCTGGAGGTTAGGGGCCCCCTTCATTGCTATTCGTTGTCAGTTTTTTAACAAGAAAACACCTGCATTAACTATAAAGGGTTATTGTAAAATCCATAAAATATTTTTTTAACAAGCAAGAAGAATAGCAAACGTAAAAAATAATCCAAAAAATACATTTAAAAACATAAATAAAAAACAGAAAGTTCCACAAAACAACACATGACAAGCAAAAAAACATATTCTAAAAAATACATAAAGACAAAAATTAGATCACTTTTTTTCTTGACTTGGCATGCGCAAACTTCCATATAATATTATCACAATTCAGTTTCTCTAGTTCTTCATTCTCTATATACAATATTGATAATGCGTCTAGGTTTTCTTAATCTAAATTTGATCTTAAATATATTTTTATTCTTTTTAAAGCCGAAAAAAACAGCTCTCCTGAGGCATTAGAAGTTGGTATCGTCAAATAAATTTACAGTAAAGTTAAAATATTGGGAAAAGTTGCTTTTATATATGTTTATTCAAATTTTGGCATAACGTTACAAAATGGGTAATTTCATTCTGCAAGTTCTCTTTGGTTTCATCAACATCGTTTTTATGTTTCTAGCATAAAGTATTAATTGACGTCTTGACTTCTTCTTTATCTCTAGATTAAAAAAACATCTAAAAGTTGATGTTACATTCTTGTAGCATTCAATTCGCGATTCTGAAAACAGCGACTAATTTTCTAGACTCTGGATTTTCTGCGACAGCGATTTTTTTGTCGCTGCGACTACAAATCGCAAGTGGAGTGCTAGCCTTAGAGGCCATTGTATAATGCCAAATTGCAATTTTTGTAATTTAACTTTTGAATGTTTGAAAGAGTGTATCCGCTCTGAGCGTTAACAAAGTGTCAAAGCAAAATCGACCGACCTGCTCATGGTGGCGGTTTTTTGAAATTTTATCAGGACGCTTTGTGTATGTTTAAATGAGACATTAAAAAAATGCCGTGTCCCGCTAGTGATATTATGTATTAATATAAACAGAAAATAAAAACGCACTTAATCTGATATAAATTCTTCTATTTACAATATTGATTATCAGTTTGATTTTATATACATAACCTCACTATCGCAGTTTATGTCAATAAATCTTTATTAACGAAAAAGAGAATATTTTTGTTGCACTATAAATTACATTATAAATTAATAACTAATGAATTCTAACAATTGTATTCGGTTATTATCACTATAAAATAAAATATTCAAGTTTAACAAAATAATCCCATAAGACTCAATGTTAAAACGTCCTGACAAAATCTGACAGCGTGTCACGTGACTGTAAGTAGAGGGAAGACGCACGGAGCCAATACCTATTGTTTCGGTATAGGGCTTTTCATTCACAGTCATTTGTTTCGAGCTTCTGTCATATGTCACATAATATTAATATATCTACGTCATACGTTATTGGTATATACAATGATACAAACCAAAGACGTATGGCGTAGATATATTAATATTATGTGACACATGACAGAAGCTCGAAACAAATGACAGTCGATGAAAAGCCCTATTGGCATTTTCAAGAATAATCTATTCTTTATAAATTAGATTTATGTATATCTATTTTTGTCTTTCGTTTAACTATTTTAAAAGGACTTATTTTGTTCCTATTTTAAAAGAACTTATTTTAAAGCCGAAAAGTGAGATAAATTTTTATTTAAGCCCCACAATTCAAAAAGAAATTATTAGAAACTAAAAAAACTCCGTTTGTGCGATTATTTTGGATACAATTCGAGACATGGTCATTGATTAATAACCTACACAGTTTTTACCCACTATCTGGGTAGTTTTTAATCAATGACATGGCGAAATCTGACAACTTTCTGTAGTTTTTGGAAAAGGGCCCCGCCACAAACATTGACACGGGGCCCCTGTGGGGCTAGGCTACGGCACTGTGTATAGGCGTGAAGAGATGTAACAACAGAACAAAGGCGTTTGCAGGGTATTGGCGTATCTGCGTATGAGATTTTTTCGGAGAATATGTAAATTATTTAGCTACTTTATTTTTTTATAATTAAACGAAACGGGCCCCACCGGGGCCCGGGCCCCTGGGCGCCCGCCCCAAGCGCCCAGTGGATAAACCGGCACTGCGAACGTCGGTTTTTGATGAGCTACACATAGGTGTCCCGAAAATGGATACCACGGAGAATAAGGTGACAAACTTCCACGATCTTGTATTGACAGACCACCGACTGGAGATGCGCGAGATAGTTGTCACAGTAAACATATCAAAAGACCACTTAGATCATATCCTGCATGAAATTTTGGGCATAAGAAAGCTGTCGGCGCAATGGGTGCCGCGTTTGCTCAGTTCAGACAATAAGCGCAATCGTGAGACCACTTCAGAGCAGTGTTTAATGCTATTTAAGTGTGATCCAAATGAGTTTTTACGTGGTTTCATAACCGTCTACGAAACATGGATTCACTGCTATACACCAGAAATCAAGGAACAGTCAAAAGAGTGGACAGCACCCGGCGAACGTGCTCCGTAGAAGGCGAAAGCTGTCCAGTGTCCAATCGGCCGGAAAGGTGATGGCCAGAATTTTCTGGGATTCACAAGGTGTGATCTACATCGACTACTGGGAGAAGGGCAAAACGATCACAAAAGTGCTCTTCCACCATGACAACGCACCGGCTCACACCTCCGCCGTCGCCATGGCCAAACTGGTCGAATTGGGCTACAAACTGTCGCCCCATCCACCGTATTCTCCAGATTTGGCCCCGTGCGACTACTACTTGTTTCCAAGCTTGAAAAATACACTCGCTGGGCAGAAATTTAAGTCGAATGAGGAGGTCATCGCCGCCACAGAAACCTATTTTGCAGACCTCGAGAAAAGGTATTTTTCAGACGGGTTAAAGAAGTTGGAGCATCACTGGGTCAAGTGTATCAAGCTAAAAGGAGACTATGTAGAGAAGTAAATTGCCACTTTTCCAAAATTTTCCTTTTTCTTTTGTAGGCTAAGTACTTATAGGACTGCCACGTACATACATATGTTTGCTGTTTGAATGCTCCCTCTAATCCTTTTAATCTCTTCAGTGATATCGTTATCTGCAGTGATTGTTACTCCCAGATATTTAAAACTCTCCATTCTTTCAAAGTTATAAAGTTCTATCGATATATGGGTCTATCTATACATATATGCTAAACATTTTGCCCTATTCTATCCCGTCCCTTTTGTCTGTTGATGCAAATGTATTTGGTTTTCTATTCACTTGCCCTTAAACCAATTTGTTTGCCTCTACCTCCAATTTATTGAAAGTCTCCTTCACATTGGTGACTGTGTTTTCCACAATGTCAATGTCATCCGCGTGTGGTAATAGTAATTTTGGTCCATTTACTACTTTCTCCAGGATTATTTATACAGGGTGTTCATTGGGAAACGGAAATACTTTAACGGTGAATAGAGGTCACCGAGGTGGTTCTAGATATACTACATTTTTTGCCCTGTCGACTTTTATAAGCGAGTTACAGGGTGTTTTATCGGTTTTGCCCATTTCTTTCCTAAACCATAACTTTAGAACCACCCTGTATATTTTTTTGATATTTGGTACACATATGTCTCATTCAAAACCTAAACGACCGACATACTAACCATAAGAAAAATTCAGGTCCGGATTAACAAAAAATTATAAAGTAATTGTGACCTTAAAACGACACCCTGTATATTAAAATTTTGAAAATCTGTTTGCATATTGGAAAAGAGCACAAAAAAGTAAGCTTAATGGTTCGATTAAATTTTTCGGCCAGACAATTTTATGACTTTAATTTTGAAATTATGTATATTGAATTTTTTAAGAACTCTGACATTAAAAAGCAGGTATTATTAACTTTTAGTTATAAATTATTAAAGTTAATGAATAAATACTCATTTTAAAAATAATCAGTACTTATTTACCACATTGGAACCACCCAATTACTAATGACAGGAAAATCCAGGTCCGGATTAACAAAAAAATATAAAGTAATTGTGACCTTGCACCAACACCCTGTATATTGCAATTTTGAAAAAAAATTTTCGTAAATAACTCCAAATGTAAGTATTTTGTCGAAAAAAACATTCTTAGCAAAAATATAGCCTGTAAAAAATTGAAAAAAACGGTGTATAAATTAGGTCTCTATACCTAGGAGAAGCAGAGTTACAGCTAATGAAAAATAGGTATATATTCGTCATATTCCAAATGGAATATTTTAACGTGAAATAACCAAAAAATAAAGCACTTTTTGGGGAAAACGTATTATAACTTATTTAAACTGTTTAAAAAAGCTTCATTTTTGATTTATAAAAAAAATTTCTAGCATCAAAAGTAAACAAGTTATGCTCAAAATACAGTTAGTCCTTTTTTTTATAAAAAAAAATCGGGAAAATCACCTCCTATTTAGGATCTCAAATGAACTTAATCGTTACCACTTCACAAGTTTCTTTACTCGCGTGTGTATTGTTTATATTATCTGTAAGCTTCATCGGTTCAAAGTCCTTATTTTTTAAAGGGCTGTAGTTAAAAGATCTTGAACGAGTCATTGATCACGAGTGTATGCAAATTTAGAAACACCAAATCTTAATTAAATTTTGTCTTACAGAAAAACAAAAAAATACAAGATATTCAGAAAAGCAAAGCTGAGTTTTTTTTGTTTTTTGAGATTTTTGGTATCTCTAACAATTTTTAAGTTATTTAAAAAAAAACATTTTTTCAAAATTAAAAATTTTAAAAATTTTACTTTAAAATCAAATTTTTTCAAAAATAAGCACTTTGAATCGATGAAACTTACAGATTATATAAACAAAACATAAGTAAAATAATTTGTGAAGCGGTAACGATTAATTTCATTTAAGTTGCTAATTAGGGGATGATCTTCCTGATTTTTTTTTGCCAAAACAAAAGGAACCAACTTTATTTTGAGTGTAACTTGCTTACATTTGATGTTAGGAACTTGTTATAAAAACAGAAATAAAGCCTTTGTTAAACACTTTAAAGAAGTTATAATGGGTTTTCCCCAAAAAGTGCTTAATTTTTTGGATATTTCACGTTAAAATATTTCATTTGAAATTTGGCGTATATGACCCTATTTTTCATTGGCTATAACTCTGGTTCTGCGAGGTCCAGAGGCCTCAAGCGTACACCATTTTTTTTTACTTTTTTACAGGCTATATTTTTGCTAAGAATATTTTTTTCGTAATACTTACTTTTTGAGTTATTTGCGAAAAACCGTCTAAAAACGTGGTTATTTTATTAAAACAAGAACATATTCACTCGCAAATAACTCGTAAAGTGTTAACGTGGCGAAAAAGCTCTGTAGAACAAAAGTTACTTAAAATTAGTCAGTTTATCCATTTCCGGTCTTTTTTGGACATATTTTTTTCACCCCCAAGAGGGGTGAAAGTCACCCCCAGGGCAAAAGCACACATCGGCACAATATCACGTTTTTTCTTTGACATGTTAGCTATGCGTATGCCAAATTCCATGTCAATCCAAGCGGTTCTTAAAAAATTACAGCAAAAACCGTGAAAGAATGTACTAATTCCAAAATGTTTTAATGATTGACAACTTTCGATATAGCACGGCACTTTGAGAAGAAGAAGATTAACCCTTAACCACTGACTAATTTTTTATAAAAGATTTCTAGAACAACATCTGTCTCGCTTGAAGTGGTGTGTAACTGTACCTGCTCTCAACGGCTGCAGTTTTAGTACGGCTTAAGCCCGGTTTCATAATCAACTTAAAGTGAACATTAACTCAAGTTCACTTTAACGTTGACATTTACCCATATGAATTGCATTGATAAAGGTACCAACTTAAAATTTAAAGTCCACTTTAACTGATTATGAAGCCGAGCGTTAGTCTTTTCTTGCGGTATCACGTACGGCATGTCAGTGTTTACGTTTCTATAGTTAAAAGCAGTCCAGTCTATTTTTTCGCTATTAGTTTGGCAGCAAATTCATCCATTTGTTCTACTTTTACTGATTTCAACAATATTTTACTATTTTTTAGTTACCAATAACTACACAAGTTTTTCTGTAATTCAGTTTATAAAGGATTTTGTAAGAACATCCACCATTTTTTTAATATTGTGCATGCTTTCATAATTTTCTTGAAAACATAAAATGTATTTTATGTTGAGCAGTATTTTATTCTACAGCAGTGTGAAGGATTACTCCGTAGTTGATATAAAAAGCAAATACGGTGATATAAGACAAATTCATATTGAAAACGAAGAAGAATAGACAACGGTGTTTTATTTTCTAAACATTCCGTATATGCATTTGGCACCTAGGAGTTTTCTATTGGTTCCTCGCGGCACGTGGTCATATTTCAACCAATACGCGGCGAGTTGCCAAACGCATATACGGAATGTTATTTGGTGCGAAATTCATATACGGAATGTTAAATATTCGTAGACGGAAAAAGATAACTTTTTATTAGTCAGTTAAAAGGAGATTGATTTTAAAATACTTGTTAATGTATTATTAAATAAAAATAAAACAATTATAGTATTTGTAATGTTATTTGGTGCGAAATTCGTATGCGGAATGTTAAATATTCGTAGACTAAAAAAGACGACTTTTTATTGAGTCAGTTAAAGAAGACTGATTTTAAAATATTTTGTTAATGTATTATTAAATAAAAATAAAACAAGTATAGCATATGGAATGTTATTTGGTGCGAAATTCTTATACGGAATGTTAAATGTTCGTAGATCAAAAAAGACGACTATTTTCGTCTGGTAGCACAAAGCCCTAAACTTCAACAGAAATAACAGAATTGAATAGCTGAAACATAAATCTAAACATACTATACAACACGTGCAAGTCATTGAAAATTCTGCGAAAGCGAAATGGTCAAATAAAGAAATAATAAAGTCTCTCAAATCTATAACGTACCATTCCATTTATAAATTTCGCATCAAATAACATTCCATATTGGTAATAATTGTTTTATTTTCTTTAATATGCATTAACAAAATATTTTAAAATCAGTCTTCTTTAACTGACTTAAAGTCGTCTTTTTTAGTCTACGAATATTTAACATTCCGCATATGAATTTCGCACCAAATAGCATTCCAAATACTGTAATTATTATTGTTTTATTTTTATTTAATAATACATTAACAAGTATTTTAATCAATTTCCTTTTAACTGACTCTAATGAAAAGTGTCTTTTTCGGTCTACGAATATTTAACATTCCGTGTATAACTTTCGCACCCAATAACATTCCGTATATGCATTTGGCACCTTGCCGTGTATTGGTTGAAATATGACCGCGTGCTGCAAAGAACCAATAGAAAACTCCTAGGTGCCAAATACTGTATACGGAATGTTTAGATGCCAACGGTATAGACTTACTGAATGTCAGAGTCTACGTCCTAAAACATCCAGGTCAGTAGTTAATGGTTAATTCGTATCTACAAGGAACGAATTCGCTGGATTTCTGCTTTGTAATTCTGTCAAAAAGTTTGTGATCTAGTCTCTAGTCATACTATGATGTGATGTTTTGCTGTAGCTAATCAGGTTATTAGTTATACCCTACCAGTTCTGTATAGAAAATAAGCTGATTCAACAAATAATAATAATCAATAAATTCTATGTCAATTGAGAGATACAGAAAATTTTAAAATTATTATTTATTTTTCAGATTCAAAGTTAATAAACATAATGATTAAACTGGATCTGCAAAAATAATCATAAACAACATTTTTGGCATTGACTTTAGGCCTGACTGTGGAATCATTTCCCTTTACCTTAACAAAACCAAGTCAATAAAACTGAGGGTCGATGTCAAGGGTAACAGGCCAATGATGCTTCAATTTTCGCATAATTTATTTATATTACTTCATTTTTTATTTAAGATTGGGTACATTTAATAAATTTTTATGTCTCGATACGTCGACTTTAAATTTCTCGAAAACGAAGATCTCGGCATCTACTGCGTACGTCATACACTTAAATCTGCACCATACATTACAATATACACTATAAATATAGCTCTATTCCACGAACATATGCCTGTTTTGGATTACTTTGACAACGAATATTTTACTGTGCAAAATAAGAAGAACGAAAGTAAATTGCAAATTACATTGTTGTTTATTGGAATAATTATTAGCGCCATTTACTTTCGTACTTCTTATGTTGCACAGTAAAATATTCGTTGTCGAAGTAATCCAAAACAGGCGTATGTTCGTGGAATGGCCCATATCCCATAATTAATTAGACATTAGCTAATGGGTGATAGTTTACATCAAAATAAAGCGTTTGAGCTCAAATTGCTTTGGCAAAATGTTGCTAGTTTTCGTTCTACAGGTTTTCGATCAAATAATATTAAATTCTACACAAAAGCTTTATTCTTCTTTCAAATAAAAAATTACATTGTTTTCGAAATAAACATATTTTTTAGAGACGTGCATAAAATGAAAAAAAATTGTACAAAAACTTATGTAAATTCAAACATTATTCAAAAGGTCTAAAATACCAATGAATGTTAAACGTATTAGTAGTGGGTAACGTTTCCAAACAAAATGCATATGTTACCGGACAAATCCGATTTCAGAACAAACTAGTTTGGCCTAGGCCAAACTAGTTTGTCCTAAGCGCGTTAGGATATACTAGTATGGCCTGGGCCAACTAGTTTGTCCTATCGCGCGTAGGCCAAACTAGTTTATCCTGATATAAATACACACACTTCAGGCCAAACTAGTTTGGCCTAGACTCACACTTCAGGATAAACTAGTAGTAGTACGGCCTAGTCTAAACCAATTTAGCCGAGTCGGAAGTAATTTAGCGAACATGTAAGGACTTTTACATGCGGGGAATTCCCAAATCACGTCTCAAGAGGGATGGAAAAAAATTATACTTACATCGATATTATTGTATCATATGATACATTGAATGAATATATTGATACATGCTATAAATCAATATATTCTTGTATAATTAAATAATATAAAAAATAATAAATAAAAGGATGAGGTTTTCTCCAAACATTAAAAGAAAAGATACCCTTACGAATAAAATCGAGTACGAATTAATATTGTTTTCACCAATTTTAAAAAAATGTGAAAACGTTGAATTGTCCACGTCCGTCTGTCCGTCCATCCGTCCGTCTGTCTATCTGTCTGTCCGTGAACTCAACTGCTCCGTCATTATACCAGGTAGAATGACGAATGAGGTGTCAAATGAAAGTTTTTAATCCAAGGATTCTACACTAAAGGTGAGAAATTTTTCCTAGGCTGTCTGTCCTTCTGTCCGTCCGACCGCGAATATAACCCCTCCGTCACTATACCAGGTAGAATGACAAATGAGGGGTCAAATGAAAGCTTATAATCGAAGAATGTTACTAAAGGTGAGAAATGGTTTTCGTCTTCCATAGCACTCTATTCTCCCAGTCGCCACCTCTGAGGTCTCTATCTATCATAGCATTTCCTATGTAAGTTTTCCATCTCACAGCAGGTCTTCCTCTCCGTCTTCCTCCCCGCGGGTCCCAGTCCAATAATCTTTTCGGCCACCTGTGCTCCGGCATTCTTTGTACATGCCCGTACCATTCCAGGGCTCTACTTTTACTACCACAACTTTTTTATGTTATGTTTGTAATAGTTTATCGTCGTATTTTGTCTATTTTTGATTCATTTGGATTTCGTTTGCTGTATTTTGTGAACTTTATAAACTTTACAACAATGCAATGTTGGAAAAAGGTAGGGGAAAAAATTTTTATTTACTGTTCATTTTTCCCTGATATTTATCAATATTAATGAATTTTGCAAGCAATAACATTATTTCTTTTATTGTTTTAGATATTTATTGAAGCTGAAAATAATTGGGGAGTTAGATCCATATACAATTCAGTCAGAATTGGATTTTACAGTAAAGTGCATTCCACCATAATGATATAATGATATTTATACATATCTGGTGGAGTCTCACAGTTACTACTCTAAGCAGCAGATGAAAGCATACAAAAGCCTTCAGGCACATAAATATTTTACAGCTGGATTTGTTTTTAAAGTTGGAAGTCAGGAGCAACAACTTCATAAGTACCTACAAGAATATTGAGGAAATCCAGCTCCTCGATACTACTGGGCAAACTAGAAGATTGAAGAGGACAAAGCCTTTTGAACTAGTTTGAGTGATAGGTGATAGTGAAAAGCAGAGCATAGTGCTTGTGTGCCTGTGCATGTTTAGAATAGTGCACGATATTGTTAGATTAGATAAGAGAGACGCTATGGGGTAAGCTCTTCATGTTGTTCTGAAGCTATTTTCTTGTGGCATTTTTACAATTTTAACTATTTATAATGGGAAATAAGCCACAATATTATTAAAAAAATAAGTAAGCTCTTCATTTTAAGGGACAGTAGTAATTTAATATGCTGGCCAATATGAGAGCCAACGATCGACAAGCGATCTCGGCACCTTAAGAAGAAGAAGAAGTAATTTAGGTTAAATTAAAATTGCTCATTGGTCAGTTATTACCAGATTGTAATTGTAATGTACAATTCAATACAATGAATCATCATCGTAGTGATGATTATGGAAAAAAATATATGACAAGCTTTTCTGCAATAAAAATGTTTATATTTATCAAGGATGTATTATTTTGTATGGCCACATATACTTCTGGTATATCATCGGTGATGTGACAATACCTCCTATCTGCTTTTTCATGAATTTTGTAGGAGATGAAAAACCATTTTTAGGGTCATCTCTTGTTTTCACATGTAAATTTTGACATGTTTTGTAGTAAATAGATAGTTGAATTTACTACAAAACATGTCAAAAAATATCATATGAAAATAGGAGGTGAGTGTAAAAAGAGTTTTTAGTATCTCTTACAAAACTCATGAAAAAACAAATCGGAGATATTATACTACGACTATATCCAGGGAATGTATAAAAAATATACTGTGAATGTCCAAAGAACATTCGCAAAGAAGCTTCTTACACAAGTGGAAACATTCATTTATCCACATTCTTCGTTTTTAATTTATAAATTTTAGCAGTTACCATTTGAAACTTACAGTTAAATTAAGATCTAAAAAAATTAATTTTTCTCTTCCATGAAAAGTTCTTTTTTGAGTTGTGACACTTTTCTTCCCGGTGGGCGATTTATCCGTGGCTAGAGTTCGAAGCTAAAAACTTGAAACTATCATTACCCGTATATATTATTATGTAGGTAAATGACTTTAAGATACACGTACTATTAACTTTTTACCAGGCAAAAACCCCCTAAATGCGTAATTTGTGACGAAACAAATGGTTATAAATAAAACATACCTACAAATAACAAACATAAATAAAACATTTCTTAATTAACTGTCCACTTTTTGTAAATCAATTAAACAACAGTTAAAATATTCCGAACAATATGAATAAACTTTTAAGTCCAGACTTTAATTATGTTGATATCGAAAATTATCTAAAATATATTAGGTCTGGATCCAGCGTATGAAAAAAAAGTTGATTAATAGCAAGCTGAAAATTTGTTAATAGCTTAAGGGTGTCTAGTCGGACAAACTTTGATATATGGGAACACTGAAACAGGGGAAGTTTTAATTGTGGAACAGGTTAAAAATTTGGAACGGTCAGACAACGAAAACGGCACATGTATTTTGTCCGACAAAACAGACTAATGGCCGGTTGTTCGAACGCTAATCAAGAAGTTGATTATAATCAATCATTTATTGTAATCAATTTTCTTGATGGGAATCAAATCGCGACATGAAAAATACATGTAAAACACTAATCAGTTATTGATTGTAGGTAAAACAGTAATTAAAATATAGCCGCAGCTCTTAAATTATTAAAAATTGCTTATTATTATTATTGATTTGTAAGTAAAAACAAGAAATTAACATCAAAAAGAGTTTAATTATATTTTATTTTAAATTAAAACCAAAATAATAAAATAAATCAATCAACATAACCTCAAAATGCGACATCTGTCAGAAGTACGCTTAATCAAATATAATTGTAATTAAATATTTGATAATGATCAGTTTTGATTAGCGTTCGAACAACCGGCCCTTAAACTCTCCGAACAGAGATTAAACTCTCATGCAAAAATCAGAGTGCTATTTATCACCAAATGGGCGTTTTACTGAGTGGAACATTTAGAATAAGTCAAATGACAGGAATTATGACAGGTGATAAATAGCCGTCTGATTTTTGCATGAGATTTTAATCTCTGTTCGGAGTTTAAGTCTATTCTGTCGGACAAAATAAATGTGCCGTTTTCGTGGTCTGACCGTTCCAAATTTTTAACCTGTTCCACAATAAAAACTGCCCCTGTTCCAGTGTTCCCATATATCAAAGTTTTTCCGACTAGACACCCTTAAGCTATTAACAAATTTTCAGCTTGCTATTAATCAATTTTTTTTCATTCGCGGGATCCAGACCTATATAGGATTGTACACTCACCGGCAAAATTAACTGCTCACCTTGTATTTCTTTCAATTTGCAAAAATGTTCAATCTTGAACCACATTTTCGTTGAAAACATGATAAGGTGAAAACTGCTTTTGAGGAAGAGAAAACAATAAAATTATTGAAAAAAAGTCGTTTCTCAAGGGATACTTACAAAAATCCAATGTTTAAAAATCTTGGAAGAAAATTGCAACAAACATAATTTTCAAAATCATAGTCCAACTATTAAAAAAATATAAATATTAATAATGGATGTTGCCGCCTGTTCAATCACAAATTAATCCCTTAATTGGTAATCTCACATTATTCTTAATTTCCTTAACTTTTATAGTTTCAGCGTGTATAATTGTGAAACATATTGATTAACAGTTTAATTAATTATTAGAATCATTTAACTTCATGCCATCTGCATGCAATTCAATAAATTACCAATAGTGTATATTACCAATTAGAAGTATATAATTTGGACCACATATACTACACATATAAAGGTTCAAATTTAGATATGAGGCCATCTCAGATTTTTTCTTTTACAAAAATTGCGGGCATTCAAAATTGCGACTATACATGTGACTAATAGCACGATAACTTTTGAACGAGAAGTCAGATTTCAACCAAATTCGGTATATAGGTTCTTTTTTTGATGTATAAAATCAAGGTCTTGAACCGCAAGAATCGGTTTACCAGAAATTGTTTTTCCTGGATTCTATGTAAAAATATGTTGTTGTTTTTTCAATTCTTTCACCCTGTATGTATTAATTTTTCAAAAAGTTAATACCGCCGTTGAATAGAGCGTACAAATATTTTTTAGGAAATATTTTGAAATTTTATTCATACCACTTAATAAATGCATAATGTATCTTCACACGTACCTATGTGCGGCAGATTCGTGCAAATATTATAAGAATTATTGTGCATTTAATGGTAAAAGCATATAATTTGGACCACAAATACTACACATATAAAGGTTCAAATCTAGATATGAGGCTTTCTCAGTTTTTGTTCCTTTTACAAAAATGGAGGGCATTTAAAATGGTGACTATACATATGTGACTAATAGCACGATAACTTTTGAACGAGACATCAGATTCCAACGAAATTTGGTATATAGGTTATTTTTTTGATAAGTAAGGTCTAGATCTTGAACCGAAAGAATCGGTTTACCAGAAGTTGTGTTTCTACTGTTTTTTTTTTATGTAAAAATATGTGGTTTTTTTCAATTTTTTCACCCTGTATATATAAATTTTTCAAAAAGGTAATACCGCCATTGAAAAGAGTGTAAAAATATTTTTTTGGAAAATATTTTGAACTTTTTAGTTATGTTAATTACCATTTAATAAATGCATAACGTATGTTCACATAGTATCTATGGGCGGCAGATTCATTTTGAATGCCATTTTTGTAAAAGACAAAATCTGAGATGGCCTCATATCTAAATTTGAATTTGAATCTATCTTTGTATGTCTAGTATGTGTGGTCCAAATTATATGCCTCTACCAATAAATGCACAATAATTCTTATATTATTATTTGCACGAATCTGCCGCACATAGGTGCACCTACATGTGAAGATAGGTTATGCATTTATTAAATGGTAATTAATATAACTATAGAGTTCAAAATATTTCCTAAAAAATATTTTTACGCTCTTTTCAAAGCCGGTATTACCTTTTTGAAAAATTAATACATACAGGGTGAAACAATTGAAAAAATAAACAACATATTTTTACAAAAAAATCAGGAAAAACACAACTTTTGGAAAACCGATTCTTCTGGTACAAGAGATCGATCCTATATATTAAAAAAAGAACCTATATACCAAATTTGGTTGAAATCGGACTTTTCGTTCAAAAGTTATAGTGTAGTCACATATGTGTAGTCGCCATTTTGAATGTCCGCCTTTTTTTGTAAAAGCCAAAATCTGAGAAGGCTTTATATCTAAATTTGACCCTTTGTATGTGTAGTATATGTGGTCCAAATTATATGCTTCTACCATTAAATGCACAATAATTCTTATAATATTGGCACGAATCTGCCGCACATACATAGGTACATGTGATGAATTTATGAATTTATTTATTTATGAATTTATTTATTTTTATTTATTTATTTATGAATTTATTAAATGGTAATTAACATAACTAAAAAGTTCAAAGTATTTCCTAAAAAATATTTTATGCTCTTTTTAATGCCGGTATTACCTTTTTGAAAAATTAATATATACAGGGTGAAAGGATTGCAAAAAAAAACAACATATTTTTACATAAAAAATCAGGAAAACCACAACTTTTGGTAAACCGATTCTTCCGGTTCAGGAGCTCGATCTTAGACATCAAAAAAGGAACCCATAGACCAAATTTCCCCTCTATACCAAATTTAGTTGAAGTCGGACTTTTCGTTTAAAGGTTATCGTGCTATTAGTCACATATGCATCGTCGCCATTTTGAATGCCCGCCATTTTTGTAAAAGGTAAAATCTGAGATGGCCTCGTATCTAATTTTGAACCTTTTTATGTGTGGTATATGTGGTCCAAATTATATGCTTCTATCATTAAATGCCCAATTCTTATAACATTTGCACGAATCTGCCGCACTACAAATAATATATATTTTCTTATTGAACTTGATAAGTGTTGCAATCATGTCCTCGATTAAATTGTATTGTGAGCTCAGAGTTTAAAGTTTGTTAATATGATAGATGCATTAACCTCTGGGCTGAGGTATTACATTATCTCTGAAATTATAAATTGGGGATTTGAGCTCTGTTAAGCGCAGTCTATTATAGAAAGTTACCTAACCAACACCTATAAGTGTAATAATCAGTCGCTGTCAATAAAACCATATTTTTTACTCCAAGACTTCAAACGTTTATTTATCATCGTCGATTGAGAAGAAACGGACTCAGGGCATTAGAAAATAATTCGAACCTGATATTACAGCGAATTGTCCACCGCCTCTGGTCCTTAGGACTTCTTGGAGCCGGTTCGGCAATAATGATATCCTGGATATCCGATTGGGGAATATTGTGCCACTCCTCTACCTCAGCTGTCTTAAGCTCTCCGAAGGATGTAAGGGCTGAACAACGGTACGGGAAGCTATCAGACGATTTCGGGAGACAGATTCATACAGTGCCGGATTAACCAACAGGCAAAGTAGGCAGTTGCCTAGGTGCCTCGGTCCCAGAGGGGGCCTCGCAGGGCCCAAAACGAAAAAATTATAATTCGAATTAAATAAAAACTATAAATCATGAAAAATTCAAATATCGCGCAATTCCTATTAATAGTGATGGTGGACGTATAAAACTACATTACAATGCATACTTTTGTTCACATAGAAAACCTATGTTGTGAGAATAAGTCGCTATTGAATGCCGTTTGGTAGAAGGAACAGTACTGCCTATCAGTCTGCACTGTTTCTTAAAAAAGTAGTAAGAGCAAGAACAACAAATGAGTCAGCGCTCCGTCACTACCCTCTCCTTCATTACCCATGCTTTTCGCTACATGCTATGCAAACACAATTGTCTCCAAGTTCATTTATCTAAGATTAACAAACTTGCAGTTTACATTTTTTGTGCTGCACACTCGCTTTAGTTTGAGTAAGTGCTGCTAAAATTTACGTTGGACCCGTTAGAGCATTATCGTATTTTGGATTTGTTCAGTCCGTGTACAACTTTTTCAGCTTGTACCCACCGTTGGGAAGCTACGATCTAAACCTTGTCCTTAAAAGAACAAGCAGCACTAGATAGACTGCAAAGGCTGACGCAACAAGAGCTTTGTCTAAAGGTTAAAACTTCAAATTTGCTCTTCGTACTCTTGCTGAAGTCCCTAATCAGAAAGCTCCTGAGGCTAAGTGTTTGTGAAAAAAATGTCAAAACAGAAACATTCATAATGAGTGAGTTCTGAGCAACAATTTTAGAACTCATCAAGGCTATCAGTAAATCAATACAGAGAGAAGAGATTGAACTTGAAACTGCAGTTCAGCTTCTAAAATGACTTGGAGTTCTTAAAATCCCAAAGAGATAATTTTGCTTAGTACGAGCAGAAGGTATGCGATCTACAATACTCTGAAAATAGCGACGAGAGTAAACAAACGCGAGCAAGAAAACTACATTTTGATGATGCTAATCCAATGAAGTTTTTCTACAGGATGGAGAAAAGTTAAAGGTTGAAACGAATCTACCAATTTTGAACAAGTTAATTATTGAGCTGAGTCTTCAGTTGACAGCGTACGAGTCAGTAACTCAGTATTTGGTGTTTTGTTTGTTTTTCCAAAACTGAGTCATACTCAAATAGACGTGTATGCTTCAAAACTACATGAAAACTCTACTGATGATATTGAACCTGAAATTTAAGGTGAACTACTCTTGCAGTTCAAATATTTTATAGTCAAGAGTCCATCTTCATGACTTGTAGCGAAAATAATTTATTCCTGCTTCATAGTGTTTTTTGGTTATTTATGAGAACAAATAGTTCGAATCGAAGTTTCGAAATTTGTCAGTAGCTTGTAAGATTTTTTATCTTACGCTAATAATTACAAATGCAACAGGCGAACGGTCATTTTCAAAAATTAAAATTATTAAAAACTGTCACCGGCACAAAATAGACTAGCATTACCATCAATTCCACGAGCCGAAGGCGAGTGTCGTTATTCATCACAGTGAGTAATAGCTATTACATGTGAGTAGAATACTATACTTTTTCTACGACCTTCTTTGTTTTTCATTATTAGAAAAATTATTATACCTTAAAATTAATTGTTCATTTATTGGTAACTATAACAAAAAAAAAAACTAAAATAATTTTTTTTGCAAAATTTAAGCAAAATTACATAAATTAACAGTTTCTTGACTATTTCTTTGTTTTTTTTTTCTTCAAGCAAGAAGTTTTACAAAATGAAACAAAAATTTAAGTATAAATCTACAAAATGTCCACTAATATAATATCAAAGGAATACCGCTCGGAGATGGAGGGGGTTATCCAAGCTTTTGGAAGGAAAAGACAAAAGTTTCTTAAGGAGTCTCCTAGATTGGGTTGCCTAGGGGCCTCAAGATTCTTAGTCCGGGACTGGCATACACGCTCAGGTCAGATCAAGGCCGTCATCGATGGACTACAATTCGAGATGTTCACTTCATTGCCAGTAACGTATTAAGAAATCACAATAGCTGTTCAAACAACACCGTAGATAAGTACTTGGTCTTGCGCGAGAATATTCTGACTAAATTGTGGCGGAATGGAAGAACATAGTGTGCTCAGATGAGAGCAGAATAGCTCTAAAAGATCCAGATGGACGTCAGCGTGTCTACAGGCGTCAAAATGAAAGGTTTGCTCAATGCACTATAAGCGAAACAGTGGCTTACCGAGGAGGGTCAATAATGATTTGGGGAGGTAACTCTTACGAAGCTCGTACCGATCGTGCTGTGTTCGATAGAGGCAATGTGAATGCTTAAAGATAAGTGGAAGACCTTCTCCAAGACCATGTGATGACTTTGGTACCGTTTATTGGTGAAAACTTTAGATTAATGCATGACAATGCACGTTGTTATACCGCAACGCAAGATTCACTCGTTAGTGCCTTAATGAGGTCGGGATTCAAGTTTTACGATGGCCGGTACGCAGTACCAATCCACATTTGGGACCACCTCAAAAAATAGGTAAGAGCAGGAGTACTAGCCCCTACATCTTTCGGAGAACTCAAGACGGCTGCGATAGAAGATTCGCTTATTATCGCCCAATCGGGTATCCAGGATATATAATGAATGGATTGCCGAACCGGCTCCAAGAAGAAGTTCTAAGGACCCATCATCAATACTCATACACCAGGAAATAAGGCAAAAATACACCATGTTCGGGACACTTGAGCAGCCAGGTTGCAAATAGGTTTTTTGGGTACTATATACCTAATGCATTATAAATACAAAAATGCCCGTCACAGTTCGGACGAGAATTTTAGTTATTAACAAATAAATGTCAAAAATGGCAGTTTTTTCGTTTAAATCGCAACAGGTAAAAATAGGGTAATTAAATATCTTATTTATATTATCCTTCTTTTAGTAGATGAACAAAGGTTAAAAATGGCAGTTTTTGAATTTTGGTCCGATCATTTGTTGCTTCGGAAATTTGAAAATAAAACTAAAATTTCGAAAATAAAAAATTTGCTATAACTTTTGCGAAAATGGCCTTTGGACTTTCATGTTTCCTGAAAAGTTGAGTCAAACAGTCCGTACAATTCACAAAAATTTTTTAAGACCATTCGTCAATTAGTTTAAATTTTATTCAATTTGTTTTTCCCAAAGAGCTTTTTTTGCAATGTTATTGTTCAGAAAATAAGAACGATATAGCTGTTCTGTGGAAACCACGTGAAAGAAGAATAGTTATAATTTCAACAAATTAAAAAAAACAATAAAAAGCCATTTTTATCATTCCGAAAACATTTTACTAAAGTAAATTCTTCAAGAGTCATTTTTGGCCTATAAACAATTTGTATAACTTTGTTAATATTGACTCCAGATTAAAACTACTTTGGTATTTAAAAAGCTGGTATTTTTACACGAATTTTCAAAAAAAAACCTTTCCGCCTAGGTTAATTACGGTCAAAGTTAGCCACTTTTTTTATTTAATTCACAGCTACTTTGTTTATAACAATTAAGCCACCTTACTAGCCGCATTTTGAAGCTCAAAGTATATAGTTTATGTGTAAAAGTCTGAGTAAACTTTGAACTTCAATAAAGTGGTTATAGCTTTAAAAATTACGTTCTAACGAAATCGATTCGTGGTCGGTGGAGGGGAATTATTAAAATCCGTGCAGTCAAAAAATGAAATTGATTCTTCAAACATATGCTGCGATTAATATCTCCGGAGCTTGTTGATGGATTTTGATCATAATTTTTTCAATTTGTATGTACTCGTACATCGTACATCTGTATGTACTCGAGTATCTAGATTAGAACATGTACCAAATGAGGAAATAAGACGACGGACAAATAGTTTATATTCCACGGTTGACCATATAGAAACAAAGAAATTGCTATGGTATGGTCATGTTATGAGGATGTCAGAGGAAATATGGCCAAAAAGAGCATTAAATTACACACCCATAAATAGAAGAAGAAGAGGAAGGCCTAGAGAAACATGGAAGAAAGGCATAGAACAGTCTATGGCAGATAGAGCTATTGACGAAAACGAATGGGTGGATAGAAAACGATGGCGGGCGAAATGTGGGATGCGGAGGAGACCGTAGGAACCCCACTACTTATATATATGTACTCGTAATCTTGTAGGGTACGTTATGTACACATATCCATACCTAACATTAAAAATTACCCCGGAACCCCCCTTATCACTCAGGGTTATTAAAAATAGATTACGACCGATTCTAAGACTTACCGAATATTCATATATAATTTCATAAAAATCGGTCAAGCGGCCTCAGAGGAGTATGGCAACTAACACTTTGACAGCAGAATTTTATAGATGTAAATAAATAGACGGCTATTAAAAAATGAGGGTTGGTGATAGAAGAGTGAAAATTAAGGGTTGCATGTATTTTTTTAATTCTACGCGATATAAAATTATGGTAGACAATTTTGTCCAAAAAAATTTAAAAAAAATGTCAGGGGGCAACCCCCTTATAATTTATGGGTATGAAAAACAGATTAAAACCTATTCTCATTCCTACAGGATATACGTGTAAAATTTCATAAAAATCGGTCTAGCCGTTTTGGAGGAGTATGGTAACTAACACTGTTACAGGAGAATTTTATGTATATAGAAGTAACTGAGAATTAAATAATAAAAGTGACTAACTTTGACAGCATTTAACCTAGGCAAAAGGTTTTTTTTGAAAATTCGTGTAAAAATTCCAGATTTTGAAATCCCAAAGTAGATTTACTCTACAGTCAATATTAACAAATTTTTTCAAATTGTTTTTAAGCCAAAAATGACTCTACTTTAGTAAAATGTTTTCGGAATGACAAAAATGACTTTTGATTGATTTTTTTAAGTTAAATATGTATTCTTCTTTCATGTAGTCTCCACATAATTGCTGTATCATTATTATTTTCTGAACAATAACACTGCAAAAAAAAGCTCTTTGGGATAAACAAATTGAATAAAATTTAAACTAGTTAATGACTTGTCTTGAAATTTTTTGTGCATGATACGTACTGGTTGTCTCAACTTCTCTTGCAATATCAAGTCTTAAGTTCATTTTGGCAAAAGTTATAGCAAATTTTTTATTTTCGAAATTTTAGTCTTATTTTGCAATTAGCGAAGCAAGAAATGATCGGACTAAAATTCAAAAATTGTCATTTTGAACCTTTGCTCATCTACTAAAAGATGAATGCTCTAAATAAGATATTTATTAATTACCCAATTTCTACCTGTAGCGATTTAAACGAAAAAACTGCCATTTTTGACACTTATTTGTTAATAACTAAAATTCTCGTCCGAACTGTGACGGGCATTTTTGTATTTATAATATATTAGGTATATAGTACCCAAAAAACCCATTTGCAACCTGACTGCTCAAGTGTCTCGACAAAAACCTTATTTCTCTGGACTATCATAATTTTGTTTAATTAGACCATGACTATGACTCAAAATTATGTTTGTTTGAGTTTTCTTCGGAGAGTTTTAAAAATTGGATTTTTGCTAAGCATCCTTTGATAAATGTCTTTTTTTTCAATAATTTTATTGTTTTCTCTTCCTTAAAGGTAATTTTCACCGTATGTTTCATAAAATGTGGTCTAAAATTGACAATTTATGCAAACTGAAAGAAGTACAACGTGGGAGGTTAATTTTGCCGATGAGCGTATTATAAAATTTATTCGAATTGAAAAAATTTTCAATAAAAATATTTTTTTTTTCGGAAGGATCGTGTCAAAATAAAAACAAAACAACTTATATTGCTCATTTATAGCTATGTATAAACAGTTTTATTTACAGCTTTGAACATAAAACTATGAGACAGTGATCGTTATATTATAAAATCGACATCTAGTCTGTTTTGGTTCATAATTTAATCATATGAGGTCGCTTGCGTTGACCCCTCTTGTTCATTAATGAAGGACCTTAATTATGAGTCATAAAAGGCCGCGTAAAATGGCCAATTTGACAACATATTTTATGGTCTTTCCTGTGTTTTATATTCTCATATTTAAATCCAAAAAGTCCTTAAACTCTCAACAGATTGTTTATCTCGTTTCCTAATCACTAGGGTACCTTTTAGTCCCTTTTTTTAAGTATACAGTGAGCACGTAAAAGTTGAAATAAATTAATTTTTTCGTGAATGGGCGTTTTTGTAAATAGATCCCGAAGTTTTTATTTTTATATTATGATTTTTTGGCATATATATCATATTAGTGACGCCATCCATCTGGGCGTGATGATGTAATCGAGGATTTGTTTTATGAGACTGGGGTCGTGTGATAGCTCATTTGAAAGAATATTAATTTCTCTATTCAGTAATATAACCATTAACATACTTATTTATACAGGGTGTCAAAAAAAATAATAGAATGGAGACAAAAAGAAGAACGTATGTAATTTATTAAATTTAAAATACATCTTACTGCTGTCAGAAAACAGAAAACAGATCTTAATTTGACAAATAAATATTGTTTTTCGCTTAAATTCAATGTTAAAGCTGCCACCCACCTGCATCTTGATAGCTTGAACATTTATCTACGACTGATACATAATATATGTATTATACTTGTGGTGTTTGCAATATAATGCCATATAATAATCCCTTAGGGATTAATAATGCGGGATTAATAGCTATTAATCCCTCTGGCATAACAATCACAAAATTCACCACGGAAACAAAATAATCAACCTCAAAAAGTGTCACTGTCAAACGAATAGTATATTTGACAGTTTGTGTTGAGATGGACGAAAATGAAGAATCTTTTAATTGTACACCACCAGAAATTGTAGAACTAGCTACAGCAACAGCATCTACCTTAATACCTGAAACATCGAAATCCATTTATAATAAAACGTACGCAACCTTCAACGAATGGCGTGTTCGAAGTCAACACAGGTAGCTGAAGGATACATTGATCAGTCTATGAGAAACAAGGCAACTACAGCAGATACTATCGCTAAAGAGATAAACAGTAATGTACCATCTTCTTGTTCTACAGCAATCGAGATCCCAAATATTTGTATTAAAAACTCTACTAAAGTTAATGATGATTCTCAACCAATTCAGTTTATTAATTGTACTATTACTAATTTTAATGTTTTTAACAAATAAAGTTGTTCATTAAAAATCTTAAATTAATTAATTTGTCGTAGATAAAGTAGAGTATACTACTCGCAATAATGGCTCTCATTCCCTCGAAATGTTACTCCCTCGCCGCTAACGCGGCTCGGTTCGTAAATATTCCTCGGGAATAATAGCCATCATTATTGACTCGTGGTATAATCTACTATTAATCTAAATGAAAAGCAATGTTTATTTTTCAAATAAACATTTTGTTCTGTTTTCTGATAACAGTAAAATATATTTTGAATTAAATAAATTACAGACCTTCTTCTTTTTGTGTCAATTAATTTAATTAAAAAAAATTTGGAGATCCTGTATAAATATTTATGTCAATGTTTATATTACTGAATATAGAATTAGACAACCTTTCGAATAAGCAATCACACGACCCCTATTCTCATTTAAAAAATCATCAATTACGTCATCACGCCCAGATGGACGACGTCACTAGTATAAAATATATGCCATAAAAACATAATATAAAAATAAAAATCGATTTGTTTCGGGATTTATTTTCAAACTCTTTCCCATTCATAAAAAAATGAATTAATTCCAACTTTTACGTGCTCACTGGATAATATGATACATTTAATAAAAAATTAAAACCAGATAATTTTCTTCGTATTTGAACAAATTTTAGTTTTCACTAAATTTGAGTAGTATAAATAGTAATAACTTAAATCAGATTTTCATATTTAAAAAAAATGGTATTTAAGAAGCGGTCAAGCAAAATCAATGCTAGAAGAATTTTGTGACCAATCAGTATTATAAAAGAGTCTAGGTACCGTACACATGACAGCGTGTAACGCTGCGGTTTACCTGATAAACGCGCGCTTGCATGTGTTCGTTACTATATACAGTGCGTTGGAATAAGTGTTATCCCCCCCTTATTAACTTATTTCTTTTTAGCACATAAGCAAAACGCTCGGACAGGTCGATTTTTAAAATAACCATAGAATATTATAGCATCAATGTTTCGAACTTTACGCCATTCCGTCTTCAGGTGACAAGCATAACTTTGATTTTTTTAAATGGGAAAATACATCATGTGACACCTCATTTAAAAGATTTTGAAATACTGATTACAAAAATGTATAATACGTTAATCCTTTTTAAGAGCGTAGGGGCAAAATTTCGGTCGAATTAATTTTAAACGCATATATGTTTTTCCAATCCTGAGAAAACTAATAAATATTTTTACAAACTTTAAACGCAGAATGAAAGAGTACATTATTACCGAGGGCTGAAAGTTCCTTAGAATAAACAAAAAGTTTCTTTTGAATGATACATTTGAAATTAAAAATCAGACTAAATTTTCTGTTTTTTTCACCCCTGTGACTTATTAAAATAATCATTATAGTTCTCAGAGACTTTAGATCCTCGATAATACTGTGATACATATTTCATTTTGCGTTTAAATTTTTCAAAAATACGTATTAGTTTTCTCAGGATTCGAAAAAAATGAATGCATTTAAAAATAATTCTACCGAAATTTTGGGCCTACGCTCTAAAAAACGATTAAAGTATTATACATTTTTGCAATCAGTAATACAAAATCTTTTAAATGAGGTGTCACATGATGTATTTTCCCATTTAAAAAAATCAAAGGTATGCTTGTCACCTGAAGAGGGATGGCGTAAAGCTCGAAACATTGATGCTATAATATACTATGATTATTGTAAAAATTAACCTGTCCGAGCGTTTTGCTTATGTGCTATAAATAAATAAGTTAATAAGGGGGGGGGGGTAACACTTATTCCAGCACACTGTATGTTCCTTGGTAACTTGAAACGCTACATTAGGCAAACGCGGCGTCTAACGCCCCCTGTGTACAGGGTATAATATAGGTATTGCGTAAATTAAGAGAAATCATTTTATCATTGTCTACAATTTTTTCCTTCTTCTTCTGGTTGATCTTTTGTCACACTGCATACTATTAAGTATCTAGAATAAGTTGGGATGATTCTGAATCTATTTTGTAGTGGAAATTTTATGTTATGAGTCTTTTGTATTGAATGGGAATTGCCATAATTTTAATCGAAAATTCATTTGTTTGGACGTCTTTATTTCCACTTGGAAAATTTCCGATATTTCGAGTCAATTCCGAGTCTTCTTTACGTCGACCATTACATAATATACAGCTGAGTTTGTTCGGAATTCCTAGATCCAAACATGCGCTTTAATATATTATAGGGGTGAGGCAAAGCTTTTTAATGCCATTCGATGCAATATAGAACGGTTATAGGTGTTTTATCTCAGTTTTTTCGAATATTTTATCTCTCTCTTGATCGCGTTCGTCTGTCTAATATTAGACGTGCGCAGATATTATAATAGTCGACGTATACATTTTTCTGCAATATTCAAGATAAGTGTCATCATAATTAATTTCCGCTATACATTGCGCTGGAATAAGTGTCCACCCCACTTATTAACTTATTTATTTTTAACACATAAGCAAAATGCTCGAACAGGTCGATTTTTAAAATAATCATAGTATATTTTAGGATTAATGTTTCGAACTTTGCGCGATCCCTCTTCGGGTGACAGGCGCAACTTTGATTTTTTTAAATGGGAAAGTACATTATGTGACACCTCATTTAAAAGGTTTTGAAATACTGATTTCAAAAATGTATACTTTAATCCTTTGTGAGGGCGTAGGTACAAAATTTTGGTCGAATTCTTTTAAAATGCATTAATTTTTTTCGAATCCTGAGAAAACTAATAAGTATTTTTGAAAAATTTAAACGCAGAATGAAATATTACAGTATTATCAAGGGTCAAAAGTCCTTGAGAACTTCTATAATGTTTATTTTAATAAGTCACAGTGGTGAAAAAAAGAGTAAATTTAGTCTGATTTTTAATTTCAAATATATCATTCAAAATAAACTTTTTGTTTATTCTCAGGGACTCTCAGCCCTCGGTAATAGTGTAGTCTTTCATTATGCGTTTAAATTTTTGAAAAATACTTAGGTATTAGTTTTCTCAGGATTCGAAAAAAATTAATGCGTTTAAAATGAATTTGACCAAAATTTTGCGGCTACGCTCTCAAAAAGGACTAAAATATTGTACACTTTTGTAATCAGTATTTCAAAATCTTTTAAATGAGGCGTCACATAATGTACTTTCCCATTTAAAAAAATCAAAGTTATTCCTGTCACCTGAAGAGGGATCACGTAAAGTTCGAAACATTGATGCTATAATACACTACGAATATTCTAAAAATCGACCTATCCGAGCGTTTTGTTTATGTGCTAAAAATAAATTAGTTAATTAGGGGGGTAACACCTATTCCAGTGCACTGTATAAGAAAAATGACGGTAAACACATCAGTGCCGTTTTATCCATTGGGCGCTTGGGGCGGGCGCCCAGGGGCCCGGGCCCCGGAGGGGCCCTTGGCGACCCTTCCTTTTATTAATAACAAATTAAAGTCAGCTAAATAATGGAGGACCATATTTTTTTAAATAGAGAAAAAGACTACGAAATACCTGCGATTTCGATATGGTCTGATTTTAAGAATGATAAATAAGAACTGTGACAATTTTTAAACCAAAGAGCGATTTCTTAGAAAATTGTAAAAAATGTATGAAGCTGGAGACAAATTACAAAAGCTTATTATAGAAGATTAAATGAAAGCAACACTTTAGAGTAAAACCCAATGGAGGCAAGGAAAAGTGTTAAAGCTGTTTATTGTTACTCGTGCAAATTATTTTCAATTAAAAAAAAGCGATGATTTTTCGATGAAGCAGTTGAAAGTGAAACCATTTTAAAGGGGCAAGAGATATTCAGAATTGAAGTACCTATTTAATGTTATATGCCTCAATATTTCTCAAGATCTTTTAAAGAGAATATAATGCAACAAAGATGTTACATCAGCTGTTAGATGTTTTTTACGCTAAATAAAGAAGTCAAATAGTGAATTAATATTTTATGCGAGGAATATAAAAAAGATGTTGATGAAACCAAAGAGAACTTGCATAGTGAAATTATTCATTTTATAACGTTATGCCAAAATTTGAATAAACATTTGAAAATTTGGTGTCATCCAGGATGTAAAGGCAACTTTTGCCAATTTTTAACTTTACTGCAAGTTTATTTGACGATACCAATTTCTAATGCGTCAGGCGAGCGGCCTTTTTTTGGCTTTAAAAAGAATAAAGATACATTTATTGAAGGTCAAAGGGTCAAGAAAACCTAGACGCATTACCACTATCGTATTATAAAAAATGAAGAAGTGGAGCAACTGAATTTTGATAGTATTAATATATGACAGTTTGCTAATGCCTAGTCAAGAAAAGAAGTGAGCTAATTTTTGTCTTATATATTTTTTAGAATATGCTTTTTTGTTTGTCATGTGTTGTTCTGTAGAACTTTCTGTTTTTTTTTATATTTTTGAACATATTTTTTGAAATATTTTTTACGTTTGCTATTTTTCTCGTTTCTTTTAAAAATCTTTTTATCTACTCTATGTCATATTATGTACCTATAAGTTTTTAGTTTGTGAAAACTGTCATTATAGATAGCAGTGCGTGAAGGATTTAAAGTGTGCGTGAAGTAACAATGTATTTTAAATGGGATTTACTTTTTCGCACTGTTTTTAACTTTCGCGTTGTCATGGTGACAATCCTTAACATTCGCGTTGTCATGGTGATGACAATATGAGCAATGAACTACAACAAAAGTTTTGACAGTTTTGTGGTTTGAAAGTAGTTAGAATTTTTAAATGTCAAAGCTCTAAAAATTGTAGAATAAAAATGAATTCCAGTGACGAAGAGTTACAGCTTTTTTATTTGTTTATCGTAGATAAAATATTGTATGAAACTGTGCGTGAAGTACTATTTGCGAGCTTACACGATTTATAGCACTCGCTCCGTTGTCGCTCGTGCTCTAAAAATCGCGTGCGTTCGCAAAACGCATACTTCACGAACTGTTTCATAAATAACTATTTAAAATTTTTAAAAATTTATGGGTTTTACAATAAACGTATATAGTTAATGTATGTGTTTTTGTTAAAAAAAATTGACAACGAATAGCAATGAAGGGGGCCCCTAAATCTCTAGTGCCCAGGGTCCGAAGTTAGGTTAAACCGGCACTGAAACACATCGTATTTCTTCCTGTGAATAAAAAAATATTGAATAGTAATTATTGAGATAGTATACAATCTTACCATACGCCTCTGTTTGTTATTATGTATATCTTCTTTTAACTGATCCCTATTCATAACAGAACAGTAGCAATTTGTTTAAAATATAATATATTGTTTATTATACCCTATTCACTAAGGTCTAGACCAAATAACTATTGTATTTTTATGAGCTCTTGGTATTTTGTTCTATGGAACATATTTTAGTAAACAACAATGAATACGTATATATCGAAGTGAGGTCTACGACATTGGAAGGTCGCCTGTATTGCAAAAAGAGGGTTATACTTAAGTACATATCTAATGTATCCCTGAATCCACATTATTATATTTTTATAGTCTGTTGTTCACTTTTTATACATGCATTTTTATTTTATGTGTTCTGTTTAAAAACATCTTATTATGTCTGATGAGACATTGAGGCATAGCATGATGACTTAATATTTAATAGTCTTAACATTTTAAGTTAATTTTAAAAAAGTTAGAGGTTTAGGCGATCTTAGTAATTTGTTTCCTCGCCTAGTACCGCGTTTCTTCAAATGTAAGTGGAAAAAGATAAATAAATTAAAATTGTGGCCTTTAAAATATTTTTTAAACAACTCCAACTTTTATATCATATCGTTGATATCTACAAAAAGTATAAAACAATATGGTAGGGTAGCCCAAGCGCGGATTTTTGCAGTTACTCGAGCGCGTCAGATTATCACATGGGGAGAAACCTTGTATCCTGTAAATGTGTAAATGTACCTCTACTGTATATTGGCTCTTAATATAGGGGAGTTCGTTAAGGGGGGTCCGACAAAAAAATATCCTTAGAAAAACTCGAAATCGTCAGATTAAGATAAGGTAAGTTAAGTACATGCAAAAGAGTGTATATTTCAAAAATCTGACGATTTGAGAGAGGCTTGAAATGGGATGAGTCACAAAATTTCACAAAAAATGCCAATATTTCGCGAAATGAACGTCAGATCGAAAAAATAAAAAATACGTGCTCAATGTTTTTCAAAAATTTATCGAATGATACCACGAGCCCCCACGGAGAGGGGTGGGGTGTAAATTTAAAATTTTAAATACGAACTCCGCGATATTTCGCGAAATGAACATCAGATCGAAAAACTGCAAAATACACGTATTCAATATTTTTGAAAAATCTATCGAATAGCACTAAACACGACGCCCCTCGGAGGTGGGGTGGGGGTTACTTTAAAATTTTAAATAGGAGCGCCCAATTTTTATTGCAGATTTGGATTATTTACGTAAAATAAGCAAATTTTATTCGAGACATGTTTCGAATTATGGATAGATGGCGCTATAATAGGAAAAAACGATTGTTGGAAATGGAAAATTAAATTAAAAAATAAAAAAAACCCCCACTTTATGGAAAACTTAACTTTTTTTGGTTTTAGGACCTACTCTTCACAACCCAATAGGTCTCCATAACGCTCGAGTAACTGCAAATTTAGCATACTTTCCTTCCCTACTAATACAAAAGTAAAAGTATAAAACAGTACAAAAAATTTAATCATCCTGATTTTTTGTCCAACAGTGTTATGTAGGGGAGAGTTGGCCAAAACGGGATACCATTCTTGTTTACTTTTACTACGGAAAATATGTTAAAGACATTATCATAATATTATTTTTAATAGGTATAACATTTATTGCAGCACACAAAACACATATCTTTAGCTACTTTTAATAACTGGAAAATAGTAAAAGAAAATATTTATTAAAGTCCTACACATCCCGTTTTATCTAACCACGGTTGGACAAAACGGGATAGGTTTATAATATTTAATTTCTTGTATAAAATTATCTAAAACTTAGTTTATGTCTAAATTAAGTAGACATTAAACTGTATAGTAAAATTTACTCTTGAAAAAATAATATCTTCAGTAGTAAGAAACTTAAAAATAGTCATTTTTTATGTTTTATGGCAAAATGGGAAATAAGACCTTTTATTTAGGACTAGGTACGTATATCAGAACAAAAGTCACATAAAAATATGTTGTTCTTCTCTGCGGTATGAGAAAACGCTTCATATCTCTATTTAAAAAATTAATAGGCCAACAAATAAATAGGTAGATAAAACCGGACATAACAAACTGTATTCCATTTTATCCAACTTATAAGTGTCCCGTTTTGTCCAACTCAGACATTTTTCAAAACAAAAATGGCTGCTGCCTAAATGTGAAAGTAAAATTAGATAGACTACACATGAGAATATTCGTTAATGAGTGCTTAATTAAATGTAATAGTCACCGGAATTATATGTTTAGATATGTAGGCAGTATAATGTAGAAAACAACGCACTTAAAAGTACAAAGTATCAAAAAAATAGAGTCAAACAATTCTAAACACAACAACTTTCATCAAATAGTGGCATCGAGGTAAAACGAACTGAGAATGTTAAAATATGGTTAAAATGACGACTGATAACAAGTTTCCGTCGTTGTCTGATTGATAGCACCACTAGTTGGGTCTCTAGGCTAGGTATCCCGTTTTATCCGACTATCCCGTTTTATCCAACTCTCCCCTATACCTATTAACTTGTAGTGGATTAAATTAAAACAACCATAATAATAAGTATCATTAATATGATAATGTAAGCCACGACTATGTATATTTTATAAATATTCTAAGTAACAAAGTGGTGGGGAGTGATGTAATTTAAATGTCTTTAAAAGTATTCCTTTCAAGTTATTAAAAAGAAATCAACACCAATGTAATCGACACTTAACCTATAAGTGGATTTTAATTGTCTATGCAAATTTAGGATATATTATTCAAAAATTAAATAATGTATTTACTAATTATTGTTCTACTGTAATCACATTGTTGGATAATCATCAAATTAGATCATTGGGATGTTTTAATAATGGAAAATTATGAGATGTTTGACTAGTTTGACTATTGAGTTTTGTTGTGAAGGTTGTTCTTAGTTTATATTATAATATAACACAAAACTATCTGAACATAAAATAAATAATACTGTTTTAATTTCCACTTATAGTAATGGATTGGTCAACTCAATATTAGCATTGTCGGAAAGAACTGTTGTGTTGTTTTATTAGTAAACTAAACTCATTGGCACAAAATTCCGCCACCCAAAATTTTTGATTAAGTTTGACAATCTATAACTTTATTATTTCTACTCCGATTTTCAAGATTCCTGCATCAGTTTGTAGGTACATGTATTGATGTCATTTGTTATTATTCCGGTAGCAAAAAATTTTTACTGAGATGGCATTATAAGGGGGTAAATGGAAGCTTTGTTTTTTCTCCTAACTTTAAAAGATTCTGTGGAAAAATTGCAGGGCTGATTTTGTTTCATATACTCCTTTTGTATTATACTGGAGGTATCACTAAGTTTTTGAATTATTCGAATATCCTTTTTCTTGTAAGAGCTGTAAATAAAGCACTGCTTTGAAGGTTTATTTAATTAAAAATATAAAACGCACTAAAATGTAAAACAAAATTAACAACAAAACAAAACAATTAAATAGCGGGTAGGTCCTCCTCTTGCAGCAACGACTAAGTACTCGCAATCTGCTTAGCATCGAATAAGGATGTGCTATCCTTGCCTGGGGAATAACCCGATATTTCTCTACCAGGGCCATAACTGTAGGTACCAAATTTACTGGGGGCCTAGGATGACGGCGAATAGCTTTTGTTAATTCATCTCATTAATGCTCAATATGATTGAGATCGGGGCTGCATTCGGGCCATTCTAATCTTCTCAATCGAACCTCTGTTTTATGTCTTCTAATCTTCACAATCAGTGTTTTTATTTACAAAAAATGGTACAGCTCTTACAAAGAAAGGGATATTCGGATAATTTAAAAAACAAAATTTTAGTGATGCTTCCAAGATAATATGACAGGACTATGAAACAAAATCAGCTATTCCATTTTTCCACAGAATTTTTTAAAATTAGGAGAAAATACAATGCTTCCATTCACCCCTGTATAATGCCATGCAAGCCATGCAGCTTATTTTGCCCTCTCCATATTCCAGTTTAAAAATATCCACCGAAATACAAAGATGAGAATATATATAAAACCTTAATTCGACCAATAGCATGCTATAGTAGTGAAGCTTGGGTCCTCAAAGAAACATTCAAAACAAACTCGACACATTCGAAAGAAAAGTACTGAGGAGAATATCAGGACCTGTGAGAAAAAACGGAATCTTCAGAATTCGATACAACAACGAGCTTTATCAACTTTATAAGGAAACACCCTTGTCAGACTTCATTAGAATACAAAGATTGCAATGGACCAGACATGTAATAAGAATGGAAGAGGATAGGATACCAAAAAGAGCACTGAACGCTAGAATGCAGGGAAAGAGACCAGTTGGAAAGTCAAGAAAGCGCTGCGCTAGGAAGACACAGTAAACAGCGATGCACAAGCACTTTTAGGAGTCCGTGTATGGAAAAGAGCAGCCACAGAAAACAAGGGTGGGGGTAAAAAAATTAAGGAGGCCAAGGTTCAATGTGGGCTGTACTACCGTAGAAGAAGAAGGTATTAGAAGAATAATAACGCTTGAGATGAATGGTGTGTTGACGTTATCCGAAATCGTTATTAAGCTCCATAAGTTGGTACGGGCACAACACATTGCTAATCAACTTTTCTCTTGAGACGTATGGGAATTGAACTTTTTATAATATGATTATATATGATATATGACATATGATTATTTATAGTTTGATCGTCTCTGCTTATTTTGATCTCGTGTCCCAGATATTTGTACATAAGTGTTTGTTGTACATTATCTACATTATGAGCAGAAATAATCAACAGGCGAGAATACGTATCTTGAACTTAAATCACATGCTAAACAAATATGTCTGTCAATAAACACGAAAAAGACTAAAATCGTAGCACATAGTCGATCGGAGATAACAACACAAACCTACCTGAAAATTGACAGCTTAGAAAAAGTAGATAGCTTTATTTATTTAGGAGTTTTGTGTTTTATTGGCACTGGTTTTCACAACCAACTGGCCAGTCAATTTCATAATTGTTTTTTAGACTATAACTTATCACTAACTCAGGGGAGTAATGTGTAGTGTGTGTGTTGAGTAAGTGTCTTGTTACTTTGCAAAGTAGACGTCATTGTCTTTGCAAAGAGACGCTAATTGTATCCGAACGTCTGCGGATCACAATAAGGAGTTAATATCACAAGGGACTACATTGACGATACAGAGCTTCATCTACAGTAATCATCCTAGCAAATACCTACGGCATACTTTACTATGAACTAGATATTTAAATCACGACACCTACACCAAAGATTTAAGTCTTGAATCTACAAGACCATGCTACCGGTAGTGAGCTATGGATGTGAAAGTTAGATATTGACTTAAAAATCTGTAAATTTCATGGACATCTTAGAAATAAAGGTACTGAGATGAATACTAGGCCTTATAAATAAGAACAATAGGGGCTTTCTTCTTCTTTAGGTACCGTCTCCTCTAAGGAGGTTGGTAACCATCACAGCTATTCTCACTTTTGAGATTGCAGCTCTGAACAGGTCAATGGAACTGCAATTATACCAGTTTCTCAGATTGTTAAGCCAGGAGATGCGTATTCTTCCAATACTTCGTTTTCCCTACATTTTTCCATGAGATATTGTAACTTTCTTATCCTAATCATATTTATATAGGGGGCCAGTCAGATACAATTATGAAATATATAATATTTAAATAAATAACCACATTTATCCCAGTATGTCAGCCTGCAGAGTCTTTAATGAACAAGCCATATGAATTTGGGCTTTCAAAAAAATTGCTGAAGGCAAGAATGCAGGGAAAGAGACCCATTAGAAGATCGAAAAAGTGATGGGAGCATGATGTAGATGATGACTTCTTTGCAGTCGATCATGTGGGAGAGTGGCTAAAGACCGTAACGGATGCAGAGGTTTGCTGAGGGAGGCCAGGGTTTGAATTTGGCTGTAGAGGGATGGGATGAAATTTGTAGATCTGTAAAAAGGAGGTGTTTGATGATTTCCATTGATAGTTGTTTCTTAATAACTTGCTTAAGAAAGTACATTTTTTTGTTAGTGTTCTTCTTTTGATTTGTCTAATAATTATTCTTTCATTACCCACCCTACTTATTGTACTTTTACTAATAACTCTATAAATATTATCGATAGGGTTTTTATTAGTGATTATAAAATCTGGCAAATTTATTTTCAATATTTCAGTTCCTATTCCGTGCACACACAGGCCGGACTTCGCTGGACCTAGCGATGATGTTGATGTTATCTGCATAATATGCAAATCAAAGTCAGATATTATCTGACTTTAATTTGTACAAATTTATTAAAGATTGCCTCATTTGTATTAATCTGGGAGTGTTGAATTACTTTTTCAGACGGAAGATTGAATCGAATGCGTGGCAGTCCATCTTCTTTAGTATATTTTTACAATTAGGCCTGGATCCCGCGTACCAAAAAAAAAGTTGATTAATAGCAAGCTGAAAATTTGTTAATGGCTTAATGGTGTCTAGTCGGACAAACTTTGATGTACGGGAACACTGGAACAGGGCAAGTTTTAATTGTGGAACAGTTTAAATATTTGGAACTTCTGATTACGAAAACGTCCCATGTATTTTGTCGGACAGAACATCCAATTGATTTGTTACCCTTTCATTAAACTCTCATGCAAAAATCAGACTGCTATTACTAACCAACATGATTCCTGTCATTTGACATGTTCTTCGTGTTCCACTCATTAAAATGCCCACTTGGTGATAAACACCAGTCTGATTTTTGCATGAGAGTTTAATGAAATGGTAACAAATCAATTGGAAGTTCTGTCCGACAAAATACATGGAACAATTTCGTAGTATGACGTTCCAAATTTTTAACCTGTTCCACAATTAAAACTTCTCCTGTTCCCGTGTTGCCATACATCAAAGTTTGCTATTAATGCTATTAATCCACTTTTTTTTGGTACGTGGGATCCAGATTTAAATGAAAGGGCCTTGAAAGTTTATTCTAGTTGATTCCGCTAACTGTTCCTGTGAGTGATAGTTCCTTTAGTTGAACGAGGAAGTGTATGTGAAATGCGGTGGATATTGACATCAAACACACCAGGCACTTTCAGGCCAAGATCTTTGGGATCCTGGTATGGTCTCAAGAGATAACAGACAGGGCTTGCTCTTCGTCTTCTTCGTCTAGCCATTCACGTCCACATCTGAACATAAGCCTCTTCAAGTCTTCCTTTCCATTGTTATTTATTGTACGCTACTTGTAGTCAATTTTTCCCGGCAGTCCGTTTCAGATCATCTGTCCATCTCATAGGAGATCCGCCTCTGGGTCTTATATGTTGGTATGGTCTCCAGGTTAGAATTGTTCTGTGCCATTTGTTTAGATCGCTCCTAGCTACATGTCCAGCGTATTCCCATTTCAATTTCATTGATTTTTGTGCCACATCGGTGACTTTGGTTTTCTGTCTTATCCATGTGTTTGTTTTCCTATCCTTAAGTGACATGCCTAGCATTGCTCTGTCCATTGCGTATTGAGTGACTATAAGTATTTTCATATTCTTTTATATATTCATATTAGGCAGGCCGCACATCAAAGAAACATGAAACGTAAATTACGTTTCATGGAAATAAACCACTGCTAAACAAATATATGTTTGGCCATTTATGAAACTCTCCGAAAATAAAAATGTGTCATGAGCATGAATCACACTCGTTTCATTGGTAGGCGGACTTTGAGATTTGTTTAGCAGTGTTTTCTTTTCATGAAACATGTTTTTCGTTTCATGTTTCATGTTTTTCGTTTCATGTTTCTTTGGTGTGCGGCTTGGCTTACGGTAACGTACATGTAACTACATAAATTATATTTATCTACATTTGGGTGTCACATACAACAGCTTAAACGTATTAGTTCCTATGTTTGTATTTTATTACGTTGTATGTTCAATTTGCAATTTATATAAGGTTTGCAATATATTGGTTCTGTTTTTTGCTTCACTTTATTAACTTGTATATTTTTTTATATATGAATGATTTATCTAATTTCAGAAAATTGTATTTGTTACTTTTTTTGACTCTATGTTAATCTTTGTCCATAAAATTGTATAATTTTCAGTAACAATAAAGCATATTTCTAATGCATAATATTAGGTACCTAGAATTATGTACATATTCTTTAAGTTAGTATTCAATTGTATTTGATATTTTGTATTCGAGATCAAAATTTATCTAGGAAGAAATCAAACCTATGAAAATCGGTTTATTTATGAACCTACTACACACAAAACAACTCTTCATGTCTACTTAAGAGTGGAAAATTATACCTTAACTCACCTGTTTGAATTTATAATCGTTAGAAACACGGTAACCTAGTTTTAGGTGAGCAGCAAACGTCATGGCCTCCTTCGCTGTCAAAGCCATTCTAAGTTCTTCATCTTGTGGAATATAAGCTGATAATTTTCTATACCGGGGGCTCTGGTCTCGAACGACATCGTTTAATTTTACTGTTCCGGTGCTTCCTTTGGTTCTGCAACAAAATATATTATATGATTTGTAGTTGTAAACGATACTGTACAGTTGATCCCAAACCCTTTTTTCAATACGTCATAGTTTGTCGAATTCGCTTTAAGGCATTAAGCTGGAAGTGACAGAAAAAACGTACGTCCATGATTATTATACATAGAAAATTATGTATTCGTTGAAGGGTATTTCCATATTACAAAGTGTATGTACGAAATTGTAGGAAAAGTAAATCTTACCTTTTTCGATAAACTTTCAAAGACTGGTAAACACCAGAAAATATCTTATCTGAGACATATAGTTAAAGGAAATCTATAGAGAATACTACAACGGATCCTTAATAGCAAAATAGATGGCCGTAGAAGTGTAGAAGAAAACAAGTTTCTTGGTCAAAAAACATTCGTGAATGGACACTTTATCCAAATGGGCAATATAGGCAGTTGCCTAGACCGGCAAATTATGAGAGGGCGGCAAAAATACTGTACAAAAAATAATTGTATATAAAAATTAAAATCGAATAACATTTAAGTACATCAGTACATCCATCAATGGAATATAAGTGGGCATTCATTTCTAGAAAACAAATTGCATTTTCTTAACACTATTCATTCAAAAAGGACAGAAGTCGTAATTTTAGGGATTATTTGGTCGCGTCGTCGGCAGCACCGCAAAGGCAGCGAGCGCACTATTCTATATTTTTTTTAAACTGGGTTTATTCGTGGTTGAAAATTTGCCGCTTTCATTGAAAAATGTCGCCTTTTCGGACGGTTTTTTGCGAATACCTTAAAAATTATGCATCCAACGAAAAAAACTATATAAAACATTTTTGTAGCTTATGAAAAATATAAGAGATTTGTTTCTTCATAAATCTTCTAGTGATAACATAAAAAGAGATATGGTAGGTGAACAGAATTTTTTTTTGTGCATGCTCAAATGGGTGTGTTCAACTTAATAACAGAGAAATGGTCGATTTTAAGGGTATAATGCTATCAATATCTTTTGTAAGCACTGCCTGAAAAGAGCTTTAAAACGACCGCACTTTTAAATTTCGATTACATTCAAACTAAGCGAGACATAGTGCAACAAAAAAGAATGACCAATTTATTTTAAGATAAAATGAGAACTATGTATATTTTAACCCCTCATGCACCAGATTTAAATGCATCGTTTTGCTTCTACAATACCTTTTACTATAGTGTTATTTCTATGTGCAACAAGTTGGACGGGTTTAAAATGTTTGGTTTTTGAAAAAAATAAGATCAAATTATAGAGAGCATTTTTAATTTTTCTTAAATCTTCTTTTTCTCCATGTAACTCGAAAATGATAATGAGATACAGTAATAAAAGGAAAATAAAATTGTTATCTAAAAGAAAACCTACATTTTTGTAAGGTATTTTTTTACGTATCTCTTATCACTTTCGAATTACATGGAGAAAAAGGAAGATTTTTAAAAAAATTTAAAAATGCGCTTTATAATTTGATCTTATTCTTTTCAAAAACCATTCATTTTAAACCCGTCCAATTTTTGAATATAGAAATAACACTATAGTAGAAGGTATTCTAGAAGAAAAACGATGCATTTAAATTCTGGTGGATGAGGGATTAATAAATATACTTCTCATTTTTCCTTAAAATACATTAGTCATAAGTTTTTTTGCACCATATCTCGCTTAGATTGAGTGTAACCGACATTTACCAGTTCTCGTTTTAAAGGTCTTTTCAAGCACTACAAAATGTATTCGTAGCATTATACCACTAAAATCGACAATCGATGTCTGTTATTTTAAGTTGAATACACCGATTTGAGCATGCACCAAAAAATTTTTTTTCGCCTACCATCTCTTTTTTTATTAAAACTAGAAGAATTATGAAAAAATGAATCTCTTTGATTTTTCATAAACTACAAAAATGTTTTATATAGTTCTTTTCGTTAGATGCACAATTTTTATGGCATTCCCAAAAAACAGTCTCCGAAAAGTGTCATTTTTCAATGAAAATGGCAAATTTTTAACCACGACTAACTCCAAAAGTATTGAGTTTTCAAACAAAATTATAAAACAGATATTGCTTAAAATTAGGTTCTCTGGCCACTTCCGGTGTTAGTTTGATAAAAAATTTCCACCCCCGAGAACGGGTTGGAACCAACCCTAAGTCAAAAGCGTCATAGTATATAGCGTAGACTTTGGTTCTTGAGCTATTTCCCTACTTACAGTGAAAATATCAAGTAAATTGATGCAGTAGAATGGAATTCGTAGCCAAATACCCTCACTGACTGCACTAATAGATTCCTACATCATTCATAATACATAAATCTTCTTCTTCAGGTGCCATCTCCGCTACGGAGGTTGGCAATCATCATAGCTATTTTAATTTTTGAGGCAGTAGCTCTAAATAGTTGTTTCGAGCTGCATCCAAACCACTCTCTCAGGTTCTTCAACCATGAAATTCGTCTTCTTCCGATGCTTCTTCTGCCATCTATCTTTCCCTGCATTATGAGTCGTAGGATGCCATACTTCTCGCCCCGCATCACATGTCCGAGATACTGTAGCTTCTTTTCTTTAATTGTAAGTTCAACTTCCTTTTCTTTACCTATTCTTCTCAGTACTTCATTGTTTGTAACTCTATCTACCCAGGAAACCCTCATAATTTTTCTATAGGTCCACATTTCAAAGGCGTTAAGTCGTCTCATTGTCTCTACATTTAACGTCCATGATTCCACTCCATAGTATAGAACACTGTAGACGTAACATTTTGTTAGGCGTACTTTAAGAGCTAATGTTAAATCTTTGCTACATAGGACCTTTTTCATTTTTATAAAATTAGAACGTGCTTTTTCGATTCTGACTTTTATTTCTGCAGTGTAGTCATTATTTTCTGTTATAAGTGTTCCTAGGTAAGTGTACTTTTTTACTCTTTCGATCTGCTGGCCCTCTACTATCAAGATTTCGTTAGTATTATGGTTGTTTTTACTAATTTTCATAAACTTCGTCTTTTTGATATTGAGAGAGAGTCCGTACTCCCTACTACACTTTACTATTTTACTCATGAGTCTTTGCAGGTCTTGTAAACTATCGGCTATTATTACTGTATCATCTGCATATCTGATGTTGTTAACTAAGACTCCATTTACTCTTATGCCGACTGTTTCATCTTCCAGAGTTTCTCGCATTACCTCTTCAGAATAAGCGTTAAATAATAGAGGTGATAGTATGCAGCCTTGCCTGACTCCTCTCTTTATTTCCATTTCTTCAGATGTTTCTTTTTCAATTCTTACTATTGCTCGCTGATTGTAATATATATACATATATATTGTAATATATAATACATAAATGCATTCACTTAAAGGTTCATTTGGATACCACAATAAAATTACCAATCACCAATAATTGACATATTATCTAAATACTTAAAGAAGAGTGGATTGAAAGATATTTGCCCTAATTTTGATATTAGGTTGTTCTAGCAAACAGTCAAACTAGTCAGTAACCGTCAGCAAACAGTTGGTCAGTGAGAAAACATAATACAGTCACTAGTGCTATCTCCTCTACTCGCGCTTGTCCACTATTCGCTGATGGTTTCAAACCGTTTGAAACTTGCTAGAACAGACTTGCTAGAATGTGCTTTGCGCATTTATTTGTGCCTCCCAGTTGCCAACCAACGTGTCCGCTGAAAGGTCATTTTTGAGAATGTCAAAAATTTAAAATAGTCATGAAAATAATTTCCGATCAAGTATGACGCAAGAACGTCTTAACAATTTGTCGATTTTGTCCATAGAAAGCGACGTAACAAAGGCGATTAATTATGACGACATTAAGATGATAATTTTTCCAAAGAAAAATCAAGAGAGAAATCTGATTTGATCGAACTGGAATGGCAATTTTTATGTATTCTTATTTAAATAAAAAATCTACTTACAATTTTTTTTCGCAAAAATGTTACATGCTTGAAGGGCGGCTACTAGAGGATTGCCTAGGGCGTCAATTGACCTAAACGCGGCCCTGCCTGTGTCCGCGGAAAGTAAAAAATGAAAAATAAAACCAAATTCAGTTTCAGTTCAAACCAAATTTTAAAAAGATCAGAGGAGAGAGTAGAAGACTAGTTTAAAAGGAGCTTCTCTTGAGATAGGGACTGTAGCTATATCATCACTGTAGATCTATTGATTCATCATCACTCACATACACATATATACACACACAGACGACTATATACACACACACACAAATACACCACGCTTAGTGGGCAAATCACATACAGTTGTATGAAAACTAGTTCCTCATACGGTCAGATTTGTTCTGTGACAAAGGCACTCTCCAATCGTTAGATGTAACACCATCGAGAGCAAGAAATGCATTGTACAGAGAAAAAGTGTTTTTTTACAAAAGTGTGTATCAAGTGAGTTAGCAAACTCTGGAGGAATATTGCCTTGGGTAAAAGCCTTACATCTAAAGGTAAAAATATCTAGTCCTCCAGAGAATGGGTAGAATTTCCTTGAAATATAATTTTTTCTCATACACGTTCACGGTTTTTATTTAAAAAAATTAATGAATGTACAGTATAATAAAAAATCAATTATTATTCCATCAAACCAAGTATTTAATATGTGTAATTGATATCGTCTAAAAACATTATTTTTTTGTTCTTAAATACCAGAAAAAAAACGAGTAATGATAGTGTAAGTAGCAACAAGTTTTTTTGGTAATTATTAATAATAGTTGGGGTCCATTTATCACTGACTTGTTGCGTAATGATTATGATCTAAGATAAAAGAAATTGTCTTTGCACAAAAAATGTGTCATTAATAGCCCATATTTGACATCTAACATAATGAGGACTGTCCTTTTATCACTCTGGGGTTATAAAACATAAAACCCGTTTTTTTACTTAACTTATTAAAAAGAATATTTCTTCTTGTTGTATCATACCCTCCTCTCTGTCTTGTTTCTACTGACCGCTGATCCAAAGAGTTAATTTGTAATTCCACCAAAGCAATTTGTTACATTTTGCACCTATTATACTATTCGTCTGCTGTCCGTATTTCTAATTATATTGATTTTGATTTCAATAAGTTAGTCGATATACATTAGGAAGTCGACATACCTTCCGAGCTTTTTTTTATTATCCTGCGTATCATTTCTATGTTGAAATACTTAGATCTCAACATTCCTTATCCTGTCCTGAGAAATTTCGATAAGCTTTTTTATTTCGTTGTTTTGATCCACCGTTTCGTTTATTGTATTTATTAAATATCTAGAATCTGGTAGTTTTTTCTATTTCTGATTAGGGAAATGATAATAATATCGGATGCCATCTTTGCTGGGGAGATAGGTTCCGACGCCACTCGCACATTTAACCTTGTTTGAAGTAGCTAGTGTCGATGCTCACACTAGCCCAGGGGGGACAGACGGCTTAAGGTATCCTCCGAATCACGGTGAACGGCTCGTATTATTTTTAGAAATGAAAATGTCGTTGTTGGTGCCGAGACTTGAGCTCGTACGCTTTGTCTTATAAAGGCAGTATCTTGCCACTGAGCTACGGCCGTCCACTCTGATTGAGGTACAATGTGTACAGTCTATTGTGGCCTTATTAAAAACTAATAGGTTTGTTTTTGCTGATGTTCTTTTAAATAATAGTTTATCGCATATACAATGGGCGTATATGGGTATCGTATAAAATGGATAGGGCATGTTCTTATGCAAGAGGAAGGTACAAAAGTCAAGAAAAGTTTTTGACCGAAAGGGGGTCAATAGGGCCAACGAGCTAGGGGAAGACCGAGACTTAGGTATGAAGACAACCTAGAGTGCGATTTAAAATCTATTGGAGTTAGAGCATGCAGAAGAGTTACCAGAGACTGGGGTGAATGCAAAATTGTTGAAGACGCCTTGGCTCATAACAAGCCTTGATGTCCTGATGATGATGAAAGATTTGCACCACAATTAAATATCTTCGCGACTTGTGCTTTCATCTTCTCCTGGTGAAGAATGACTTAGAACATTTCGGCTAGAGGCAATATATTCTAAGGCGTCGACTGTCTCAAATTCCATGCCGCCTAGTGTTCTCTAATAAACTTGAATTTCAAAATTAAAATAAAAAAACTAAATTAATTTATATTTTCTACAACCGTGTTAAAAATGCAATTTTTAGCACTCCATACGAGCGTTAAAAAGGCTACTTTAAGGCACTAGTGCTTTAAAAAAATTTAAGGCACTGCAGTTCGTATTGACCCTATATGCAATTTTGATGTAATGTCAAAAAAATATAAAATTGGAATGTGTCACGTTCAAGTAAAAGTTCTTGTAGATATTGTCCGGTAATTACGTTTGTAGAAAAAATATTGTATGACATGCGTGTTAAAAAGTACATTTTTAAGGCACTCATGTGAAAAACTTTCACATGCGTGCCTTAAACGTGTACTTTTAACACTTATATCATAAATAACTATTAAATTATAATAAAAACCAATTAGTATATCATTAAATCAATTATTTTCAATATTTGTTATGGGTATCATTTAAAAATATTACACTTTTTAGTTGTTAAATACTAAGAAAAAACAAATATTACAAAGACAAACAACACATTAAATGTGTTGTATAAATACCAAATTTTGGTAATTATTAATATTTGGAGTTCATTTTTGGAATTGTTACGTAATGATTATGATCGAAGATATAAAAAAATTGTTTGTACACAAATGCCTAATAAATGCCTAATAAGGATTTGTCATTGATAACGAGAATTTGGCATCTAATGAGAACTGTACTTTTTTAACTAAGGCGTGAAAAAACATAATAACCCGTTTTTAAAACGAGTTTAATGTGTCACTTAAATTGAGAGATTGGAGAGATTATACAACAATGAAATACCTTCGCGATTTCTGTGTTAATCTTTTCGTAATAAAGCTCTTAAACAATTTCGGCTATAAACAATACAATATAAATTTTACAAATAAAAGGCAAATATCGAGTAGAGTAATTTATAAAATCTTGCCCAAGTACTTTCGTTCTCAAGGCATCTTCAGGTGCATTTCGTAAAAAAGGAAGCTATCTAGCACATCCCGAAATGTCACAGATATTTACTTATAAAAATTGTAAAAATAACATACACTAGACAAATGAGAAACAGTTTAAAATAACTATTCGGGAGCTACATTATTGGCTATATCAGGAGAATGCCGACATAGCCGATTTATTAATTTTTACAATAAATATTAAAATTGCAAAAAACGGCTATTTTGGACCTTTCACGAGCTGTTTTGCAATAACAAATTAACGAAATTAAACTTGCCATAACTTAAATTATTGGTTTTTTTAATATTCTACAACTTTCTTTTTAAAAGATTTTCTCCAAAATGAATATACTGAGCCACAGAATTCAAAATCTCTAAAAATTGCAAATTTTACAACTTAAAAACGTTATAAATAAATAGACACCCAAGATTGGGTGTTACATTTTAGTAGAAGTTAGTCCTGACATCGGCCTTTACAACGCCTGAGTTTTTAAAAAATCCTGAATTATAACACGTTTTTTCATCCACAGGGTAGACTATAAGGGCACTCGCAAACACAGCCATTTGTAGTCGCCACCGGTGGTTGCTACACGCTGCTAACTAAGGTTTGTATGTATTTTAAATGGACTCGGTGCACACACTGTGTTCCCGGTAGTCTTCGAGCGACAAGCTATGACGGAGGCCGGTTCTCGCTACTTGAAGCGAGAACCGCATGACTTTTCCTACTTGACTTTTGCATTGAAGTCAGTGGCGACTACAAGTGGATGTGTTTTCGGGCGCCCTAAGTGCAGAAACAGACGAATATCTCTGCAGCGCTACTCTGTGGATCCACAAAGTGGCTTAAACAGCCGATTTTGTAGTCCCAATGATTTTGTAATGGACGCCACAGTGATAGGGCAGTCAATGAGGGTATGTGGCACCAAATTATATCCTACTATATCGATTTACGTGATATTTTCACAGTAAGTAGGGAATAGCCAAAGAAACAAAGTCTACCCTATGCCGATGTGTGCTTTTGTCTTGGGGGCGGTTCCCACCCCTTCTCGGGGGTGGAGAATTTTTTGCTTAAATAACTACGGAAGTTGCTAGAGAACCTAATACTAAGCAAAAACTGTTCTATATTTTTTTTCGAAAACTCAATACTTTTTGAGTTATTCCTGGTTGAAAATTGGCCATTTTCATTGAAACTAACACCTTTTCAAACGGTTTTTTGCGAATACCTTAAAAATTATGCATCTAACTAAAAAAACTATATAAAACATTTTTGTAGCTTATAAAATAACAAAGAGATTCTTTCCTTTATGAATCTTTTAGTTATAACACAAAAAGAGATACGGTAAGTGAAAAAATTTGTTTTCTCGGTGCATGCTCAAATCAGTGTATTTAACTTGAAATAACAGAGAAACGGTCGATTTCAGGTGTATAATGCTACCAATAACTTTTGTTGTGCTTGAAAAGACCTTTAAAATAAGCAATATTAAATGTCGATTACATTCAAACTATGCGAGATAAACTGTAAAAAATTTGATGACTAACGTATTTTAAGAAAAAAATGAGAAGTATATTTAACCCCTCATCCACAAGAATTTAAATGCCTCGTTTTCCTTCTACAATACATTTAACTCTAGTGTTCTTTCTATGTTCAAAAAGTTGGACGGGTTTAAAATGAATGGTTTTTGAAAAAAAATAAGATCAAATTATTGAGCGCATTTTAAAATTTTCTTAAAAATCTTCCTTTTTCTCCATGTAATTCGAAAATGATAAGAGATGCCAAAAAAAAGATTTCATACAAAAATGAAGGTTTCTTCTAGGTAAACATTTTGATTTTATTTTTTATAACAGTATCTCTTATCATTTTCAAGTTACATGGAGAAAAAAAGATTTTTAAGAAAATTTAAATATGCGCTCTATAATTTGATCTTATTTTTTTCAAATACCATTCATTTTGAACCCGCTCAACTTTTTGAACATAAAAATGACACTGTAGTAGAATTTATTGTAGAAGGAAAACGATGCATTTAAATTCTTGTGGGTGAAGGGTTAAATATACTTCTCAATTTTTTTCTTAAAATTCGTTAGTCATCATTTTTTTGCAGCATATCTCGCTTAGTTTGAATGTAATCGACATTTCATATCGCTTATTTGAAAGGACTTTTCAAGCACAATAAAAAGTATTGGCAGCATTATATACATAAAATCGACCGTTTCTCTGTTATTTCAAGTTGAATACACTGCTTTGAGCATGCACCAAAAAATCAAACTCTTTTTACCTACCATATCTCTTTTTGTGTTATAACTAGAAGATTGAAGAAGCTAGCTGATCAGACATGGTCGTGAATTGTAAGTTTTTGAATTCCCTCGTGTCTTCTTCGCTTCAGCATCCATCTGGCTTGCAAATTTTAGAAGCCATGGAGGTGTTACGAAGGAAATGGACCAATAAGTTTTCAATTTAAAAATCTTTTAGTAATATTTTAATATTTTTAAATATTATTAATATTGCTATTAGGATTGAAAACTACTTCATCTTTCAATTGCCAGATGACGCTAGTCACCTAGTCCATTCACGTCAGTTGCGGTGTGGTGGATAAACTCTCGGTGTTGGCCACTTAGAGTATGGAGTAGCAGGCCTACGTTCTCTCCGATGAGACTCCAACAAGAGTCTAAAATCGTCGGTTCAGAGTGCTGGACTGCGCTCCGTATTCTAAGTGAAAAATAAGATTGTTTTGCCTTCGCATTGCAACTGAATAAAAAATGGAATTTTTCTTTCATTTTATTCCAATTTAAAATTAGTCAAATCCAAATACCGCACCGAACAATACCCAGTAACCCAAAACCTAACCAGCATCTGAAAGAATATCAGAGCTGTCTCAGAGCAGCAAAGCACGAGCCACTACAATCAGCCAGACACTCAAAAGTGGTTCGTCTGTAGTCGTTCATTTAAAACAATGTTTTGCTGCACGGTGGCGGACACCAGTGTCCTAGTCTGAAAGGGTACTAATTAAATACTGAATGACCTGATTCAGAAAAGATATACATGAAGAAACAACGCTATTACAATACTTAATAGCTTCTTTAGGTACTGCGATAATAATAAGCACCGTAATATTATAAATATTATACGATAATTATTATAAATAACAATATGCTATCCAAAAGGTCACTAACTGAAAAAATTAATGTGAGTACGATTTACCTTGCTCGTTGTTCCCTCTTGTCATATATTTTTCTATTTCATTGTATTTTTATTGTTGTGATTCTACGGTACTTATCCCACTTCAAAAGTTACGTAATGAGAGTAAAAACTAGATATATTAAAATAAATTCTTGATCAAGGTAAAGAGGTAACGAGGCCAGTTGTTTTCAGGTTAACACGTTGTTTCTAACACGCTACTAACGCAATTCATTCGACTTATGTAGTAAAAACTATATGGTACTATTATTTTGCTATTTTAATCTTCAATGGTTGGTAGTATAAAATTATTTATTTACTGCATATACATGCAAGAGAGATAATAAAAACACATATATTTTCATCGAAAATAGCTTAATAAAGATTACTGTTAATTTCAATTGTTTCATATATTACATCAATCGACAAATAATAATTAAGTTAGTCAATTTTTTTTTTATTTCCATTTACATTAGTGATTCAGCCAGTAGCACCTAGATTGATAAACTAATTCTGGCGATTCTACAATAAAAATTTTTCGTACTCCCTAGTTTCCGAGACAGCCAACATCAACCTGTCATAATCGAAATAGGCATACAAATTCCTATCGTTCAATCCACACCGAGACTCTGTTGGAATTTTAACAAAGCAACTTGGCCCGAATATACAAAAGAGCTGGACACCTGCATTCGCTTCATTGACCCAAAAGCCAACAACTATCACCGTTTTTTGGAATGGTTATCTCTATCTCCAAAAAGCATATTCCCGAGGTTTCCGAAAGGAGTGCATCCCAGGCTGGACGGAAGAAGGCCAAAAACTATATGACGAATTTTTGAAATCAGAGGATCCCGAAATTGGTGACAACTTATTGAAGTCACTAGATTCAACTAGACTTAATAAATGGAAGTCAACCGTACAACATATTTCTCCTGTTCCAGTCGGAAGACATGGGGACTAATCCGCAAACTGGATGAAGCAAGCAGATCACAACACTTAAACAAATCAACAATTGACCCAAATATGATAGCTAATAGAATAATTGAGAACTCCCGAGCTCCTCTGAGAAAACTCATAAATCGACCGTAAGAAGAGCAAATACTCCCTCTTCATCAGAATACTCACGTGCCTTCTCATTGGATGAAATAAACGAAGCGCGTAACGAAACCAAAGTACAAAAACACGGCAGTGGCTCAAGAAACTCTTCAGCGACATTGTGACTACAGCTGTTCTACCCACACCAAAAATTCAAAAGAACAAAAATTAACGCAATCCAGAAGCCTGGCAAAGACAACAAGTCGGCTGTCTACGACACTGTTTGGATAGAGGGCCTTATTTATAAGTTATTGAAAATCATACCCTACCTCAAAACTTGACAGCTGATAAACAATGTACTAATAGACTGTTTCAGGCATATATGAATGACGCATAGAGTAACGTTTACTAGAAAACAAGACTCAAGGTTTACCTCAAGGCTCAATGCTAGCTCCTTTATTATTTAACCTTTATACGCAGATATAGCTTCAACAAAATCGAGAAAATTCGCTTATGCTGACGACTTGGACATTGGCTTCCAAGAGAATAGTAAAGAAATAGGAGAACGAGCTTAAACGAGGACTTACTACACTAAGTATCTACTTTAAGAACTGGTGCTTACGCCCTAACAAAATAAAAGCTGAAATCTGTCATTTTCACCTATCGAATCAACTTCCGGGCGATACTCTCCAGTGTAACTCTAAATGATCCAGCTATCAAGCATAACAACAACCCCAAATATCTAGGCGTCATACTTTATAGAACACTCACCTTCAAAAGTTATCTTACAAACGCAGCCGGTAAACTGAGAACAAGAAACAATATAATAACAAAACTTGCTGGAACAATTTGGAGTGTTCCTGAAGATATACTTCGAACCCCCGCTCTAGCTGTGTTTTTTTTTTTCAGTGGCAGAATATTGTGCACCAGTATGGCTAAATAGTGCATATACATACAAACAAAATCGATATCGAACTTAATCAAACTATGATAATAATCACTATAACAATAAGATCAACCCCCAGTGAGATGGCTCTCCGCTTTGAACAATTTTGCTCCGCCAGATCTACGCTGTATAGCAGCATTAGTGCGAGAGTAACAGAAAAGTGTAGGCAACGTACAATTGTCAACCCATCAAGATATACCACAGATCTCAAAAGAGCACCATCGACTGATATCTAGAAGTGCTCCAATCAGATCTGCACGAAAAATTGGTGAATATTATGATTTATGATATGCATAGGCAATGGTCAACAAGATGAATGCCAAGAATAGGATGAGATTATATTCAGATATCCACCCCAACTCAAGGTTTCATTGGATCAAATCTGCTCCGGTCCAACTGGGCGAGGTTTAATAGCATACGTACCGGATATGGTAAATGTGCCGATTCGCTGTTCAAATGGGGTCATGCAGAAAGTGCGATTGCGGATCATCTAGACAGACCATAAGCTATTGTGTTTCAGACTACCCATATCATGTCTACCGTGGTAGCCTCCAGTACTTTGTGGAATGTTCCCCAAAAGCAATTGAATGGCTATGTAAATTAGACATTAATATTATTTAGTTTCACTCATTCTATTTTAGTGTTTTGCATAATATATTTGTGTATTTATCGTACTGTAAAACGTGTATACGCTAGCATACGTATCCACTAAATAAAAAAATAAACTAAAAATTCTTTTTCTTCTTCTTCAGCCCTTCTCTATCTTTTAAATTTAGGCGTCTCTCATTACTCTCCAGTTTCTCTATTGAAGGCTAGCGAATACAAATTTAGTCTTAGTCACATATTTGTCGTCCTACACGTCTATGGTATCCAACAAGTCACATTTTCACTCCAGGTTTCTTTTCTTTAGCCACATGTCCGGGTAACTCCATTATGAAGAACATACCCTTTGTAATAGGTCTTCGACTTTTGTTCATTAATTAATCCATTTGTTAGTTTTTCTGTTTAAAGTTATTCCTAAGAACTTTCTTTCTGTAGATCTACAGTGTACTTGTAGTTTAGTGAGTCTTCTTGTCCAACACCCATGTTTCACAGCCATATTTGGTGACTTTTTCAGTGACTGTGACAGGATTCGTTTAGTGTAGATTTTCGTTTCAACTTTATAGAAATTCTCATGTTTATAAAATATTTTACACATCTAGACATTCTTGAGTACATAATGCATTCTTGGGTATTCTTCAACAAAGGGTTTTTATGGACCGTCTCACTGGATCCTGAATCTTAAGAAGAGCTCCAGAATCTCCAAATTTTACCCTTTTTCGGAGTGGGAAAGTTAATTTCCTGATCCAAGGAAGGGAAGACAAAAGGCACACTGGAAGAAAAGCAAATAGCAACCAGCTCCAGTCAAACCTTCTTTTTTAAAAAATTAAAAGCGAAGCGCAGCTATTAATGGCTAATATGTTTCAATGACAGTTTAAATTTACCATAAGGTAAAGCAAAAAACATATTATTATACATATTTGAAGTTATGAATGTTTTTTGTATGCAGAATTACATGTTAACTTTTATTTCAACACGTACCTACCTACTGATAATTATTGCTAAAACGTGACTGGAAAAGTTTATAACGAACGGTTTGTTCAATTCTTAAAATATTAGTTGGGAAAACGTATTATTGTTATATATACATACACAATACTTCATTCCAGATTACAGTGGCTTATTTTGAAAAGATATAATCCTACCAAAAAATCCTATAAGCGTTTTAACATTTAGCTAATTGACACAAGAATACATTTAAAAAAGAGCGTGGCACTTCGGGAGTATCGAAACAACTAAATATATCTTATAATTTGTTTCGATTCGTTTCGGTTCGATTCAATTTGATTTTTAGTTTTAGTATAAAAACATGTGTCGCACTATATTTTTTGGAAAAATTGAATATATCAAGAATGAAGCCAATCAAGAATTGAAAATTCAGAACCCATTTTTAGTTTTTGTATAAAAAATGCTGCTCTATATTTTTTGAAAAAACTAAACAAATCAACCCCAAAAGGTTTGAAACAACCCCGAACCAGTCAGTAGTATAAAGTTCGGGATCTACACTTAGTTTTACCATAAAACATGTCACACATTTTTTTGAAAAAATTGAACAAATCACCCTTATATAATTGAAACGGCCCCGAAAGCTGCCAATCATAGATTTGGAATCTGTATTTAGTTATACCATAAAAACATGTGTCGCACTATATTTTTGGAAAAAATTGAATAATTCACACCCATAGGGTTAAAACTACCCCAAACCCAGTCAATTATATAAAATTCGGGATCTATGCTTGAAATCACCCAAAACCAGTCAAACAATAGATAATTCGGGATCTGGACTTAATTTACTAAGAAAGTTAAAATAAGTGTTTAGATATGAGTATATTACGGTATACCGTAAGGTTACTACACGTGTCTCGATTTTTCAAATGACGCCAAATTTGACAAAGATTTTAGGCCCGCTAAAAACACCATACCGAGCGATAAGAAGTATTCACTTCAAAATACATTGTAAATGGGACATAAGCTTCACGGGATATATTCATACGTAGACTTCTATCTTTGTATTGTGAGCTTAATAAAAATAATTAATTTGGAATGAAACTAAGGAGAAAATGTTATGTAATTTAACATGTAATTTAACATACATGTACATCGTTTTCACCCATGGCCTCGATGTTCTGGCCATTTTGCATATCGAATCCACCGGGCTGTATTTTTCCTCTGACTATATTTAAAACATAAAAAAACATAAATGTCATTTGAAAAGGATTCTACAGTTCTTAGCATCTCATCTAGTTGGTTTCGAGTGGAAGCCATTAATTTCAAATCATCCATATACAACAGATGATTAAGCTTTGCCACCACATTGTTGTTATTTTTGATGCTAAAACCTGCGTCAGTGGAGTTCAATAGCTGAGATAGTGGATTCATAGCTAGACAGAACCACAGTGGACTTAACGAATCTAATTGGAAAAGGCCCCGGCTGATTGCGATATTTTCAGTTTCGATGTTATTTTCACCAGGTATTTGAAGGTGAATTCTAGTCTTCCACTCTGTCATTATATGCTGTAAAAAGGTTTATTATATTATCATCGATTTTATATATTCTCAATATATCGATAAGCCATTCATGCGGTACTGAATTAAAAGCCTTCTTGTAATCAATAAAGGCAGTAAATAGGTTCCTCTTTTTGAAATATGCTTGATTAGAAATGACTGAGTCGATGATAAGTTGTTCTTTGCAACCCATGGAACCCTTAGCGCATCCTTTCTGTTGAGGCTCTATGATATTGTTCAGTGCACAGTGTTGGTAGATACGCAAGGCTACACAGGTTGTGACCAATTTATATAAAGTTGGAAGACAAGTAATTGGGCGGTATTTGGCTGGATCTTGGGTGTTATTTTGATCCTTCGGTATTAAATAAGTGGTTCCCTGAGTTAGAAATAATGGTGTTTCCTGCGGATTAGAAATAACATTATTAATTAGTGTTGATAAGCAATCATCAACACTCCAAAACTTCTTAAGCCAGAAGTTTTGAACTCCGTCTGGTCCAGGAGATTTCCAGTTATGAAGCTCTTTGATGATATTTGATACTTCTTCAGTGGTGAAGGGTTCATAGAGAGTAGTAGTGTACTGTTGGCAGTTCTGTGTCGTATCTTCTATCCATCCAGCATTGTTGTTAAGAGCAGCTGGTGTGGAAAGTTGATTTCCCCAAAACTCATGAATTCCTTCTTGGCTTGGGTAAGACTTATCAAGATTTTCTACGGTGGAACTGTGTTTTCGATAGAAGGCTTTCTCAGCAGTCTCAAAAAGGGCATTGTCGGATTTTCGGTTGTTACTCACTTTGTACCTTATTAGTCGTCCTGAATAAACGGAGAGTTTTTGTTTTAATATATCCAGGCACTGTTGGGCTGTGTTGTTTTCTGGATCATATCTTGAGTGTCTTGCAGTACTCAGTATTATTTCTTCAGCTCTCCTGATGACTTTTCTACTTCGTACACCTCGTATATATTCTGTGACTTGACCAATATCCCTGTGCAGTAATTCAATCTTTCCGAGCAGTCTTTTTTCCCAGGGTGCAATTCTGTTACCAGTCCTTCCGTTGTTAGTACCCCGTCGTGTTCTTATCTTAACGCCCATTACATTAGCAATTGCTGTTGCTGCACAGTAGATTAGCATGTGCAAATATTCTAATGTGTGGGCTTCTACGACATAATTGGGTAGGACTTCAGTGTTCACAATTTGTAACAGCGCCCCTAGTTTCTTACAAGAGTTTATTCGTGGTAGCGGTGATCTGCTAAGTGGGTTTGTTCCGTTAAACTCCTGTACTGCACGTGCCATTTCGCTTACTAGGTTATCACGTAACTCGTTGTTTTCCTGCTCTGTATTGTCAGGTTGAGCTTCTTGTATGGGAAGCTCAGGAATCTGCTCATGACCTTCAACAGGGACTTGATCTTCAATTACTACATCGTTATAAATCTCCCGTTCGACTTCGCTTCTGATGGTATTGCGTCTAGTCTCTGGGATAAGGTTGTTTCTTATAATTACCCGGTATTGGTCTGATACTCGTTGCTCCGATACTTGAATATCTGGGTACGTTCTGCAAAATTCGGCATACATCTGTTGTCGGTAGCCGATTGTTTCTTGACCGAGGTTTGTCACCTTGTAGTAGAAGCGCAAAATGTTTTCATTAATGGACACAGTCCATTTCATGCGCTGCCTCGGTCGTCCCGCTTGAGTGAGCGCCGGCTGATGATCCAGCGCAGCACCTTCGGCGGGTGGAGCTCTTGTTGTTGTTTGGCTCGCTTGTGGTTGTGGTTGTGGTTGGGCTGTAGCTGATTGTATGACAGGGGCCCGCCTCCTCAACACCCTGCCACCGACGTCACGCATGCTGTCACGTCCAGCGCCGGTTCCAGACGTGCCCTGGCGATCCCCAGGCAGCGATCCTAAACATAAATTATTATTCTCCATTCTCATTGAATTATTATTCTCATTGATTGTTTTATTATTTTAAATAAAAGTACATAACCTCAAGAATACTCTCTTCAAATCTATTGAAGCAAAATTACCGAAAATACAACATGTTAAATATCCCTACCTTCGACTCGCTCTGCAGCAGTTTCGCGGCAGCGCTCTAGAGCGTAGTGAGCAACGGTCAACAGGTGTTCCCATTCCGTAAATTACTCCGCAATTTAAAAACATATTCCGGTATGCATCCCTTTACGATTTGACAAACAAAAAAGAAATTGAAAATAAAAGTTAACAACACTTTAAACACTTTTTTCTCAAAACTGCTTTTTTCAAAGGCGGTATACATTTTAACTCAAAAACTACTTGACCGATCTTCCTGAAATTTTGTATATATTTGCTTTGGACATTTGGTGAGGTAGCGCTGCCGAGAAATGTTTTGTTTTATGCTTATTTTTTGTTTAAAAATAATAAATATGTTGATTTTCACTCTTTTTGCAAAAAAAATCGTTTTTTTTTATTTCTTAGTGATACCAAAAAGTCAAAAATCGATAAAACTGAAAATTCGACAGCGTTGCCTCGAGAAGCTCACAAGCTAATATTTTTTTATTTTTTTGTTTAGCATGATCCAATAATGAGTTCGGATGTCCACCGCAAAATCCATTGTTCTTTGGGGTGTCTTTAAAAATTTGCCACCGTGTTGGCTTATTTTTCCTTGAATTTATTTTTGAATATCCTATGAATTGTACTAAATATGCCAATTTAATTTAAATATAAAATAATTCTACCATACTTTCAAAAAAAATCGCTTGAAATGTTAATTTCAAACGTTACGTCTCCCTGCTACCTTAAGAATAGCTATTACAAGATTTTGATAGACAACCCATGCAAGTCATATTTGTCTATGTATGAAATTTAATAAAAAAAATGTTTCACCCGAAAAACAGATAGGTGAAAGTCGACCTAGATTCGGATCTTAGACTATAACTGGTATTAGGGGAGTGCAATTAGAACGGAAACATGCATTGTTTCGGAAAAATTCAAACAAGCTTATATTTTTGTAAAACTTTTTTTGTTAGTTTATATACATGTTAAAGTAACAAGTTCTACTCGAAGATTTGGCCGCTAATTGTTTATTAATTGTTTAAACAATAACAATTATTTTGTATAAATAATTTTAAAAATATCGATAAATTCATTATTTTACTTTGATCAGATATGTTTCTATCTTGTTTTTGATTATGCTGAATCCGAATATGGCATTGCAATTTGAAAATTCTTATAAAGAAGCTCTTATACAGTGTGTCTGCAAAGCCAGGAAGCACATGTAAAACTTTTTTATTATCAATTTTACGAAAAAAACTTATTCTTAATAAAATGCTCTGGATAGTCAAAAATCTAAAACTCAGCCATCAGATATCAAATTTTATCAATTTTATAAGAGTTATGCCAAAAATATTAATTTCGTTAAAGAGTAAAGTACATACCTTTATATTCCAGAATATCAAAAAATGCTATTATGAAAAGTTGTTTGAAATTAAAAACAATGTCTAAATATACAATTACATCATTGTAATCGAAAAAAAAATTTCAATTTTTTCTCTAATTACGGATTAGGGATGGCGGTTTTTGAAAAAACACCGGTTTTCGGTTATACCGGTTTTTTGCTTACGGTTTAACCTGGCGGTTATAACCGGCCAAAAAAACCGGTTTTTGGAAAAACCGGTTTTCGGTTTTTTTAATCCAATAGGTTAAAGTTACATTTACAATACACTTTAGTTTGCGATATTCCATTCGACTCGATATCAATATGATCAAAATTAGTACTATCGAAAGAACATGTATTACTTTTAACATGTTTGCATATTTGTAGAATAGGTACATCTTAACTCATTTAATACTTCCTGTATGAGTGTATCGTTTTGAAAACGTAGCGAAATTCTTGGAGATTCGTATTCGTAATCAGTAATTCGATATTCATAGTCATAGCATTATTTTTGGTAATCAGAAAAAGTCATTCAGCCACTTTCAATGTCAAGAGTTAAGTGTGAAAAATAGATGATGTTTGCGTCTAATTCAACCAGATCACTTCTAATGTAAATATTATGATTACAAATACCTTTTCAAGGAAATATTATAATAAAACTTAATAATTGTTTCTGGCTGATGTGAGATTGCACTTTCAGTTTGCTTCTGTATTTTATAAAATAAAATAAAATTTGAATTATGGTTTTGTTTGGAATAATTACTTGAGAATAATGATTATGATTGGGATCCAAAATAATACCTAACCTAATCCTAATCACCGTAAAAACCTAATAACCGGTTTTTTTACTTTAAAAAGAAAAAACCGGTTATAATTGGGACAAAAAACAACCGGTAAAACCGGCTATTGCGAAGTAAAAAAACCGGTTTTAGGTTTAAACCGTTAGGTTTTTCCCATCCCTGTTACTGATACTCATCATTATTTTATTACAATTATGATAACTATTTTATTATCACTTTTACGAAAAAAAGTTATTCTTCATAAAATGCTCTACCTGGTCTAAAATATAAGATACAATCATCAGATATCAAACTTTTTTAATTTTATACGAGGTATGTAAAAAATATGAATTTTCTTAAGAGTTAAGTGCCTTTATTATTCACAATATTTTAATTAGAAGGATGTAATTGAACACTAAAACAAATTTTTTAATTTTAAACAACTTTTCTTAATAACAATTTTCGATATTGTGAAATATAAAGGTACTTTACTCTTGAGTGAAATTCATATTTTTGACATACCTCGTATAACGTTAATTAAATTTGATATTTGATGATTGCATCTTAGATTATATACGATGCAGAGTATTTTATAAAGAATAACTTTTTTTCGTAAAACTGATATCTAATAAAAAAGTTATCAATAGGTTCCAAGTTACGTATACATACTGTATAAGAGCTAAAAAAATTTTTTTTGCTCAACATTTATTATTGTTAAAACTTATTATTAAATGTATTTTAGGTAAGTTTTACAGAAAAAAGTTTTGATCATTTTGTATAAACATTTTTTTAGCTGGTAATTTTCGGTTTTTGTATTACATTTTTGTTATCTTTCTTAATTTTCTTAAAAGGAAATAGTTTATTTCATTTCTAAAGTAAAATAATTCAGTGCATTTTAAAGATTACATCCTAAGCTTTAAAAAATCACTTATAAAACTGTAATAGATCTGTTCAAACTTGAGTAATACCGTCTTAAATTGGTGGTAATTCTATAAAACTATGAAGATTTCAAAATTACAATTTTTGAGACGTCATCTCATTTGAATTAAACTTTTGAGATTTTTTTGAATGAAACATCATTTATTAATAAGATACTTTAAAGGTAACTTGTGCAAAATTGAGAGTTTTATAAGAAAAATTGTATTAGTTACACATTTTTAAATCATTTTTAAACAAAATTTATGTAAGACTCACTTTCCGCTCACACCATACTTATGCCCATATATTTTGTTTCTTTCTATTACAACCATAAGATAGCTTAATTATTCTTCTTTCATGTCAATTTGTAAAATTTTATTGGATCAATTAGTTAAAGAATTACATTAAAATAACTCAACCGTGCACTTCGCCGTACGTTAGTTTACAGTGCGCCAATGTTTGTGAGAAGGGTGACTTTAGCGTTATAAATAAAAAATTATAGAAGATACAGATTTAATTTTAGAAAATTCTTTATATAAGGTTTTTTTTTGTAAAATTTTCTGAATTTTTCAATGGTCAAGTCAGTTTTTTTCTAAAATTTATATCTTCGAAGTTATTTAAAAAAACATCAAATTTCGTAGTTCATTTGTTTAATAAAAAATGAGGCACCCACTTCTCGAGTAGAACTTTTTGATATGTTGTTTATTAAACATTTCTTAATGAAATTACAAAAAGTTCTATCTTTTCTGATTTTTTCCGAAGTGAAAATCTATATGCACTCCCCTATATTAACACCATTTATTGTTGTTTAATACTGTGACGTAGATATTAGTTGCTCTCTATTTTGTGTCAAATTCCACTTCTTATCTCACTATTCTTGATAGTGATTCATAACATCTGTTCGCATTTCGAATTAGACCAACTGCAAGCAATATTTATATTTTGTTAGAACTTGCATTCGAGATAAGAAAGGTTAAACTTCACATTGAAATATCGTTGTTCTTGAACTTATGATCAAAAGTGGTTTGTAGTCGTCCCAGAAATCTAGATATTTATTAGTTTATCAAACAAAATATAAAGAACATTTAAATAATGTAAATTATACCAAGAAAACAGAAACTTGTTTTTAACCCAGTGCCGTCAGTATGCTAAAATATTAATTGAAGCCATAAGTTGGTTAAACAAACCATACTTGATTATGACGCAATACAAGTGAAATGAACTTGTTTATTTATTAATTGGATGAAGAGGAAAGTTTTCAGAATTCTATATGTTTTTGTCAATTTAGGTCTAAATTGTTGAAATTATTTATGTTTTATAAAAGTGTTCATTAATTAGCTGTGTCCACACTCAGAGCCGCCGAGAGAGATGAGCGGGCCCCGGTAAGAGGTGAAGAGCGGGCCCCGGCAAAAAGTGAAGAGCGAAAAAATCGTTTAATTTTTATAGAAATAAAATTATCAATAATAAATAATAAGAAACATTTCAAATATAACTTTTATTAAATTTTGATTATATTTTTATAATAGTGAAAATAGTTACAATACCAGTACTTTTCAAAACAACTTTACACAAAACCAGAGTTTTTTGATTGGCAAAGATGTCTATAATTTTCGAAAAATCGCATGACTTTACCAAATTATTCTCAATGCACAAAGTTGCTAGGTCAGTTAACCGATCCTGTTTCATTGTAGATCTCATAGCATTTTTTATGCGAGAAAGAAAACTAAAGGATATTTTCCCTTTTGCGACTACCACCGGTAATGTGCAAAATATTCTTGACGCTATAACGATGTTAGGAAATACATAATGATTAAAATTTGGGATGTTTAATTTTATTATGTAAATTTATTGGAGAAAGTTAAGATTCACAAATATTCTCCTTGTACATCGCTCTATCGTCTTCTTTATAAAACTCGCGCAACCAATCATTTTTTTCTTAATATTCTTAAGGTGATACAGTAGCGATCAACAGGTAGCAAAAACGCGTTCCAAGATTGCGGCTGTAATTGTGAATATTTTTCGAGATATCTGGCACACGTATTCGTAATATAATAAAGAATGGCGGTACACAGCCCCATTTTAAAAAAATATTAATATGTGGAAATTACTCTGTAATTAAATACAATATTAAAAAAACGAGCCTGTACCGCCATTAAGAAGAACAAAAAAATATACTTTCTTTAAATAAACTTTTTTATACGATGCCTAGATTTTGTGTCATTTTGGAACTACTAAAATTTTTTATTCCATAAACTCTTCTCGAATAGCTTCTGCATCGTTAGAAACATTTCGGAAAATTCTGTGAAGTTGACTCACACCAGTATCACTAGCAGTTATCTGTCTCCAAGTGCCGGGAATTATCCGGTCTGTGGAAGCATCCTCGTTATCGAATGATGCAGTGGGTGAAATAAATATTTAACACAGTATCTTAAATGTTTACCTCAATTGACTTACGAAAAACTCTGAATGCCGATAATAATAAACCAAATCCATTTTCAACCAGACGCCTTACTCTTGACAGTCGATAATTGTGCACTCTCCTTGGAGAACCTTTATTCAGATTTACCGTGAAAAGTTTCATAATGTGACGTATCAAAGGGAAAGTATCATCTGCCACCAAATCATAAAGAATTGACTTTTCGCGACCAGGCAAAGGTTCATCACTTGGTCGAGATTTTGCTGAAGTCTGTGTTTTTAAAAACGCTTCCGTCAGATATTCAACCTTGGCAGCCGATGCTGACGTAAATAAAATTGTAGTTACTGTCCACAACTGTCATGAACACAATACTATGGATACCTTATGGTTGTAAAACTCAGCTACTGTATTTTACTGGTCGTTGTATTAAGATGTTCTTGCTATCAAGAGCTCCAATACAGTTTGTACAGTTGCTGTCACATTTCTCTATTAATGGCCTAACCATATACAGAATTATAACTAACCATTGTTGTGAAAGTTGTTTTTTGACATCATTGTAAAGTCTTTAACCTTTAACTGCACGCGCTGGCGTATTTTGTACGCCAGATATGAGAATTCTACTGCAAATATATTTAAAAATTTAATTTTTGACCTTGTTTATCTCTCTAACCTATCACTGGAATGTGCTTTACAATTTGGTTTTAGTTTCGTTATAATCGGTTTTCTGGGAGGATCGTAATTTACACTTTATGATTTGTTGTTTCCGGTGGTGGACAATATACGTCACGATTATATTAATATAGGTAGTAATATAAGTACATATTTCAATTGTTTTTTAGTCATTATGGCACAAAATATATTTTTCTTTATAAACAATACTTTTTCTCCTGTAAAAAATCACATTTCAAAAATTTTTTTATTAGTAATTTCAAAATCCAGTTATTCCGTGATTCCAGTTATAAATCCCAATTGGCTCACTGAGAAGGAACTCCAAGTATTCACTGATGCCGAATAAGGTTTATACAAACAACTAAGTATATTTTTTCAAAACAAAAATAAACAAATCCGCTGTTTTTAAGTGTATTTTCTTGTGGCGTATAAAGTACGCCACGCGTGTAGTTATGTTATAACTTGATGCGCGGGTAGTTAAAGGTTAAGAAACACATTGTCGTTGTCGTTGCCTTCTAAATCCTTTAGAATACAAAAATTACGAGTCTTAAAATAACTCTTCGTCCAAGTTTTTCGTTACAATATTTTACGTTTTTTAATTTTCTTAGCCCTACTAGCAAAATAGCGTCACTTTCATCTATCGTGAATAGACTGAAATGCACTGTGTGTGGACAGGATAAAAGGATGCGCGTAGCGCACACCGGAAGACATGCCTTAACGAAAGTTGAATTGAATGTTGAAAGGAACGTTGAAACGCATGTTGAAAGTGAAATCGTACCAGTGTGGAAATAGCTATTTAGACATATGTATATTTTAAAATAAAATTAAAGTTTTATTAATATACAGTATGGTGCAAATGAAAGGAATAAATTCGTTATTTCGTAAGCTGGCGATTTTAAAAAAAAAATCCCGGAACAGGTCGATTTTCATTTTTTTTTTTGGCATATATAGCATACTTGTAACGTCATCCATCTAGGCGTAATGACGTCATCGATGATATTTTTAAATAAGAATAGGGT